>NC_084490.1:41711914-42311914 GCF_030035675.1 Rhineura floridana | reverse complement strand
GAAAAACATCTCCCTATTCACTTTCTGCACACCTTGCATAATCTTATATCCTTCTTTCATGTCCCCCTTTACTCAGCTTCCCACCCCCAGCTAGAAAGCTTTAAACGCTGCAACCTTTCCTCACAGGGAAGTTGCTTCAATCCCTTGATCATTTGTGTCGCCCTTTGCTGAACCTTTTCCAGCTCTACAGTATAATTTTTGAGGTGAGGCAAACAGAACTGTACACAACATTCCAAGGGTGGTCTCACCATAGATTTGTATAATGATACTGGCAGTTTTATCTGCAAACCCTTTCCTAATAATCTTCATCGTGGACGACTGCTAGGGTTGTGGCTGTCCAATTTTATACATGGTTTGGGTTTTTTTGGAAGTACATGGACCTTACTCCCAAGGAATCCTATCCATGCAGTGTAATCCTATCCCTGTTTAGTGGGAAATAAGGTCAGGCAAATGTGCGTTAATATTTTGCAGTCTTATATGTCTACTCAGAAGCAAGCCCCATTGAGTTAAATGGAACTTACTCCCAAGTAAGTGTGTGTAGGATGGCAGCCTTACTCTTTAAAGGCACAATCAGCTTCTTCCTACTTTTGTTAAGTCACCTGAGTTCTTTCCAGTCTGGTTAGTTTCTCTTGTTGATTCTACACTTTTTTAAAAAACAAGTAAATGCATTGAAGTCTTAAAGCATTTCTTTATTTAGAGGATTGATTTTTTTAAAAAAAAATCAAGCGTAACATTTGAAAAATCTCTAAGAGGTGTACAACATGAAAACTGAGAACAAAAATACAACATAAAACCTGTAAAACAGTAGTATAAAAGCACAGAAAAACAGGAAAGCAGGGAATTCAACAAATTATAAAAACAGGGTTCTATCTTGTGGGTTAGGATAACCTGGGCAAAAAGATCTATCTTTACAAGGCATCTGAAGCAACTGATGGTTGCTGCTTCCTGTTTGTGCCCTGTGTAAATCCAAATCCTTTATAATGGAAATGTGAATGGGCAAATTCCATTTTGACTTGGGTTACTGAAAAATTCCAAGATAGTATTTTTATACAGTTGGATCCACTTCTGGGTCAAGATGCATAGGATCGGGTCCTACATTATTTGCAGAATAAATCCTTCCCCTCCTCTCTTTAGAAACCTTTGACAACTGTCCCAAATCGAAAACACCAGTTCTCCCATCCTGTTGTGAGAATGTAAAAGTGAGAACACATCTAAAAGATTTTGAAGGGGTTTTTCAAGGCTGATCCTTGCTGGCTCTCAGGGGCATACTTCCTTTGCCTTTAATGGCAGGCCAATTCAACAGGTGAAGCTTTTCTGGGATGAAAAGCAATGATGGGCAGAACCTGCACCTTTTGCATTTCAGCTGTGTTGTTGTTTTTTACCTGCTCTATCTCAAGGGTTTAGAGATGGCCCTTGCCTTGTAAAACACAAAGGAAAGTAACACACTGCACAGGATATAGTGTCTAAGGTAACTAAGATGAGCTCATCAAGATAAAAATCCCAAAGGATTAAAATGTCCCAGCTCGATATTAATTTATGTCCTAGAAAACCAAGATTGGGAAATAGGGTGAGCGCTAACTATATATTCTAGTGGAGTGATTCTGTTAACTGGCAAGTTTACACAGTGAAAATCTTACCCAATGCAATATGTCTTAAACTTTATTACTGAATATTATTAAGTAGTAGTGGTACAATTATCACCTGTATTTTGTTATACAGAAATTCAGATGATAATCAAGCTGCTAATAATGCAGCACAATACATATACATAATACTACTTAGTACTAATAATGCTTTTTAAATTCAGTAATCCTTACAATAGCCATACAAGAAAGAACAACTTTCGTATTGCAAATAGGGGAGTTAGCAGGGAATAATTGCTAGTCAAACTCTGCAGTCATATGCTCATTTACTTGAGAGTAAGCCATATTGTATTCAATGGGACTTACTTCTGAGGAGATATGTATAGGATTATGCTGTGAGCTCACAATCCTATGCATATTTATTGGATACACACTGGGACATTTGTGGTGGGTGCAAGATAAGGAGCCAGAAATATTGTGAGTTCTGGTGTGGCTTTGTTTTTTTAGTGAACTGAATTCTTTGCCAAGTAGGTTTTCTGTTCCTTGTACTATGTCTATCTCTGCATCAACCCTACTATAAAATAGATTATATCTTATGATGATGAGCTATAGTTAAGATAACACGGATCTCTTAATGAGATAGGAAATATTTATTGCCAGCATAATAGTTTATGTTTTGCAAAATATAAGAAGCTAACAATATGGTTTTACAGTCAATATTTACATCTCTTAGTGGTTTCTCACTAAAGCAGGTACCAAATTTCATGGTCAGCAACCATGGCAGTTACCAACGCAATCAAATGCATTTTTATTTACATGTTAGTGTACCGTTTTCAGAAGGATTGACTCCCTTTCAAGTTTTGGATTTAGGGTTGCAGAATGAGGCTGTAGTTCGGTACCCACTTACCTGTGGATATATATCACACTGAACTCAATGAGACTTACTTCTGAGCGTGTATAGGAATGTGCTGCTAGGCTGTAACCCTTCCTATGCATGCTTATGTCGGAGAAGATCCCATTGAAGACAGTGGAACTTCACTTCCAAGTAAAGGTGGATGGGATTATGTCCCACAAAGGTGATCTGAGAGATTGGAATTGGGATTATTATGATGAGAAGTAAAAATTCAGCATTTTTCACATTTGGTTTTAAAACAGGAAAGGTCGCTGATAAAGAAACAAAACGAATCTCTTCAAGCTGAATAGACAGAATGAAACTTAAAACAGATTTTAAAAAGTGTGTGGTTTTTAAAAAAAAATAAATTAAAAATCTAGAAAGGGAAATATGTACCCCAAATGGGATTATATGTACATAACCTCATATGTGCACTTAAATAGTCAGCCGGGGTGGCAGTAGTGATGGGTCCAGAGATGCCTTGCAATGTTGCGGGAAAACGCTCTGCAGTGTGTGTGCGCATCACAAAGTGGGATAGTCCAGTTTTCTCATATCTTATCCCACCAGTTTCTCAGGGCACCTCAAGCTTGTGACCGAGGCACTATTGAACCTTGAGCATGCACAGATCTTCGTGCTCCTCCACAGATCTCAAGATCAGAGCCAATAGTTCATGACAGGTCCTGATATTTTTAGGCAATGGGTTATCTTCCTTTCAAATACATTATATAAATATATTGTAAAGGGAGCAGCATTGTGTGATTCCCCATGCTGCACCCAAATATTTTTAGACTTGTCAGAACTTTTTGTCTCCTGCAAATGTTTGTCTTCTCTATTGTGGCTTCTACAGTAGAGCATGGATGTGATTTATTGAGGCGTCTAGGGAGTGTTCTTCGTTAAGCCTAACAGCTTGTCTTTTGCTTTGCACATCAATTGAGCTTCTTAATTAAAATTCACCCCGGTGAGAATTAAAACCAGCACTCCAGAGGGACCTCACCCCTCTTTGCCTTCCTTCTCCTGACACAGTTTCAAGCCAAGATGAGGGAAAACAAGGCCTCTGATTGGACAACAACTCTTTCCTGAAATTGTTTGCATTTTCTGGGCTGGTTTCTTCTCCTCAATTATTCTCTCCTTGGGGGGAAGGAGCAGGCTTTTAAAAACATGGAATATAATGAGGAATTCTTAGCATAATACAATAGTTGGGAATTTTTATATGGAACATGTAGGGTTGGAAAGAACTGAGAATGCAGGCTAGAGTTTCTATTCCCATTTTTAAAATTAGTTTCAAAATACTTAATTTGTTAGAACAGAATAGGCTCTACAATTCCAACGTGCAAAGTGTGGGTCGGTGGGTGGGGCGTAGTGGCATGGATCAACCATTCATTACAAAAGTTTTGAATTTGGTAAAGGACATTTTTCACCCCACCCCCATTCTTCACCAGACGCCTAAAAAAAGGATATAGAAATCTGGATTTCTGAAGTTGAAATATTGGTTTCAATGGAAACTATTTTCTAAGAGTAATTGCTGTAAAGGGTGGATGCTTTCCATGGGATCCTACTGGGGAGGGAAGGGTCAAATCTCCCTTCTCCATGCATTAAAAATCCCAGTAAAAATTGCCTCATGCACATAGTATTTTTTTTTAATTGCTAATGAACACTATGGATGTATTTTAACAGAGTCAGGCTCTTCAATGTTATAATGAATTTTTTAAAGAGATGGTTTTAATTTTGGGGGGGAGGGGGTGCACTTATCATTTTGTGGCAATGTCAAATGGAAATATTTTGATTGTGATAATTTTATTCCATATTTATGTGAAATGCCCTTCAACCTCATCCACACTCATACCATCTGCTGTTGTTCGCTGCGTGATTGGTAGCTGCTTCGAAATTGGTTGCTGTTGTTGTTGAAACTAGGGATTCTTCTTCCTGGTCATGTTATCCTAGTCTATCGGGAATGATTTCACCATGATGGCTGCTTTTCCTGGTAGCTATAATAATGAGGATCACTTTGTCTCTCTTCATATACTGCCTGGTTCACACTGGCATTTCTTCATGTGGCTGTGTGAATTTCCAGGATACCTAGATGAGCAAACTCATCACAGTTTAGGGTTTTGTTATAGACATGTCTTCTGTATGTCTGACTGCCTTTGAGTGTTTGTGTTACTGAAAGATGTCCTTGCTCATTACTTGATAATGCCAATGTTAAGTGATGACTTGCATGTTTGAAGAAGTCTTCAAAAGACAGATGATGGATACTCTTTGGAAGGGAAGTAGTTTACACAATCAGCTGGGCATAATCAAGGGTGTACAGGCATGCCCCTTCCTGGAACAGTTAATCCCCATGGTCACTTTGGGGTTTTTCAAAATGTCTGTAGCCATTTTTTCCTTAGCCCTTACTGAATGTTTGCATGCCTTAGTGTAGGGGTGTGGCCAAATTTGACAAGGGGGCAGGGCTGTCCACCTGTCATCACAACTGTGTCAGGTAATTCTTAGGCTTCGTGCTGTGCTGAGAATCCAGTTGCCCAGCACATCACATCACTGCAAGTGAAAGACTCCATGCAGGCTAGGGATGGAAAGATCTGCCAATTTCGGTTCTCTGCATTTCCCATTTTTCAAGTCTTAAACTCAGTGCTCCACATTTCTGTAGCAATTTGTGATATTTTAAAAAAATTCTCATACAAGTTCTCCAGCATTGTAGTGTGAATTTCTCCTAATAAACACATTTTTGGAGGCAGTTTTGGCTAATATACACATCTTTGCAAGCCATTTCTAGTTATGTAATGCATTTTTGCATGTTATTTTCACTCATATTCATTTTTATGCACACCTTCCCTTAATATATGCATTTTTGTAAACATTGGTTGACAAACCGCATTGCAAAATTCCATTAAGTGCAAATTTCAAAGGATGGCTGTGTTTCGGTTCTCATATTGTTTTGGAAAGTGCAAATCGAACTTCTCGCGCATCCCTCGTGCAGACACAGAAATACTCTGGAATCTGAGGCCCTTAGATTTCTGAATTAGTACTAAAGTGTTCCTGAGCACACACAGAGTCCCTTGTCACCACAGCCTGCCCATGAACCATAAACTCTGAGATTATGGGAAGTACCTTGCAGGTCAGAAGAAATCATTCCCATGTCACCTCTCCACCTAACTGCATAACCACAGTGCAGTGATGCAGTTAGGTTATTTTAGACTCAAGACTTAATGTTATTGGGGAGGGTCTCTTTAGAACATGATGAGTACTTCACTCAATTCAAAATGTGCATTGGTGGGGCCCCTCCTGCTCATTCTGCTTATTGGGGCCCTGGACATCTACCCCAAAGCCCTGCTCGATGGCACCACTGCCACAGTAAGTTGTTCATGCATCAAGGGCTTTGAGGTAGGTTGAGATTCCCGCACCAGCATCTTGTAATTAGTTGATTCCTTGGAGCTCTGGCTCGGGCAAGTTCACTGCATTTCAATCAAGGGGGGGGAGAAGAAGATATAAACACAGATTTAATAGGACACCCCCCCCAGTGAGTGATGAATTGGCCCAAAGTCTGCTTATAAAGCCAAATGTTTTGTCTGGTTACATCTTAACAGCCACAGAAACTGGGTCCAGTTACAGATGATCTTACTTCTCTCTCTCTTGGTTTCTTTTGGAAGAGCTTGAGAAATCGACCATCATTGAGAATGGGGAAATCCGCATCAATGGAAAAGGGAAGAAGATCCGCAAACCACGCACCATCTATTCTAGCCTCCAGCTTCAGGCCCTCAACCAGCGCTTCCAGCAAACCCAGTACCTGGCTTTACCTGAGCGAGCAGAGTTAGCAGCACAGTTGGGCTTGACCCAAACACAGGTGAGGTGGAGTGAGACATTGGCACAAACATAATTCTATTTATTTATTTGCTCCAGTTATAATGCGTCCTTCCCCTGGTCCTCTGGTCCCTAGAAGCTTAAGTTAGCCTACA
This sequence comes from Rhineura floridana, assembly GCF_030035675.1. Classification (NCBI taxonomy): domain Eukaryota; kingdom Metazoa; phylum Chordata; class Lepidosauria; order Squamata; family Rhineuridae; genus Rhineura; species Rhineura floridana. The sequence goes on along the minus strand of NC_084490.1, from coordinate 42,305,489 downwards.
TGCAGGGTAGCCAGGGGAAAAAAAGAGGGCTGTACCTTTAATACTTGTGTAGACAACTATTAAAGGTGCCCTCTTTGCATCTGGCATAAGCGAGGGTTACCCTTTATTTCACCATCACAACAACCCAGTGAGGGAGGTTAGGCACAGCGATAAGTGATTTGCCCAAAGCCACCCAGAGAGCTTCATGACTGAGCTTCAAGTGGCACATGATATTTGTCATGTGTGTCTGTCCTGCTCCTAGGGGCTTAGCATGCAGTCTCCAATGGGAGACTGGCATGGAGTCTGTACGTGGAGGTGATCGTATCGGTTTGCCAATTTCCCTCCTCCCAATTGCCCTTCAACCTGCTTTTAAACCACTGGGAGAGGGGAAAAGAAAAGTATGTATCTCTTTTCCCCCCATTGGTCCAAAAGTAGCTCAGAGGGGATATTTAGAGGTGGAAAACTGATGGAGAGGTAAGAATGAACACTGCAGCCCAATCCCACTCCTTGATGGCTTCACTGTTGGGGACTGAAGCCTGGCAGGTGCTTTAGATGAAAAAATAAATAAAAATGGGGATGGAGGAGACTATACCTGATGAACATTGTGTGTAGTTGAGGCTGAGAGGTCGGGGATTTGAATCTCTGCTTCCCACATCCAGATACTCCCAATGTTTTAGCCATTGCTTCATGTTTGCTGTCTCATCCTGGAAGCCAGAGATGGATACTTAGCATGAATAACATATTGTATGTTATTCAGAGCCTTTCACACTCATTATCTTCAGCCCTGTAAGGTAGATCAGGATTATAATTGTGGATGTGGAGAGCTGCATGATTCTGGCTTGCCCGAACACCATCTAGTGAGTTAATACAGAAGAGAGATTTGATCTGGAGCTTTGTGGCTATATTATTTACTTACGTATTTACTACATTTACAGCTTGCCTTTACTCCAAGAAGCTCACAGGAGAATAACAGGGTTCTTTCCCCAACCCTCCATCTTATCCTTGCAACAATCCTGTGTGGTAGGTTAGGCTAGCGCAACAGCAACAACTGAGCTATGTTGCTGAATGAGGATTTTAATCTGGGTCTCCAGCCATTGTCCTAATCAGACACTAATTCAGAAGAAACCAACATGGTGGCCACCAGATATTTTGAACTACAAGTCCCATCAGCTGAGCCAGCATGGCCAATGGCTAGGGATGACAGGCGTTGTCTCACAAAACATCTGGAGGGCACCTTATTGGCTACTCCTGCTCTAACTACCATATTGCACTAGCTGTTAACAGTGCAGTCTCTCTTTAGCAGCCATAGAAAAATAATTATTACGATAAAATGAAATTGCCTGTTTCGATCAGATTGAAACACCACTGAAGTTTAGCATTCTCTCTCTTTCCGATGTTCCGGCTGTACTTGCCATTCTTTATGTAGTCACAACTGTACCAGCTATTCACAAGAGGGAGGTAACAGCAGGCTTTGAGAACCATAGGTTTCCAGAAGTACAAAAAAACCAAAAACACCTTTAGGAAAAAAAACTAACTGGGGGGGGCAGGGGAGGGGAAAAAATATGACATGGACCCAGTTACAACCCAATGAGGACAAGCGTGCTCATTGGCCATGGAATGATGACTGTTGGGGGGGGGTTGAACACTGGGGAAGAGAGGGAATGGAATGGCGTGGCTGGAATCCTGGGCAGCAGAACACCATGCTGGCTGTGACATTGATTTTATTGTGCAGGCATAACAGTGCTTAGTGCTAAGCATTAAGCAGGAGTGCTGTGGTCTCTGCCCAAAAGGTATTGCCCTCCCCCTTAGGCAAATGGAGAAGGATCAGGAATGGACACAGGGACGATGGGAATGGGGTAGGGTGGCATTGGAGATGCCAGTGAGGTGAAGAACAAGGCTTTCCCCTAGAGGAGAAATGCTTCACCTGTTGAATTTCTGGCTGCCGTGCTGTATTTAGAAGCATAGGATCCTTGCCAAGAGAAAAATGGCAACCATATATATTCAACTGGTAGTGTTTATGAAGCAGGAGCAGAACTCCCTCTGTGCTCCATATCCGAGGGCACAATCCCGTGGTCCTGTCTATTTCCATGTGGCTCATGTTGGAGAACTACCCCCTGGATTTTGCCCATAGGTTTGGAATTTTAGGGGAATCTGCACTGTTAGAAGTTTGTTCCTCTCACCTAGCTGTCTCCCTCACAGGTGGTTGAGCAGCTTAAAGAGATAGCATGAGACAGACAGATGTCAGGGGTGAGCCCACAGCCAGAGGCATAAAAAAGATTTATCTTTTTAGACTGAGAAGAAGAAAGTCAAGTAAAAACCTGCCAAATCTGCATGCTGAGGATTGTGGGGGGTGGGGAATTGTGTTCTAAGGCCATCAAGTATTATAAAATGGGGTTCTTCCTCTTTACAGCATAAGAATTAGTAGGGAAACCAGATGTAAACAAAGAAAAGGGGAATTTCTCATTCTAATGAGCTGTGGGCCATAACCACACGGAATATTCCAAGCTGAACTGCTTCTCCAGTTGGCTTCTTGGAAGATGAGAGTTCCATTATAGATTGGCCAATGGAATTCTTAGCTTATGGGCAGGAGAAGAGTGGAAAACAGAATGCTGGTTTCGCAGTGTGATGAAAGACCAAAGCAGGTCTCTTGCCCCAGTGTGGGGCAATGCCATGCATTTGGAGAAACAGGTTCCTTTGCATCCATCCACTGTGCTGGGTGTGCAAAAATGTTTAACACACCAGAAGGGATGTTAATGGATCCTACGCTTGCATGCTAGACACTATGTAGTCTGAGATCAGTCTTGGAGGCCCAGGATCGGATCCAACATTAGTCATACTCAGAGTAGACCCACTGAAATAAATTGATGTGACTAACTTAATTAATTTCAGTGGGTCTACTTTGAGTAGAACCTAGTTGGATACAACCCCCTGCTTCTTGGACTACCATTAAGGTCCATCAGATTGGGGGTACAGAGACAGAGCATTTTCATTGGGGGCTCCCACATTTCTGGAATTCTCTCCCAAAATTAGTATCTGCCTTTCAGTGGACCTTAAAAACCTTTCTGTTCTGTTCAGTATTTTATTGATGTGTTGTGTGTGATGGTCATTAACTGCTGCTGTTTTTAATCTGGGTTTTTTGTTTTAACATATTATTGTTTTATTTTATATTTTGGTAAGTTGCTTTGGGTTTCTCCCCTCCCCAAAAAGGTATACATTTATTAAACAAATAAACTGTATTCCCAGGTGTACCAATAGGAGTCTAGCCTAATACTTTTCTCTGAAGTTCTTCAGAATCAAATATGTTTAATTTTAGACCTTGACAAACTCTTGTGGTTCAGCAGTAGTGTGACACAAATGATACATTTACCTTACAGGCAAATTTAGCCCCCTCCCTCTCTCTCTCTCTCTCTCTCTCTCTCTCTCTCTCTGTGTGTGTGTGTGTGAGAGAGAGAGAGAGAGAGGGAGAGAGAGAGAGGGAGAGAGAGAGAGGGAGAGAGAGGGAGAGAGAGAGAGCGCACTTAGTATGAGTTCAATGTTGTTAAAAATTGTGTCTTGTCTCCTAAATACACTTGCTCAAGGGAATCAATGATGGACAATATTTTTTCTTTTAAAGGAGAGCTTGGGGTGGTTTCAGGGAGGCTTCACTTCTCGTGGTGCTGGTGTGCACATTTATTTTGTCCCAACCTTCCTTCTGGACAAACAGGTTTTGCAGGTGCTAGAAACAATACAAAGACGTGCAGGACCTGTTTTCTGGGGATGAAAGTGGGATGAGTGTTCACACTATGAACAGTGATCCCTCTGAGGACAAAATAATCTGTTCCAGCTTGAGTTTGTGTTCATAGAACAGTAGAGCTGGAAGGGGCCTATAAGGCTATCGAGTCCAACCCCCTGCTGAATGCAGGAATCCAAGTTAATTACCATTTTGGCTACAAGCAGATCTGCAAGATGCCACAGAACTGATGGTGTCGCTGGAACATGCAAAGCTTCCTTGTGCCAGTAATGTCTCCCCACAGTGGAAGAACTCTCCAGGGACTCAGGCAGAGGTTTTTTACATCACCTGCTACCTGTGATCCTTTTATCTGGAAATCCCTAAGAGTGAACCTCCAATTCTGTTTGTTTGTTTGTTTATTTATTATTTAATTTGTATCCCGCCCTTCCTCCCAGCAGGAGCCCAGGGTGGCAAACAAAGTGCTAAAAACACTTTAAAACATCATAAAAACAGATCTTAAAATACATTAAAATAAAACAGCATTAAAAACATTTTTTTAAAAAACTTTTTAAAAGAGTTAAAAACATTATTAAAAAACATATTGAGCAATTCTAACACAGGGTCTCAACCTAAAAGGCTTGTTGAAAGAGGAAAGTCTTCAAAAGGTGCCGAAAAGATAGCAAAGATGGCGCCTGCCTAATAATCAAAGGGAGGGAATTCCACAGGGTAGGTGCTGCTAAAGGTCCGTTTCTGCGTATAATGGATGTGCTATACCACTGAGCTATGACAGTTCAGTTTCAGCCTGGGCTTTCACTCCGGAACATGCTTTCAATGCTCACTACTCGAAAGATGTAAAAGACTAATAAAGACAACTCTACGCATTGAGAGGTCACTTGCCACCGCCTCGTATCCCCAGCCAGGGTGAAACGGAGGAGCAAGGAGGATATTAATGGCATTGCAGTTCCCATCTTCATGGCTACTTCTCACTTGCTTGCTAGGAGTCTGGGAGATGTCTTTTGCTTACATACCCTCACCCTCCCAAAAAAGAAGTTGCAGACTAAGAAGTATAGCCAATGCTAGTTCAACGCAGAGTAGACCTATTGAAGTTAATAGACATGACTAACCTAGCTCCATTAATTTCAATTGGTCTACTGTGAGTAAAAGTTGGTTGGATATAACCCTCACTTTTTTTGTTTCTCTCTTGTATTTTAAATTATTATCTAACGTAATACTATGTGAAACTCCCCCCCATCCCAAGTTTGCAACATGAGCAGATGGAGATGATGTAGCTTATAAGAAGTACAGACTTGGGGGTGGAGGGGTCAGTCATATATTTTTCTGCTGCTTCTCCCTCCTGTAGTTTTCCACCTCCTTGAAATGCCCTGGAGACCAATGTTTACACTTTGCCCTCTCTGATCTTTCCACAAATGCCATTGTGCAATCTGTTTTTTTTGGGGGGGGAGGAATGAGAGGGGGTGGAGAGTAGCGCTTCTTGAAAGAGTTATCTGGGGTCAGGCAGCAACCAAGTGTATTAAAAGGGCAAGTGAAGGCAAGTTGCTGATGAAAGTTGCCAAAATCTGTAGCAAGTCTTCTACATGCTTCAAGAACCCTTATCATCTTTTATTCTTGCAACAGCCCTGGGAGACGGGACACTATGATTCCCATTTTACAGGTAGGGTTGTAGCACTGGACGGCACCAAGAGGCTGGCCAAACAACCTATTTGCTTCAAGGCAGGATCACCCATGCACCAGCTCATCCCAGGTTAACTCAGGGTGGCCAAGACATTTGTGGCCTCAGTGGCTGTGTCACTTGATCCAAGAGGATCCAGGCTGCAAAGAATTCTAGGGCTTCAGTGCATGCAGGTTACTGCATTGGCATCCCCCAAATTATGAATGCCCTGAGTGGCCATGCTGTTTCCATGTGCATTTGGGCCACAAAAAGTAGATGAGTCCATTGCAAAAAGGTGCTTGCAGAGCAAATAGCTCCAAATGATTCTATCAAGTAAGCCAACCCATGGACTGCAGGGGATGGCAAACCCCACTTCATTGGACTATCTGATCAGAAGTAAAGTTCCTTTCTGATCCCATGTGCTCCATTCAGACAGTGGTGCCATCAGGACAGGACTTTGGGGGCAGTTTATTAGGGCTCGGATAGTATATGAGAAAACAATTTTTTTTGGTCACAATGGATTTCTTGCAGCACAGAAATGGGAATGGGAAGAAATTCTATGTCAGCATGTCCAACTTGGGGCATGTTACACACAGTTGTGTGCTTTCCCCTTTGATGGTTTGGGCCTTTTTTATTTTCCCAAGCAAAGAAATCTTGGAGTCTGAAGTTGAGATCGGAACAGACCCCAAACTGCTTTTCTCCCAGCAGAAAAAAAAGGGATCCTGTACCTTTTCCCCCATGGAGGGAAAAGTAGCTGGGATTATTCTGAGTGGACAAATGGCAGGAAGGAGAAGAGCTAAGTAGCTTCTTACCTTGTTCTTTTGCTTTCAGCTGCAGCCTTTGAGGCTGCTTTTCAGTTTTAAATAAACTTCACCGTCAAAAGAAGAAAGGCATGCTTGGTTTTGCCCTTGGTCTTGAACACATGTGGATGTTATTTCTTTCCTAGGATTGTTATTCAAGAACATTATACCCAACAGGCTTGGCACACACATTATCACACCATAGGAATATAGGAAGTCAGACCATTGGTGTATCCGATATTGTCTACACACTGATGGGTGGTGGCTCTCCAGGGTTTCAGACAGGGGACACTCTCTCAGCTCTATCTGGAGAAGCCAAGGATTGAACCTGGGAGCTCCTTCTGCATGCAAAGCAGATGCTCTACTAGTAAGCCACGACCCTTTCTCGATGTGATGCAGGAGGAGTGTCTCTCTGCCATCTTCACACACTACTCTGGTAACAGGAAAGTCAGCAGGACCACATTGACAGGGCCAGTAAAGTGCTTCCTTCATGTATGAATGCTATTCCAAGCTGAAGAATGAGACTGAGCTCAGGTTTTGGTTCAACATGCTCAGAGAAGTGCCCTGCAACAATTGGCAACTTTACACAGACTGGTGTGGAAAGGAATGTTGTAGCAATTCACTGTCTGGCAAAAGTCCAGAACCCAAATTTTGATTCTTTAGAATTTTGATTATTTTCAAATAATTTCATTTTTGAGTTTAATTTCAATGATGTTGAAGAATGTTAAGGCAACCAGGGCAAGCTCTAACATGGAATTTTCTTTTTTTAAAAAACACACTATAGTTCTTAAATCCAACAATATCCATCACCAGAAATGCAGAGCAGGGGGTCATGAGGATGATGAAAATATTATTTTTAGCAAGGACAATCAAGTTGGAAAACTTGCTTGATTTTGTTTTTTAACTCCTAACTTTGTTTCACTTCTCCACACTCTCTGCTCACACCTTTCCTTCTCTGTTATCACAGGTCAAGATCTGGTTCCAGAACAAGCGTTCCAAATTCAAAAAGATTATGAAGCAGGGCTCCAGCATCCAAGAAGATCATCTCCACAGTTCCTCATCTTTGTCCCCTTGTTCCCCCAACATCCCCCCACTCTGGGACATCCCTATGGCATGCAAAGCTGCACCCCTGCCTCCCAGCAGCTACATCAATAGCTTTGGACCTTGGTATCACCAACCGCAACACCAGGACACCATGGGGAGGCCGCCAGTGATGTGACAAAGGCAGTGCTTGCAACATTAACCCATTCGAATGTGCCTCTTTCACCAAAGTGCTGATCAGGGTCCCTGGAACAGGGAAATGTGGGGGGGCATGGATGGAGAAGGTTGGCTCCTTTGAAGGAATCTCCAGCACCTCTCTGTTGATGTGAAATTATCTAGCAGGAGATGGATGTAATCAGTCCTGCTCAAGGACCAAATCTAACAACTCTGGCCGATGGTATGAGGTGGAAATAGGGAAAGGAGCCCCCCCCCCCCAAGAAACATGAGTGGAACTCAGGATTCCACCAAGCAATGTCTCTTCATCAGGGATTTACAAGAACGGTGTTTGTCCTTTTTTGTTCCAAAGATAGGCTTGTGGGTGAAGTGGCCCAGCATTGGATCTAGTTGTGTCAGTAAGATTTGAGGTTTTGCCATATTTTTTCTCCTTCTCTGGCAAAGCTTCTATGCCTTAAGTAGTATTGATGGTAGATGGCAAATAAGTAGGTGATGTTTCTCCTAACATGGAGGTTCAGTGATGGGAAGGCTTCATCTATTGTATTTCTGTGTTGTCACACAGCTGCTAAAGGCACAGGAGTATTGCCAGCTTTTTTTCTTTTCTCCTAGCAATCCTAGTAAACGTAGCAAGGTTTTGAGCTGCACAGCTTCAGACGGGTACTGGAGAAAAAGAATGCTTTACAGGCGAGATATACAAAATTGTGTATATCTCTGGCACAACTTCATGATTTGGTGAGCAGAATACAGGTTAGATGGAAATAACAATACAAACTCTGCTCATGGGATTAAAACTGGCAAGAACTTTTACCCATCAAAATTGGTTCAATATACTCCCACGTCTTACCTGCAAAAGAAATTGGTTGTGGTTGCAGGAAGCCAATATCTGTACATCTCCAACTTGGTAAAGGTTAAAAAAAAAATCTAGATGGTTTCTACAAAACCAAATTTGCTTCCAAGTTTGCCCATGTTACTAATATATATGTATATTTAATTGTGTTAAAACCAGGATTATGTTTACAGGTAATGAAAAGTTTGTGGAATGTAATCCCCATATCTTCACCCCCTTTTTTCTTTTTATAAAGGATCATTCATATTTCTTTCAGCGACTACATGAAGTGTTCTTCTCTGTCCCCAAATAACTTGAGGCTATTTAACTAAACAATTAAAAAAAACTAATTTAACTTTTCTTCCCCACACTTTGCCAAGCATAATGACAACATTTTTATTTATTGAAATACAGCTTTTGGTATATTGTATTGTTTTCACTTTATAAACAGAATGTAAGACTATAAATATTTTTTTTGTACAAATGAATGTCATTAAGCTCATTCTTTATAGCTCTTGTAAAGTTTGGATCTAGAAAGTAAAAAAAGAGGATGGTAATGGGTGTCCCCACCCCCTTACTGCAAACATGATTAATGTATGGAAGCTGACCTTCATAGGCACAACAGCATGATCTACCTCTCCCCACCCCCTACCAGGGGGAGCACTCAACAACTGCGTAGTGAGGAACTCCATAGGCTTCCCATTCATTCAGAGGTTGCATGCTCGGCACAGAAGTCTCTGGATTGGGACCAGTGATGGTAACACAACAGGGGTCCTAATAGTGTGAACTGTAATCAAAGCCAGTTTGTTAAAATCTGCTTCAGCTGTCCCCAACCTGGTGCCCCCTAGATGCTTTGGACTACAGTTCCTATCATCCCTGACCATTGACCATGCTGGCTGGGGTTAATGGGAGTTGTACTCCAAAACGTCGGGAGGGCACCATGTTCAGAAAGGTTGATCTATTTTAGATGGACCCTGGAGACCTCAGATGTAGTTGGATTCCAGCTCCTGTCCTCTGGCTGGTTGGGGCTGATGGAGTTGGAGTGCTACAATAGTGGAAGGTCACAGAGTTTTTGGTTTTGATTATGTGGTCAGGTATCCCTGTAAGCCTACCTTCCATCCTACAACTCAAAACAACTTACAGTGCTGATGTTTTAGATTCACCAATATTATTGATAGTCTTTATTAATTTAAGATCTAGGAATAAACCAACTGCTCGTTATCCATACATGTGTATGCATGTAAAACAGACAGACAGACAGATTCACTGTGTAGTGTCTTACGACAAACTGATAAGGGACCATCACAAGATGTGGTGTCTTGGATGTTTGTTTCTTGAAGGTCTTGGCTAAATTAGAATGGTACTTGAATCTTCTTTCAGTATGATGGCACCTCCCACCTTTCTTTAGAGACAGACAGGATGTTTTTGCTCATACCACCAACTTCCAGTGTTGCCTTTCCCAGGTGGTATTGCCAGCTCTTGAAATAAAAATGTTGTGGCCCAGAGGCAGAACTTGATGGGCTCATGCAGCACACAAAAAATGTTCTGTTTGTGAGGAGGACCACTATTGTATGTGTTTACAAATCCCCTTTCACCCAGTGTAGCATTCACATATGATGTCAGGCCATGTGAGATTGTAATCCAACCCAGGCTACAACTGTGCCACATCCAGGAGGTGCGACTGAATATAAACATAAAGCAGATAATGCAGGAAATAAACCCCAAGCCACAAATGTATACAGCTCTAGTCACACACATGTACTACATATGGTCAAGGAATTCAGCATCTAGAAAACATTTACCGGTTTTACAGATGGGAACCCTAGGTAAGACTGGTCTGAAGGACAACTAGTGACTCTATTGCAGAGAACTCAAAATACCCCCAAAAGAGCAGAGAATTTAAGAAAGGTCTGCCGTTCACAGAATATCTTGAGAAGAGGGACTGGCTGTTAAACCAATCTGAGAACTGTCACTCTGTGAGAGGAATAGGGTCTCCTTACAACTCTGAGCACCCTTAACTAGCTATAGTTCCTAGAATTCTTTAGGGGAAGCCATGGCTGTTTAAAATGGTATGAGGCTGGGAGAGAGTCAGTGCACTGAAGATATCAGATTTGAACTGGAGGCTCAGGCTGTAATCTTGTTTTGTAGGAGTATGCCCCACTGAACCCAGTAGGTCTGTAGATAGGTATTTATTTTAGTCAGTCAGTCAGTGAGTCAATTTATATACCATTTAACTACAATAGTTTCTAAGCAGTGTACAATATAAGATTGTACAGTATAATATTGTGCTCATAGTCACCATGGTGTGCCCAGTGTCAGCTCCAGGTCTTGGAGGGCCCTTGGGCAAGCCACCCTCCATGGCCCACCTTCCTCAGGAGGTCTACCTCTTCTCTGCACCAAGTCCAGGGGGCTCCTTGACAATGGGCCCTCGCCATGGGCTGCGGGTGCTCGGCAGTTGCCCAACCATGCCAGCACTTGACACTGGGCCCAGCTACATCAGTTCTGCTCCATTAACCAGATGACCTACTAACCAAGCAGCCTCTCTTTGGGGAACATCACCTTCAACCTGGGCCATTAAGAGTGGCATTCAATGTTAGTCCTACTCAGAGGAGACCCACTAATAAAGTTAATGAACATGACTAACATTCATTCATTTAAATGGGTCTACTCGGAATAGGATTTAGTTGTATACAACTACTTGGTCCCAGGCCATGGTCTGAAGGCACATGAGGCCAGCACCCTGCTGAAGCTAAGCAGGGTCAGGTCTGGTCAGTGCCTGGATGGGAGATCGCCTGGGAACCATATGTAAGCCACCTTGAGTTTCTATCATGAAAAGAAAGGCAGGGTATAAGTGTAATAAATAAATAAATAAATAAAACCCTTAAAATTTAAAGCACTATGATACAACTTTAACAGTCATGGCTTCCTCCAAAGAGTCCTGGGAAGGGTGCTGAGAGGAGACCCCTCTTCCCCTCACAAAGCTATAATTTCCAGAGTTCTCTGGGAAGAGGGATTGATTGTTAAACCACTCACTGTCACTCTGTCAGGGGAAGAAGGGTCTCCTAATTATTCTTAGCACCCGTAACAAATGACAATACCCAGGATTCTTTGTAGGGGAAGCCATGACTGCTTAAAGTGGAATCATAGTCCTTCAAATGTATAGGGCGGGTGTGATCATGGCTTCTTTTGAATGATCCTACAGAACCTGCTCCTCTGTTATTAGCCCCACCACAACCCCAGGGACCCTTGTGGGAAGAACTGACATAACCACAGAGGACGTTGGAGAACATATCCAGAGCATGTTTTCCTCATTACAGAGGGTAGTGTTAAGACACACGCGATGCTGAAGGTGTGTGGAAAGAATGAGTCATGCCCGCATCCTCTTTCCACACTTCTGGAATCTCTGGTCACACACCACAGCAGGTATGACTTTCGGCTAGTCGCCCTGCTGGCAGGCACCTCCCTCTCTTTAGAAAACAAGGCCTGGCAATTGCTTCAGTAAGTACGAAAGCCAGCCAGCCCGTGAGGGTAGGGGCCTGAGTGAGACTGACAGGGTTTAACTTCATCAGCTCGTTGCCCTTTTGAAGGGCCTCTGGATCGGGCTTTTTCATAATTCACAGGTCAGAGCAGACACCTCCAAATTATCTCTGCTGTGTAATTAACCCCCATTGAACTTCACCAGGGTCAATGGACTCACCTGCCCCCCCATCCAACCTCTCTTACAGGCCTTCTGGAATAAGAAGAACCTTTATACTCCCCCCACCACCACACAGCTCAGTTTCTTTCACCTCCTCTGGGGTCTCTACAATTACCCAAATGGGGGCATATTACAAAATGAAACTGGGGTTGCAGCTATTTGGGGTTTAAAGACCAGAGGAGGGTGGGGGGAGGGAAGAAGAGAGAAACAGTTTTGAATTCTGCTTTTTATTTTGTGTGGCCTGCCGCTTTCCTCCTCTCCGTCTGATACGCAGCCGTTGAAAAGTTAATTACTTCAAGATTCGAGTTAAAAGCAGGCGGACGTGCAGAAGAACACAATGACTGTAATTGGGCCCCAAATTAAGATTCAGCCTGACCCCCCACTGCAACTGCAAAGCATCTCTCTCTCTCTCTCTCTCTCTCTCTCTCGATAGATAGATAGATAGATAGATTTGAATGCAATGCAGCAATTGTAATCCATATGATATAGAAATAGGTGAGCTGCTATAGTTGGGAGGGGGGCACATAGAGAGACCTGTTACTGGGGCAAGGACAGGCTTCCTTCAAAACCCCTGGTAAACTGTGGAGTGGCACACGCCTTGCCCCACGGAGACCCTCATATACTCCATGTTATTATTTGTTACATTTTTATACTACCTTCCTCTAAGGAGCTTCGTGTGGTATACTGAATGGGGAAGGGCCATGTAGCTGAGTGGTAGAGCGACTGCTTTGCATGCAGAAGGTCCTGGGTTCAATCCCCAGCGTTTCCAGATAGGGCTGGGGATGTACCCTGCCGCCTGAAACCCTGGCGAGACGCTGCCAGTCAGAGCAGACAATACTGTGCTAGATTGACTGAATGGCCTGACTTGGTAGAAAGCAGCTTCCTGGGTTCTTACGGTCCCAGTGGTGCTATCAGGGCAAGAGTTGGGGTCAGAAGCCAAGGGCCCCAGTTAGCAAAATGAGCAGGAGGGACTCTAAATGTCACTGGGCTGGCTTACTACATTTTGAAGTAAGTCAAGTAAAATATATGACCATCTTAGGAGCACCCACCCTCCCCCTAAAACCATAAAATCCTGTGGGTTGTATCCCATGGTAGACCCATTGAAATGAATGAACTTAAATTAGTCCTGCCTGTTCATTTCAGTGGGTCTACTCTTGAGTAGGACTACCATTGGCGACTACCCAGAATCTAACTTCTAACTGCACTATGTCATGGGCTTCCCTGACCTTCCTTTTATCCTCACAACAACGCTGTGAGAGAGGTCAACCTGAGAGTGCGGGGGGGGGACTAACCCCAGATCAAGCAGCGAGCATCGTGACTGAATGGGGATTTGAACATTGGTCTCTCTGGTCCTAGTCTGCCACTCTGACCACTATGCCACATTTGCTGGTGTGCTGGACAATGCTTTTACAGTTCTCTGGGTTTAGTTCATAAACTTTTGGCACACTCCAGTGACATGAGTCTAATTAAATTCAAATGTGTTCTTTACTATCTCACTGAAATCGAGGGAACTTACAACACAATCATCCTATATATGTCTACTTGGAAGAACATTCCATTAAGTTTGATAGGGCTTATATCCAGGTAACAATATAAGATTGTAGTACTCAACAGACTTAACTTGGGCTGGATTGTCCCCATTGTAGTAAAGGACCATAAAACTGAAATACATTGGGGAGCAGGGGTGTAGTGGTCCAGGGTCTCAGGGGGTCTTAGGCTCTTTACTTTTTTAGAGCAGTGTCCCAGCAGGGTTCCTAAGTTTCCAGCATTGTACGAGCCAATCAGCATGAAACGAGAGTGTGTTGGCCACTGAGAAGAGTCTCCTAACATGCTTCCTTGTCTTTTCCTGATGATTGGAGCCAATCAGAGTAAAAGGAGGTGAGTCAGCCACTGACAAGACTCTTCTCAGTAGCTAACACATTCCTCTTTCATGCTGATTGGCTCCTAGGGATGTCTGTTGTTATGGGAGAAGTTGCACATGGGAAGAACTGAGGAATGTGGAGATGACAACGGAGAGCAAGCGAGCGAGGAGGCATGCCTGTAAGAGGACATGACATGAGTATCATAAAGGGACCCTGCACGTCTGAATTTGTCACTACACTACTGTTGGGGAGCAGATTTTATATAAAGGTAAATATTTTTTATTTCAAGAATCTGCCCCTTTTTTCAATAAATGCTAATCTGGCAGAGCAAAAGGGAAAAACGAAAGCCCCCCCCAACTGTTTTTTGCAGCTGTATACCAGCCCATCCACACATCATTCCAATTTTTGTTGTTCTGCAATACCTTCCCAGTTTTACTGCATTATTGCCATCTGGCAGGGTATTCTTGTGCTATAGTGCAACAAAGCGAGACCAAACAAACAAACCCCTGAATAGTTTTTGTATGAAAAATTACAAGATTTTAGCAGGAGGCTACAGGACATGCAGTGACTGGAAATGAGGTAGTATGTCTGCCGTGAAACTGTTGCAGGCCCAAATGGTATTGAAAGTGAGAACATAAGAACATAAGAAGAGCCTGCTGGATCAGGCCAGTGGCCCATCTAGTCCAGCATCCTGTTCTCACAGTGGCCAACCAGGTGCCTGGGGGAAGCCCGCAAGCAGGACCCGAGTGCAAGAACACTCTCCCCTCCTGAGGCTTCCGGCAACTGGTTTTCAGAAGCATGCTGCCTCTGACTAGGGTGGCACAGCACAGCCATCATGGCTAGTAGCCATTGATAGCCCTGTCCTCCATGAATTTGTCTAATCTTCTTTTAAAGCCGTCCAAGCTGGTGGCCATTACTGCATCTTGTGGGAGCAAATTCCATAGTTTAACTATGCACTGAGTAAAGAAGTACTTCCTTTTGTCTGTCCTGAATCTTCCAACATTCAGCTTCTTTGAATGTCCACGAGTTCTAGTATTATGAGAGAGGGAGAAGAACTTTTCTCTATCCACTTTCTCAATGCCATGAATAATTTTATACACTTCTATCATGTCTCCTCTGACCCGCCTTTTCTCTAAACTAAAAAGCCCCAAATGCTGCAACCTTTCCTCATAAGGGAGTCGCTCCATCCCCTTGATCATTCTGGTTGCCCTCTTCTGAACCTTTCCCAACTCTATAATATCCTTTTTGAGATGAGGCGACCAGAACTGTACACAGTATTCCAAATGCGGCCACACCATAGATTTATACAACGGCATTATGATATCGGCTGTTTTATTTTCAATACCTTTCCTAATTATCGCTAGCATGGAATTTGCCTTTTTCACAGCTGCCGCACACTGGGTCGACATTTTCATCATGCTGTCCACTACAACCCCGAGGTCTCTCTCCTGGTCGGTCACTGCCAGTTCAGACCCCATGAGCGTATATGTGAAATTAAGATTTTTTGCTCCAATATGCATAATTTTACACTTGTTTATATTGAATTGCATTTGCCATTTTTCCGCCCATTCACTCAGTTTGGAGAGATCTT
Source organism: Rhineura floridana (assembly GCF_030035675.1). NCBI lineage: Eukaryota > Metazoa > Chordata > Lepidosauria > Squamata > Rhineuridae > Rhineura > Rhineura floridana. Next base: position 42,290,141 of record NC_084490.1, on the reverse strand, counting down.
TTTGGAGCTCTTCACAATCCCTTTTTGTTTTAACAACCCTGAACAATTTAGTGTCGTCAGCAAACTTGGCCACTTCACTGCTCACTCCTAATTCTAGGTCATTAATGAACAAGTTGAAAAGTACAGGTCCCAATACCGATCCTTGAGGGACTCCACTTTCTACAGCCCTCCATTGGGAGAACTGTCCGTTTATTCCTACTGTCTGCTTTCTGCTTCTTAACCAATTCCTTATCCACAAGAGGACCTCTCCTCTTATTCCATGACTGCTAAGCTTCCTCAGAAGTCTTTGGTGAGGTACCTTGTCAAACGCTTTTTGAAAGTCTAAGTACACTATGTCCACTGGATCACCTCTATCTATATGCTTGTTGACACTCTCAAAGAATTCTAATAGGTTACTGAGACAGGACTTTCCCTTGCAGAAGCCATGCTGGCTCTGCTTCAGCAAGGCTTGTTCTTCTATGTGCTTAGTTAATCTAGCTTTCTACCAGTTTTCTACCAGTTTTCCAGGGACAGAAGTTAAGCTAACTGGCCTGTAATTTCCGGGATCCCCTCTGGATCCCTTTTTGAATATTGGCGTTACATTTGCCACTTTCCAGTCCTCAGGCACGGAGGAGGACCCGAGGGACAAGTTACATATTTTAGTTAGCAGATCAGCAATTTCACATTTGAGTTCTTTGAGAACTCTCGGGTGGATGCCATCCGGGCCCGGTGATTTGTCAGTTTTTATATTGTCCATTAAGCCTAGAACTTCCTCTCTCGTTACCACTATTTGTCTCAGTTCCTCAGAATCCCTTCCTGCAAATGTTAGTTCAGGTTCAGGGATCTGCCCTATATCTTCCACTGTGAAGACAGATGCAAAGAATTCATTTAGCTTCTCTGCAATCTCCTTATCGTTCTTTAGTACACCTTTGACTCCCTTATCATCCAAGGGTCCAATTGTCTCCCTAGATGGTCTCCTGCTTTGAATGTATTTATAGAATTTTTTGTTGTTGGTTTTTATGTTCTTAGCAATGTGCTCCTCAAATTCTTTTTTAACATCCCTTATTGTCTTCTTGCATTTCTTTTGCCAGAGTTTGTGTTCTTTTTTATTTTCTTCATTCGGACAAGACTTCCATTTTCTGAAGGAAGACTTTTTGCCTCCAAGAGCTTCCTTGACTTTGCTCGTTAACCATGCTGGCATCTTCTTGGCCCTGGCGGTACCTTTTCTGATCTGAGGTATGCACTCCAGTTGAGCTTCTAATATAGTGTTTTTAAACAACTTCCAAGCATTTTCGAGTGATGTGACCCTCTGGACTTTGTTTTTCAGCTTTCTTTTTACCAATCCCCTCATTTTTGTGAAGTTTCTTCTTTTGAAGTCAAATGTGACCGTGTTGGATTTTCTTGGCAATTGGCCATTTACATGTATGTTTAATTTAATAGCACTATGGTCACTGCTCCCAATCGGTTCAACAACACTTACATCTCGCACCAGGTCCCGGTCCCCACTAAGGATTAAGTCCAGGGTTGCCGTCCCTCTGGTCGGTTCCATGACCAACTGGTCTAGGGAATAGTCATTTAGAATATCTAGAAACTTTGCTTCTTTGTCATGACTGGAACACATATGCGGCCAGTCTATGTCCGGGTAGTTGAAGTCACCCATTACTACCACATTTCCTAGTTTGGATGCTTCCTCAATTTCATATCTCATCTCAAGGTCTCCCTGAGCATTTTGATCAGAGGGACGATAGATCGTTCCCAGTATTAAGTCCCTCCTGGGGCATGGTATCACCACCCACAACGATTCTGTGGAGGAGTCTGCCTCTTTTGGGGTTTCGAGCTTGCTGGATTCAATGCCTTCTTTCACGTATAGAGCGACTCCGCCACCAATACGTCCTTCCCTGTCCTTCCGATATAGTTTATATCCAGGGATAACCGTATCCCACTGGTTTTCTCCATTCCACCAGGTCTCCGTTATGCTCACTATATCAATGCTCTCCTCTAAGGCCAAGCACTCCAGTTCTCCCATCTTGGTTCGGAGGCTCCTAGCATTAGCGTACAGGCACTTGTAAGCAGTGTCTCTCTTCAAGTGTCTTTGGCACTTGTGGTTCGGCCTGTGGTAATTTTGCTCTTCTGAATTTATATCCTGTGCCCCTGCTCTCACAATGCCTACTTCTAGGCCTACCCCTTTTAAAATTTCATCATTTCTTTGGTTTTTATCCCAGGGGGGAGGTTTATTCCGAACCGGACCTTTCTCAGCTCCTGTCGGGTTTCCCCCCTCAGTCAGTTTAAAAGCTGCTCTGCTACCTTTTTAATTTTAAGTGCCAGCAGTCTGGTTCCATTCTGGTTCAAGTGGAGCCCGTCCCTTTTGTACAGGCCCGGCTTGTCCCAAAATGTTCCCCAGTGCCTAACAAATCTAAACCCTTCCACCCGACACCATCGTCTCATCCACGCATTGAGACTGCAAAGCTGGGCCTGTCTGGCTGGTCCTGCGCGTGGAACCGGTAGCATTTCAGAGAAAGCCACCTTGGAGGTCCTGGCTTTCAGCATCCTACCTAGCAACCTAAATTTTGCTTCCAGGACCTCACGGCTGCATTTCCCCATGTCGTTGGTGCCAACGTGCACCACGACCACTGACTCCTCCCCAGCACTGTCTACCAAACTATCTAAACGATGGGCGATATCCGCAACCTTCGCACCAGGCAGGCAAAACACCTTGCGGTCTACACGCCCATCACACACCCCACTGTCTATGTTCCTAATGATTGAATCACCCACTACAAGGATCCCTCCACCCCCTGGAGATATATCCTCGGCACGAGAGGATAGCTGCTCATCCCCCAAGGAATGGGTCCCTTCTAAGGGATCGTTTCCCTCTTCCTCAGCTGGATGTTCTCCTTCCCCGAGACCATAGTTCTCCATGATAGCAGGAGAGCTATCATCGCTGGAGTGGGACACAGCTATAACGTCCCTGAAGGCCTCCTCCACACACCTCTCTGCCTCTCTCAGCTTTTCCAGGTCTGCCACCTTGGCCTCAAGGAAACGAAGTCGTTCCCGGAGAGCCAGGAGCTCATTGCACCGAGAGCACACCCACGACTGCTGTCCAACAGGCAGATAGTCGTACATGCTGCAGGCTGTGCAAAACACTGGAAAGCCCCCACACGCATTACTGACCTGATACCATCATGAGCCCAAATCATCACGAATGCACAGAAAAAAGAATATCTGGAGGCGCTCATACTTACGTTTGGCTGGATTGTGCCCACTGTACCAAAGGGCCATAGAACTGAAATAGATTTGGGGACAGGTTTTATATAAAGATAAATATTTGTTATTTCAATAATGCACCATTTCCCCCCATAAATACGAATCTGGTAGAGCAACAGAGAAGAACTAAAGCGAACACCCTCCCACCCACACACCCCATCACCGCAATTGTCAGACTTCATTTGAGCAATCGTGGAAGAAAGTTGTAGGGTGTTTTTTTTTTTTTTAGTGTATGCCTTTCTTTCTTTTTTTTTTAATAATTTTTATTCAAATTTTTCCAAAAACAAACAAAACAAAGTCAAAAAGACATAACAATACATCAACAAAAAAATGAAAATAAAATAGTTGACTTCCGATTTGTCGCAGATCAGCTATAAGTATATAATATACATCAAACCTGTCCCTTAATGTATACATACAGAGTCCCTTTTCTCGTTTTTCAATAATTTTTTATTCAAATTTTCATAAAACATACAAGACAAAATCATAAAACATTCAAAGACAAAAAACAAAATCAAAAATAGTTAAACAAAAAGAAAAAAAAAAAGAAAAAATAAAAAATAAAAAATAAAGAGTAAAATATTGACTTCCCATTTGTCAAAGATCAAATCAGTTATAAGTCTATAATATATAGCAATCCTGTCTCTTAAGTCATATTATAAAATCACTTTCCTCCAGTAGTTATCTTACTTAATCATCAAATCTCATAAACATTACTTTATTCTTTCCACAAAAAGTCAAAGAGAGGTTTCAATTCTTTAAGAAATATATCTATCAATTTTTTTTTTCCAGATAAGCATATCGATTAATCCATCTCATTACTAATTATGATAATCTTATTGTCATAACCATAGTCAAAATAAACATTTCAATTAATCCATCACATCAGAATCTGTTAGGTTCAGTAATTTCAGTAGCCATTGTTCTATTATCTCTATTAGTTCCATTTTCCATCTTCCATCTTCAGTAGTCTTGTTAAGTCCAGTAATTTCAATATCCAATCTTCCATTATCAGTATTCCATAATAATCTTGCTGTCAAAGCCATAGTCATATAGTAAGAGTCTGATGGGAATTACCTCTATCCCAAATATTTTCTTGCCATCCATTCTGAATAGGTTGCTGAAATACTGCTGTAAAATCATATCTCTGTTCTTTTTTTCAAAATACACTGGGTCATCTCTTAAAAGTTTTTCCATTGTCACATGGCTGCAGTTAATTCCATAGATTTTCTCTATATTGGGCTCCATCACATCATTCCAGTCCAGAAGATAATCCATGCCATTGATAACTTTATCTCTAGAATCTTCATTAATTTCTTCAGAGATAACATTGAGTTCCAAACAATAGATTTTATTTCTAAAGTCCATAGACTCCAAATCTTGTTCCTGTTCCACGTTTGTTCCAATCTCCGGGATCTCCTCTCTCACAGGGACCCCTATTCCAGTCTCCAGGGTCTCCTCTCTCACAGGGACCCCTGTTCCAATCTCCGGGGTCTCCTCTCTCACAGGGACCCCTTCCAGGGTCACCTCTCTCACAGGGACCCTTATATCTTTAATCTCCTGCTTCATTTTACTCAATTCAATTTTCGTTATCTCAATCTCATCCATTATTTTCTGAAACATAGTTATTTCCAGATTCTCAGCCACTTTCTTAATTGCCATTTTAAAAGAAAAATATAGGAAAACCACTTCTTATTTCAGCAACAATTGGGTTAATACTCCAAACTTGGTGACATCACAGTATAAACAGAGCAGACAGCCTTATCTCTCCAATAGTTAAGTAAACAAAATGCAGTTCCCAGGATCGAAACAATTAATGGCAATCGTCAAGAAACAGATTCGTCAAAATAAAATAGACCAAAAAGAGAGTAGTCTCAAAACAGTATAATATTTTTCAAAATAAAAATCTGGAATAGAAATCCCTCTTCTGTGTGTATCTTTAGAATGCAAATCCAGGACAGCTTTTTGCAACAAAAACAGAGATAAGCTATTAATTGGTGCGTAGCAGAGAGAAGTTACGGCTCCCCAGTGAGATGTCAAAAACCGATCAATCTGGCAAATCTCTTTTAAACAGCAACAATTTAAGTCAAGTAAAAGAAAAATATAGAAAGAAGGGTGCTTGCCTGTTAGTGCGTTCTCTCTTAGAAGATAAGATGAACGTTCGCTTTAACAGATAGAGCTTGCTGTTGAAAATCCGTCCCACCTTCGTCGGCTGGACCTCGTCCCATAAATTAATGAGATCTGGTCGTCCCAACAAAAATAGGCTTTGAGGTTAATCTCTTCGTTTCTCCCTACCCGGGAGAAGTTTAATCAGTCAAAAAAAAAAGAAAAAACTGACTGATATATCTGAATAAGCTTCTTTTGAGGCAGGAGCCCGTCTCAAAAGCAGGCACAGGCTAAGTCACCCTTCCCGGAAGTCCTACAGAGTCCCTTTTCTCCATAGGCTGTCTTAATTAATCGTCAAATCCCAGTATCATCATTTTATTTTGATCTTTCAACAAAAAGTCTAAGAGAGGTTTCCATTCCTTAAGAAATGTATCTGTCGATTTTTCTCTAAGTAAACATGTCAATTTATCCATTTCTACTAAGTCCATTAATTTCAATAACCATTCTTCCATTGTTGGTGTTGATTCCATTTTCCACTTTTGTGCATATAATAATCTTGCTGCCGTAATCATATATAATATTATTCTTCCATATTTCTTTTCTATTTGTTTATCCATAAAACCCAATAAGAAAAATTCTGGTTTTGACCGAATATTTATCTTTAGAATTTTTTGCATCTTCCTACCTATCTGTGCCCAAAATAATTTCGCCTTTTTACATGACCACCACATATGATAAAAAGATCCTTCTTGTTGTTTACATTTCCAACAAACATTAGAGACATTACTATACATTTTTGACAGCTTTTCTGGAGTCATGTACCAACGGTACATCATTTTATAAAAATTTTCTTTAAGATTATAACATAATGTAAATTTCAAGCCTTTTTTCCACATATTTTCCCATTGATCCATTTGTATGTTATGACCAAAATTTTTTGCCCACTTTACCATGCACTCTTTTACTTGTTCTTCCTCCATATCCATTTTCAATAAAAGTTTATACATTTTTGCAATTATGTTTTCATCATTTGTACACAAACCTATTTCAAAATCAGATTTATTTATTTCAAACCCATACATTTTCTTGTCCATTTTATATCTTTCTAACAATTGTAAATAGGCAAACCAATGAAAACTATATCCTTCCTTTATCAATTGTTCTCTCTCTTTCATTATGTATTCTCCATGTACATTTTCTAATAGTTCTTGATAAGTTAACCATTTCTCTTTTCCAGACATTTCTCTTCTATAAAAAGCTTCTTGACTTGAGACACATAATGGTATTTTCGAATAAAACCTTGGTTTGTATCTATTCCATATTTTCAACAGAGGACGTCTTATAAAATGATTATTAAAGTCTACATTTACTTTTACTTTGTCATACCATAGATATCCATGCCATCCCCACTTCAGATTGTGGCCCTCCAAATCCAATAGTCTTTTATTCCTCAATAAGATCCATTCCTTTATCCAGACTAAACAGCAGGCAGCAAAATAAAGTCTCAAATTTGGTAATCCCAGTCCTCCTCTTTCTTTAGCGTCTTGAAGTAATTTAAATTTAACTCTTGGTTTTTTTCCTTGCCATACAAATTTAGAAATATCTTTTTGCCATTGTTTAAAAGGTAAATCAGAGGATATTACAGGTATTGTTTGAAACAAAAACATCATTCTCGGTAATACATTCATTTTTATCACAGATATTCTACCCATTAATGACAGTTGTAGTTTATCCCATCTTAGCAAGTCTTTCTTAATCTCTGTCCGTAATTTTTCGTAATTATTGTGAAACAACTTTGAGTTTTTATTTGTCATGATGATGCCTAGATATTTCAACTTTTTTTCTATTGTAAAATCTGTCTTGTCCATTAACTCTTTCTGTTCCCTTAAAGTTAAATTTTTCACCAACATCTTTGTTTTTTGATTGTTGATCTTAAATCCTGCTAAAGGTCCAAATTCTTTTAATTTGTCCATCAGTATATGAATTCCTTCCAAAGGGTTTTCTAGTACAATTATCAAATCATCAGCAAATGCTCTCAATTTATATTCTTCTTTTTTTATTTTTAATCCCGAAATCCTTTTATCTTGCCTTATATCTCTAAGCAACACTTCTAAAACCAAAATAAATAAAAGGGGAGATAATGGACATCCCTGTCTTGTACCCTTTTGTATTTCACATGAGTCCGTTAAGTCTCCATTAACAATTATCTGGGCCTTCTGTGATGTATAAATCGATCTAATCCATTTTATAAAGTTGTCTCCAAAGTCCATTTGCTCCAAAACCTGGAACATAAATTTCCAATTCAAATTATCAAATGCTTTTTCAGCATCTAAAAAAATCAGAGCTGCTTGTTTATCATTTCGTTGTTCTAAATATTCCAACACATTCAAAACATTCCTGACGTTGTCACGTAATTGTTTTTTAGGTAAAAACCCTGATTGATCTTCCTGAATAAATTGTTGCAATATTATTTTCAATCTTTCAGCCAAAATCATTGTAAAAATTTTATAGTCATTGTTCAGTAGAGATATTGGCCGATAATTTTTTGTTTTAGTTAAATCTTGGTCCTCTTTAGGTATTAATGTTATATTAGCATTTTTCCAACTATCCGGTATCTTTCCCTCTTGCAAAATAGAATTCATTGTAGACTGTAAAGGTATGCCTTTCACATGTCAAAGCAATTTCAAGATCACATTTTTCCTACTTTAAAAAAAAAAAAACAGGTGAAAGACATGCCGCCGGTAGATAAGATCTAACATAAATGTCTCCCTGGAGTGGAAGTAACTGGGACAAGTGCAAAGAAAAACACAAAGCCATTAAAACAGAAGAGGCTGTAAAATTAAATGCATAGAGATGCACTTCATTTGGCATGTTTATATTTATTAGAAGAGTTATTACAAGAATTAGGTGGTGTGTTTTTCAGATCATTTGATCAAGGTGAATTTTCTTGAATTTCCATTTTTTACAAATGTTTTCAAAATATTGGTAGAGTCTATAACTGCAGTAAATGAGAGGTAACTTTTGAAACAGGAAAATTTAAAAAAAAAATCTTACTTGTCAGTATGTGTGCCATCATCAATGGAGATGTGACTTGTAAGAAAACATTCTCTGTTTCTCTCCCTCTCTCTGTATCTCTGAATAGTAGGAAACTTGCATCCTAATTTTTCCTCCAAATTAATCTTAGGGACTATCATAACTGTATTTGAGCATTTAATATTCAGGGCTCCTCAAGGCTTCAAATAAGTAAACAAAGTTAAACTATTTTAATTACTTTGTGCCTGCCTGCCTGCTGGCTTTCCTGCTTGCTTGCTTTGAGGACTACTAACTTTTTTCTTAAAAGTGGGGGAAATCTAACTAATAGTGCAATTTTATACATGTTGCTACTGAGAAGTAAGCTCCATTAAATCCCAGGTAAGTGTCTAGGGCAGGGGTGGGGAACTTTTTTTTCTGTTGACGGCCACATTCCTTGGGGGATAATTCTGCCAAGGGCCACATGCTGCTAGTGGGCGGGGCTAATGCCAGTAATGGGTGGGTCCAGAGCCAAAAGGTCTCTCTCTGTGCCACTCCACCTTCTCCTATTTTCCTCTTTGCCAGCCACATAAAATTAAGCTGAGAGCTGCATAAAATTAGGCCATAATACATAAAATGTAGGCGTCGACATGCAGATTTCACATCTCTGGTGTAGTAGCAACCTAATTTTTTTAAGGAGCTGGTGGATTGCTCTCTGAGTTCTTTCTTTTCTTCTTTCTTTCTGTTTCACAGGGAACTCCTTACTCTTCACCCCATGCACAAAGTTGACATTCCTAAAATAGGAAGCTGCCTTATATCTAGTAAGACTATTGGTCCATCTAGCTCAGAATTGTCAACACTGACTGGCAGCCACTCCCATCCCTTCTTGGAGATGCCGGGGGATTGAACTTGGAACCTTCTGCATGCAAGGCAGATGCTCTACTTCTGAGCTACGGACCTTCCCTGTGCATTGCATGATATTAAAAGGTGGATAATTATAATTATTTGGGGTCGAGAGTCATCCAACAAAGTTTTAGGGTTTGTGTGATTGTTTGCCCTTCTTTGATATGGTGGGACAGATAATCACATTTTATATTTAAACTGCAGGGGAAAGAATGATGAAGCAGAAAACCAGCGAGTGTCAGAAAAATTACAAATAGGGTAGACAGCAAAACATGTGTTGCTTGGCCAGAATGGGTTGATATATGGGTTAGAAGCCCCCTTGGGTGAATTCTCAAGTGGAATCTGGAAATATTGAGCAGGGTTTGAATTGTTGTTGTTTTTCAACAAGAATTATTGAAGACTTTCTACTGTAGGTTTTATTTTTGGGTGTTGGGGAATAATGATATCCATCAGCATTTGTAAAGTGCTATAGCAGGGGCAGGGAATCTCCAGCCCATGGGCCAAAGTTGGCCTGCTACCCTGTGGTACGGATAAAGGTGGGCCTTCAAAGGAACAATCAGGAGCTTAACATGAGTTCCTGATTGTTTATTTGCTGAAGCAAGGCCAGCTCCCAGCCACCCATCAGCTGATGGGTGGTAAGAAGATGCCTTGCTCAAGGAGGGAGAAGCAGATTCTGTTCCATGGAAACTGCTTCTCCCTCCCAGTGCTGTTCTTTGGATTTGCCCCACATAGCTCCTTTCCAGCTCCAACATAGGAGGCGGAAAGGAGCTGTGCCAGGAAGCTTTGAAAGCCCTTTGTGGCCCCACTCTTCTGCATTGCACCTCCAACATCAGAGCTATAGTGTTCAGAGCACTTTATTTTGCAAGCCTTACAACCCTGTAAGGTTGGCCCACATTATTACCCCCCTATTGGGAGCTGAGACCCCCATGTGAGTTCATGGCAGAGACGACATTTGAACCAGGAGATTCCTGATTCATAGCTCACTAGGCTACCCCAGCTTGATAAGTACTGTGTTTTTCACATTGTTTAGCTGCTCTTCGAGCCGTTATGTTTTATGGCATCTTCTACCAGCTGTTGTGCTTTATGGCAGAAACTGCTGAGCCAGCAGTTTTACTGCAGTTTTGCAGCGCTGTCAGTTTAGTTGCTTCCTCATCCTTTCAAGGACTCAGGAGTCAGCAGACAAAGCCCCAAAGACTTGATGAGATCTTGGCTGGTGCCAGAGGGCAGCCTGGTTTGACCCTGGCCGAGGGCCCCTGCAACCCTGAGGGGCCCTCTTCTTAGAGTGGGAGGGTGGCGCTCCCATGCCGTGATCCGCAGCAGTGTTGGGTCCTGCAACCCAGCACTGCCATGGATTGCAGAGAGGGAGTTCCCAGGCACTCCCCAGCACGAGCTTCAATAAGCCTGATTGCATGCCCCACCTACATCTCCTGTCAGTGTGAATGCCATGTGCGCTGTACGTGCATGCCTACCTGCCATCACCCAAGATGGCAGTGGGGGCTTCCCTAAGGGGCTGATGCCCCCCCCACCATCTTGGTTGATGGCAACATGCACGCTACGTGCACACATCATTCCTACAACACAAGAGATAGGAGGGGCACACAGGTGACCCCGTGCTGCCTGTATGGGAGGGTGTTGGGCTACGGCGCCATGGGCCCAGGGCAGGCTGGTGCCCAAGGGCACAGTCATGCCTGAAGGTGGCCCTGGCTGAGATAAAATCAGTGCTTTGTTGTTCTGTTGCACCAGTCTGATTCTCCCCTGGAATTTCCAGGCAGTTTGCAACAATAAATAGTTCCTAGTGAAGCACTGGAGTGTTTGCTCTTTCTACGACAGAATATAAACCACTTTACCATCCCGATGCTTTGGTGTTTTTTTTTTAGATGTCTAGCAGGAACGAGATATTCTCAGTAAGGGTGCTTCCAGACCACCTATTTGTTGAGCATTTATCCTGATTTGTTTGCAGGAAGATTAGATGGTGACATTGGCTATTTAATGAACATGCATCCTGATCTGTTTGCAGGGAGGTTAGGTGACTGTTGCATCAAATCAAGTGTTATCCCACACTTTTCACTTCATTATCCTGTCACTTTCCTTATTGCAAAAAGTCCCATCTTTTGGGGAAGCAGGTTTGTTGTGCAAGACCCCTCCTTATCAACTATAACTGTTACTGCATGACCTGAATTTGCTAGTATGTGATTGAATTCCCCCACCACCACACACACACACAGAAATAGCACTCCTAAAACAATTATATCGTATTCCTGGGCATTTTGTAAAGCAGGGAAGGGGAACCTGTGGCCCTCCAGAAGCTGTTGAACTACATTTCCCATCTTCCCTAACCATTCCCTAACTAGCTGGAGCTGATGAGAGTTAGATCACATAACTCTTAAACTTTATTCTCAACATTATCAACTACATAGCATAGCCCCCTTGCTCATTGTGTCTTACACTTCTCCTTCATAGAATATCACATTACAGAAATTTGAAAATCAGAGCACAACTGCCTTTAATCATTTTCCTGAAACAAAGGAGTGAATTCTCAGTGCAATTTCCTTTGAACTTTTGGATTGTAAAATGCCATTCATTTTACACCCATGCAAGTATAGCAAACCCTATAATCTGTCCCCATGCAAAGGTGCATATACGTATGGAAGAGAAGGGAGGATGGGATGGGGAGAGTTTGGGCAGGACAGGAAAGGGACTCTGTCAATGGAAGAGTCTCCCCTTGTTGCAAAAAAAGAAAGACTGAAAAGGAGCTCAGACTGTTCTGAGCTATCTGGAGCAAACATGCAAGAAAATTAAATAATAATAAATTTAATAAAAATTAAAAAGCTAACCCCTCCCTCTACTCCCTAGCCTAGCCCAAATGTTCACCCAAAATCTGAAGGCCCATGAGCCACTTCATGCAAGCAAATAAACCATCCTTCACCAATTTGGTGCCTTCGAGATGGTTTGAACTAGAACTCCCATCAGTTTCAGCCAGCCCCAGTTTCGGCTGGGGCTGATGGGAGTTGTCATCCAAAACATCTGGAGGGCATCAGGCAGATGAAGGCTGAGATAAACAAACCACCATCAGGCTAGCTTAGCATGACATCTGAATCTGAGGGTGTACTTTGTTTTACCCTAGCAAACAACAATCACTATCTAGCCTTAGTCCATACTTTGTTGTTTGCTTAGAAATCATGGTTTGTTAAGGCAAAACAAACCATGATCGCAGGTTTCGACATTACACAAAGCTAGCCCAATCAAGGTTGGTTTCTGCACCCACATGAAGGGAGGAGTGAAGCAAGAGGGCTCACACTGCATATTCTATCATGTAGCACAGCCTTTCCCAACCAGTGTGCCTCCAGATGTTGTTGGACTACAACTCCCATCTTCCTGACCATTGGCAATGCTAGCTGAGGCTGATGGGAGTTGTGGTCCAACAACATCTGGAGGCACACTGGTTGGGAAAGGCTGATGTAGCATGTATGTAATAAATCATTATTTAAGGTAGAGAGTTACATACAAGCACAGCAAGTATGTGTTTAATTCTCCTCTAAAATCAGTGGGACTATAGTGTATTTAAATTAGGCAGGACCACATCCAAAGTTCTTTTTTCTTTTTAAAATTAAACCAGATCAAATAATACCTTGTTTTTTTGCCTCTGTTCTTTTGAGGAGGTCACATAAGGCTAACTACAACAGAAGACACCCGGTGTTTGTATGTGCAACGCAATTTAGCACAATTTAAGCAGCCCTTTTGCATGACTAAAGAAGAAGCTGTCTTTGTTTAATTCCTTTGTATGATAAACTATATATGCTTGCAACATTAAAAGAGTTTGCAATTTGGAATAATATCAGTTTATCTTTTTTTGTTGGAGAGAACATTTACCAGAGATAGAGATCAGTGTTTAGCTGTGTATTCTTGATGTATCCTCTCGCTGACTCAGATTATTATACAAAAATTATCTGATTGAGCCACTGAATATAGAACTGAATGCAAATTTTAATCAGCATCTTAGGAAGTGAACTTGCAAATAATTAGCCAGCAGTTGCAGCTGTTGAATAGTTAAGGCTGCACAGAGTATTCGTGTTGACTATGAAAATGGGCTGTTCCTAAGACTTTATAGACATACAGCCTAAACAGGAAATGGGAAGCAGCTAGAAATTTGCTGTTTATTTTTGTAAACCATCTTATAGTCAATTATATTAACATTCAGACTATTTCTTTTTCAAGATTATGAGTTGTATCCATTGCTGCACCAGCGGAGTTCTGGTCGCACATCAGAACTCTTTCCTCTCCCCCACCCAAATCTTCTCCAGAGGGTCCCCCAACCTGCCGTTGACACATGCGGGGGACTGAAGGGGACAGGAGGGGAAAAGGACATGCCATTGCACACATGGAAATCTCTTGCGTAAGCGAAGCTGTAGAGTTGCATACAGCCATGTGTGTGTGCTAGGAATGGACAGATCTGTCCATTTTGGTTCTCTCCAGTTCCCATTTTTCCACTCTTAGATTCAGTTCTCCACATTTCTGCAGCAAACTGCAATTTAAAAAAAACATCCTCATGAAAATTCATCAACAGTTTAGTACAATTTTCTCCTAATAAGTATATTTTTGTATGCAGTCTTGACTAATGTACGTATCTGTGCAAACATTTCCCCCCTAATATAATGCATTTTTATATGTTGTTTTCACTAATAAATTGTTTTTATGCACCCTTTCTCCCAACATATACATTTTTGTAAATATTGTTTGACTGGAGAACTGCATTGCAAAATTCAGAGAAGGGCAAATTTGGAAGTATGACTGTATTTCAGCTCTCATCTTGTTTTGAAATGTGTGAATTACGTAGGTTTGTCTTGAAATGCAAACTGAACTGAATTTCTCACTCATCCCTAGAGGATACACACACAAACACACACAGAGTTAATCAAAATGTGGATTTCAATTTAGTTGAGGGAGCTGTGAGTATGGTTGCTGTGGCATGGTTGTGGGTTTGCTGACCCCAGCTGAATTTCTTATAAAGAGAGTTTCAGTAGATGAAGTGGTAAACCAAGACAGGCAAAGAAGGCCCAAACAGATGGGGCAGTGAGGAGCACCAAGGGAGTCCAGGCCAGGCGTGGGCAGAAAATGGATCAGGATCTACTGGCAGCTCTCTGGATTTCTGATTCTCAAGTGTTTAATAACAGCAACAGCTGAAATGCTTCATGGGTACTCACCCTACACGGCAGCCAAAAACTTACCCTCCACACTCCCCAGCTGATCTGCATACATTCATCCAGGCTGGGAGAGCCATAGACAAAGTTAATCGTAACTAGGGAGGGGGGAGAAGTTCAATTCAGTTTGTATTGCAAAAATGCATATGCTAGGGTACAGTGTTGATAAAAAATGCATATAGTAGTGAAAATAACATACAAATGCATTACTTTAGGGGTAACTGCTCTGCAAAAATGTGTATATTAGGCAAAATGCCATACAAAAATATGTAATAGGAGACATTTGGACTAAAATGCTGGTGAATTTTCATGAGGGATTTAAATCTGCAAACTAATCTGGAAATGTTGAGAACTGAAGGGAAGGTTGGAAAAAGGAGGTGAGAGGAAACTGAAATTGACAGATTTGCCCATCCCCAATTGTAAGTCTATGTCTGCACCTCTGAGTCACTATCTTGCACCAGGCTGTAGCTGGTGGACCTTTGGGGCTGTAATAAAAACTGGTTGAATCCAAAATCATGAAGTTTGCCCATTCTGGTCCGTCTAGGCCACACATACACTGTGTCCAAAGTGGGAGTGTGGGGCAGTGAAGCCATCCTCTGTCTCTCTCTCCACTCCCCTAAGAAAAACCCACTCTATGCATTGCTGGCATTACGGAACTTGTCATTTATCAGGAAAACTGGCTGCATTCATGTTGGCTTCTGAATCTTGGGGAGGGGAATCTTTGTTCTCTTGAGGGCCACATTGTGGCATTTATTTTTATACTTGTGAACTACTTAGAAGAGCAGTCCTAAGCATAGGCAGCCAGTGGAATGTAAACCAGCTTAAGCCAGCGTAAGCTACCCCTATTCCAAACTCTGTTCAAGAGCTGGGTTACTGTTGGCTGAGCTGGCCCAAGCCTGGCAGAGAGAAACAAGTTTTTAAACAGAGTTTGACTGACACTGCCCTTTTGCCAGCATAAGTTCCACTGGTTGCCAGGTCACGTTGCTGAACTGAAAGAGGTTTGGAATAGGTGTAAGTCTCTCCTTGCTTTGCCATGCCTCAGAATGCCACTTTTGGTGGACTTACACTCAGCTGGATTGAGGGATTTACACTGACATATCCGTGGCTGAGCTGGAAGGAGGGAATGACACAACTCAAGATCCACCTAGTCTAAACTCACTCATCCTGGCGGGTTTGGATTCTGCTGTTAGAAGTCCTTTTTTTTTTTGCATTAAGCAACATATACATTTATTATAGTTGTCCTTTCTTCAGGAGTAACCTGTCAGGGGGCACATTAGAGCAGGGCCAGGCTGGAGCCAGTGGTGGGTGGGGGGACTGTCAAAAGTGGATAGAGCCAAAGTGGATAGGACTTTTCTCAGAGCTTGGAAAAGTTACTTTTTTTGAACTACAATTCCCATCAGCCGCAGCCAGCATGGCCACTGGATTGGGCTGACGGGAGTTGTAGTTCAAAAAAGTAACTTTTCCAAGCTCTGACTTCTCTCTCTCTCTCTCTCTCTCTCTGTACTACTCCCCTCTCTTTTTTGACATCTACTTTTCTCTCTGCCATGCCCCTTCCCATGAATTTAGGCTGAGGGCTTCATGGAGCACTCAGGCCACAGATTGTCCACCCCTGTTCTAGATGAGGAAGGCCTGCTTCACAGGCCAACCGCCCCCCATCAGTGCAGAGGCTCATCAAAATTTCATCCCCATGACAAGCTATTTATATGCGAGGACAGGCCACCAATTGAGCAGAAATGAATTTGTCCTCAAGATATCTCATAGGAACATAGAATCATAGAACAGTAGGGTTGGAAGGGACCTATAAGGCCATCGAGTCCAACCCCCTGCTCAGTGCAGGAACCCAACTTAAAGCATGCCCAACAGATGGCTGACCAGCTGCCTCTTGAATGCCTCCAGTTGCACAGCCCACCACCTCCCTAGGCAATTGGTTCCATTGTTGTATGCTCTAACAGTTGGGACGTTTTTTCCTGATGTTCCGCTGAAATCTGGCTTCCTGTAACTAGAGCCTATTATTCCGTGTCCTGCACTCTGGGATGATCGGGAAGAGATCCCAGCCCTCCTCTGTGCGTCAACCTTTCACATACTTGAAGAGTGCTATCTTGTCTCCTCTCAGTCTTCTCTTCTTGAGGCTAAACATGCCCAGTTCTTTCAGTCTCTCCTCATGGAGACCTAGGAAGGTGCTTTATACTGAGTCAGACCTATTGGTCCATCTTGCTCAGTACTGTCTACACTGACTGGCAGTGGTTCTCCAGGGTTTTAGACAGAGAATCTTTCCCAGCCCTACCTGGAAATGCTGGAGATTGAACCTGGAACCTTCTGCATGCAAGGCAGATGCTCTGCCGCTGAGCTACAGCCCTTCCCCATAAGGCTCTTCTCCTTATGATTCTCCTTTGAGAGGTTTATTTATTTCTGTTTATGAATCGCTTTCTATGAAACATCTCGAAGCGATTTAACCACAAAAGCATCAACAATAAAGACATATCTAAAACAATATCAGATATAAAAACAATCCAAGCAATTGCATATGTAAAAACAATTTCAAATCCAATTCAGACCAGGATCAAAATCTCCACTTAAAAGCCTTGTTGAAAAAAGGTATTTGACAGATGCCATAAAGATAATAGAGGCTGCCCTGTTTGATATGTAATGGGAAGGAATTCCAGAGGGTGGGTGCCAGTGCGCTAATGGCCCAATGTGAATAATGTTCAAACATCCTGAGTGCACAGAGATTAACTGAATATTTGGCAAATGTTTAATATGGAACCACAGCATTTAGATATTGCCAACAGTCAGTATTTGACAGTAGATCTGACATGTTATCAGTATGTGACATTTGGCATATAATTGACAGTATCTGCCTTGCAAGCCATGCCATCAGGGTTTGGTCATGTTGGTAGCTGATATGCAGTACATGCAATAGTCGACCGTTTTTGGCTGATTCAATAGAACTGAGTAAGTGCTATATGAACTTCAATATATTTGTCTGCTGGATTTGTTTCCTACTGTTGGACCCCAAAGCCACTCGCAACATTAGCGAAACATATGGCCCCGTTCATACCTTGCACTAAAATAATTAAAACACTTAAGAAATGGATCCATGAAAAAAGTTGGGGGGGGGGTTGAAGGTAAGAAGAAGAGAGCAGGTGAAAAAGCAGAATTTTAAAATGCTGAACTCTAAATCAAAACAAGCCCCCAAAGAAAAGACAAAATCTCCCTCAACAACATGGAGGTTCCACTAAATATGAGGGAGGGGCAGAGCTTGGAAAAGTTACTTTTTTGAACTACAACTTCCATCAGCCCAATCCAGTGGCCATGCTGGCTGGGGCTCATGGGAGTTGTAGTTTAAAAAGGTAACTTTTCCAAGCTCTGGGGAGGGGAGCAGGGCAACTCTGAGCTGATCCAGGAGTGATGGCATCCCTCACACAAAAGTTGGTCTTACATTTATGCAACCAATCAAAGCAGCCAGCTCTGAATGATTCATGTGAAATTTTTGGTTCTGAAATCCAATTTCTGAAATTCCAAAATCTAACTAGAAAAAAATGGAACTTTTGTTGAATTACAGTTGTTTGTAAATTTTCCTTTGAGTTCTAGCTGCAGTGGCTCATATTACCATAAACTGCCAAGTGGGAATTCCAAGCAGGAAATGCAAGTTGGAACGGCAACAAAATGTTGCAGTATGGGGTGATCCTGTTCAGGATAGCAGCTAGCCAGCTAGCCACATCCCTTTCCAAGAGTCCCCATGCCTATTCTATTCCTACCAGTTTTCTGTTTCCTTTCACCCTCTGTTCAGCATTCCATGCCCACTGAGCATGCTCAGTCCTCACTGAGCTATTCTCCTCACTTAGGTTTCCCCTCCCCCGAGATTTTCTGTACTGCTTTGGCTTCCCTGAAGCCTGCTGACACCTCCCTCTTGTGTGTGAATGGTGATTATTTGTCTACATATGGATACATACTCAGATAATGAGTTTGCTATTAGTATACATGCAGGCAGGGGAAACTGTGGCCCTCCAGCTGTTGCTGGACTTCAACACCCATCATCGGAAGGGAATTGCAGTCCAACAACATCTGGAGGGCAACAGGTTCCCCATCCCTGGACATTCTGCAAGATTTTGCAAGCACTTTGAGGACAACCAGGATGTGGCAAGCACATCCATGTGGCAAACTGTTGCACACAAACAGGTCAGTTCCAAGAGGCCACTGGTGTGGTGGAGAAAATGCCTGATCAGAGTAGAGACCTAGTTCATGTGAAAAACTCTTCACGTGGAGTCAGATACGAAGGGGATGGCCTCCTGTGACAGTGGCAGCCATACTGCAGGTGTTGTCCCTGAACTTGCAATGCTAATAACAGTGCAGTCCTAACCATATCTACTCAGAAGCAGGTCCTACTGAATTCAGTGGGGCTTACTTCCTAGTACGGATGGGGGAGAAGTTCGATTCAGTTTGCATTTAAAAGTGAACCTACATAATGTTTACTTTCTGAAACAAGTAACCGAAACACAGCCATCCTTCAAAATTCACACTTCTCCAAATGCATTTCTCCAGCCAAGTAATATGTACAAAAATGTGTATATTGTGGGAAAGTGTGCATAAAAATGTTAGTGAACATAACATACAAAAATGTGTTAAAATAAGGGAGATTGCTTTGCAAAAATGTGTATATTAGGCAAACAAACCATGTATATTAGGAGACGTTTGCACTAAAATGCTGATGAAGTTTCATGAGGATTAAAAACAGCAACACTGCATGTGTGAAAATACAAAGAGCTGAACTTAAGACTTGATAAGTGAGAAACCGAGAAACCCAAAATTGACAGGTTTGCCCATCCCTACACCCAGTTAAGCGGGTTTAGAATTGCTGCCTAAATCAGCTATAACTTGGAGGAATGACCATTCTGTTTACTATTTGGGTTCTGTCTCGAACAGGAAAAAAATGTGCTAATTTTCAAAGCTCCTCCAGAACTTTTAAAGTCAGCCTCCTGCTTTACTGCACCTATTAAATAGTTGAAGGTTAGGGGATAAGCTCTTCCATGTTGACAAGCAACACACCTACAAAGCAGGGACAACTGGGAGGGAATGTCCCAAATTTTGCTAACCACACCCTGGTTGTCTCACTGTCTCTCTCTCTCTGGGCTGTAGCCACCACCCACTCCGTCCCACCGGTTTGGTTACAAGTCACCATTCGGCCTAGTCAGCAAAACAAGTTGGGCAACTTCTGTTTGGCACGTGGCTGCTCTTAGGGTGAGGTGATCTTGGGCTGTCACCCGTGGGCAGAATGCCTCTCTTCCCATGTCATAACAGCTTCCTGTCGTGGCAGGACATTGGGGACACCAGTGGGAGGGAGGAGGAATGGTAAAGGATCTGACAGGCCTATGTCCGAATCACTCACACTCCCGAGGCTGCAAGACCTTGTGTTTCTTTTTTGCTTTGTGTGACCTGCACTCTATCTCTCAAGTTAGTGCTTGTGTTCCTGAGATGATCGGTATTCTCCAAGCTCTCAGAGCATGTAGTGGTTTGTAGTGGTTTGTAGTACCCACACAACAGGAACATGGGAAACTGCCTTATATACAAAAATCAGATCAGTGGTCCTTCAGTGGTCCTTCTTGCTCTGTACTGTCCACACTAAGGATGGGGAACTGATGGCCCTCTAGATCAGGTGTGAGGAACCTTTGGTCCTCCAGATCTTGCTGAACTACATTTCCCATCAGCCCAACAAACATGGCTAATAGGATGATGGGAATTGTAGTTCAGCAACACCTGAAAGGCCAGATGTTCCCCACACCTGCATTAGATGCCAATGGACTACCATCAGCCCTGACTATTGGCCACACTGGGTGGGTCTACACTGGTTGGCAGTGGCTCTCCAGGGTTTCAGACAGGGGACATTCCCAGCCTTTCCTGGAGATGCTGGGGATTGAACTTGGGATGTTATGCATATCCAATTTATCACTGTGCTGTGCAGGTGAGGGTCTCCTGCAGACACCATCTCATCAGGAGGTCTGCTCTGCACAACATAGGAAGCGGACCTTTAGTGTTGTGGCGCCAACCCTTTGGAATTTCCTCCCCTTAAATATTAGACCAGTGCCATCTCTGTTATCTTTTTGGTGCCTACTACTGAAGACCTTCCTCTTTCAACAAGCCTTTTAAGTATAGACCTTATCCCAGTCTGTGTCTGTGTTGAAATTGCTTTTTAAGATGTTTTCAAAGCTGTTTTGTTAAAAGATTTTCTTAAGATGTTTTGTTTTTAAGATGTTAAGGGCGGGATAGATTTTTTTTACTACTACTACTACTACTACTATTACTATTACTACTAAAAATGGCAAATTTGCTGTCCCTGAGCTACAGTCTTTCCCCAGGGCTAAGCCCAATAGTGTATTCCTTACTCTAGTGCTTACTGTGCAAAATGTGTCCCTGTGAAGTGTAAACATGGATCTATCCTTCAAAAATCAGATTTTGTTTGCTAAAAGTAGCATTGAAGTAAACTTATTGTTAGTGGCTTTATTTGTTTTAGCTTTATTAAAATCTACTGCTGAAGATTTGTCCATCACCAGGTTATAAATTGTGCTGTAGAGACAAGTTTTCACAGTACTCAAATTATTATGGGGGGACAGCCCTGTAGCCAGCCTTCCTTGTTAGGCAGGGCAGCCACATTTCTAGGTGGGGCATAAAGGGGGGAAGAGGCACATAGTACCAGCCAATCCCCCCCCCAGTGGAGAGGATATGAGGGCAGGGCCTCATATTATTATTATTATTAGTCACTCCTCCTCCATCCAGAGAGTGTGTCAACTTACATGAATGAAGTTTAATCTGTTGAATTGTCTCACCTTTTTTGAGAGATCCCCAGGAATACCATACTCAAAAGCTTGACTTTGCCTGTAGCTATAGTCCCCTTTCATTGGTAAAGACAGTGCATGAGGTATCTCAGTTTTAGATTCCATCTGAAAAACAAACTTGGCCATATTCCAAGTTTAGGGAAGGGCAGAGAGGAAATAAATACTATAGGGTGTGTTTCTTAACTCGTACTTGAGATTCCCTCCTTCTAGTCTTGCTCCTGGCCTTTCGATTTTCCTTCATGTTGGACAATCAAGGGGAAATGTTTTAAATGGCTGCTATATAAAAGGACGAACTAAGCAATTGGAAACTAATTGTGGAAAGCAATTGGATTTTTTCCCCTGGGTTGATATTTCTATCCAGAAACTCTGAAAAGGCTTCATGCTGAGCTGCACATATTGGTAAACTCAGAAATTAGGCCTGAGTTATCCCTAGATGTCCAGTCAGCCAGCTAGTTAACCGTACTGTACACAGCATTATTTCTATTCCTCCATGATTGTTTTCATCCTTTGCCATCAAGTCATCAAGAAAAAGAAGAAAAAATAGCCACTATGATTGTGAGTATAGTGAGTGCTTTAAAAGAGTAAAGGGTAGCCATTTTTCCAGATCACTTTAAGTTATATCTTTATTTCACCCTTTAGCAATAAGCACCCAATCCTGCTCTACTCACTATAATGACTGCAGAATAAACAAACTTACTTTTTACTGCAGGGAAACAAACATGCTTCTTTATTGCTGGCTGAGTAGACAGCACAACTGAAACTACAACTGAAATGCAGAGCAAAGGAAAGTCTAACTCTAACCCATAATACAAAGTTCTAATATTTAACTCTTCAAGGGTCATGTTTTTCCCCCCAGGATCACTTAAATAATTATAGGGCGCTTGTGATCATGAAAAATCCACCCTCAGTCAAGGCAAGTCTTGAGTGAGCAGACTTTTGGGGGCTCTTCCAGATGAGGCATTTCTTGTGCACTCGCTCTGTCTTATTCACTGAATTTTTCAGAGGGGCCTATTCTTAAATTGCTCCTGATCTTAAAACAAGCTATTGTTCTTTGAATGGAAATTGTAGTTGTCTGTGATGTCACAAATTAAAAAGAAGTCATTTCCCCCAAAAAATCCAGGTGGGGGGGCAAAGCATAGCTCTGGGGGAGCAATGCCCCATTTCCCCCCCACTACTGTCCTGGGGGGTGTAGGTGGAGGGCCTTGATGAATTCCACAAGCCCCAGCCCCCAGTTTTAGCTCAGTCATGTTTGCTGTAGCTTTTCCCCCGGAAATCAAATACTGAGTTTCTGGTTTTAAGTAAGTGATTGGCTGGTGGTGTGCATACAATATTTTGTGCTATACTTTATCTTGTTGTGGCTAATAGACAAAAGAGTATCAATTATCATGGGCCCCCCTCAGAAACTATGGCTTGTATCCTATGTTAGGGAGCAATCCTAAGTATGGGAAGCCAGCTTAACTTGCACCAGCTTAATTTAAGCCATTATAAAGTACACCAGATCCAACCCCATTCAGAGTGGGGGTACTGCCAGCTGAGTTGGCCCAAGCCTGGCAGAGAAAACAAGCTTTTAGAAGAGAGTCTGACTTACAACACCCTTTTTGCTGGTGTAAGTTCCAGTATGTTGCCAGGTCACATGACTGAGCTGAATGGAGTCAAGATCAGCTGAGCTGGCTCAGCTCTGTCTCAGCTGGGGATAGGGACTAACCAATATAGCCCTAGTTGAGCTGGAGATCTTGCAGTTCGTAACTCGCTCATCACGGCAGATCTTGGGTTTGGACTGTGCCCTTAGTCATACTCAGAGCAGAGATCCACTGATACTAACAGACATGAGAATCTTATGTCCATTAATCAGAATGAGTCCACTCTGAGTAGAAGTCAGTTGGTGACCATGCATCCCATGTGCCTTGTAATTATTGATAAATAACAGAATATGTCTTCTCCCTCATTTATACCAGTCTTGCTTTTTTGGAATCTTTTTAACTATGTATTTTTGTCATTCTTACCTTTAGTATTTATTTGTATTGAACACTTACAAGTGGACTAAAAGCAGTACCAGGCTGTTGCTGTTGTTTTCAAAAAAGACAAATTTTCTGTTGCAACAGTTTGCTGTCTTTCAAAAGCATAACAGAGGTGCAACATTTCAGGTGTGCTTGCTTTGCCAACTGGACAGTGAAGGGTGGGATAGCAGTGTTAGAAAATAAATAAGTGGCCAGCAACTAGCTCAGCCAATCAGTGGCCTTCCAGATGTTGTCAGACTCTGACTCCCATCAGCTCCAGGCAGCATTGCCAATGGCCAGGAATGATGGGAGTTGTAGTTCAGGAACATCTGCAGGGGCCGCAAGTTGGGGAAGCCTCATCTAGAAAAACGACTTGGCCATACCTACTTCTGGCTGGGGCTGATGGGGATTGTAGTAAAAAAACATCTGGAGGACAACAGGTTGGCAAAAGCTGAACTACATGGAGGAAGAAAGCAAAGAAAATGAATGAAAGTGAGAAATAGGAGAAGCGCTCTAGAGTCTGACAAGAAAGGAAACATGAACGGATGGACAAAAGAAGACTAGCCGGAGGAACTTGAAATCTAGAGATTTCCAAGGGGGAATAACTTCAACTGAAAACAGGAAAATATTGGGAGCCAGCCAATAAATACAAAGCAGAGAGAAAGGGTCATGTCTGTGGGCCTGAGGAATTAGATGACCTGTAACCTGTTTCCCCACCCCCATCCCAGGTTAGCTGTGAAGTAATGATAAAGACATAGCTTCTGAGCATGTGCAGAATCCTTCCCTCCATTTGCTAAATAAATACAGCCCCCCCCCAAAAATACCAAAATGATACACAGAGATTCTGCTTGTTTTCTTTCAGACTGGTTTACTGGACATTCAAATTGCCTTTGGGAAGCTGCCTTATGCCAAGTCAGACCACTAGTCCATCCAGCTCAGTATTATCTGTATCTACATTGACTGGCAATGGCTCTCCATTGTTTCAGACTGGAGTCTTTCCCAGTCCTACCTGAGGATGCCAAGGATCAAACCTGGAACTTTCTGCATGCATACAGACTTTGCCACTAAGCTATGGCCCTTCTTCAATATGCAACAACCAGAGGTGTGCAGAAGTGTGTGTGAGTGAGTGAGGTGTGTGTGTGCTTTTAAATGAGCTCCCAGCATGGATTTTAACATGTCAGTCAACTCCCCCTGTCTTGTTCTCTCTCTCTCTCTCTCTCTCTCTCTTATATTTTTAGTTGGCAGCCTCCTTGTAGTAAAATATGCTGCTGTCTCCACATTGTCTGCCCACCCGCCGGCACAAGGATCCTGTTTGCACGCAGCCCTAAAAGGAGAAAGTTCTGTGTGTGTGTTTGTGTGACTACTTGGATTAACTCTTTAGTTGTTTCAAGACTTTCTGTTCCCAGAACTGTACTCAGAAAGAGTTTAGGCTTGGAGAAACCCGATTTGCAATTCCATAGCCAAAGTGGTTTACAGAAGCATCATAGCTCCAGTTGTTCAAGCGATACATAATGCTGCTCTCCCTCCCTATGCATGATACTTAGACTTTGCAGATATTTGAAAATGTCTAGCTGGAGTGCAGAGATGGGTGAATCTTTCCATTTCCGTTTATTTCCGTTTCTCAATTTTCCAATTTTATAGCCACTCAAGAATGCTGCTGTATTGGGAGTGTATTCTGCAATATATCCTTGGCACACTGTACAGTGCATTAGTGGTGGATTTATTCTGCTTTAGTTTGTTCTGCGATGCTTCAGCAGTGCTACCATGTTATCGCTGTCTGGAGGGGCTATACTGCGACAAAAGTGGGACAAAAATAAACCAGACAATTTGCAATATACACAAAGTTATGGGATTTCAGTGGGAAGTTATGGGATATGTATTGATTAGAAATGAAGCAGTATGACCACCCCAAAACTTTTGCAGGTGCAAACAGTATTAAAAGCAGGATCATGAGCACAAATCATAATGAATGCTTAAAAAAAAAAGGACATCTGGAGGGGTCCTTATGTTTAGTTCTCCACATCAGTTTGTGAGTTATTTTTTTTAAGTCCTCATGAAAATTTATCAGCATTTTACGCAAATTTCTACAAATATGCACATTTGTAAGAAACTTAACCTAATATACACATTTTTGTCAAGCAATTTTATTTATTTTTATTTTATTTTATTAGACATATCCCACCCTTTCTCCCAGTAGGAGCCCAATTTTCCCTAATATAATGCATTTTGTCTGTTATTTTCACCAATATATGCATTTTTATGCACACTTTAACTTAGTACAGTAGGGCCCCGGTTTATGGCGTTCCGCTGATGCGGCGCCTTTCATTTCCAATTTTAAAGGTTTTTTTCCCCCTTTTGCACCGTTTTGCGCCATTTTCGCGTCATTTTTGTGCGACACGGCCCATTAAAGTCAATGGGGTTCCACTTTATGGCATTTTCTGCTTTACGGCGGGGGTCCGGAACGGAACCCGCTGTATAAGTGGGGCCCTACTGTATATGCATTTTTGCATACATTACTTGGCTGGACAATTGCATTGCAAAAATTTGGAGATGTATGAATTTTGAACGTTGACTTGTTTCAGTTTGTGTATTGTTTTGGAAAGTGTGAATTAGGATGATTTACCTTTAAATGCTAACTGAACTGAATTCCTCCCATATCCTTAGCAGGCATGCATCTACAGACCCAAAATCACAGAATCTCCAAATCAGAGATAGGAAACTAGGTGTGCTCAGCTTGTGCACCAGTACAACTTTTGCAGACTCTCAATTCAGTACACAGACCAGGACAATTGCAAAATTGCATTTGCAAGTTGTACAGACAGGCAGCATCATGCCAGCCAGCTTGGTAAAACTGGTAGGTTAGCACTAGGTGAAAATTTGGGTGACACCAGAAATGCATCTGCAGGAGTGAGAAGAGCACTATGGCTAGAATAAAGCTTCATATGGACACCTTATTTGGGCACCTCCTATGGATATTTCCTTTAAGACTGGATTACAAGTGGGGCTACATTACTTTTCAAGGCATAGAAGGAATGCTTTTCAGGCCAGGGGTTCCTAAACTGTGGTCTGTGGACCACCAGTGATCCATGAGCTTCATTCAGGTGGTCCACGACATTTCCCACTAAATATTCATATTGTGTTTTTATTGTTTCTTTTATTTCTCATATTGTATTTTATTGTATTGAATTGTTGTATTGAAGCCGCCCGGGGCTCCTGCTGGGAGGAAGGGTGGGATATAAATCAATCAATCAATTAATTAATTCAATAAATAAGTAAGTTTGAATTCTATGGAATGCAAATTGTAAGATAATGCAAATACAATTAAAAAACATACAGCACCTGGAACAGTACATTACAATTGCTACAACAGTCAGAAAAGTCATTAAGTGGTCCTCCAGATCATCAGCAGTTTTCAAGTGGTCTGTGGGGGAAAAAGTTTGGGAACCACTGCTCTAGGCTGCTGGTTCCATCAATACTCTTGGCAGGGTGGCCACATAAGGCATTGCCAAAAAAGAGGAGCTGCCATATTCACACAGAAGCACACAGATTTGCATAAAATTTGCAGATGCTAATTTATAAGCATCGATACCAATTTAAAAATAATTGCCATCATTTAAAATAAATACAATGCATCTCAGCACAATGGGGATGGCTATGAGGAGATGGCCTGTATGCCTGCTCAGTCTGGTGTCCAAATGCAAACTGTAGATAAGCAACTTCAAAGTCTCTGCTCTTCATTCTTAGGGTTCTTTATCTTTAAATCAAACTTGCCCTGGACAGACCATGAAATAGAGGATGCCTTCAAATAAAGAACTACGCTCTGAAAAATAGGAACATGGCCAACCTAACCCGATATCCATTTCATTCATTCATTTATTCACCAGAGACTGGATGGCCATCTACCAGGGATGCTATAGCAGCTGAATTCCTGCACTGGTAGGAGATTGGACTAGAGCAGCCTTTCCCTACCTTTGGGTCCCCAGAACATTCTTGACCATTGACCATGCTGGCTGGGGTTGATGGGCATTGTAGTTCAGCAACATCTGGGGACCCAAAGGTTGGGAAAGGCTGGACCAGAGGATATCTTTGAAGTTACTTCTCATTCATTCATCATCCTGCTCGATCTCTCAGCTCAAGAGTGACCTACAGCAGTGTTTATTAATATGAAAAGTTCTGTCCCCAGGGGACCTACAATCAGGGCTGGTGTCAGGGGTAGGCATAGTTGGGCTGAGGCCCACATCCCTGCAAGTGCATACCACCCAGTCTCTGGTAGGGATGGAAAGATCTGTCTGTTTCAATTCTCTCAGTTTCTAATTTTTCCAATATTAAATTCAGTTCTCAACATTTCTCCAGCAATCTGTGATTTTTAAAAAAATCCTCATGAAAATTCTCCACCATTTTAGTGTGAATTCTCCAAATAAATCCATTTTTATAGGCAGTTTTGACAAAGGTACACATTTTTGCAAGCCGTTGCTCATCATTTCATGCCTTTTTGCATGTTATTTTCACTCATCACATTTCCCCTAATATAAGCATTTTTGTAGTTGGCAAACTGCATCCCAAAATTCTAATAAATGCGAATTTTGAAGAATGGCTGTGTCTCGGTTCTCATATTGTTTCAGAAATTGCAAATTTGATAAATTTTGCTTGAAATGCAACTGAATTGAAATTCTCACCCATCCCTAGTCTCTGGAGCCTCTTGGTCCTATTCCCGCCTGTATACCCTGCCCACTCGGAGCATCCAACAATGACAAGAGTGAAGAGAGAAAGTACAACATGCTTCATTTCACTTCCGTTCTCCCTCTGTGCAGATTGAGCACAGACAGAGAGGGTGGGAAAATGGGCAGTGATTCCTTCAAGGAAGCTGCCCTCTGAAGATAGCTCGTCCAAGCCCTGATCCCCCCGGCAGATCTTGGAGCCAGCACTGCTCAAAATCACCAGGAAATCAAATGGTTTTGGGATCAGAAGAAGGCAAGTGAAATAAAGGGATTCTCCAGATACCTTGTTTATTAAGCGTTTATCCTGATTTGCTTACACAGAGCTTGCACAGAGGTTACACAACTCCCACTCTGTATTGAGCATTCAGTGCTTAAATAGTGCTTGATAAGGACACACTCAATTTAAAAGTGGTAGACCTACAGTGAATTGGGGAGGGAGCCATCGCTCAATGGTAGAGCACATACTTTAAATGCAGAAAGTCCCAGGTTCAGAGCGCGTGATCTCCAGTTAAAATGATCAGGTGGTAGAAGAACTCTCTGCTTGAGACCCACTTGAGACCCATGCAGAACCTGTCTGTGAGAGCTAGGGATGGGCAAATCTGTCAATTGTGTTTCATTTTTCTAATTTTCCAATCTTAAGTTCAGTTCTCCACATTTTCACATTCATTTGTGATTAAACAAAAGGGTTTCATGAAAATTTAGTGCAAAAATTAGGGCACTTTTCTCCTAATATACATTTTTTTTGGTATGCAATTTCCCCTAATATACACCTTTTTGGAAGCAATTTTCTTTAATATAATACATTTTTATATGCTATTTTCACTAACGTAAGCATTTTTATGCACACTGTACCCTAGTATATGCATTTTTGTGTACTTGGCTGGAGAACTATATTGCAAAAATCAGAGAAGGGAAGTATATTGCAAAACTTTGAAGGATAACTGTGTTTCATTAACATGCGAACATAAGAACAGCCCTGCTAGATCAGGTCAGTGGCCCATCTAGTCCAGCATCCTGTTCTCACAGTGGCCAACCAGATGCTCCTGGGAAGCCTGCAAGCAGGACCTGAGTGTAAGGGCACTCTCCCCTCCTGCAGTTTCCAGCAACTGACATTCACAGGCATACTACCTCCAACAGTGTAAGTAGAGCATAGCCATTGTGGTAGCCTTGGATATCCTTATCCTCTCTTAAAGTCATTCAAGTGGGTGGTCACCACTAACTCCTGTGGGAGTAAATTCCATAATTTAACTGTGCGCAGTATGTTTCATACACTGTTTCAGAAACTGTGAATTAAATTGATTCACCTTTGAGGGCAAACAGAAACAAATTTCTCCCCCACTTCTAGTGTGAGCAGATAATGGATTGGGGCTAGATGTGTCAGTAGTCTGACTCAGTAGATAGCAGCTTCTTACGCACTCAAATGGATGGCTTATTATAGTTATATGAAGTAGTCACCATATTTCTCAATTCCAGAAGCTGTCTGAAGATCTGAGCACGGCTCTGGATCATACGGTCAGGAAGAACAGTGCCCCTGAGCATATACAGAGTGCTTTTACTACTGAACGTCCTCATAGATCAGGGCTCTGGAGAAAGCATGGGGTTTCAGGTCAGAGGCTGGGTCTTCCCAGGCATTTCCAAGTCTCAGCATGTGCCTCCTGAGAAGTGAATTTCACTACCACCTTTCCATTTCCCTGGCCTTGTCCCCAATCCATTTCTTCCCAAGCAGGCTCTAGAGTGGATCAACAACCCTTGGGCTGCAGGCAGCCTTCTGCAAGGAGCTTTCGCAGCAGAAGGCAGTCGTGTTTCCATGGGGCCAGGACACAAAGAGCAATGAATCAGCCAGCCCTTAGGCCTCCCCCTCAGGGAGAGGTGCAGGAGGACAAACACAAGGCTCTCGTCACCCCCAGATGTTTGGCGTTTTGTTTATGTGGTGTCAGTCTTCCTGATGTCAAAAACACCCTTTCTTCTGGCAAGACCTCAAGGGCTTTCATAGACTCAGAGGTGTGAAACCTGGCCTCATCCTGCATTCAGGGCAACCGGAGACATGATTGGCCCCAAAGTGCTAATACGGCCTGACCAGAGAGTATAGCTTCTTGGAGGTTTGAGCTCCAGGTCCTCTTATTATTAATTACGTTTTTAAAAATCCCACCCTTTCTTCCAAGGAGCTTGGTTGGGAGAGGGCCATAGTTAGAGAAGGGCTCCATAGTAGATCACATACTATTGCATGCACAAGATCCCAGGTCTAATCCTGCTGTCTCCAGGTAGAACTGGGAATCCTTGGAGACCTGCTGCCAGCCAGTGTTGACAGTACTGAGCTAGATAAACCCCATGGTTTGACTTGGTGTAATAAGACAGCTTCCTATGCCCCCCCCGCCATTGTAGCCTCAAAACAACCTGGGAGACGGTGCAGGATGAGAGCAAGTGACTGGCCCAAGATCACCCGGTGAGCTTCCTGGCTGAGTGGGAATTTGAACCTGGATCTCCCTTAACCCTTGTTTATGCTCTAACCACTATATCACACTGGCTCTCTGTCACTCAACCTCTGTCTTAAAGAAGCCACTGCATAGAGCTAGTTATCTAGAACAGTGGGGGAAGAATGCTATTATATTTTATCCTGATTTGGGGCATCCTATCAAAATAATAATGCATAATTATATTTGCATTTTCATTATGTGATTTGTATGAAGGCCTCCCTCCAAGGCAGTGATTCTCAAATGGTGTGCCCAGGCACACTGGTGCGCCTAAGAGGTGGCTAGGTGTGCCTTAAATATTATGAAAGTATATTTTTAAAATGAGAAGAAACCCATTTGTATAGGGTAAGTAATAGTTTTCTATAGTTTAAGTTATTTTTATTCATAGTTTAAAATATATTATTTTTAATTTTGTACACTAAGTACGCCAGAAATTTTTTGTATGTTTTACAGTGCGCCGCGAACCAAAAACGTTTGAGAACCACTGCTCCAAGGATCCATAGCAGCAAGAGCTCTGCAAAGGAGGTTAGGTTGATCCATACTAGGTAGTTGCATCAGACCCATTGGTCCATCAATCTTAGTATTGTCTACCCTGACTCCCAGCAGCTCTCCAAGGTTTCAGACAGAAGTCTCTCCCAGCCTGACCTGGAGATGCCAAGGACTGAACATGTGACCTTCTGCATGCAAAGCGGATGCTCTGCCACTGAGATATCGCTATTCTCCAAATGGCTTACCAAGATGGGCTAATTCTTAACTCCTGTTCATGCCTCTTTTGCTGTGTGGCAAGTAGAGACTGAGCACAAAAAGCTTTTCCTAGCATGCAGGCATAGTGATATGGAAAGCCCTGTGTGCTGTTACAGGGGTGTAGTCATCCAGGGTTGTGGGGGCTATAGATCCCTTACTTTTTTGTGAGCAGGGTCCCAGCCACAACCCTATGTACAAACCAATCAGCATGAAACGGGAGCTTGTTAGCCGCTGAGAAGACTCCTTGTCCTTTTGTGCTGATTGGAGCCAATCAGAATGAAAGGAGATTAGTCAGCCACTGAGAAGGCTATTCTCAGTAGCTAACCAACAGTCTCCCCTTTCATGCTGATTGACTCCTAGGGATGTCTGTTGTGGTGGAGGACAATAAGGGAGACGAGGGAAAGTAGAAAAGGGCGTGTTGCTGTGAGGGGGCATGGCGTCACTATCATGAAGGGACTCTGCACTTCTGAGTTTGCCATTACACTACGGGTGCTGTATTTCATCCTAACACATAGCCATAAAGTAACCTTCTCGACTTAGTGCCCTCCAGAAGTTGTTGGGACTCCAACTCTCACCAGCGCCAGTCAGCATGGCCAAGCTGTCAAGGATGATGGGACTTGCAACAACAGCTGGAGGGCACCAGGTTGGCAGAGGCTGCTGCAAAGGCATGGAAGCACTGCCAGACCAAAAACCTGGCAAACCTGTTCTACAGGAAGCTTCAAAGGTAAGCAGCAATTCAAATCAGGGTTTATTGCAGCCCAACCCAGTGCTCTAGTCACTGCACCACACTGCCTCTAACTATGTTAGTTTTCATAAATGAAAGCATGTGCGCACAGCATTTTCAGTTTGTAATCTGAATTTCCATCCCTTTTTGTGTCATTGGTATGGGGTGAACAACAGCGAGTTCAAACCAAATTAGAGCAGCCTCATGACGATTCAAAGGAGCAGACAATAAGTCTATTTCATTTTCTTCCCCAAACTAGGGCTTGGCACATATCAACTCTTCCAACCCCCACTTAATCCACACATCTGCCAATCAAAAAGTGTGCCAAAAGGTGTAAAAGATGCTCCAGATAGCTCATGTAAGTGAGCAAAGGTGCAAAGTACAGGGGATGGTAAATCATGCTGGTAGAAGGCACTCAATGAAATCAAGTGACTTTCATTTAAGATGATGGGCAGAGGAAGTGGAAGTCTTCTGGTCTGGGATCCAATGTCTTTATTACAAGGATGGGGATCTTCAGGCCCTGGGCTGAACATAGCCCCTGAGGCCTCTGATCCTGGCCCTCAGAACTCTTCACAGGCCACATCCCTCACTGACCCTCCTTTGCACCCTACATGTTTTTGCCTGGCTGGGATGTGTCATTGAACTCTGATAATGCTTCTTGTTTGCCTGATTGAGGATAGAGATGGATCTATGAGTGTGTAAAATTGGGGAAGGGCTCCATAAAACAAAGATAAAATTAACTTTCATTGTTCTGTCCACTTTTCCTTCTGCCCTTGCCCCCTCCCCATGGCATGTGGCCCCCAGAAGGTGAATATGGCCCTTGGGCTGAAGAAGGTTCCCCACTCTGTCCTATCATTTTGAAATCTATTACTGCACTGAATCTTATTTCTTTATTTCCTTACATTTATATTCCACCTTTCTTCCATCATGAAACTCAAGGTAGTGGCATACATGTGGTTCCAAAGTGTTCCCTTATCCAGACACTGACCAGATGCAGACCTGATTAACTTCAGCAATGTGATGGCCTCATGTGCCTTCAGACCACACCCTGGGACTTTCCTTTCCTTTGCTTTACATATAGTTTTCCATTTTGTACAAAACAAGTAGGACCTGCAACAAAATGTTAGAGTGCCTCTTCACCCCCTAAGAGGAATGCTGTTGTTCAGCGTTCTAGCCAGCTAGCTATGTCCTCCTCTAGGATACTATAAGGAACTGAAGCAGGGTATTCCATTCCTTCCCTAGTTTTTTGTTTTACTGTGGTACTGTTGGTGTGTGCTTCCTAGGTGCAGGAGCCTATTCTGTATGGAGCTGCAAGTTTGTTGGGGGTGATCTTGGAGCCTTTGCTGTCTCTTGAGGTCCAGATGACTTCAGTGGGCAATGAGTGTCTATGCCCAGCTATGGCTAGTTTGCAAGTTCCTGTACTGAAATGGCTTAGCTATGGTCCTAATTTGCTCTGGTAACCTCTTGATTAGACTATTCCAATGCACTGTACATGGGAATGACCTTGAAAACTGATGCTAAAGATGGTGCAGAATGTGCCCCTCCAGATGTCCTTTTTGTTATGCATTCATAAATATTTGTGCTCATGATGGTATTTGGGCGGTCATAGACAATCCTGAAGCCAATACGGTTTGTACCTGCAAACGTTTCAGGCTGGATATACTGCTTCATTTCCAGTCAGTGCATGAATGCCTGTAGTTTTTTATGCCACATATATTCCAATTTGTTTTTCGTCCCACTTTTGTTGCTCCACTATGGTATCTGAATGCTTCTGCAGATGGCAATAAGGCAGTAACACTGGGAAACCATTGCGGAATAACTAATAAAGTGGAATGATGTCTGGATGGGCCAGTATCAATCCACCACTAATGCACTATTATTGCATCAATGACATGTTGCAGGATACACCTACAAAAAACAACAACAACAACAGCAGGCTGTAGGGGCCCAATGCATCAGCCAGGTTATTGACCAGCACCATGAAGTGGCATCATGTAACACCTATCCTAAAGGATCTGCACTCATGAGCTGGGTGCCTTCTTTCGTACTGAGTCCAAATGAGGCCACTTAAATCTAGTAGCACCTCTGTTTGCTCCCCTGTACATCCCTACTTCAGATGGCAGAGGGCATTCCTCAAAGCCCCTCAGTGGCATTGGAGTACAAAGCTGCAAGCCAGAGCACTACTCTTGCAAGAACTTCCTGGCTCTCTGCTGAGCTTGGATAATCAAGAGACCTGCACCAGGCTGTAAAATGGCTCAATGGATGTCAAAGAGCTCAGTGGAGGGAAGCTTCCATCAAGAGCAACTCTGTGCCACCTTGGAGCTGTCTGAGGTCCTGCAGAACCTGGCAAGGCTCTCTGCTGCCCAATATCTATGACCTGGTTGTCCAGATATCCTTCTACCTATCAACCCGGTGCTTGATCCACCTATTTCTATGTTTGAATCCTCCCATAAATAGCACACACACATGCATGCGCGCACACACACATATGCACATACACACTGCATGTAGAAAGCCAATATGTCAAAGACTAGCTTAAATTATCCCCCCCTGACATGGTAGCTTATTTACATTTGCAATTTAAACATCTTCGAAGTGATCTCTTACTGAGCCCTGTCAGCCCATCCAGCTTCTCATTCTTCCAAATCTGTCAAGGGTCCCTGATCGTTAGTGAGGTTTTTCCATGATTTCAACATAATATTTCACTTTTGCAATGTCGCTTATTCTCACCAGGCTTTCCTGTTCTTCTGGATTTACTTGCTACCGCTTCTAGTAGCTGCTGGCGACCACTTTGGTGTCTGCTAAGCTAGCAATCAAAGATCTCTGAAAAGTCTTATCTATCCTATCTTTTCTCGGGATGGTTCTGGGGACACCTTTTATCAGACTTCCCTAGTTCCTCTAAAGCCCGTCAAACTGAAACTCTTAAGTTCTTCTCAAGACCCCACCTTGCACAACAAAACTGCAGGTTTATCAGTGGTTATCTCCATCAGGGCCAGCTCGTTTGAAGAGGGCCTTCAGCAAAGTGCAATCTAGTGACCCCTTCTCACTCCCGAACAATGCTGAGCTGTGCCCCTAGGGTTCATGGGAAGCCCTCGTGGGTGTACTCCTAGCAGGATCACTATGGATTCCTGCCCTGGGCCCTCATTAAAACACAAACATAAAATCTCTGACCAGCTCCTAGGATTGGCCATTTTTCCTTCACAGTATCCCAGAAGATGAGTCGAGCTGTTTAGCAGTTGCCAGGAGGAGTTGTTTGTGTGTTTCATGAGGGCCCAGGGCAGCGGACCCTATCAGAGCACTGGGGCCCCATTAGCTGCCTGAAGATGTCTCATGGTGATGCTATGCTGAGACTTGGTCTCAAGTTTAGAGAAAGTACTTGAGACTCGATTCTGAGGGCATGAATTAACACCTTAACCTGTTTGTGAGATTCCACAGCAGTTGGCTGCCCTGTGTTGGAGACATTGTGGGGGACTAAACTGGGGATGGGGAACCTGTGGCCTTCCAGATGGTGTTGGGACTTTTCATCAATTTTAGGGTTAGTATCACTTTGTTTTGCTGCTTATGAAAGACCAGAATGTTTTCTCCTCAGTATCTAAGTCTTTTGTCCTGGCTTTATCTCTCTCCAAGTTTGAGGATTTTTTCAACTATTGAGTGTGCGGGGTGAATTGAGGCCTCTCATTTCTTAAAGTTTCACACACTCGTCCTGCTGGGAGGAAGGGCGGGATATAAATCTAATCAACCAACCAACCAACCATCCCTGCTACGGGGTGAGGTTGTTTGCAATCAAACTCCTCCCATCTTGTTGTTTGCAAATGGCAATATCGACCCTGGCCTGCCAAAGGATGGACTTTTAGTGCTACAGCAAGAGCCATACGAATTAAATTTCTGTGGCATATTTGCCAACTCAGAGAGGGGGAAAATCCAAAGGTGGTAGTTGGATCCTATTCTACCCCCCCCCCCAGGAAAACCTGATTTCCTTCACAACCAGGCCAGGTAATGCTGTGTCTAAGTCACTTTGGGAAATGAAAGGATGAGGAACCTGTGGCCCCTCCAGATGTTGTTGGACCTATAAGACCCAGCCAGCATGGCCAAAGGTCAAGGGATGGTGGGAGCTGTAGTCCAGCAACATCTGGAGGGCTACAGGTTTCCTGTCCCTGTGTTAAGTGTATGCCAGAAGCAAAACTGTGGGCCACTGTATATGATCTGTCCTGCGAATAGATGACTTTGCAAAATGGGTTGAGTTTTGAAATGTGGGTTACGTTTTTGTCGGCATTTTGGCTGAATTCATGAATTCACAAATTCCACCATGCATTTGCATCTGATGTGTGGTAAGACCTTCCTAATGGTCAAATTCTTCACTTTGCAGGTTGGTACAGCATGGCTAAGAGATCCAGGAATGCAAGAGGTTTACCCCCAAGGTAGTTTGACCATCTGTGGGAGGTCACTATGGCAAGAATAGCAAGGGCCAAAAAAAAAGAAGGGTGGGGGAGACAAAAAACCCCTTTTTATCCCATAATCTCTTATCATCTTTCTAGAAAGACTGCCATAGTGTACATTGCTGTTTGAGCCTTCTCTGAGAACTTGCATGCACAGACCCTGGGCTGAGCTTAGCACTACACAGATCAAATCACATTTCAACCAGAACGTAGACAGGCAGAGCAGTGAGTCCTACATATTAGTCACATGGCCACCTAACTGCATGTCAAACTACAGACATCAGCTGCAGAACCAACAGTGAGAATTATCTCATAGTCTTACTTAGTCAAGGTTGGAATGCTAAATTGGAAACCTTGCAGCTCATCTCTTGCAAAGCTTAGGCTGCAAATAAGAAATGGGGAATTCTGGGGAAATGGTCAACATTGCCAAAGAATGGCCAGACATCAGTAAGGACATTTGCAGCCCCAGAGTTACAAACCCCAATTTAAAAGAACAATTTAAAATTAAAAAACAACCATTTGAAAGACTGCAATTTTTTAAAAAAACAAAAGCCTTATTCTGTGAAGTTCAGAACATTTTATTAACATTATACAAGAAAGTTTCTGTTCACTACCAAAGCAGAAAGAAGTTCAAGCAAAGTCTTCACATTGCTCCTTTTTTTCAAAGCCAAGATAAAAAAGAAACTTTTGAAATTTAAAATAAGCTTTATACAAATCAGCCGTATGTACATTCCCCTCACCCTTCTCTCCTTATTTATTATACAAGGTGACATAAATAGCAACCTTGACACTGTACAACATAAGATAATGCTTATTAAAATTGTAGCTCTTTTTTGTTTTAAAAAACCCACACACAGCTCTGTTTATTTTAAAAAAAATCCAAGATGGATTTGTTCTTTTTTCTTCTTTAAAAAATAAGATTTCCTCTTGGACAATAGCTTAAAATGACATAAGTAGCACAATACTTAAGACAATTTTCACTTTTTTCTGAAAAAATAACTTAAATTATCCCCAAAGTATTTTAAATATTTTCCTAAATTTTTAAATAAACATTTCTCCGCCATCCAACCCCTTAAAAACCTAATACAAAGATCAAATTCTCACAGGGTGTAAATTTGCATCTGATGCAACCCAAATCTTTTAAATGTTGTGGTAATTCTGATGCCATGCTGAAGCACCTCTGATTTGAACCTGGAGAAGGCATGGATATTGACATTGAAAGGGTTAGGATTTCTCTTCCCTTTCTAAACTGGGATTTTGGTTTTGGCAAAAAAAAAATTTGGTCTTTTGCAGCACAATATCTACTCAAAAGTCCTGTTGAGTTCAGAGGGGTTCACTCCTATGAAACTGGATACCGGATTGCAGTCCTAATAGGAACACAGAACCTGTTTTATACTGAATCAGGCCATTAGTCCATGTGGCTCAGTGCTGTCTATACCAGGGACAGGGAATTTGTGGCCCACCATGGTTGTTAGACTTCAACTCCCATCAGTCCCAGCCAATGTGGCCAATAGTCAAGGATAATGGGAGTTGGAGTCCAAGAACATCTACAGGCCACGGGTTTCCCATCCTGGCCTACAGTGACTTGCCGTGGCTCTCTAGGGGTTCAAACGGAGTCTTTCCCAGCCTTACGTGGAGATACAAGGATTGAACCTGGGACTTTTTGAATGCAAAGCATGTGCTCTATCATTAAGTTATGGTACACCTGGTGTAATCCTGGAATAACCTATGATAACTGAGATCAGGTTCTCTCCTCCTCTACTTCTTCCTCCTCCCTGCTATGCAACAGCAACTGGTATAAACCAAGGATCCAAACTTTTGTCCTTCCAATCCAGTCCAAACTGAACATTCCTGTCCTGTAACTCTTGAGTAACTTGAGTTCAAAACAGAGTGACCTCAGATTGGCAGAATTGTAAAGGAGATCAAAACCTTTCACTCACAATCCATAGTTCTAGGACTCAACTCCTCCTCCAGTTCATACTACCTGAATATCTCACACACACACATACCAAAAAAAGCCAAATTATGGTCCATGTTAAACCTGGACTAGTGTACCTGGGAACCTTTCTTCCTGCATTGGGTTTTTTTATCCTCAGTTTATCACGAGCTGAAGAACCAGTTCTGAGCCCTCCCATTTGGCTTTCCTAATCTTGTATATATGCTGGAGGGCTTCTGGAGTAAACCTGAGATAGCTACCAGTGAGATCAGAATCGGTCCTTTCCACCACCGCTCTCTGTTTCTCTATTCTCTGTGATAACAAGTTCTCCAATAGCACTATGTTAACACTATCTACTGTCCAGTTTTGTATAACAGTCATACATATTTCTAAGAAATTGACTTTAATCCTAAATTTATTAAAATATATAGTTGTGTTTTTTAAAAATGCTGGTGACAGTGTATACCTCTTCCCGCCATTTCTTAAACTTTCCTTTTAAAAAAGTGTCTAGCTGGATATTATTTCTGGGATGTCATGTAGGAATAGGGAGAAGAGGTTTGTTAGATAGTTCCCCATTCCCTAACTGTACAGATGAGTAATGACACAAATCCTACTTCTGTCACAGTTGACACTGATTGGTGTTTGAAGTCCTGCCAGATCTTTCAGACTACTCCAAGGAGATCCCTCTCTAAACCACTTTGCTTGGGAAGATGAACAAATGTCATAAAATAAACAAAACAAGAGGAGGATCAAGAAAAACAGTTGTATACTTTCTTCTTGGAAACTGAGGTTGTGCCATGTTGACTCTTGGCTCCTCTCCAACCAAGCAGAGCCTCCCATACACAGGTCTTCCGAATGAAGCTGATGGTGGTGATAGGAACTGCCTACAG
This sequence comes from Rhineura floridana, assembly GCF_030035675.1. NCBI lineage: Eukaryota > Metazoa > Chordata > Lepidosauria > Squamata > Rhineuridae > Rhineura > Rhineura floridana. The sequence continues at coordinate 42,250,936 of NC_084490.1, read as the reverse complement.
ATAAACCATGCAGGAAGTCAAGGTTGGTAATGAAGTGTGGGTGAAACCAATTTGGTTGAGATACAACATGGACCACAAGGTCTCTTCCCTCCCACCCACTTTTCCTTTTCCCCTATTTTTAGATGATCTCTCAAAAGTCTTAACCTTTACGGCAGTTGTTCCTGAGATGGGATGGAATGTGTACATGTCCTACGAAACACATCAAAGAGTTTTGACTTGTCACTGTCTGTCTGTTTCTCCCTCTCTGTCTCCCTCTCTCTGTTCCCTCATTCCTCTTTTCCTGCTCCACTGGTTTCATCAAGGAGACAAAGGAGGTTAATACACTGCTCCAGGATTGGGAGGAGGCCCCGGAGATGGGTGATGCATAGAGCCAGTAGTGGGCGGAGGTCCTTGCTGTTGTATGTGAGGTCCGCTCAGGTTCTGATGATGATACCAAGAATTGTGGTCCTCCATGTAGCTTGGGGGAGAGTTATAGGAGAGTGGCTGAGGGAGCTGGCTCCTGTTAGCTGGGTTGTTGTGGGTGTTACTGTCCCAGAGGGTGGGAGACGGTGGAGAATTGCAAGCCATGGAGTCACTGTTATTGGGGCTGTGTTCCAAAGGGACCTCTCCGTTCTTGTACAACTTCTTAAACTTGGATCTTCGGTTCTGGAACCAGATTTTCACCTGGAGAAAGACAGAATGAAACTGAAAAATGTGGTTTCACAGCAATGGAGTAGAACTGTTCTTAGTCTATGGCACTGAAAACAGGGTATGGGGTTGAAGTAAGGCTGAAATATCCATGCCTTTTCCCACTCCCACCATGGGATCCTGAATAGAGAGAGTTGTGTCAGTGCTCCTTCTTTGGCCATAGCTCAATGGTAGAGTGCATGCTTTTGCATGCAAAAGTTTGTCTCAGTCTCTGATATCTCCAGATCTCTCCTCAAACCGTGGAGAGATACTCTTAGTCAATGCCGACAATACTGAGCTAGATGGACCAGTGGTCTCTTTTTACATAATACAGCTTCCTACGCTGAACCATCACTTATTCCAAACCACTCCTTAGAACCCCAATGAGAAGTCTCCTCACGATCAAGACAATGTGCCACCATCTGAAATGCACATTAAATAGCATGACCCCAATCCAAAGAGCGTTTTTCATGCACACATGGGTGGCACGTCTTTTCTTGATTGCCACTCTGGAGATGATTATAGAAGCTCCCATCAATATGGGGGAGAAAGCTTTTTGAGTGGTATGTGGAGCTGCTCTCAGAGAAAAAGAATTGGAAACCCCTGTGCTTATTGGACTACACATCCTCCCTCCTGGATGATTCTGGAACTTGCAAGTAGCTCTAGAACCTGCGAGGATAACATTGGAGGGGGGAATGATGTACTCTGCTCTGAGCTCCACAGAAGAAGGGTGAGAGAAAAATGAAATAAGAAATATATTCCCCAGGGCCCCCCCATGCACACGTCCCACACTCTCAAGAAGAGGTGCTACACTTGTCCATTTTTAAAAAAACAATTGTCGATTTTTCAAAACAATCCTTCCAAAAGCCTTGGTGACAAGCTTGCTTGGAACGTTTTACAAGTCCTCCTGGGTTGGGAGGGCAGCAGTGATGAAACTTAGGGCAGGGCCGGGAGGAAGGCCTCACTGGCTTGAAGCCTTTCTGATAGTGCTTGGAGTGCTCTATCCGCGCCCCACTTTGGAGAAAGAGCAGAGGAAGAGCGAAAGAAAGTGGGTGGTAGGTGGGGAAGGAAGAACAAGGGAGTCAAGACAAGAGAGAGAAACTCCTGGTAGTCAAAACAAGGAAGGAGGAAAGATTAGGAATCCTATGGGTTGAATTGAGAAATTGCCAAATTTGGGGAGGGGGTGGATTTTCCACCAGCTGGTGACTGATGCTGTGAAGCTGGCAACTGACTAGTATGAGCAAAGTCATCTTCAGTCTTCTAAATTGTTGCCTTAAGTATGTCTTGTCTGATTAATTAATTAAATTGTGAACTGATGGATTGCAAGGTCACTCACAAAGGATTCAACAGACTACCAGAAGTCAGCCAAAGTTCTCACAATAGAATGTGCTTGCATTAGAGGGTAAAGGGAAATTTTTACTTAGTATGCATTAGAGCCTGCACAACCCTGCCGTCACACATTTTAAATGGGCCCGTTTCTTTTCGCTCTGCTACAGATCAAAGGGCACAATCCACCAGGCAAGCCTCACTGAAAAAGAGTGAGAAGCAAGGCCACTACTGCTGATCACCCTGCCCCCCCCCAAAGTATTCCCACCTAGACTGCTGGCGGTCCTACATACATCTGAAATGGAAATGGACTGCCTTCAAGTCGATTCCAACTTATGGCGACCCTATGAATAGGGTTTTCATGGTAAGTGGTATTCAGAGGTTGTTTCCCATTGCCTCCCTCTGAGACTGAGAGGCAGTGACTGCCCAAGGTCACCCAGTGAGCTTCATGGCTGTGTGGGGATTCGAACCCTGGTCTCCCAGGTCATAGTCCAACTACCTAGGAGTAAATCCTACTGAAATCTGTGGGGCTTACATCTGAGTGCAAATGCACAGGGCTGAATTGTTAGAGGTCCAATACTGACAGGGAGGGAGGGAAGGGGGGGGGAACTATACTAAATCACTACATTTTTTTTTCTTTTGGAGGAGCGACAGAAAAGACATGCCAAGGCAGAAAATGACATAAGAAGATCAGCTCGATTTCCAAAACCCAAGACATATTTCTGAAATCCATCAAGGTTAAAGAAGCAGCTCCCCCTCATGTCCAAAGAAAAATCAGTTGTGGCTGTTGGGTCTTTTTAAATTAAGCCGTGGCAGAGGGTTCCGCTAAAAATAGTTTAGAAGAAAAGAGACTCCTATGATCTGGGGAAGGGCCCTAGCTCAGTGGCGGAGCATCTGCCTTGCATGCAGAAGGTCCAGGTTCCGTCCCCGGCATCTCCAGGCAGTGCTAGGGGAGACTCCCTGCCTGAAACTCTGGACAGCCACTGCCAGGCAAGCAGACAATACTGAGCTAGAGGGACCAACGGTCTGACTCGGTATAAGGCAACTTCCTGTGTTTCTGTGCTCCAGGCAGAGGCTTATTGTGGGATCGATGCTCCTCAAGTATTCACGTTTTCTGCAGTGTCCACTCAACATTGCTGGCATCAAAATGCCAGCCTGGATTCCTCCCCCCCCCCAATTTAATCCAGATTTGCTTTTTCTAGGGAAAATCCAATCAGTTAAAAAAAACAAAACCTGCTGCCAACAACCCATTTGCAATATGTCAGTGTCCCATTCGCAAATTAAATCCCTGAAAGGAAGCACCCTTGATCTATTTGTGGCAAGTTCTTTATTCTAGAGCATCTCAGCTCTGAAAACCTTCCTAAAATGATTGAGCGCACAATGCTTCCTCTCCCAGCCTCGGTGCACCTTCCGACAACAAACACCTCTCAGCCTCGTCAGGAGGTCAGAAGCGCCCAACCTACAAATCCTGATGACATCTAGAGCAAAAAAGGCTGCATACATTTGGGGCGGGAGCAACCATATCTTAGCCTTTTAACTATACCAGGTGTATTTGCTTTGGCCTTCCAGATGTTGCTGAACTACAACTCCCATAATCTCTGGCCATTGGCCATGCTTGCTGGGGCTGATAGGAGTTGTAGTTCAGCAACATTTGGAGGGCCAAAGGTTCCCCACACCTGAACTGCTGAGTTCATTTGGTGAACTCTATATTACATGGGGAACCTACAGTCCTCCAGATGTTGTTGGACTCCAACGCCCATCAGCACTAACCAGCATGCCTAATGGGAGTTGGAGTCCAACAACATCTGGAAGGCCACAGGTTCCCCAAACCTGGTCTCAGTGATGTGGAATTTTACAGTCATGGAAGGAGCAAGGGCCCTCTTGCTGTGAGTCAGGACCATCTATCCACAGGCCTCCAAGCATCTCATCCTGACCACACAGTATGTCTTGAGCAAACAAAGGAACACTCTGAGCAAAGCAGTCTAGATGACTTAGGGAAGTGAGCCAAGCACTGCACTGCAGGAGGTAGCAAACATCATGCCTGGTCACTAACCAATCTGACCTTGGGGAAAATTCCTGCCTTGACAATCACATGGCCATCAGTGTTAGCATGAGCAAAACCCATCCTGAATGGTAAAAAAAGCTTCAGATGATTCTGGTAAGTAAGCCAAGCACTACATTATATGTGTACGTACACACACAGATCATTAACCAATGTGACACTCGGGAAAATTCCTTCCTGATTGTCATGGGGCTATCAGTGTCAGCACAAGCAAAACTCCATCCACACACATCCTGAGTACATTTACTGGGTGCAGTTTTCGATGATTTCAGGGGACCACCACCATGCCACATCACTGCAATGCTCTTGGCCTATCAGAGAGCCTGGAAGCATGCCAGTCTGTTACTTTATTTTGATCAAGGCAATTAAGAAGGTAGGCCTTTAAAAGAGAGAGAGAAGCCTTGTTGTCATCAATGTGCTTGGCCAGCTTTGCATTCCATCCTAGCTTCTTCAACACTCCCTGGCTGACCTGTTTAAGAGGGATGGTCTAGGTGAGAAGGAAATACGTAAGCAAGCTCCATGTCTGAAGATGGGAGGGTTGGAACTGAGGAAGTAAAGATGGCCACCTGGAGGAGACTTACAGGAATTCAACATTTATACTCAAGAATTTGAAGATGACGTTAAAAAAACACTTTTGAGGGAACTAAAATCTTGAGACTGAAAATATTCAGGCAAGAGTGTCTAAAAACGGATCAACATCTATAATTGTAATGCAGTGAGGGGGGAAAATAAGTTGAGAGAATACTATATAACTCAGAGGAGGGGAAGTTAGCTCCTTGCAAATGTTGTTGGACTCCAACTCCCATCAGTCCAGCCAGCATGGCCAATGCTTAGGCATGATGGGAGTTGTAGCTAAATAACATCTGGAGAGCCACCTCTGATTTATACAATTGTCCAATTTCATTTCATATTTTTATCACATTTCTAATTACAGATGCTGTCCATTCACACTTTTTTTTAGAAAAGGAAATATATCATATTGAAGAGGGGGCATTAACTCTACTGCCCTAATATTTTCAGTCTCAAGATGTTAGTTTCCTCAAAATTATATTTTTTTTTAAAAAAAAATCTTCACATATTTGAATTCACAACGAACTTCCCTTTCAGTTGAGCCCATAATCCAAGCTTGTCCCTACCACAAAAATAAGTGGTTGTTTTCAATTTACGTGTGTGTACTGTCTCCTGACAGAGAGACAAAAAATTCCTTCACGCATATAGCTTTATGTGGTGAAGAAGCCTTTGAATCTTGACTTTTTGCCAAGACATTTTAGCACAGCTTTCTCCAGTTATTTTAAGCTTGGGTAAACTGGTCTTGTGAATGCTTTTCAAGGTTTGCCAGATCTTCAATCCCTCACTCTCTCACCACCCTGGGAAACCTTTGAGAAGCAGGTTGTGCCAGATAGGGTGACGGCGATCTTCACATGTGTCAAAAAACATATGTAGGACTGATATACACCATGTCTAACAACAACACAAAACCACCTTGAAAGCGTCCACTCACTATGAGCTAACCGGGGAATACAGCCCATGTTCTGCCAAATCAAAATTTTTGATGTGCCCTTACAAAATGGGGGAAATCAACTGCGGCTTCCCTACACCCCTCTTTAAAAAAAACACAGAGAAGTGCTGTGATTCTTGCTTGGTAGGTCTTCTCTCTAATCCCAAGCATTTGTGGGGAAAGGCAGTAGCCAAGGAAAAACACTCCACACCATGCATTTAAAGCACATTTAAAGCGTCCCTCAAAGAATCCTGGGAACTGTAGTTTGTGAAGGGTGCTGGGAACTGTAGCTCTGTGAGGAGTAAACTACAGTTCCCAGGATTTGGGGGAAAGCCATCTGCTTTCAGTGTGGCTGAGGGGTGGTTGGCTCTCTCTTACTGGAGCTCTTCTAGCAGAGGCTAGAGATGAACTAGGTCTGGATTCCCTTCATCAAGCAGTGGGATGGACCAGATAGTCTATATGGCTTCCTCCAACTCTATGACCCATGCTCAGGAATCTTCATCCTTATTGTAAACATTCTAGAACAGAACCCTGGTGTTGAAAAGATTCCAGGGCTGAGCCCTGTTTGGCAAGGGAAATGAAAAGAATAATTTCAAACCAATCTCTGCGATTGCACCAGACTAGCGAAAGAAAGGTCAGTGCCTCTTGCATAGCCCTGTTTCACCTGCCTACTACCTGCCTAGATACTATAGCCTTCCAATCAGCGCTGGGTGTAAACAGCGGAAGCTGCGTTACTGCTATTATATCCTCATGCCTATGCCTCCCCAAATTGCTGCCAGAGTAATTGGGTCAAATTGTTCTGGAGTCGAATGTTCTCCATCTACCAGAGAGAATCTAGCAGGATTTCCCTTGGTTTATGTAAAGCATTTGCTAGATCTTGCCTCAGTATGGAGCTGGACAATAAGATGAGCTTTCCATGGGCAGTTCTGTGAGTTTGCAATATGTAAAACTTAGTCATTCACAATGTGATTTTAAGGACAAGGAATCCCTCCATCTTCTAAACGAAACAAAGGACCAACCGAGCTCCACTCCTAAAGATTTACTTAGACGTGAGGCAACGTACACACACTATACATTTAAAGCACATGACCTCCCCCCAAAGAATCCTGGGAAATGTAGTTTGTTAAGGCTGTTGGGAATTGTAGCTCTTTAAGGGGTAAGGGAAGTCATGTGCTTTAAATGTGCTTTAACTGTATGGAGTGTATGCAGCAGTCTGTGATCATCTACACACTTCAGTGCAATCCTATACATCAGACTGCCATTATGCAAAAGAGGCATTAACTACCTTTAATAGTTGTGTAGAAGAGGAAATTTCAGCTAAAGGTGCAGGAACCCCATCCCTCTTTTGCATCTGACCATTCTACTATAATACTTACTCAGAAATAAGACCCACTGAGTTCAATGGGACTGATTCCAAGGTAAGTGTGACTAACACAGCACAGTCCTAACTGTGACTCAGAAATAAATCCAATTGATTTCAAAGGGGCTTACTCCCAGACAAGTGGGATTAGTATTGCAGCCTTACTCTGGAACAGTAGAGAATGAGAAACACAGCTCAAGTGGAGCAAATTAGATACAGCAGTATAATTTTGCCACTATTACATTTTCCCTTTATTCTGGTTTTCTTTAAGACCAAACAAGAGATGGATTGATTCCATAAAGGAAGCCACAGACCTGAATTTACAAGATCTGAACAGGGTGGTTTATAACAGATGCTATTGGAGGTTGCTGATTCATAGGGTCGCCATAAGTCGTAATTGACTTGAAGGCATATAACAACAAATATCTAAGGAGAGTTTGCCTTGAGTAAAAACTACACAACTGTTGCTGTGGTCTACTACTAGATAGCTTGCTGGGCTGGAATTCTGGTAGATCCAATCTCAGCTCAGCCATGCTTGCAGCAACCTTGGGTGAGTTGCTGTCTCTCAAACTTAGCTCCCACTCTGCCCAAAAAACAAAATCCTGTAAAATAGAAATAACAATGAGGCACCTTATATGATGGTTTGTGTGGAGGAGCAAAAAGACCAAAACATTTTGTATCTTAAAAATTATGTATAAACAACTATGTATAAACAACTGACACAATTACAGTTGGAACATTGTGCCTTCAGTTGTTTGACAACTAGCAGCCCAGAGACTGAACCCGGCTTGGAATCCCTAGTTGGTCCACGTCACTCGTGTTCAGCAGGGGTGGGAGACCTGTGGCCCTGCACATATTGCTGGACTACAACCCCCATCATCCTTGACCATTGGCCATGCTGGCTGGGAATGATGGGAGATGGAGTCAAACAACACCCAGAGGGCAAGGTTCCTCACCCTTGATCTAGAGGCTAACAAGGAGTTGTTTTCCCTCCCCAACTAACTTCCCGTCACAGTTACCATCTCTCAGCCTAGCCTCCCTTGGCTTCAGGAGGAAAAAAGAGACTTTGCCAAAACACAAAGTTGCATTGCCCCACCTACGTGGTTCCTGCAACAATCCTCCTCCGCCTCTCAGGGCAGTCAGCATTCCACTCTGGATCTTTGAGCCTCAGCCAGATATGAATGAGTAGGCTAGTGGCAGCAAAGGGGAGAGAGGGAAAGAGACTTGACTCCTTCCCTCCTGTGTTCTGTCCCAGATTGCTGGAAACTTTTCTGTCAATACCATCTAAACCCACGTCAACGCATGATTCCCATTTAAACAGAACTTTTGCTATCGTCAAAAAAGACATCAACTTATGCCGCTTATGTGGTGAGATAAAAACTGGCTATTGCTTATCTGTGATCCCCTCAATTCCATTCCCAAGCAATTGCTGTGATGTCATGGAATACACAAAAACATTTTAACTTCTGAGGCTGAAAAAGGCTGGTCCCGGAATGCTGTCACTCCACACAGCTATCAAGAAAGAAAAGTGAAATTTTGGTCTTGTAGGGGGTGAAAAAGAACCCTCACAAATGGCTAGGAACTGGAGATGCTGAGGAAAATGAGGTGGTCAAAGTGGTAGATGGAGGGAAATTTCACACAGGACTTAGGGATAAGTGGAGGGGAAAGAAGTGTAGAAAAATATGGACGGGGCTAAATTTCACATATGGATTCAATATAAAATCAGCTGCAGGATTCCAGTTTTGTATTTTAATTAATCTGAATGTTGACAGCTGGAAACCCAAAGGTAATTGTGGGTTCAAGAAGAAAGGCTTGTCTCAAGATCAAGCATCCAAGCCCCTGAAATTTCTTTTATTGTTCTAGGCTATTTATTTATTCAACTTCGTGTTTTATCCTGTGGGGTTGTAAAAGCCCTGCTGGGGTTTTCTCAACTATCTAGGGTCACTAAATCCAACAGCTTCCTGAGATTTTGCTAGAGTTTCACAGACATGTTCCTCTTGTGCTCACGTTTCCCTAAACAGTGTCAGGAAGCTAAACAGAATGGTGTGTTCTCTGTTAGAGTGTGATTGTTTCTGAAACTCTACCTGAGTCTGGGTCAGTCCAAGCTGTGCAGCCAACTCTGCCCTCTCTGGTAGTGCCAGGTACTGTGCCTTTTGGAATCTCCTTTGCAAGGCAGCCAGCTGGTAGCTGGAGTAAATCGTGCGTGGCTTTCGGATCTTTTTGGGTTTTCCATTGACCATCCGCACTTCTGGTTCAGGTTCTTCCTTCACTGAAACTGGAGAGATGGGGTGGGAGGTGGGCAAAAGGAATAAAGCAGAGAAAAGCAATATTAGAGAAAAAAAATAAAATCACAGCGAATTGTTGGGTCAGTGCCAGAAAAGGAGTCACAGAGGCTCCCTAAGATCTTGCTTTCATACAGTTTAATATTCTGTATTATTTGGAGGGGTGAGCTGCATTTCAACAGAAGAATCCAAATCCTCAGTCCCAGTCTGCAGGAGATGAGAATGAATGAAAGCCTAATTGCAATCAATGCACATTTCTCTGGAACGACAAAGGGATCACTCCTTTGGGAATGGCGGTTTACCAGAACTTAACTGTGATCTCCTATTGTGACCTCTTTTTATTTTGCTGGGCTGCTCCCCAAACTCTTGTGCACCCCAAGAATACATCCAATCTCTGCCCTCTAAGAAGACATCAAAAGCCCCCCCCCAGTTCCCGTTAGTGCAGAACACATCAATATATCCAGCCGACCCATGACCTCAAAGACCCATCACACAGCCCTCTGTGGTGGCCTGATACTTTTTCTTAACATTTATGCAGCACCAACATTTATACTGCACACAGACATGGTACCTCCATCCTCCTCCATCCCAATTCTCAACTAAAAGGTGAACACCTTCATAATCTCCGTCTTTTAGGACTAGATTCCATGGCAGGAAGGCCCATAAGGTTGTATCCAACTCATACTCAGAATAGACACATTGAAATTAAACAACCTAAGTTAGTCATTTCAATGAATTTCAATAGGTCTACTCTAATTATTGCTAACACTGGATACAACTTGCCGTATGTTTGCATGTGCTTGGGTTTGACCAGTCAATTCATCTCTCCAGAGTTTGTACCTCAGAGGTTGCTTCAATCCAACAATCACTTTATTGGCACGAGACAGAAACAACTTTACTCAAGAATACTGAAAAGATAAAACACCCCCCTCCCTGCCCAAGGTTTTGGGAGCCTGTAGCATCATCCTACTCAGGGGAAAACTAGGAGGAGATTCCAGTGATAAGATTTCAGAAAATAATTGAACTTCCTAGGATCTTATCACTTTCATTTCTCTTTTCCTGTACGGTGTTTTTCTTTTTTTCCAGTTTTTTAGTCTTCACATGGCTCGACTGCTTATTTCTATTTGATTGTTTCAAATTTCACATCAATATTCAGATTTCCTTTTCCCTCTCTGTTCAGTTTTCTCTTTGTCTGTCTGTTACCAAATTTTTCAGCATTTCCAAGTCCCAGTTCTGCTCTGGGATGCATCGCTGGGCTTCGGTCTAGCTGCCTTTACTCCCGTCTCACAATCTCCTCCAGGCTCACAAACCTGCTGCCTCCTCTGCCCTCCTTCCATTCTGACCTTGGTTCCCTTTCTAAAACTGTCTTCATCTCTCTGTCTCACTAGATCCCTGATGTGTGTATATATATATATATTTTCTCCTTGGCAGGAAGCATTGTCCGGTTACATGGGGACAGTAGGAACCACACAACCCCCATGTTCCCTTCCTAAAATATTTGTGGAGAATGAGGGCGTAAATTCTAGGCCTCAAACAGCCAGCTAGCATCTCTGGTCTACTTCACTTTCAAAATTGACATACTCAGTTTTGTTTACAGATCGAAACTTTTCTCGCCTTTAAACCTCTGTCCTAAATCCAAGTACTTGGAAGCAAGAGCTACTGTTTTCCATGAAGCTTTTATTTTTCATAACTGCTGTGTATACCCTCTTCACTTTTGCTTTAATCAAAGAAAAAGATCACCTTCTCCTTGGAATCTTTTGCCTTTCAAATTGTCCATTTTATTTCCGTTCTTCCCCCCCAATGATTTAATAAACAAAACTAAACTGATTCCCCCCCCCAGTCCTGAGCTCCAATGTGTCTCAAGATTTTTGGGGGGAGCTGGGGAGAACCTCAGAAAATTTTGCACACCTGTTTGTACACAAGAGAAATAGCCACTCACAGAAAATAGATACATAGAAAGGATAAAATTATGGCATGGGGGGGTCTTTTTGCCTTCAAAAAGTCACAGAATCAGCCATTTCATCCCAAATAAAAAAAGATATAAAAAACCTAAAATTTCCCTTGAAAAAAAGAAGGTATTCTAGGTATTGTTGCGACAGTAAAAGGCAGAATACCACTTGTATTTTACAAAAGAACAGACAGCGATCAAAACTCCTGATCCAGCTCATAATAATTTTTAAGAAGATCATGTTGCAGATTATATCTGAGTATCCCTAAACCTGTATCTGCTAAATATGCTGATGAAATGGATCAAGGGAAGAAAGGCAGGCTTCAGATACTTTTCTCCCTTCATTCTTCAACTGAGCAGAGATAGCCCCTCATTGCTCTTAATTCTTTCACTGGAGAGAATCCCCTTGGAACCAGGAACAAAAAGTTGTCTAACCCAAAGATCTCCGCCAATGGCTTTGCTACTCCATGCCAGAATGAAGTCTCCAACTCATTTTCACTATTATGTTTTTTATGGAAAAGTCTAAATGTGGCAAGTGACAAGCAATAAGTGAATGAGGTTGGGCCAGAGTAGGATCCCCTTTTGCTACATTTTTGTTGTCTTCCAATTTCCATTTGCGGGTGGGTGGCAGTGATGTGGGTTGTGCTTTTTTAATGGGATACCAGTTTCAGTCTATTCATATTTGCAGGATAACTTTATGGATGGGACAAGTGATCTTTTCAAGTGATTTACCAACATTTAACAACAGCAAGCCCTGAAGGGAGCATGGGCACCAATATAACCACATGCAAGATATTTGTGCATAGGGTCCAATGGGACTACTGAACCCTCCAGAAAGTGTGCACTATCACATAGACAACAGACACGGTGTCCAATTTTCCTGTTCCACAATACTTTCTGAGGAGGTATTATCAAAGTATATCAGCTTCTCCCTCTATTCCAGAGAAAGGGGAAAAGAGATTCCACTTTTCAGGAGGTTCTTGCCCTTCCTCCCTCAAAAAACAAAACAAAAACCCTTCCCCAATTGTATCACTCCCTCACACACACCGCGACCCACACTCTTCTTGACTTCACTTGTGGGGTATATAATAAATAGTCTTCATACCTGTTTCTTGGCTGGGCAACTGCTGATCCCGGAAAGATCCATATTGCCTGTAGGAAGTGCTGTAGGGGTAATCAGATTTAGGGGAGTACGGCCCAGCACCCCCAATCCCATTGAGGTTAAACTGGGGGTGGTACGCATAATGGTTCATAGGCTGGGTGTAAGCTTGGCTGGGATAATACTCGTGCTGGTTATGTGGGGTGCTGTAGTAACCCAGATCCGTGATGGACGATTCGGGAAGTGTAGGGGAGTCCTTGGTGGCCGCATGGCAACTGAGGGAGCTGGAGATGTCAGTCAAAATGCTGGTGATCTTCTTATCAAAGGTTCCACTCATGTTGAGGAGGTCCCACCACTGGAAGGTCCACCAGCTGGGCACAGGAAACCAAACCAAAAAGTGTGCAAGGGCTTGCTTGTAGGGTTTGGGCAGATCTCCTCCTCCTCTTGAGTAGGCTTACTCAGTCATTGCTCCAGTAATAGCTGTTGCTGTTGCTGCTGCTGTTGCTGTTCCAGCCCTCCTCCAGGGAAAATGTGTAAGAAATCCAACCCAGCCAGCTTGCTTAAACCCTTTAATTAGGGAGCAGGAAAGGGTGGATGATGCATTCCGATTGGCTCCAGAAATATTGCCTTGCAGGCAAAACAGACTCACTCACCCCCCCATGTCTTTTTCTTTCTATCTCTCCATACTTAATGGGGAGGGAAAGGAGCGGAGGAGAAAATAAATGCACCCCCTAAGCACACACACATACACACCTATTCCTCTTTGGAACATATATAACACCTTGGAGAGGAGAATGATGCCGAAAACAGGGTGGCTCTAGCTATCCCCCATTGATTGTGGGAGGGATTAACTGGTTTATAAAGAAGTGCATAATTTGGGATGGAGAGAGAAGGAAATCTGCTCTACATATGTTAAGGGCACTTATGGAAAAGTGTGTTTCAGTGCTGTTAGACCTGATGGAGGGTTTGTTAGGGTGTGTGTGTGTGGCCTGCCCAAAGCAGACCTGTTTTATTCCAGGTGGTAGATGGGTAGAGAATGGCAGAGGGGGACCCATGCACTCTCGAATTCTATGGCTTTAAAAAAAAATGATGTACAGTGATCATTTGTTTGCTTTTAAAGCACCTCACAAATCTGTGTTGTTAGAGTTTGGGGTTATTGTATTTTTGTTGCTGTTTTTCTCCCTAACCTTTTGAGGCCCCTAATAACTTGAATGATGTACATAGCACTTGCGCATTTACAAATTGCTTTTAGATCTTTATTCTCCCCCCCCATGCACCAATCCAGCACTTGTTTATTTACAGATTGCTGTGCAAAACTTCATTCCTTCCCCACCTTCCAGTACAGCTACAGTGAATCCTGCTGAAATCCTACTGAAAGCAAGGAGACTTAAATCAGTTGTGATTGACTTGATAATTGCCTTCTTTGGGGCTAATTTTTAGCTGGATCTGAGCCATTGTGTTCCCCCCTCTCTTAATAACCACCTCAGAAAAAAGATCATATTCTTCCCATTTTACTGATAAGGAAGTGAAGGCAAAAGACAACACACCCAGGGAGTTCATGGCCAAGACAGAATTTGAACTACCTTCCAGGTGTCTGGGTCCGTTACAACACATGGAAGCATATGGTACAAACCAAAGTATCAGTTGTTCAGTATGTCTTGTGGGACCGCCTTACTCCCTGGTGTGCCTGCTCAGTGGTTTTGATCTGTGGAACTGGCACTCTTAGAGGTGCCACACTTGCTATAAATCTTTCTTTTAGTGTGGCAGCACCTACACTTTGGAACTCCCTGCCTATTGATATTTATTCTTTTTGGCATCTGCTTAAAACATTTAAAGACCCTCCATGGCGCAGAGCAGTAAGCAGCGGTAACGCAGCCGAAGCTCTGCTCACGGCCGGAGTTCGATTCCAACGGAAGGAGGAAGTCGAATCTCCGGTAAAAGGGGTCGAGGTCCACTCAACCTTCCATCTGTCCGTGGTCGGTAAAATGAGTACCTGGCATACGCTGGTGGGTAAAGAAAGACTGGGGAAGGAACTGGCAAAACCACCCCATATATACGGTCTGCCTAGTAAACGTCGCAAGATGTCACCCTAAGAGTCAGAAACGACTTGCACTATAAGTGCAGGGACACCTTTACCTTTTAAAACATTTATGCCTACCTGCCATGTAGATGCTGGGGTATTTTAATCTCTTTTTAATTTACTGTTGATTTTAATTGTTTTTTAAATGTTTTTAATTACTTGTTTTTAACTGTTTTTATTGATAAGTTTAATATTTCTAGAAAACCATGTGGAGGTTTTGTGATTATATATATACATATATACTGTGTAGATAAGAGATGAAACAAAATCATACCAATTTGACATTTGGCAAAAGTTTTGGGTCTGAATTTTGCAAATGTTCACATTTGGAAAGGTGAAATCTTAAACAATTTAAATAAGACTTTTAAGGCTATAGCATTTGGTTGGCAAAGTCAGGACTTTTTCGTCTTTACTTGTTCTGAAGAACATTCACATTAGAATACAGATTTGAATTTCTGCAAGTATGTTCAAACTAGGAGAAGTTGCTTGAGAATTTCCCACTAGTTGTCACATAGATATCCGTCTTCTGAACATGTAAAGGCTCCAATCTCATATACACTTTACTGTCACAGTAAGCACCACTGAATACAGTGGGTTGTATTCCACTAAGTCCAACTCAGAGAAGACCCATTGAAATTAATGAACCTAAGTTAGTTGTGTCTATTAACTTCAATGGGTCTACTCTGAGTAGGACTGCCACTGAATACCACACAATGAGACTTACTTCTGAGTAAACACACCTAGGATTAAGTCAGATTGTTTGCTGGATCTTGTACCTACCTTTCAGTGCAGGACATGAGTAAAAGACAGGATGGTCCAGTGGCTTGAGAACATTGGCTCTGATATGAGTTCAGATCCCAGTTTCTCCTTGGGCTTAGCTTTGGCAAGCCTTTTATAGATGAGGCACAATTAAGCTTAAAATAACAACTTTCCCAGTGCTGCTAATGAACCCATGACTGAGCAGGGATTCCAGCTCATATCTCGAAGAGATCCAGTGCCTACCTTGTAGGGTCATTGGTGGCAATGGGAGCTTTTCTCCCAATGCAAATAGCAGCTTTGGGTGGGGATGGGGGAGATTTTAATTGGGACTGCTGCAGGGTGGAAAAAGTTAAACTCCTCCTCCCCATGTGCCACGGTCCTGATCCTGGTCACCCACCCCCACTTACAACTTACCGCAGTGCCACTTACTGTTGTAAAAACAACAACATAGATTAAAGTAACATGCTTGTGGTTTGGCCCTGAGAGGGCAAATACTATTAAATACTCATCACTTCCAAATGTGGAAATATACACATACTTATAATGATGTTTGTGGCCCCTTCTTGGAAAGCACAGGAGGCGGGAGAGAGCTGTTGCTTGCAGGTCCAGCTTTTGGGCTTCCCATAGGCGTGTGGTTGGCCACTGTGAGATCAGAATGCCGAACTAGATGAGCCTTTGGCCTGATCTAGCAAGGCTTTTCTTATTTTCTTACGTTATTATGTTCCTTCTCCCATTATTGTTTTTGTTTAAAAAATCACTATTTATTTGTTAATTACATTATTATTTTGGCTTTCCACCTGACTGTTCTTATGAGCCAAGGGCTCTTCCTACGTGTATGTTGTCCTCTGTATCTGTACTTTGGATGGAGTATGTTGTGCGTGGGTGTGCATACAAAAGTGCACATGCCCTTTAAGGTTGAATGCACTTGTGCAATAAGTTGCAATCCTTTCCATGATTCATGGTTCCCAGCTCCCTGAGCCCACAGACCTGAACTTCTGAGTTGCTGTGATGTGTTGTTGTCGTTGTTTTGCATATATGCAAAGATGTGGCAGCTTGTCATGTGCTTGCTAAAGTTTGTGGGTGAGTCTTGATGTTTAGAGATGGGGAGGGGGAATGTGCAGAGATACTTCTGGTACACAGGGCCAGAGGAAGCTGCCTTATACTGAGTCAGGTCATTGGCCCATCTAACTTGGTATTGCACAGGCAGCAGCTCTCCAGTATTTCAGGCAGGAGATATTATCAGCCAGATCTGGAGATACCAGGGACTGAACTTGGGAGTTTTCACATGCAAAGAACATGCTCTACCACTGAGCTATGGCTCTTCCCCTAAACCAATGTATCCTGGTTTGTGTGCAGGATTGGGATAAGGGTCAGCTGAAGCTGTGCGCTGGCTAAGAATGTGAGGAGAGTATTTGTGTAGGTGGCTAGGTTTAGGGCGTACATAGGTTTGTTAAGTGCACATGGATTTAAATAGATGCGAGGGCAAAAAGGTTCATCTCTGAGTACATGGCTGAGATATGTGTCTGAGCAAGCATATGTGGGAGAGAAGGTCTGCAGGGTGTGTACATGTATATATGCTAAGGAGTGGTGGGCACCAAGCACATCAAAATGTGCATAGGGATATGCCATGCAGAGAGCCAAAACATTTTGCAAAACCCCCATACAGGACTGAATGTGCAGCCTTTGAGAAGCTGCCATTTCAAAACGTGAAACATTTTATTATGAAATTGGATACATTTGTTGTTTTTTCAGGGACACCTTTGCTTAAGCCTTGTTGATAGATTTGAAGGCAACTTGGCCCCAAATTCAGTAACATACAACCTTGTATTTCTAAGGCTGCAATCCTATACACACTTATCTGGGAGCGAGCCCCATTGAACTCTGTGGGACTTGCTTCTGAGTAGACGTGTCTAGGACTGCACCGGAAAAACTACTCTAGCAGTATCCATAATGGGGAATAATTGCTCCCCCTCCACAATCAAAATAGAACAAATGAGGAGAATGTATTGGAGATTCCCTCCCCCAATCTATTTCAACCCTTTTATAGTTTTCTCTGTTTCTTATCTCTGTCTGTCCATGCCCATATTATATACCACCAACATTAAGAAGAAAAAACAACAACACTGTGGCGGTGAACAATGTAAAATCAACAATAAAATTACTTTCATAAAAGCACAAAATATATCACAAATCAGTAGATCAGCGTAATCCGTAATCATAGCTGGCTCACCTGTCAGGGAAAGCCTGGGTGAAGAGATGGTGAGTTTTAAGCAGGCGCCTAAATGCCAACATTGTAGGTGCCAGGCTGATGTTCATTGGGAGCACATTCCAAAGGGCAGGTGCCACTGCCATGGTGGCCTTGGTGGACATCATGCAAACCTTGAGAGCATATGACCCTACCCGGAGTGTCTCTCCAGAGGATCCAAGTAACAGGGCAGGGGGATACAAGATAAGGTGCATATGTATGTCAGAGAGCTCATGTGTAAAGGGGGTTATTGCAAGTTGTTTGTTCACCTTGTGCTGGTCCCAGCATGGGCTGATCAATGCACACAGCCTTCGAATAACACCCCCTCCCCGTTTCCCCTGCATAGCTAAACTACCTACATTGCCTGGGGATTCTTCACTTATTTCCAGTTGGGCAATTGTTTGTGTCTTTAGGGGGAGAGCAGTATGGGGCTGCAGTGTGAATGCCCCCTCCCCAAATGAATGCCTTGTGTTTTCACAATGCTTAGGGCTGGCCTGCTGTTGATGATTCATTTGTTACATTTACATCTCACCTTTCCTCCAAGGAGCTGGTGTGGTCTGTGTGGTTCTCTTCCCCGCTTTTATCCTCACAACAATTCTGTGAGGTGCATCAGTGTAAGAAATCATGACAGGCCTGAGGTCAGCCTGTGCGCTTCATGGCTGAGTGGGGATTTGAACCTTCATTTCTTTGCCCTTGGTTCCCCCCCCCCAAAGCTCAGTGATAGACCATCTGCTTTGTATGCAGAAGGTTCCTGGTTCAATCCCCAGCATCTCCAGGTAGCGCTGGGAAAGATTCCCTGCCTAAAACCTTGGATAGTCACTGCTAGTCAGTGTAGGCAAGACTGCGCTAAATGGACCAATGCCCTGACTCAGTATAAAACAGCTTCTTATATTTGTGTACTCCAATCGCTATACCACCTTGCCCTTCAGTTGGTTGCACCAGATGCACTTCCAGGCCTTTATAGCTCCCTGTCCCCCCCATACTACCTCACCCAATTGCTTTTCTTTGTAGCAAAGCTCTCTGCCAAAATGCTGGTGCCTTGCAGAACTGGGAAACAAAGGGACCAGATGGCTTGGCCTGACTTCTAATTTAGCTCCTGAACTTCCATCCTTCTTTCTCCAGGCTGAAACAAACCTCTGAGCCAATGAGATTTTTATTACTGTTCTTTCTTCTGGTGGCAGCTGGTGGCTCCATGGTCAGTGGGGCAGCAGAATCCGCTCCAGGTTTTAGTCTGAACTTTCAAGGCGCTGAAGCGGATTTCACTGTCCCAGTGTCATGGAGCTGCCAGCCACCACTGCTTTCTTCTGTGCTGTCTGGTTTGGTGCAACAGTGGGCTCTTCCTTATTCCCTTGTTTGAATGGCAATCTATGGCTTTGAGAGCAAATGGGGCGTAGTAGTTAGACAAGGGACTGGGGAGACCAGAGTTCTAATCCCCACTTAGTTCACTGGATGACCTTGGGCCAGTGTCTCTCAGCCTCTCGGGGCTATTGTGGGGAAGACCGCTTAGCTCCTTGGAGGAAAGGCAGGATATACATGTAATAAATAAGTACATAGGATGCTTAATTTGAACCAGGGCTCACACCGTGAACATGTTTGGAAAACTTAGGCCAAACTTTGGAGCATGTACAGACTTCATGCCATTCAGATGTGGACTTTGCTGAGGTCTCTGACCTATCCCTAATTGTATTCTCCATCAGAAGAAGAAAAGCTTAATGGTACAGAAGACAGAAATAGACCAGTGGCAAAGTTACTGAAGGATATAATAGTGTAATTGATTCCCCCTTCATTAGAATTTTCCCTCCCCTAGTCAGAAAATTTAATTTCACCTCTGGCATTTTTTCTTCCCCCCCCTCGACATTCCTGCTCTGAATAAACTCCAGCATAATATTTGGTGCTCCTAGGAACACTTTGAAATGGATCTCATGAGCATGGAGACATGAGGATCATTATGTCAGAACTGCTTATCCATCAAGCATTTCTAGAGTTGTGAATAGGCATACCCACATCACCCCCCTGGAAAAGTGATGTGCGGAGTGAATTCACATCTGATGTTTCTACATGTGTGCAGTTTTAGAATCATCCCACAAATTCATCTCCTGTGTGTGTGAGTGAGGTGCCCTCCAGATGTTTCTGGAAGTGGGCTCCAACTCCCGTCAGCCCCAGCCAGCAAGGCCAATGGTCAGAGGTGGTGGGTGTTGTTGTTTGCCAACATCTGGAAGGCCACAGATCTCTGCCTTTCCCTCTGCTTCCCTTTTGCAACATGCTGTAGAGCAGGCGAAGGGAACATCCTGGACAGATCTCCATTATAATTTTTCTGCTTTTTTCTTCCTTAAGGGGACATTGTTCATTTAAACTCTGATCTTGAGGAAATAAGATAAATGAACTCTAAAAGACAAACATGACCAGTTCAAAACCATGCTTGAAATTCTAACTTGGCAGTTTCTGTGTCTGAATCTCAGTCTTCAGATTTAAAGTTTTTGGACAAAACATCTTTGTGCATTTTGGGGTACGGAGCTGAGTTTTTGGTTTGGATGGGATGTTTTGTGAATAACTGTAGTCAAATTTTGGCAGTGACACTCCATTTTTCATCGCCAATGTTGGACTTAGCACATGAATTATGAGGGAAACCCTATCAAAGCACATGCAAATATTTCAAAGTATTGACATTTTTCAGTTTCCAGGTCAAAGAATGAGGCTAACAGGTCAGCTTAGAACCCATACTCACTCCCACCTACCTCCCACCTCCCAGAAACTCTCTTGTAGAAATGAACTACTCTGGAGAAGCTTCTATTCCTGCAACATTAACAATTATACCAGGAGATATCTCATGTAGTGTTGGCTTCGAAAAAGATAACTCAGGTGCCTTGTATGGCATATATCCTTTAATAAATTATATAATTGCCCAACAATTCATTTTCTGTTAAGTTGGTCTTTGCTTTTTCTAGACAGCCAGACATGTCACTAAACATTATGTGGGCGGGGAAAATAAAGTGGAACCATTCACCCTTCTTTTCTCTTTCCTCTTTTTACAATTTAAATATTTAGTGCTATTTTCTTCTCTTTACAACTGGCCAGTTTACAAGCCTTTTTCTTGTGTGGCAACGAAAACCCTATTTGCCTTTTCTTTTATATATCACCATCAGTTGTGTATGGCACTGTACAGAGTACAAGAGAACAGGTCCCTGCCCCAAGGAGCTTACAATCTAAAATCCAACACGGGATAGTCATTGGAATTTGCCATTTTTCCTTCTTCCACCCCAGATTATTTTTTAAAAAACTGGGGTGATGGAGGAAGATGTTGTTCAATAACGGCCACCAAAATTCCAGTCCATGCCTTCCAAAGCTACAAAGGAAGTGACCTTCAAAATATTGAGTAACATCTTTATTTAGTGCCTGCATGCTGACATTCTGCTCCTAATGTGTTTGTATGACAAGAAAACTTTCTGAACGAATGTGACACTCATGTGACGTGTGCATTACTCATATATGGTATCCTCTTGTTTACATAGAAAAAGTCAATTTAGGAATGCACAGCACAACAGTACCACCTACTTGGAATTGTCTAGTACTGCAATACTGTCCATATCCTGTAAAGCAGGAACTGGGAACCTGCAGCCCTCCAAGACATTGTTGGACTTCAACTCCCATCAACCCCAGCCAACATAGCCGATAGTCAGGGATGCTGGAAGATTCCCAGAAGATTCCCATTCCTGCTGTAAAGGTGGAGAGGAATTTGTTGTTGACTTTGGGTGTTGCATCCTTCTTTTCTTCATCTTCCTTTTTACCATCTCAGCTTTGGAATGGAAATGGACTGTCTTCAAGTCGATTCCAACTTATGGCGACCGTATGAATAGGGTTTTCATGGTAAGCAGTATTCAGAGGGGGTTACCATTGCCCTGAGGCTGAGAGGCAGTGCCTGGCCCAAGGTCACCCAGTGAGCTTCATGGCTGTGTGAGGATTCAAACCCTGGTCTCTCAGGTCATTGTCAAACACTCTAACCTCTACCTAGGCCGTGCCCAGGTCTCATCCCCCTCCTGCCAAGCAGCTATTATTTGAAGGCTTTTCCTGGGCTCTGTTGCCCAATGTTCTTCTCTACTCCATTCAGAAAAAACAGCTCTGTAAATGTCAGAATATGCTCTGAATATTCAGAATATGTTCCCTTTCTGCATTAATTGCAAACTTCTGGTCCTCTTTTCTAAATCTCTCCACCTCTGGGACCAGGGTATTGAAAAGATCACCTTCTCCCATAGGAGTGTGACCATCCATTCAGATCATCAGCTGGGGCTTTGCTTTGGGTACCCTTTGCTTTCACCTAGCAGCACTGTTTGTCTTTTCTATTATCACCCCTCCCAGGGGGTTTCTTAGGAGATGGCCCAGCCCCCCAATAGCCGTGGGTCTTTTGTGGTGAGTGAAGCGAGGAGGGGTGTAGCCCCTAGTATATTGTTGTTTTTACAGTTTTTAGTCTTGTTTTTACACTTGTTTTTAAAAAATTTAAGTCACTGAGTTTGTTTTAACACATTTGTTTTAAACTGTTTTTACTAATGTATTTTATATTGTTGTGACCTGCCCTGGGACCTCCTGGTGAAGGGTGAGTAATAAATTTAATAACAATCACAGCTATAATACTTTAGTTCTTTTTTGTGTTTTCTAACTGAGCTGTGTTTCAAACTTTTGTTCAAAGAAGAAACTGGGAACTAGTAACCAACGTCAGCATCATACACTATCATTTTATCTTGAACTTTTCCTTGGTGAAACAGCCCCATCTGCTGGCTTTTGCAATGTGATAAACAACAACGGCTTTTTACTGAGAAGCAAGAACTGGTCGGCATGGGATTCAGTGAGAGACATTTCATAGAATCATAGAACAGCAGAGTTGGAAGGGGTCTCTAAAGCCAGCACATCTAACCCCCTACACAGTGCAAGAATCCAACATAAAGCATACCCAACAGTGCCTCTTGAATGCCCCCAGGGCCGGTTCTAAAGGGTGGCCAGGTTGGGCACTGGCCCGAGGGCCCCGGAGCTATAGGAGCCCCTGAGGGGCCCTCCGCTCCCCTTCCATGATCCACACCCCCACATCCCCTACTTACCTGTCAGCCGGCTTTTTAGCATTGCCCTTAATGAAGATGGCGGCCGCAGCTTCCCTAAGGTACTGAAGCCATTGCCGCCATCTTAGTTGATGGCAGAGATGTGCGCGCATAGCACACACATGTGCCATCAACAAAGATGGCAGCGGAGGCTTCATTCCCCTTAGGGAAACCGTGGCCGCCATCTTCATTAAGAGCAATGGTAAAGACTAGACAGGTAGGGGGGCTGTGGGGGGGCGTGCGCATGCGTGCACGTGCACACCCACCCACCGGGGGGCCAGGGCAAGCTGATGCCCAAAGGCCCCCGCATGCCTGGAGCCGGCCCTGAATGCCTCCACTGCTGGAGAGCCCACCACCTCCCTAGGTCTGTAGTTCCATTGTCACACTGATCTAACAGTTACTTTTAAGCATGCACTTAACTTTTCCAGCAAAGTCAATAGGAATCAAAGGCACATGCAGTGCAGTGGAGGCCCCTCATTAAGGACAGGTGGGGCACTGTCCACCCTAACCACCCTAACCTATACCCCAGTCCCTTCTCTGTTCCTTACATTCATATTCAATACATTACCTATAGCCCAGTACCCTTTATCTGTTCCTTATACAGTATACATATTCAGCACAGTACCTCATATTTAAAGACATTCTGAACTTGTTTCTGCCAGTCTGTTCTGGCCAATCATCTCTGGATAGCACAACCAATCACAATCATTGCTATGGTCCCACACCTGTCTCCAGGGTTAAAATTATAGTAGGAATGGCTTAGGGAGGGCAGGGGTCCTCTCAGCACCTCCAGTTTGATTTTATTTCCCATAGAATAAGCTCAAACCAATCAGGAGGAGTCCCTCAGAAATGCATTGGAAGTTCCACAGCATTAGGGCAGGATTATGAAGAGCCTCCCCAATGTATTTCAATCTGAGCCAATCAGCTGCAGGCATGCATTTGTAATCTTATTGACTCCTCTCTGAGTTTGCGTTGCTGTTCCCTCACTTTTGCAAGCAGCAGGCTAAAGCAGCAGGAAGCATGATTCTTTCTCCTCAGCCAGCCTTTGAAAGTAGCAGCAACATTTCTGTGTGAGTTCAGTTCAGTATTTGATTGTGCAGAGTAGGTGTGTGTGTGTGTGTATGTTGCTGCATGGGGAGCAAGGGGAAAACACTGCAGAGTGGCGTGTGGGCAGGGCCGGATTATCCATTATGCTTAGTAGGCTGAAGCCTAGG
This sequence comes from Rhineura floridana, assembly GCF_030035675.1. Lineage (NCBI taxonomy): Eukaryota > Metazoa > Chordata > Lepidosauria > Squamata > Rhineuridae > Rhineura > Rhineura floridana. The sequence goes on along the minus strand of NC_084490.1, from coordinate 42,227,313 downwards.
GGCCCCAAGCTCTTGGGGGCCCGTGCACAAGAGCTTCCAAACCGCCCGCCATCCCCCCGCTTCACTTACCTTTTTTTCTGCTGTTTTTTGCGGTTTGACATCAATCAAGATGGCAGCCGAGGTTTCCCAAAGGGGCTGAAGCCTCTGCCGCCATCTTGGTTGATGGCACGCATGCATGCTACATGCGCGCATTGCTGCCATCAACCAAGATAGCAGCAGAAGCTTCAGCCCCTTTGGGAAACCTTGGCTGTCATCTTGATTGATGGCAAACCTGCGTGGAAAAAAGCGGAAAGGTAGGGAGAAGGGCCCCCCAAACACCAATCAGCCTAGGGGCCCTCCTCAGCTTAATCCAGCCCTGAGTGTGGGGTATGCTTTGGTCCTGATGGTCCTTTTGCTGACTGTTGGAGAAGGAGGAAGAGGTGGTGGATGGCAGTGCTGGTGGTAGGTAGGCCCTGGGCCCTTGGCCCTGATGGGTCTTTTGCTGAATGTTTGAGGGGAGGGAGAGGAGTATGGCAGTGTGTGTGTGTGGGGGGGGTATGCCTTGACCCCAGCCCTGATGGGCCTTTTGCTAACTGTTGAAGAGGGAGGGACAGGAGGAGGAAGGAAAAGCAGGACCCAAATGGATTGCTCTGTGTGTGTGAGGGGGTGTTAATTGATGTTTTGCATCTAACCAGGTGTAGCTTGAAATAAAAGAGTGGCCACTGTGTTGTCTGCGTGTGTAGACAGGCAGAAAGAGAGAGTTGTTTAGAAGCATTGCTAGTGTTGTTCATGGCTGAGTAGGCAACTTCCAAATCCTGGTCCAATGCTCTAACCATTGCATTTATACATATATACAGGGCTGGTTCCAAAGGGCGGCCAGGTTGGGCACTGGCCTGAGGGCCCTGCAGCTACAGGAGCCCCTGGGGGCCCCTCCACTCCCCTTCCATGATCCGTGGCACGAGCCGCGCCATGGATAGCAAGACAAGAGCTTCTGAGCCACCGCCCGCCACCATCCCCTTCGCTTCACCTACCTTTCTCTGCTGTTCTTTGCGGCTGTGCGCACTGCATGCGCAGGGTTGCCATCAATCAAGATGGCAGCCAAGGTTTCTGTAAGGGACTGAAGCCTCTGCCGCCATCTTGGTTGATGGCAGCAATGCATGCGCAGTGTGCACAGCTGCAAAGAACAGCAGAGAAAGGTAGGTGAAGAGGGGGAATGGTGGTGGGGGATGGTGGTGGGCGGTGGCAGCGGGTGGCTCGGAAGCTCTTGTCTTGTGATCCACGGTGCAGCTCATGCCACGGATTGCAGAAGGGGAGCAGAGGGGCCCAGGGCAGGCTGATGCCCAAGGGCCCCGGCATTCCTGGAGCCGGCCCTGCATATATAAATCCTCATTTTGTTTTATCGATAATTTTATTGTCTTTTGTGGACCCCTTCTAAACCAAAGTAAGGCACTTTTCAGTTTCTTTAGGTTCTATTTGTAAAACTGCAATCAGGGCTGGCCCCAGACATGCCAGGGCCCTTGGGCACAAGCCTGCCCCAGGCCCCAGCACTCTGCTTCTGTGATTCGCAGCAGGATCACTGCCACGGATCGCACGGTGAGAGCTCTGGACCCTGCCATTCCCTTGCTTCAACCTCATGCCAGGGATGCGCACGCACATGCGTGCCATCAGCCAAGATGTCGGCAGAGACTTCAGCCCCTTAGGAAAACTCGACAGCTATCTTGGTTAAGGGCAGCGCTGCGTGTGCAACCGCACAACAGCCGAGAAAGGCAGGTTGAAGCAATGGTGGGAATGGCGGGGGTCCGGAGCTCTCGCCGTGCGATCCGCGACAGCAATCCTGCCGCGAATCGCAGAAGGGGAGTGCAGGGGGCCGTCTGCCAGGATCCCACCTGGCTACCCTTTGGAGCCGGCCCTGACTGTAATGTTTAAGCATCCACAGAATCTTTCAATGCAAGAGGATGGGAAGAAAACCAGACCTTGACCATGACCCTGTGATCTCATTGGCCATGTCCCTATGACCACAGCCCCACCAGTTTAAGAGGGCACAAGGTGCCGCTGATGCACTGCAGTCCTGTGCATATTCAGTCAGAAGCATCCTATTGAGTTCAACTAGACTCATTCCCCTAGATGAGTGTGCATTAGGATTGCAATCTTAAATATGCATTTAACTCTTCCAGTGAAGTCAATGAGATTTAAAAGTGTGCAACTAGATCATATCCTGATCCATCAGGGCTGTTTTTATGTTATTATGGGGAAATGGGGCCAGGGTGTTGCAGGGGAAGGTGGGGGAACTGCTTACCTGTTTCACAGAAGCAGCTTCCTGGGAGGGGCGAGGTGGTGGAGGTCAGAGCAGTGCAAATGCATCACACAGGAGTGCTGGATTGGCTCCACTGGGGTGTTTGCACTGCACCGGCCTTCCCAACACCTTGCCCCTCCCCATCCTGGTAAACCACAGTCTCCCACCTCCCAGAAAGCTAGAGGAGCACCTACACCCTTCCAGCAAGCCACTTCTGCTATTTGTTTGTTCTTTTGTTTAAAACACAGGCAGGGAACCTCAGATCCAGAAGCTGAATGTGGCCCACCAGGCCTCTTTATCAGGTCCTTGGGACTCTAGCCAGGCCTCTTTGGCCCTACTGCTCTGTACCCTCCTCAGATGTTTTTGCCTGGCTGGAATGTGTCCTTGAACTCTGACGGCACCTCTTTTCTTTCCTGAATGGAGGATAGAGAGGAGCATGTGTAGGAACTAGCCTATTGTACAAAGGTAACATTCACATTTGTTGCTGTGCCCACTTTCACCTCTTTTTTAAGAAATGTGATTCCTCCTTTTTTTCCCTTGCAGTGCATCACTGGCTACCCTAACGGTAGGGCCGGCCCTGCATAAGGCGGCTTATGTACCTGCTCAATCTGGACAATCCGTTGCTGGGAGTGGCACCCTGATCTATACCTCCAGACTTTTGGCCTCCTGCCTGGCTGGCTTGTCAGCCTGAAGCCCACCTGCCTCTGAAGTACCTGCCCGCCCAAGGCTGAGTGCCTGGCAACAACAGCAGGTTGGAAAACTTGCAAACGTGGCTACACCCCTTCTGAGAAGTATTTTTAACTTAATTTAATTCAGACTGCTTTAGGGGCTATGTGCTCTCCCACTGTACCATTCAGCTCAAGCACAGAGGAAAGCTGCTCTAGCCTCTGGAGAGAGAAAAAGATGAAGAAGAAAAGGCACTCACAGCCAGAGTGAGCTACTTGAAATTCCCTTTTATTTCAGTGGGAGAGATTTCATCATTAGCTTAAGCCACAATGGCATTAAGTCTGCCAATGATGGGCAGCAGTAAAGCTACCCCGGTTTCCTGGAGCAATCCCCTGACATTTAATAAACTATTTCCCCGCCCCCTTTTATTTCATTTGTTGAGGGTGAGTCTCTTCTCCCCCCACTGGGACGTGAGTTAACATGCACCCTAATCAATTTTAAACCAGGAGTGGGAGACCTTTTTCATCCCAAGGGCCGCATTCTCATCTGGACAACCTTCTGGGGGCCTCACTCCAGTGGTGAGCTGGGCCTGAGGCAAAAGTGAGTGGAGCAACAAAATGTCAATGTTTCCTTTGTACAGGAAGCAGTAAGCTAGTTTCTACACACACTCACACCCCTCCCTCTCTGTCCGCCATCCAGGCATGATGAGGATTCAAGGATACGTTTTGGCCAGCCAAAAATACTCAAGGAGCATAGAAAGGTTGACCAGTGAGGGATGGGGCCTGGGGAGAAGGTGGGTGTGGCCTAGGGAAGAGTCCCAAGGGCCAGACAGAGTGGCCTGGAGGGTCATATTTGGCCTGAGGTTCCTCACCCTAATGTAGCCCAATCTTGTCTGCTTTGACTTGCATTGCATTGGCTGTATGTTTCCGAGCTTGATTCAAGGTGCTGGTTTTAACCTATAAAGCCTTACATGGCTTGGGACCACAATACCTGATGGAACGCCTCTCCTGAGATGAACTGACCCGTACACTACGCTCAACATCTAAGGCCCTCCCCTGGGTGCCTACTCTGAGGGAAGCTGGGAGGCTGGCAACAAGGGAGAGGGCCTTCTCAGTGGTGGCCCCCAAATTATCATCAAATCATCTTCTGAGTTGCCTCTGTGCACCCCCTCCAGTAGCTGTCTTATCTATTTAGGTAGCTGAGGAAGGTGATGCTGGGATTCTGACACCTCAGCAGTTGTGTAGCCTCGATGGTAAGGCTGGTCCTCTGGATGAACTATGGATAAGGATGGAAAGATCTGTCTGTTTCAGTTCTCTCAGTTTCTCATTTTTCCAATGTTAAATTCAGTTCTCTACGATGATCTGTGAATTTTTTTTTAAATCCTCATGAAAATTCTCCATTTTAGTGCAAATTTCTCCAAATAAACACATTTGTAGGCAGTTTTGACAAAGGTACACATTTTTGCAAGCCATTTCTAATCTTTTCAAGCCTTTTTGCATGTTATTTTCATTCATGTATTTGCACATTTCCCCCTAACATGTTTAGTTAGTGAACTGCATCCCAAAAGTCTCATAAATGCAAATTTTGATTCGGTTCTCATACTGTTTTGGAAATTGCGAATTTGATAAAATTCTGCTTGAAATTCAAACTGAATTGAAATTCTCACCCATCCCTAATTATGGATGAACAGGTCTGAAGACAATCACCAGCAAAACCAGAATTTTGTCCTTTTACTATGTGTGTTTGTTCATCCCACCCATCATCACTAATACAACATAGGAAAACTGGTCCATTTACTTTAGGTTATGATCACAGTGTGGCAGTGAGGAATGAGTACCTTCTGTGAAGGGGTCTGACCGGACATGCCTCCACCACATTTTTATTTTGCAATAATGTCTCTTTTTACAAAAAACCCAAAACAACCCACGTGCAATTATGTATTGCAGAATTGCATGTCATAAACTTTGCAGCACAGAGATGAGGCTCTCACAGTGGTGGCTGGTGCCCATCAGGACTGGAAGGGCAGAAGGCAGGGAAGCCCAAGAGTAGGTGGAGCCAGAGCCAATGACAGGCGGAGCCAACTTATCCCAGTTTTGTCCTCCCTGCTGAGTCCTAGAAGAGCAACTCGAAGGAGGAAGATGACAAAAAGTTCTGCCCCCTCCCCGGCCCGGTTGTAAGTAAGAGGGAGGGGGGCTGGCTGACTGAGGGCAGGCGGAAGTTGGCGAGGCAGTGCCCAATTTGCCTTAATGAACCAGCCTCTGCTGGGGTGTGGTAAGACATAGGGAAGAGCAGATGTGGCTTGGTTTTATGGTGATGTAAGCTGCCTTTCGGATCATTTGAGGGGAGGTAGGAACTGAAAATATTTTAGATAAAGCTGGCTTATGCAGTCTATTGCCTAAAGATGAGGCATCTTCTGCTGAAAGTATAACCCCTGAAGCCTGCTTTCAGTTGGTTCAGTCTTGTGGGTGGGGTAAAGTCAGAGCAAACCCTACCCATGAAAAGAAGAAGGATTGTATATAATATAATCATAGGGACTTGTTGAACCTGTGGCCTTTCTTGACCTCGCTGAAACTGTAGTTCAGAGCAACAGTACAAAGTGATTCATTTCCTTAGAACTAAAGAAAAGAACTCTCAGTTGACTGTAAAGATATTTGCCAGAAAAAAAGGACTCATAGACAATGATTTTTTAAGTATTTGGGAGCTGAGAACCATACAAAATACCTAGTGTTATGCTTTATTTCGCAAATGAAAAAAAGTTTACAAGTCATTAATTAAATCTTTGCAAATTCATTTCTTTTGGCCCTTAATAACTTGCCAGGGATTACAAAAGGATTTCTGGCAGATTATGTTTTAAATTGTTTTTAAAAGATGTGTTTTAAATTTGTATATTTGTTTTTAATGTTTTTAGTTACTGTAAACCGCCCAGAGAGCTTTGGCTATGGGGCGGTATATAAATACAATAAATAAATAAATAAATAAAAAGGAAGATCTCATGGCCAACACCTCAACCCCTCTACTGGACTGCCTCTGTCACTACTGAGCTGTCATTACAGACTGATGAAAAGCATTTCCTGGTGCTTAACTTAAAGCAGGGATACTTTTAGAAAACTAATTCAATGGGGCTTACTCCTACGAAACTAAGGGTAGGAATTCATCTTGAATCTTTGGTCCATTTGCTGGACTCCACGTCAACTGTTAAAAATCAACTTGTCAAAGTCAATTGTTTTATACCTTTCCCCCTTAAAATTTATCAGCCTCAATAACTAGAAATATCTGGCAGTTGGTAGGGGGAGAGAAGATAAATTTAAGAACAGGAGAATATCAATCTAAGGGTACTTCCAGAGTGTCTCTACATTCAGGTACATACCAGCCAATTCAGGTTGTGTAGTTAAAGCTGATTGGGTGCTCTTGTGTGACAAACCTGCTCGCTCTCTCCACCCCCCCAAACCTTAGACTTTCTATGATAAAGACAGCTACAGGGAAATGCATTCGAAAGTGTGGGATAACATTTTGACACAATGTCTTATAACCCCCCTGTAAAGAAATCAGAATGAATGCTCAACAAACAGCTGGCATCTTCTAACCTTCCCGCAAATTTTGGGCAAACAAATCAGGTCTTTGGAAGCGACTCGAGTGAGGGAATTCACACTTAGAATTTTGATTAATATGTATATGCTCCAGTGGCCACTTGGTGGCAGAATAAAACAATTTTATCATAATGGTAGAAATGGATCTTAAACTTTCTACTGTCAAGGAACCATTTCCAGATAGGTATTTGGCTGCCAAATGGGCATCTTTATTTGTTGGACAGGATGCTGATGGGGTGTATTCTAGATTCCACTTTTTTGTTCGCATGAGCTTCTGTCCACACCTGTTGTGCCTCCTACGAACACAGCCAACATATTAGAACAGGCTGCCTTGGGATGTGGTGAGCTCTTCTTTGCTGGAAGAATTTCAGCAGAGGTTGAATGGCCACCTGTCAGGGTTGCCGTAGTTGTGTATCTTGCATTACAGTTCTTACACTGAGTAGGGGGTTGGACTAGATCAGCGGCGTCACTAGCAGGAGTGTGGGGGGGGTGCGGACCTCCGGCGCGCACCTCCCAGGTTTTCAGTCTCGCCCGCCTGCCTCCTGCTTTCAGTCTCGCCCACCTGCCTCCGAGGAGGAGTTGGCTGCGCCGACCTGGAGCGCTTCTCGGCTCCTTTGCTGGGCAACGGCGCAGGGCAGGGTGGGGCAGCTCTGGGTAGTGACGCCCCTGGACTAGATGATCTCCAAGATACCTTCCAATTCTAAAATTCTATGATGTCATGGTTCCCTGTACTTGCACAGGGAATCTTAGATATGACTCTTACCTGCCATTTCTGATCCACATGGAGGAACTCTCAATAAGTTTCTGAGGAACTCCCAGCTTTAGAATGTAGAAACATAGAAAACTGCCTTACGCTGAGTCAAACCATTAGTCCATCTAGCTTAGTGGTTGTCCAGGGTTTCAGGAAGGGGACACTTCTGGCCCTACATCTAGATGCCAGGGATTGAACCTGGGACCTTCTGCATGCAAAGCAGATTCTCTACCATCTGCCATGAGCCCTTCCCCTAGAACATACTTTGCAAATTTCACCTTTAAAGGCTTTATTCAACTTTACTTCCTTTCCATTCAAAAGGATTTTGCATGTGTTGGATTTATGGACAAAACTTTGAGAGGATTAGGAAGTCTCAACCTGCCAAACTACTTTGTCACTGTGATCACCTGGTCTGCCAAAAGTTTAATTTGGAAGAAACTCTGGGATTTTTTTAAAAAAAAACGAACCAGGGATACAAAAAATGGTGTTTTTTCTGTTGTGCAACCTGTGCTCTAACTGCTCAGTGGATGCTTTATTCTAAACAGGAGGCATCCATCCACTCCAGGGAATCTTCCCTAGCTTCAGAAGGGCTCTGAGTGCTGTAAAGAACATGATTCCTGCCCAGAGAACTGTTTACACTCTACTTCAGAGGGAAAAGATGGTGAAGGGGGGGGGTTGGAAGATGTAGGGAGGGACCAAGAACTATCTGAATCTTATTTGAACTGGAGGAGATGCAGCATTGCACATATAACCCAAATATAATGGACTATTTTCACTAATATATGCATTTTTATGCACACTTTACCCTAGTATATGCATTTTTGAACATACTACTGGGCTGGAGAACTGCACTGTAACATTTGGAGAAGTGCAAATTTTGAAGGGTGGCTGTTTCAGTATGCATTTTGTTTTGGGCAATGCAAATCAAATACTTTTGCTTTACACGTGAGCTCAGTTAAATTTCTCCCCTATCCCTAATAAACAGTATGTAACCCCTCCTGTCTCTGGCCCCTTAGTAATGTTTTTCCCCACCAGACAAGTCAACCATTCCCTGCTGCTTTGGAGAGAGAGGGAGACCAAAGGTGCTTCCAGATGACCAGTTTACTGAGCGTTCATCCTGATTTGTTTATGGGGAGATTAGACAATGTTGGCTATTTAATGAGCACTCATTCTGATTTCTTTCTGGTGAAGTTAGATGATGTTGCATCAGAGCAAGAGTTATCCCACACATTCCAGTGCCATCCCGGGCTCCTTCTGGGAGGAAGGGAGGGATATAAATTAAATAAATAAATAAACATTTCCCATCATTTTCCTTATTGCAAAAAGTTCAATCTTTTTGGGAAGTGGGTTTGTTGCACAAGACTTCATCAACTAAACTGCACAAACCAAAGTTTTCTGGTACTGTATGTGATTGAATCCCACCTCAATATAGCAACTGTATGAAAGCACCCACAGAGAAAGTTAAGGCCCAAAGTAGCATTTTTCATTGTTCAAAATACTTCATTTGCACACTGAGAGCTAATGGCTTAGAGGTCGGCTGTGAAAGGCCCTGGTTCTGAGTGTCCGACAATGAAAGGCCCAACCCTCCGCCCACTTCTGCGCCTCACTTTGAAGAACTAAGATTTCTAAAGCTTCCTTTGATGTCCTGGAGAAGGAAGTGAAACTGATTAAAGAATGCAATGAAACTGATCAGTAGCTGTTGCTGCCTGAAGGCCCGGAAACTGGTGTCTTCTCAAGAACATTGTGGCTTCCCTCCACCACCACCCCTGTCTGCATGGTTTAGAGAGCCAGACAAGGAGAGAGTCTACCCAAAAATACACATGTGAAACTGTTCAGGACAAACCCAAGTTGGAGCAACTGTTTTCCAAAGTGCTTTTGTCTGTAACATATCATTACAGCCATCATTCAGGCCTTCAGTCTTTCATAGCTAGACTACTACCCAGCACTCTTGGAACTGCCCTTGGAGATGGTACCAAAGCTTCAGTTGGTTCAAAAATTGGTGTAGGTTAGAGGGAGCACATAAGCACCCTTGCTTTCCAGCTGGGCTGACTCAGTGGAATTAATTGTCAGGAAGCAGACAAAAGAAAGTACTACTTCATGTAACATGGTGATTCCCAAACCTTTCCCCCCACAGACTGCTTGAAAATTGCTGAGAATCTTGGCAGACCACTTAATGATTTTTCTGCCTGTTGTAGCAGTTGTGATATGCTGTGCTAGTTAAAGTATGATTTTTTAAAATCTTACAGACGTGCCATGGACCACCTGAATGAAGCTTGTGAACCACTGGTGGTCCAGGGACACATACGTAAAACATAATCAGTGTATGTAATGCACTGCTGCAAGGTGTGGTGTGGACCTCTAGTTTAGATGACTTTAGGCAAATTCATAGAGGATAGATCAATCTATGACTATTGGCCATAGGTAGAACTTCCATGTCCAGAGGCTGTATATCACTGAATTCCACTGAAGGGGTCAGTAGAGGGGAAGAAAGGCCTGTTGTCTCTATGGCAGTCTTCAGATTCAGATTCATTTATCAGGGCTCTCCTTATGTCATCCTAATTCAACTTTCTCCAACCTGGTGTCCTCCACCTTTTTCTCTGTTTAGACTACAACTCAAATCATTCCTGACTACAGTTGCCAGATGTCTGGTTTTCACCTACAGACTCTAGATTTTTGGGGTCCTCTCAGCTTAATCTCTGGACTCTCAGCTTTCATTTTAAAAAAATTAAGTTTCTAAGTGGTCTGGTTCACGAGCTATACACCAAAACATCAGCTGCTCCCCCGCCCCGCAAATTCCATGAAATGATCTCCTAGCTGGCTGCTCTAACCTTTCAGTTTGTAGCCAATAAGTCAAGTCAGGGTTGTGATTAACAAGGGATTTCTGGGCCTCCAGGCAGTACCTAGACTCCATTGCAAGGTAGAAAACTAATGTTTTTTCCTGTTTACCTGTAAATCTCATAAATTGAGTAAGTATATAGTTTTCAGTAGTACAAAAAGTCTTTTTTTTTCTTGTGTTCAGGAGTCAAACAAGTTTAAATGCTGTTGAGGATGGCAGTGTTTTGAAAACCTTCCCAATATAAAGCTTTAATCCAACATTTGCTTTTCTGGGAGTAAAGCTGCAATGCTAATCTCACATACCTGAAGTAAACCCCATTGAATTCAGTAGGACTTACTTTTGAGTAGACGTGGCAAGGATTGTGCTGTAAATTAATGGGACTTTTGAGTGAACATAGCAAAGGATTGTGTTTGTGTTGTAAATCTTTCCCTCTCCCTCCAATCCTATTTTTAAAGCAATTAGACAGGATTTAGATATCACTGCTTTTATTATGTAGGAAACTAATATTGATTTATTTTTTTAAAAAGTTCTGCAGTGACCAACTCATTTTGACAATAAACTTATTATATGGGGTCTATGTATTTTTACATCTCCAGTGTGTGTGTATATATGGAGTCTTCCCAGCAACCCTGTGAGGTAGGATTGCTGACTGGAAACCAAGTCAACTCACAACAAGAAATAAATCCCTTTAAAATCCAATAACCATAAAAAAGTATAAACAGTTGCAAAACAGCTTAAAGTGGCATGATTCTGAATTTTGGGTTTGGTGAGTGAAGTTTCTTATCACTTGAGATTGCAGTTCTGTGCATGCTTCCCTGTTTGAGTAAGCACCATTGAATAGATTGGGACTTGCTTCTGAGTAAACAATCGTAGGATTGCACTGTAAATATCTTCACAGGTTGTGTAAATAATAAACATATTTGATAGTCATGCTTATATAAATATTTCTTCATACTGTGTCCCAATAAGTATTTGATTTCACACTATGGTTATACATTTTTTCCTCTACATTTTAAGCGTGCCCTTTTCCCTTGGGGTGGTCATGGTTCTCTGTTGTGTTCATCCTGAGGGGCAGATAGGCTGAGAGATGGTGAGTAGCCCATTGTTACCCAATAACCTTTATAGCTCATTTCCATTTTAAAAAATTAATTAAAACGATTTACATGCAGGCAAAGTTTATTAAATAGATCCACACAATACATCTAAAGCACATCCAACTTGCATTTAAAGTGCATTACTTCCCCTAAAGAATCCTGGGTAGGGTAGTTTCCCCCTCAGTTATGGTTCCCACCACCCTTAACAAACTACAGTTCCCATGATTCTGTGGTGGGATTCATGTGCTTCAAATGTGTGTTTAATGTGCTTTTAATGAATGATGTGGATCTGCCTTAGGTATTCTGTGCATTCATTAGTGACCTGAAAATATTAATTTTAAAAGATACTTTTTTAAATGGGGAAGGGCTGTAGCTCAGTGGCAGGGCATATGCTTTGCATGCAAAGGGCCAAAATTCAATTTCTGGAAAAGATTATTGCCTGGAATCCTGGAGAGCCGATGCCAGTCCATGTCATCAGTACTGAGCTAGATGGTATCAAATTGCCTGAGATTCTTTTGTTTCTAAAAGTGGAAAGAGACCCAAGGGCCACAGTAACTCCAAAATTGATTTATGCATTTATTTACAACATTTATATACCGCTTTATTGTAAAAAAATCTCAAAGTGGTTTACAGAATAAAATTATTGGTAAAAACAGTTAAAGACAAGTATTTAAAAACATTCAAAATAATAAAACCAACAATGAGTTAAAACAGATAAAAAACACAATAGCTTCTACATGCCTGGGTAGGCTTGCCTAAACAAGAATGTTTTTAGCAGGTGCTGAAAAGAGTACAACAAAGGTGTCTGCCTAATGTCAATAGGCAGGGAGTTCCAAAACGTAGGTGCTGCACACTAAAGGACTGATTTCTTATGAGAGCAGAATAAGTACTATGTGACACCTGTAGCATGGAAAGCACACCTTGAACTTGGCCTGGTAGCAAATTGGCAACCAGTGCAGATTTCAGAGCAGAGGTATTATGTGCTGATAGGGTCTCACTCTTGTCAGCAATTGTGCCACAGCATTCTGCACTAGCTGCAGCCCCTGGGTCAGGTTATGCTGCATGGGGATTTCTGTGACCTTGGCTGACTGGCTGCCAGGATTTTTTTAGTTGTGGTTTTTGGTTAGGAATCCTGACTGTGGGATGCTGAGTTTTCTGAGTTACTCATAGGAATTTTGTTGTTGTTTGTATGGTATTGCATTTAGGAAATCATCACTATCTTTTGTTTTTGTTTTTCTGTTTGCATTTCATTTACCTTTAACCTTACTCCCTTACAGCCATAGAAGCAACTGTGGTTCCATATGCTCAGCTCAACCCCCTTAAACCCACTGATGATGCACCTTGTTGGTTGCATGACAGTTTGTTTCTTGCCCAACAGTGGTAGAAGAGAATTCACATACTGGGAAGTGTGGCTGCTATTGTTGTTGTTCCCAAGTTGCTGTCTGTGAAGGTAGATCAAACCATATGTGTTTTCTTTCTGTCAGTTATTACTCACTGGAATTGGGTTGGCTGTCAAAGTGAGTTTATAGCAGCCCACAAGGTAGACAGAAAAGAGTTGAGAATCTTCTTACTCTTATGCATTTCTCAGATCTCTTTCGGAACTGAAGAGTTAAATCTGTCAAGAAGTTTGGAGCAGCCATGTTAAAAGGTACAGGCAGGGCATTCCAGGCAGGGGGTGACAACCCTGCTTGGAATGGATATATATATCTTTGCAGAGGATCCCTAGTCAAGATTTACCAACAGCACAATCCACACCATACCTACTCAGAAGTAAGTTCTATTGAGTTCTTTGGGGCTTAGTAAGTGTGTTTAGAATTGCAGCCTTCAGGGGCATCCATCTTTTCTCCTGAGTGCTCCTATCTAACATCACCACAACAGTAGGCTTCTTTTCTTCCTACAATGGCCTTTTGGTGACTGGCCTGGCCTGAGGGCACTTAAATCCTTCTTGCCAGAATCAGGTAGGCTAGATTAAATGTTGCTTACCCAGGCTGTATCTTTTAGCTAAGATTTCTATCTTAATTTCCAATCAGAAATGTTTTTGTTTGAACTGTATGCTCCAAGCAACTGTGGTTGATGCATAATGTATCATGCTGAGTGACATCACTAGGGTCCGCCCCTGTGATATCATTACAGCCCATCTCTATGACATCACTATGACCTACCTCCGTGACATTACTAGGGCCCACCCCTGAAATCTCAGGCTTTGGGATGCTTCTGACCTGGCAACCCTATAAATAAATAAATAAATTCCTGGCCATTAGCCATACTGGCTGGGACTCATAGGAGTTGTAGTCCAAAATATCTAAAGGGTACCCAATTGAGGAAGGCTGCCCTACTTCAGGCTGTGTTGGGCCTAGTTGTGGTTTCTTCCTGGTGAGAGAAGCAGATCCTTTCTTTGCATGATCCAGAACGGCACTGAAAATAAATTCTGTAACGAAGCTCTGAACAAACAGATCCCCATAGCATTTCTGAAGAAGCAGCATGACCCTGACGTCTTCTTCCAAACAGTGGTACATGGGGTGGTCAGTCATGGCCTCCCCCATCAGCCCCATTCCTTGTGCCAGGTGGTATCAGGTAGGAGGGAAGGATCTTTATGGCAGGTGTCATGGGGGAGTCCAGGCTTTTCCCCCAGTTGTTCACATTCCTGGAATTCCAGCTGCACTGCAGAGGAAGTCTGAGCAATGTTAGCTTTGCAAACAATGTGTGTTCTTCTCAAATCATTCCCAATAGCCTGTGTTCACACACATAATGTTTAACCAGAGCTGAAGTGGGGCAGGCACGCTGGCCTTTAGTAGTGTCTCACCCCTTCTTCTTGCTTGCCAGGATTATAGCCATCCTCTTTTTCTCTGGGCTCCTCCAGACCGGTGTTTTTTTTGGGGGGGGGGGGTTGTATCCTGCAACATGTCATTGACACAATCGTAGTGCATTAGTGGTGGATTTATACTGGATTGTTCATACATCAGTTAGTAGTTCTGCGGTGTTACCCAATGTTATTGCTGTTTGGAGGGGGGGACTTCTGTGCTGTAGCACAACAAAAAGGGGGACAAAAGAATAAGCCAGAACATTTGGGGTATAAAATGTTACAGGATTTCAGCTGGAAGTTACGGGACATGCACTGACTGAAAACAAAGGAGCATATCCTCCCTGAACCTTTTGCAGGCACAAACTGCATTGCAGGTGGGATCGTGGATAACTGCCCCAATACCATCATGAGTACAAATTGTAATGAGTGCACCATAGAAAGGACATCTGGAGTGGAGGGGCCCTCTCTCCACCTCCAAACCTGCTTCCCAGTCCATCTGAAAAAGCAGCATAATAATGTCCTTCCTGCCCAGTCACTGAGCCCAGGTGGAGCCTTTCCTAAGGCTGAATCATTCCTAAACCAGGAAGCAGCAGCAGGGCACTCCAACTAAACCCTGTGAAGACCTGGAAGGCCTTAATCCTAATCCCAGATGTGTTGGGGCTGGTTGTGGTTATTCAGTGGCACAGGGAAGATATTCATGCTCAGAGGCATTAATTGTTGTTATTATTACAAGTCCCTGGGCTAAGCTCCAGCATTCACAAGATTCTGCCTTGGCTAATCTTGGTCTATTCTCCTTTATGTTATTGTGTTGCTTGAATGGGATTTTTAAAAATTGTATGTTTTAATTAAGGGTGCTTATATTTTATATTCTAATGTTTTAATGGGTTTGTTTTCTTGTGTCTTTTAATTAGGAGTGTTTATATTTTTTTAATGTTTGTGTAACTGGCTTTTTTTAACTGCTTCAAAGCCTGTTTTGGCATTAAACTGGATAGAAATAAATATAGAATAGTAGAAGGGGCCTATAAGGCCATCAAGTCCAGCCCCCTGCTCAATGCAGGAATCTAACTTAAAGCATACCCAGTACTTAAAACATAAACAACTAATAATAGTTGTTATGCCAGTCTGAAATTTTATCGCTCTCGCAAAGTGTGGTAAAAGAATCATTTTCAGGGAGTGTAGAGGAGGGTAACTGCAGTCTGTTCCGGAGAAATGGGGACCTCAATAATCTTAGGTAGTTTCTGACAATCACAGCAAGCAATTGAACTCTGGGTTTAGAGGGTGACAGAACCCTTTCATTTACTGTTGGGGTATGGGTGGAATACATATGCCTTGCCCAATTTTGGGTGAATTAGGATTTGAGCATGTTCCCAATTTAGGATTCTTGTGCAGTTTGTTTGCTGTGGATATTTATATAACACCCTTCAATCAAATCCCTAAAGCAGTTTACACACAGGGTGCTTTGAGGAGGGTGTTTATGGTGGGATTGGTGCTGCTGATGCATGCAAGTTTTTTGTACCATCCATGTGATGTTATATAAACCGCTTAGACACTTTTTATTAAGCAGTCTAAAAACCTTGTTAAAATAAATAAAAATAAAATCTTGGCATCAAACTGACACTTTGCATCCCCCCCTTGATTTACCTTTTCTGGGGGAAAGTTAATGATTTTTTTTTAAGGCCTGTTGCCAGTGACTTGTTTGGAATATTCATTTCTTATTTGTTTAGATGTAATAAATAAATATACCACTTTTCCTCCAAGTATCTCAAGGTGGTGTACACGCTTCTCTCCCCCCTCTCCATTTTATCCTCACAACAACCCTGCAAGGTAGGTTAGGCTGAGAGACTGTGACTGGGCCAAGGTCACATGGCCGAGTGGGGATTTGAACACTGGTCTCCTGGGTCTTAGTCCAACACTCTAACCACTTCACCACACTGGTTCTGAACAAATTGTTTGCAATATTAAAGGGTGTATCAAGTGCCGGACCTACTCAGAGAAGATCCATTGAAGTTACTGGACATGACTGAGATTTATTAATTTCAGTGGGTCTACTCTGAGTAGGACTAACATTGGATATGATGTGTCTGCATCTGGTAGTACCCAATCTATAATGCCATGGTTGGCATCTAGTTTTGCATACCCTCCCACAACTCCACAGAGGAAAATAGTGACGGTTGTATTTGAAATACCTGCACGTATAGAAAGGATCATGATTCTGTATATATTAAAAATGATTTCATTCTCTTTCATTCATATACTGATGTGGTGCAGATCCTTCTGTAGCCAAAATGGCACCACCAAGAGGGAAGTATCAGCACGTCTGGAGAAAACATAGAAGTACACACACACAAGAAAAAGGAAAAAAGCCCTAAGGGGTAGGTAGGAGATGGTTAAAAAAACCCTAAGAGGGCTGAGCATTCTCATTGGGCACAGAATGCTGACTGTTGGAGAGGGGAAGGGAAACCAGGGGAGAACAAGGAGAATGGAATGGAGCAGTAGTGGATGGTGCCCATTGGGACTGGTGGGGCAGGAGATAGAAAGGACAACAATAAATGGACCAGAGCCAATGACAACTCATTCTAGTTTTGCTCCCACCCTGCGCCCTCCTGAGTTCTATAATGGCAATACTGAGACTAAGAGGAGGAAGCTGAGCACCAGGACCATCCCCTGGACTGGATGCAAGGAAGAAGGCAAGTAGGTAGGGGCTGGCAAAGGGCAGACAGAAGATGGTGAGGCAGTGCCCCATTTGGCCTCTTCCACTGGAATGGAGTATCCTGGGAAAGGGCATGGCTGGCCGGACCCCCTGAGCAGAAGGACTCCACACTGCCTCGTTTTCTTGCAGGTTCCACTTGTCCCCTTCCTAAGACAGAGCCATCCCATTACATACTGCGGGAAGCTCTTCCCTGTGTACTGCTTGTTATGTTCCTTTATCGCCCTGCATTGGCTTCCAAACTGGGCTGTGTAGTGTTGATTGGCTGGTTGTAACATTTCCCATAGAATGTCAAATGGAATGTTTCATCTTGCAATGGAATTGGGGCTGTGTTTAGAGAATAGCTGCGACTCAAAAAACGCATTCACAAGCATTTATCAGCATCGGCGGCGGTAGCAATGGAGAGAAAGAGTGGACTGGCATTTTGAGTCAATGCATGCACATCCACTTGCTTCTTTATTAGATAGACAAGATGCACCCAATGCCCTACTAGGATCTTGAGCTCTAGAGATCCAGGAGATGTGTTGCAACCTGAAGAGCTCTAGTCTACTCAGGGTGGGGTGCAGTGGTTGGGTGTGTGTGTGTGTGCCGAACTAGGACTGGCAAGACCCCGATCCATGGATGTGTGCTGAACTAGAACTGGCGAGACCCAGATCCAAATCTCCACTCAACCCCAAGGCTGACTGGGTGACCTTGGGCCAATTTCTATCTTTCAGGCTAACCTACCTCACAGGATCGTTGCGAAGATAAAATGTGGCAAGGAGTAGCTACGTTCTTTGCCCTGAGCTCCTTGGGGGAAGTGGAGGGGGATATAAATGTAACAGATACGGGTGCACACCACCATTTTTTAAAAGCCCCTCCAACTTTGAGTCAGGATTGGGCTTCGTGCAGCAGGTTGTATTTATTTATTTATTACATTTATACCCCGCTTTTTTCGTGAAACCCAAGGTAGGTTACATATGGTTCCCAGGTGGTCTCCCATCCAGGCACTAACTTAGCTTCAGCAGGAAGCTGGTCTTATAGCCTGGGACTTGTAGTGAATCACGAGCAGGGAAGTAAAAGCCAGGAGCAAGGAACCATCAGGATCAGTGTGCAAAGCAGGGGTCAGGACTGAAGAGCAAGACTGGAGCCCAAGTAGACCTTGTTAATCAAACGCAGCTCAGGTGGAAAAGGAAGTCCTTAATACTCTTTCCTGTGAAGAAGGATGCAATGGTCAGCCTGGGTGAGCAGAGGCAGTCCAGAAAGTTATTCACGGAGAAGGCTGCTGCTTTGCAGTTCAGCAGTTCACCACATGGGACAGCCACACACAAATTCCAGCAGCTCCTGACACATTGCACCCTCAAAACAAAACAGTGACAAAATTACTGGAAGCAAATTTATTATTTCACAAACAATAGGTCATACTTTGTGTTTAGATCCTTTATTGATATTATTTAAAATAATTAATGAAAGCCTGCCCAGTACCATGGAATCACAAATTATTTGGCTTCTGCTGAGAAAGTACAGGCCAGATATTGGCCAAACTCTCGGCTTCCACTGGCTGGGGAATGGCTGTTAAATATCTAGATTTGCCAGAAATGGATCTATTAACAGAAGCAATTCATAGAAGAGAGGGCTTGCAGCAGTCAATTAATGCAGCATATAAGTGGATGAATGTCATATTTTACTGGAATATGCATTGTGGCCACGTAAGGTTGGATAGAAACCTGTGCTTTCCCCCCCTCCTCTTTTTAACCTGTGTTATTCCCCATTTTGTGGTTTTTGCCTTCTTTTTCTCTCTAAAGTAAGGCTTGTACATTTTTTTTTAAAAAAAAATCTTATCAGGGTTTCACAGGGTTCTGTGAAATAGAGACTGTTCCTGATAAATAGGGAGAGTGGAACCACAATGTTTTACAGAAGGGAAGAATGAAGGAAGAGTGACAGACCAGAGGGCTTCCCTCTTCTCCCCTCAAAGTGGACTTCCAGTAAGTTCCGTCCCAACAGCCATCACTCCCTGCCTCCACACACATTTCTAGCTTTAGGTTGGTAATTGGGCGACAGTAACTAGTAGCCCTTATGGAGCTGGATTAGACCCTAGAACCCAACTTCCTGATCTTTGCCGCAGCTGATCACTGACCGCATCTCTCCCCAATACCCCAAAGCCAATAAAGACAACAGGAAATGGCACACTAGACCTTCTAGCCCTGAACTTGTGCCCCGGATGACTGGATTCATTGGTCCTTTCGGTAAGAAAAGCACTCCCTAATGCCTGGGGTGTGGATGCTTTTTTTTGGCAAGTGCAAGCTGGCAGCCTTACTCATCATTATGCATAATTGCTTCTCATCTTTGCTTCTGCTGACTACTGCCCTTAAGGATGTTGCTGCCTCAGGTGATAAAAGGGCAATGATCCATGAACATTTCACTGTGAGATGACTCAGGAGGACTGTCGATTAAGTTTCCCTTAATGGGACAAATAGCAACGTTTGATGCAGCGGATGTGGAGATTTTTATTAAGGAGATATGCTGGGTGAATGGTTCATTCCCCTCTGTTAGCACCACTCCTGATCCGAGGCACCCCCCCCGCTCCCAGCTGCTATTTGCTAAAATTTAGAGTTGGGAGACCTGACCATAGTTCTCCATTGTCACATCTAGTTAGGCCCTGAAAGGATCGTAGGTCTGGACAAAAGGAAATACAAGATTCTCCAGATATTAACCTATGCAAGTGCATCCATTGGGAGCCACAGATGTTTTGTTTCAGCTGGTTCTCCACCCTGGAAATAGTTCTGAATATCTGAGTTTAACCCTGAAGCATACAATGCAAAATATGAGGATGTGCCTCTTTGAGTTCTTTGGAGGAAGGGTAAGATAAAAATATAATATAAAATCAATCAAATAAATAAGATGTGGCTCATATTTAGGTTGGGTTATTCTTTGTTACTGAAGTGTGTATGTGTGTGTGTGTCTTACACAATCTCCTGCCTTGCTTGTTCATAGATGTCCTGACTTGCCCATTTCCCCACGCCCACCCCCCTCTGCACATGAGCTAAAATTCTCCAAATTTTATTACATTCCTTTCTTCTCCTTCCCAATAACAGCTCTGCCCTCCAGGCATGCTTTATTCAGGATGGAGCTTGCCCAAACCTCCTTTGTCCTAGTTATGTCTAACTAACTACCACTTTCTATGGGTGGGGGCTCAGTAGGGAGGGATGCTGTGTGCTTTGTATGGGATGCTGTGCATTTTGTGGTGGCGGGGATGGGCAGGGAAGAGTTAATCCCTGCTGTCACACGCTGCTTGTTCAGGTTGCATTGGCCTTCATCAAGGTGTACAGAAGGCTTCTTTCTTGCAAAAACAAATAAATCTTCGGACTTCTTGTGACTAGAATTAAGCCCCAGGACCTGTTGAATCAGGGATCTGGAATGTGTCAAGCTGAGGATGAAGTGAGTCTTTTAAGTATGTGCAAAGTGCCTTGCTTTACCACTGAAGAGCCATAGATAGTCCGTACAGATCGGGGATTGGGGGGGGGGAAGGGGGAGACAGATCTTCTACAATGTCTTGAGCTCTGGTAACTTTCATTTTAGAAATTAACCCCTGCTTTTATATTTGATAAAATGCATACAATCTGTCCACTGTAAAGGGCATACATGTTTCTGAGTCAGAGGTCTTCAGCACTTGGATTTACCTTCCAACATCTCAGCGATGACATTAGGGATGCTTTTGCTCTCTTATTCCACCTCTTTTCTCCAGCTAGCATGCCTCCCCTCTGTACTGTTCAACATTGCTAAAAGATGCTGGTTTGCCTCTGTATGCTGTGTTCATTTATTATAGAATTAACTGTTAGATCTGGGGTAAGCAGAAGATAGATTGAGCTCTAGTGGTAGGTCTCTGGTGATTTGCAGTAGATCACCAAGGTTTCTGACTCCCAATTGTTTAACGATAGCAACAACAAAAAGGCCTCCCACCCCCACCCCAGGCTCCTGAGATGAAGGAAGCGTGGGGAAGGAACCAGAATTATATATATATATATATATATATTAACAAACAGTAAGCTCAGTTCTGGCTAGTACTAGAAAGGAATTCTTGGCCTGAGTATGTGCTGAAGGGCACCATGTTCCTTAATTCTGTGTTTTCCCCCTCTGAGCCATTATTTTGCACCCACCTCCAGTTGGTAGACCTTGGGTTCTGTTAAAAAAAGAAAGAAAGAGTAGATCCACTGGAGTTGATGACTCCAGTGTCAGTGTGGCAGTGAATCCGCTCCAGGTTTTAGTTCGAACTGAAAGCACCTTGGACAGCTCCTTGAAAGTTTGGACTAAAACCCAGAGTTGATTCACTGCCCCACTGACATTGGAGCCGCCAGGCTCCACTGAATAGATTCCACAAGCCTGAGGGCTTCCATTCCTGCATTACATGTTCAGGGGCCTCTAAGGGCCAAACTACGGCACTCAGTGTCACATGGTTTGCCCTGGAGTGTAGGATTTTAAACCAACAAATGGTTCTTGAGTGCCCTCTCCTACATCAGTGTCCCCCTCCTACACCACAGCCTTACGTTGCAGCAGCAGAGGGCTATCAGAAGCCACCAGAAATTTCCCACAGTGCCCCAGAGCCAAGCTACATCAGAGCCAAGCTACATCAGGGCATTTTGGGAAACTGTAAATGGCAGCTCACAGCCGTGCAGCTGGTTAAGAATTAAGAGCCTAAGAAGAGCCCTGCTGGATCAGGCCAAAGGCCTGTCTAGTCCACCATTCTGTTCATTCAATGGCCAACCAGGTCCATATGAGACGCCCACAGGCAGGACATTTGGGGAAGGGTCATCGTTCACTGGTAGAGCATCTGATTTGGTATGCAGAAAGTCCCAGGTTCAGTCCTCAGCATCTGCAGGTGGAACTGGGCAAGGCTCCCTTTCTGAAGCCCTGGAGAGCCACCCGAGTCAGACTTGGCATCTTTGTTCCTAGGAGCACAGTAGCCCTATCCTGCTCATGATCCAGGGCGACTGGTATTTGGAGACATACTGCTCCTGACTCTGGAGGTAATATAACCGTTATTTTATTGTTATTTATTTATTAAATTTATATCCCGCCCTTCCTCCCAGAAGGAGCCAAGGGCGGCAAGCAAAAACACTAAAAATACTTTGAAACATCTTAAAAACAAAAGACTTCGAAACATATTAAAACAAAACACCTTTAAAAAAAAACTTTGGAAACAACTTAAAAAGCAATTTGAGCACAGCTGCAGAGTGGGATGAGGTCTCTACTGAAAAGGCTTGTTGAAAGAGGAAAGTCTTTAGTAGGTGCTGAGAAGATAACAGAGATGTCACTTGTCTAATATGTAAGGGGAGGGAATTCCAAAGGGTAGGTGCCAAAGTGTCCAATAGCCATTTGAAGGATCTCTTGTTTCCTAGAGGCACTTGATACCTATTTCGGGGGAGGGGCATTCTTTTAAGAGTGTTCAGGGGTATGATTGATTGATTTTTGATTTGTAATTTATAGACCGCTTAATCACAAAACTCATGCACATAATAATACACGGAGTTCCTTGCTTTCTCCTTTGTATCTAGACACTCTCCCTCCAGCTACCCCCTGGAGCAGGTAATCACTGTTGTGGGCTCCCCTTTTGCAAGACCATAACCCTAGCACAATAAGAAACAGTTGGGCCCTACAGATTAAATAAATATCCTAGACTGACTTTTAAAAAGCAAAGACATTTGAGTGAGAATTTTTTTCTTGAGTAACAAGCCAAACCAGCTTGGTAGAGCAGGACTCTCCACTTCTTTTCAGAGAGAGTCAGAGGTGGTCTGTGTCCTCTACCAGCCCCCATTTCCTCCCCACCACCTGCCAAGGAGCAAACAAAGGGACCAGTAGAAGAACAGGGTGGGACATGCAGTGGATGCACAGCCTCGCTCACAGCTTTTAAAGGCAGGGGCACCATTCGTGGGTAAGGCCCTTGCCATTTCTGCCCCATAGCTTGACAGCAGAGTACATGTTTGGCATGCAGAAGGTCCTGGGGTCAACCCCTGGCATACTTTTGCCCACAACCCTGGAGAGCCACTGCAAGGCAGTGTCGACACGGCTGAGCTCAATGGACCAGTAGTCTGACTCTGTATAATGCACCTTCTATGCCTCCCTGATGGGTGATCTAGCACCAATTGCTATCTCTCAGCTTAACCTACAGTGAGGACAAATGGGGATGGGAGAATGAAACTATGTGCATGTGAGACTCAAGTTAGTCAGTCTCCAAGCATTTTGAGCCCAGATCCAGATTCCATGCCAAAGAACAGATTTTTGCATGCTGTACTGGTATGCTGAAACATACTCTGCACACGGATAGGAAGGGCATATCCAGCCATGTGGTCATCCATGCACACAGACACCCGTCATACCCTATGGCAGAGTTATGCAACCTGGTGACCTCCAACGTTTTGGGCTGCAGCTCCCATAATGCTTGATCATTGGCCATGCTGACTGGGACTGATGGGAGTTGGAGTCCGACAACATCTGGACGGCGCCAAGCTGGGAAAGGCTGCCCTATGGAGATCCCTATGCTTGCACATTTGCTAGGCCCTGTCAATCGGCACATACAACAGCATTGCTAACTATGCATTGTGCCCATCTGTGGCTTGTTAGATTCTCTGGATGAACATCTTTGCATTTGTTTTGCTGCCACTGGCTATTAAGACTGCTGGAATTTCTTTCTGTCAGATTCAGCCATTTGAAAACTTAGGTCATGTTTTCCCATCATCAGTTTGTCCCATGCTTTCCTTTCATCTGGGGAAGCTGCATAAACAAAATCCAGATATATGGGACACATAAATATCCTGTAAATATACAGATGGGGGAAGATAAGAAACAGTCGCTGGAGCTGCTATGTTTCTACGCCAAAGGGATAACAGGACGGAAGGATGGTTTTTTTCTACCCTTAACAGCTTGGACAGACAATTGATGAATGTCAGGCAGTCCACAGCTGCTTATGGGATCCTGAGAGCTGGAGGCTGGAGTCACATACACACTCCCAACAGAGGTAAACCCTAGAGCTGAATCCTAAATTCCACATTACTCTGTCAACTCCCTTTCCAACAGGGCAATTTGAGACAGGCAATGTTAATCAGCTACTAATTGCCAGCGAAACAAGCCCTAGAAAGTCTGTAGAAAAACGGCATCAAGTAACCACATAATGCTTGGGTAGGATCCCATGTGGCAGCCTTTGTGCAATTTTCCCTGGTGTAGCTGCATCCCATATGGCAGCATTACTCAGTTGTAGAAAACATAAATAGGGACCTGCATCAAAATATTGCAATGTGCTCCTGTTCAGGGTTCTAGCCAGTCTGCTATGCCCTTTTCCAGGATACTCCATTCCATTTTCAACCCAGATTTCATGTGTGTGTCCCCCCAAACAACAGAAACTTGAATGCATAAGGCAGCGTCATATGTTCATCTGCTGCTTTCCAGTGCACCTCTTGTTTCTCTTAAGCAAGATCGACAACCAGAGGAACCTAGTAAGTTGTCTTGTACTGAGTCAGACCATTGGTTCATCTAGCTCACTGTTGTCTACACTGACTGGCAGCCGCTCTCCAGGGTTTCAGACAAGGAGTCTCCCCGAGCCCTGCCTGGAGATGCCGGGGACTGAACCTGGCACCTTCTGCATGCAAGGCAGATGCTCCACCACTGAGCTATGACCCTTCGCAAGCCACGGTGGAATTTAAACATGCTAGAAGTGTGTAAAAGCAACCTGGCCACAGGAGCTTAGCTGCAGGGCATGGATTACTGGGAACACACCAGTCGGTTAGACAGATGGATTCAGTGGGATATTCCAAGCCACTTCCATGGAAAAGTGACAGCAACATCCAGGGAAGGTGCCAGGCAAGGAGGCTCCCTTCCTTTTAGCAAAAGAGATAGTTGGCGCAATATAATCTTTGGGGCAGCCTGTTAACTCCAGCAATTATCAGATGACAGAGGCATTATTAGAACTTTAGGAATGCAGGAAGCTGCCTTATACCAAGTCCAACCAATGGTCCATATAGCTTGATATTATCTACTCTGACTGGCAGCAGCTTTCCAAGTTTTCAGACAGGGCGTCTTTCCCAGTCTATACTTGGAGATGCCGGGGATTGAACTTGGGGACCTTCTGGATGCAAAGCAGATGTCCATTCCTTACAAGACTCAGGGCACAGGACTATGATATAAACGTGCATAAAGTGTGCAAGTGCTAATTTATGTATATAGATGCAAATTTAGATTAAGTTAAAAGGTGGGGAAGGGCAAGAGATCGAGGACCTGATGTTAACGACCCGGGTCTCTGATAGGGATGTTGAAGAACGGTGATGGAAATGGAAACAGGAGTGGAAATTGCCAATGTTCACTTACTTATCCCATGTCCAGAATGGAAATCAATCCAGCGAATATGATCAGTATTTGCTGCTGTTGTTTGCAATATGCAAATGATACATAATTGATAGTTTCCTCCTCCTATTTGCCATGTGTTTCCTTTGCATTGAAATGAATGTCCTTTGCATGGAAAAGAAGGTGTGGAATAACGATTATGTATAATTCTGCTATAGCAGACAAGGAGCGGAATAATGTTACTTTTATCAGAATCCAAACTGCAGCAGAATGGAAACAGTGCCGCATGTGATGAGCATGGATCAGAATGGAAATCAATGCCTTCTTACATCCTTAACCTCAGACCCTCTGGGCTACTCCCTAACAATAATACCTCTGGCAGGTGACAGTCATATTTAGTTCCCTGCCATGGGAAACTGCACTGGCTGGATTCTCCAGATCAGACTCCTGGTGATGGAATAGGTGGAGGCCAGGTGGGTTCTGCCCCACCCCACCCAGTTGCCAACACTAGTGCAAAAGCCATCTGTATGCCACCTCATATTCTGGGGCTGAGCTTTACTTTGAAGCAGGATTCCTAGTGGTGATGATGGGAACCATCACAGTTAAACTGATCTCAAACCAGTTCACACTTATAATGTAGATGTTCTTTGTGACTGACCTCAACATGAAACAGTAGCTAACAAAAGGGATGAGATTTCTGCCAAAGGGAACAAAAAACCCAGCTCACTCTGCATTTCCTGTCCTCTCCTCCTCCTGTTTTCATTCCCTCTACTTTCTTTGGGGTAACCTCACCCCGACAACTCACACCTTATCACCAGTGCAACAGAGTAGGAAGACTGATCAGCCAGGAAATCCTGAAATGTTGCCACTGAATTTTTTATAGGAAACCACGGGGCTTTCCAGTTCCTGAGGAAGATGAGCAAGCCTTATTTTCGGAGCCTCGGTCTACTGGGGCTTAGCCTTGGGTTGCAGTGGTGCCATCAGGGCAGGACTTTGGCCTATCTAGCTCAGTATTGTCTACACTGACTGGCAGGAGCTCTCCAGGGCCTCAGACAAGGGTCCTTCCCAGCCCTGCCTGGAGATGCCAGGGATTGAACCTGGGATCTTTTACATGCAAAGGTGGTGCTTTACCACTTGTCCTTTTGGAACATGGTATCTGCCTAGCTTTAAATATGAGCCAGGAGCAGTAGTGTAGTGGCAAATTCAGAAGTACAGGCTCTCTTCATGATCATCACAGCCATGGTCACCTTCTAAGACAATACAACCTTCTAAGGTTATAGAATAACCTGGCCAGGCTCGAATACTGCTTTCTGCTTCTCTAGAATCTATTTTGTTTTTAAGATGTTTTAAAATGCTTTTAGTGCTTTTGTTTGCCATCCTGGGCTCCTTCTGGGAGGAAGGTTTTTTGTAGTTGTTGCTTTAAGATGTTTGGACTTGTACACAGCTTAGAGTTTTATTTAAATATAAGCGGTATATAAATGGACTAAATAAATAATAAAAAGGGTGGGATAATAGTAGTAGTAGTAGTATCACTGCCAGCATTTGACTATTCTTTTTCACTGTCAGAGATATTGCTTGAATTACTGAATTCAGTGTCTACACATTTATCTCCTGCTGCTAACAAACTGCTTGATGATATACTGTAGATGAAAAGCTATTATCAGGATTCAACATCTCTTCTTCTGCAATTAAAGAATTTTCACTCTCCAGGCCTGGCGCCAGTGGGTGGTCAGGTTGGGCATTGGCCGAGTAGCCTGCCCACCACAATGATATGCTAATTTAATTTGCACAGGGATGTATAAACACTGTACATATATTTTATTTATTTATTTATTTGCAGATTTATATCCCACTCTAGTTCAGAAATTCCAAATTCAGAGCGGTAAACAAGTAAATAAGTCACTAGTACAGAATCATACAAAATATAACAATTATTGCTAAAAAATCGGAAGCGTTTCCCTTTAAAAATTAAAAGCTTGATAAAATAAAAAAGTTTTGGTCCGACGACGGAAGTCCATAAAAGAGGGAGAGAGCCGTATCTCAAGTGGTAGATTATTCCAAAAGGTAGGTGCTGCGACAGAAAAAGCTTGTTTTCTGGTGGCGATTTGGCGGATGGTGAAAGTTGAAGGGACCCTAAGGGTATGTTCAACAATTGATCTCATGGGCCGATGGGATTTAAATTTAAAGAGACGATTCGCCAAATATGTTGGTGCTAATCCTTGTAGAGCTTTGAAAGTTAAAACCAGTAACTTAAACTGGTGCCGAAATTCTATGGGGAGCCAATGTAGCTGATATAGAAGAGGCGTGGTATGAGCCCAAGGGCCAGTTCTTGTGATCATCCTTGCCGCTGCTCTTTGTACCAACTTAAGCGGTCAAAGCGATCTAGCCGGGAGTCCAACATATAAGGAGTTACAATAATCTAGTTGCGAAGTTACCAGGGCTTGGGTTACTTTTCTTAGATCAGCCATTCCTAAAAACGGTTGAAGTTGACAGACCAGCTTTAGTTTGGCGAATGCAGCTCTGGAGACAGCTGCAACTTGAGGTTCTAAGGTTAAGTTTGAATCCAGAATTATGCCCAAGCTACGGACTTGAGTCTTCAGAGGGAGTAATATTCCATCTAGTGATGGTAAAAATTCGGCTTCTTGTGGAGAACTTTTTCCAATAAGGATGACCTCTGTCTTTTCTGGATTTAACTTCAGTTTGTTTCTGGTCATCCAATTCTG
Source organism: Rhineura floridana (assembly GCF_030035675.1). NCBI lineage: Eukaryota > Metazoa > Chordata > Lepidosauria > Squamata > Rhineuridae > Rhineura > Rhineura floridana. The sequence goes on along the minus strand of NC_084490.1, from coordinate 42,199,564 downwards.
CACTGCAGTGAGACATTGGTTAAGGGGAAGGATGGCCTCTTTGTCATTTGATGGAAAAGAACAATAAAGTTGTGTATCGTCCGCATACTGATGGTAATGGATTCCAAATTTTTGAATCATCTTGCCTAGAGGCCTCATATAAATGTTAAATAACATTGGGGACAGGACAGAGCCCTGTGGAACGCCATATCTCAAAGGCCAGGGCTCTGAACAATAATCCCCGAGGGCAACTTTCTGAAGCCTGCCTTCTAAGAAGGAGCGGAGCCACTGTAGGACCATGCCTTTAAGTTCAATTTCCGAGAGACGATCTAGCAAGATGTCATGATCGATGGTGTCGAAAGCGGCTGATAAATCTAATAGAACTAGTAGTGACAAATTACCCTTATCTAATTCTAGCCGAAGGTCGTCAATCAATGCGACCAAGGCTGTTTCTGTCCCATGATTTGGCCTGAAACCTGATTGTAGGGAGTCGTAGCAGTCGAAGTTGTCAATGAACATTTGTAACTACGACTCTTTCGATGACTTTACTCAGGAAAGGTAGGTTGGACACCGGGCGAAAATTATTAAGCACTGTGGGATCAAGAGAGGGTTTTTTTAATAATGGTATAACAATAGCTTCTTTCAGGCATTCAGGTAAGCGGCCTTGTTGCAAAGAAGAGTTAACAATTATACTAAGCCAATTTGCCAATTCAGCTTTCGATGTTTTTATAAGCCAGGACGGGCATGGATCGAGTAAACAGGTAGTTGGATTCATTCTACTGAGAAACTGAGGAATGTCATCTGGAAGAACAGGTTGAAAGGTGGAATAGATGGAAGGGCAGACCGTTTCTGATGTGATAATATTTTCGTCTGTCACCTCAGTATGATCTCAGTATGATATTCTGCTACTGGTGAGTGTGAGCATTATATGCTTTAAGTTGGACTATGATTTAAGTTGTATTCCTGCATTGAGCAGGGTGTTGGACTTAATGGCCTAATAGGCCCAACTCTACTATTCTATGATTACATAAGACCTCCCCTGCAGTCTAGCGTGGTACAGTCTTGTCTTCTCACTGGCTGCTTGTGAACAGGATAGACCTCAGTTTGCAGTGCAGATAATATAAGCCTGTCATTATATCATTGCACTTTGGCTTACTATGCTCTGGCCATAATCACAGGTGTTTGTTTGTGCCCCCCCCTGCAAAAGCCAATGGTCTGGGGTGGGGGGTTGAGCGAAGGGTTGGAAGTGCACCTGAGCAAAGGAGGAGACAGGAGCGTGAAAGAGTGGAACCTTTGCCAACTCGGCCTTTGGACTCTTGCCAGGCTTCATTAGGAGGCTTAGACAGCCCCATCATGCATCGTGCACTTGTTACAGCAGGCATAGGAGGATGAGCCAATGCAAACAACCTCCTTTAATATCCGCTCTGATCCACCCTCGCTCCTCTTCCCCTGCGCCCCCCCCACACTTGCAACTTGGCCAGCGGTGCCCCACCTTGCTTTTCATGTCGAGCAATGAATAAATTTCCTCCTGAAAAGGAAAGTCATCTCTGTGTCCAGAACGCACAGCCCTGTAACCAGAGTGAGTCACTTCCTTTCTTTCCCTGATGTAGCCTGAGCCTTGCCCAGGACAGGATGTGCCTAGGCAGAAGCCCCGTCACCCTTCTTCACACACCCCCACACCCCACTCTTACTATCAAACCTATAGATCTGGGATGGATATTTGTACAGAGAGATGACTCTGATCCTGAATCAGGGAGAGCAAGGGCTTCATTTGAACCAAAGGCTCAGCCCTAGAAATGGTTTTCAGGATTCTTAATGATGTTTGAAAATAATTATCATCCTTATTTGGATGTCTGACCTGGAACAAGAACCTAAAGGGGATTTAAATGTCTTGCATTTAGACAGGTTTTATATCTGCCTCAGTTATGAATGTGACAGATGGGAGAAAGCTAGGAGAGCCTGCTTCGGCCCTTCCTTGCACAACTGTCTTGTAAGGTAGACCAGTTGCTTCCCAAGCTATCTGGTAATTGCTGCCACCACCCTCCCCTTTTAGTACCGGCATCTCCGAGACAGGAGAGGATTCTGGGGCTCTCAGGTAAACACTTAAACAGGGACCCCAAGATAGCATCCAGTTTGCTTGACCCTCTCCAGAGTTAAAGCGAACTTGCTTTTCTCTGCCAAGATCTCACTGAGCTTACAAGGGGTGCGGAGCCAGCACCCAGCTCCCTGTCTGTCCCAGAGATCAGAGCAGCCTGCTTTTCTCCGTCAGCCCCAATCCTATACTTCTGTAGCATGAACCAAGTCCAATTGGCTTAAGTTTGTGGAGGGTTTACAACAACCCTGTGAGTTTGGCAACCATACATGCAAAACCCCAACAGCCAAACTATAATTAAGTTTATTAAGAACAGCAAGGGTAAGGGGACAAATGGACACAGCACATTATTAAAAATAAAAGAATAGCTTTCGCTCAAGTCTATCTACCCTTGCTAATTAGGAAGCAGGCGTCTGGTCTCCTCATGAGTAACACAGCGCAGATGGTCAGTTGCTGGTTTTCTGATAGTCAGTGAGAGGAACAAAGGACTCTCCCTCTTTGAGAGTTTCTTACATTGCCTTTGACTGGCAACTGTCACCTCCTAGCCAATGAGATCCCACCTCAGGTAGCCTCTTCAAACCTTTTGAGAGCTGGGGAGATGGCTGTCCTAATGTTAATTAGCACCAGGATTTCTGGATGTTGCTGCCAGACAGAACCTATCCTATGCATGTGTATTTGGGGAACTTGACTTGCGGAGGAGAAATGGAGATCAAGAGATCAGCACTTTTCCCCAGAGCCACACCCTAAAATAAATGAATTTGGGGGGGGTCTTTAAATTCCAAAATCAATTCACACTAAAACAATGCAGTTAGAAGGTTCGCTATACTATGCATTCTATCCCTACTTAGCCAGCTATAAGAGTTTCCTAACAAGGGAATCCCCGAGGGTACATAAACATATGTTGGGTACAGTGGAGACTGGTAGCTCTGATGTCAGAGGGGCAGTGAATCCACTCCGAGTTTTAGTCTGAACTTTCAAGTTTGAACTAAAACCCAGAGCGGATTCACTGCCCCTCTGAGATTGGAGCTACCAGCCTCTCCTGACTGGGTAAAAGCACAGGAGGAATAGGTCCGTCTTGAATTAGTTTTGAGTATTCTCTGGATCGGACATCCATGACTACATTGTCCTCTCCTGGGTCCCTTACCCTTTGCATTTGACTGACAGCCGGCACCTGACAGCCAATCCTGTCATAAGTCACGCTTCTCAGGAAGCCCATTCACACCTTTTGAAGCTGCGGAAATGGCTATCTGGCTTTTAAACATCACTGGAATTTCTCAATATTGCTGCCATTCTGTGCTTGTGTATCTGGGGAACCTGGTGGATCTTAGCTCAGGTGAAATGGAGGGCGAAAGATCTGAGCTTTTCTCCCAATGAAGTTCTTATTCTGAAGCCTATGGACTACAAATGTTTGGCCACTGAAGAGGACTTCATGTGGAAATGTGTCTAGTGGATTCCTCAAAGGAGCACTCACTTTTAATTGGCACATGGCCCATAAGCAGAATATAGGGGTGCCCTTCTGAATATTTGTAATGTGTATTTCATCTTATGAAATATTTTTTAGAAGTTCATGTTTGCAAACTCACAATTAAGTATTTTACCTCAACTCTACTAAATTGAAAATGCTTAATAAAAATCTAGATAAATAACTAAATGCTTTCTAAATACCTGTAGGTGAAAGTCCCAGACACACCCAAATGGAGCCCTTTAATATCTTGAATCTGAAATACCTATCCAGTTATCATTGCACACAAGTCTTTGCACACCTTTGGCACAAATTTACCAACTCTCTTATTTTGGATAGGAGGTACCCAATTTTAATGTATCCTCAATTAAGGTGAACTGAGCTGATTACAAATCCAGCTCCCTGGGGAGAGTGGCAGCTTCTTTGAGCATCAGTGAAGGATCTTTTCTAAACCTGGGCTGCTAAACAGTGCAAAACCAAAATCTTGCAAGCTGCTTAGTGAATATGCTCCTTTGCCAGCAAGCTGGAGAACACATGCCTAGATTAGCCTTTACAAAGCAAAGAAACAACTCATCCAGAAAAAAATGACTGGCAACCAAGAGGTCTTCTGTAGCTTTAAAGGTTGTGCAGGGGGAAAGGAGAATTCCACCTTGTGGTTTTTCTCATTACAGAGTTGCAAGAACACTTGCACTTGGCTGACTTTCTCTTTTCCTAAAGATACAGGATCAGTCTCAGGCCATGAACCTGGCAACCCTAGTTTGATTGTGTTTTAAATCCAGGCTCTAAACAGTTTGATGCTGTCTTTGGATGCTTTCAGATAGGGGCTTAACATTGCAAATGGATCATTGAGATATTCCAGGTGAGTCATTGGCAACAGGGTTCTTTGGAAATGTTAAAAGGGGGGGGCTGGCATTTTGATGGCAACAACTGGTTGTGGCCACTGCAAAAACCTTGCATGAATAAACATCCACCTGGAAGCACCCTTTGTTGTAAGCAAGGGTGGTTTTTTTTTTTTTGCTGTCTTTTAGTTTTACATATTGCATTTTAAGTATTGCTTTGTTTGTAAGCTGCCCAGGGAATATTTACTGAGGGGTGGCTATATAAAAAAAATTAATTAACTAACTAATTAATTAAGCAACATTAAAAGGGTCCCCTGCCCCCTGAAATAGACTGCTGAAAGAGTGGAAGAAAAGCAGGAATGGATCTTTGTCCTGGGCTTAGCATCATCTCGCCATCCTTAATTCTCAGCATATGTGCATATGTCTGCCTTCCCACCCCCCACCCCTACTCCTACCCCTACCCGTACCCCTGAGCCACTATTTTCCATCTGGCTCTGCTTGGTGGTTCTAGTTTTGTTTTGTTTTTTAAAGGTCCCACCTTTAAAAAGGTTCCCCAGTTAAAGGGGAAAGGGAAGTGATGTTTCACCTTCAGTGAAATTAGGCTAGGAGTTGTGGCTTCCCTGCCCACCTACTGGGGAGTAAAAGGGTCAAAACAAACAATCTCTCCCTCCCCCTCTCCCCCCCTCCCTCTTGTATCTGCTCTGACTTAGTGAGGATTCTCTGGGATCTCAAGAGGATCTATACTAGCCCGACCCCCAACTGAAGATGCTGGGGATTGAACTTGGGACCATCTCCCCTAGAAATGGGGAACTCCAGGCTGAATGCAGGCCTGCCAGCCTCTCTATCTGACCCTCAGGACTCTCCCCACACCACATACTCTGCCCAGCTACACCCTTACCTGCCTGGCTGTGTACCCTCCTGGAGTGTTTTTGCAAGACTAGAATGTGTCCTTGAATGTGTGAGGGTATGTAGAAACCGGCCTAGTGTACAAAGGTAAAAATGTTGCTGTGCCACTTTTGCTTCTGGCCCCATCCATCACTGGTATGTGACCCCTGGAAGGTTGCCAAGAAGGGAATATGGCCCTCAGGCTGAAAAAGATCCCACGGACTCTACACAGTGGACATACGCTTGGGAGTGGGCCCTTCAAAACCCATCAACAGGTTCTTCACCACGCCACCCTCTTAAACCAACCCTGCAAGCACTCTACCTCTGAGCTATGGCTGCATGCTAGTCCCAGGTGAAGAGATTTCTTAATTTGATTTTTTTTGGTCCACTTCATTTCTTTTCTTTTTACCTCCCAGTTCCTTTTGAAAGTACTCTGAACGCCTGCAAAAGTCTGGTCCAGGCATTTTACCCTTACACACCCACTGAGCCAGGCAAATATTTAGAGAGCTAATCAGAGATAAGGAAGCTGCTTGCCGCCCTCAAGGGCTCTGCCGGTAGTATTTGATGGAAATGTGCTCAGCCTCCTCCAGTTTGGACTGGGTTGGGCTGCACTATATTTGTTGCTGCAAAATTCCTAAGATACTGTTGTTGTTGCTTCCTGTCCTCTGCAGCAACCAAGGAGCTCAAGGCAGGCTCCTTCAGGCTTCATTTCTGAGGTTTGAGAAAGCGAGGCATAAAACATGGCGTTGCCGTAGCAAGTCGCTAGATAACATTCATGCTGGAGTCTTGGCTCTCCCGGTTAGGTGTGGAGAGCACACTTTTGAAAGGTTTAAACATTTAAAAATGTGGAGTTGAACTAGCACCTCAAGCCCACCAGGCCTCCCCATTTGGCCTTCAAGGCCATTTTAGCCAAGCCACACCTACCTGCCCTACTCCTAACCCATGAGAGCAAAAAAGGTCACCTGATGTCATTGTGTCACCAGGTGGTTGACTCCACCCACCTTGGCCTGTGACAGGTGGTGGAGATCTAGCCTCCTAGCCAGATTCAGTTCCCCCACCTCTGTGGCCATATGACATAAGCCAACAAACAAACAAATCTGGTCTCTTTCACAACCACCTGCAATCTAAATGGGCAATATTCAGCTACATGAAAGTGTGTATAAAAGTAAAAATTACCTCAACTGTAAGAAGACTCCCCACCTCCTTCCCCCCATGTGTGCCCCGTGCCATGCCCAAATCTGCTCTAAAGGGTTGGGGAACCACCAGAACAGAGTTAGGAGGCATGTGGTAGGAGGAGAGGAGGTTGCCAAGCCTGGCCTCCAAGAGGTCTTCTGCATCTTTAAAAGTTGTGCAGGGGGAAAGGAGAATTCCACCTTGTGGTTTTTCCCATGACAGAGTTGCAAGAACACCTGCGCTTGGCTGACTTTCTCTTCTCCTAAAGATACAGGATCAGTCTCAGGCCATGGACCTGGCAACCCTAATGGGCAACTTCAGAGATCCTCCTGCTCTCCCTTGCTAGGGTTCTTCAGACTTGAACTGGTCAGCATTTCAATTAGAGAACTATCTTCTGTAAAGTAGGGCACATGGCCACCCTGGTTGGGAATGAGCATTAAAGGGTTAATGCAAAAGTCTGATATAAGCTTGTTCACGTGGGTGAGATTTTCTGAGACTCTCCTTTAAGGAAGCAATTCTCTGTAAAAATAATAACAAAAAATCACCTAATACAGATTTTAGACAGCCCTATCTTCACAATCAAGTCACAAGTGGATAAATGCATGGTTGGAAGGGGAAATTTGTAATGAGTTTTTTTTTAATTGACAAAATTATAAATGAAAGACCTAACAAACTGGTAAAGTGACACCAGCTTAAAATGGGGGTTAATTTGAACCAGGGCTCACTTGGCTTTACCGTCAGAGTGTGCTTTTTGATCCTAGAGCCTTGCAAAATGTCAAGCAATACTGAAAGAGACAGTGTTTTGGAGACTGTGCAGAGATCTTGGAGTGTAACAACAGCCAGTCCATCTCTGAGATTGGAGAGATCTTCTACTTCAGGGACTGGCATTCAAATTTGGGTGGCCAGAAAATAAATGAATGGCAGGGCTCCTGCACCTCAAATAGCTGCTGAAGTCCTCTCTTCTAAACTAGCTATTAAATCTGCAGGAGCCAGAACCTATTTTGCATCTGGACACCCTGATCCACACTGATGATATTTTTAGAAATAAATAATTGAAAATGATAGTATCTAGCAGTGGAAAGGGTTTTTATTTCCATGGATGTCCACTGATTAAAGAACTGTTAGGAGAGAATTAGCGTGGTTTGCATTTTAATGCAAACGTACCTAATTCATACTTCCTGAACCAAACAGTGACCTGAAACACAGATGTCCTTCAAAATTTGAACTTCTCAGAATATTGCAATGCTACTCTCCAACCAGAAAGTGTGTACAAAAAGTGTAGATTGGGGAACATGTGCAGAAACATGTTTATACTAGTGGGGAAAATGTACAAAATGCATTATATTAGGGAGAATTGCTTGCAAAGAAAATTAGAGATCTCTTGGAAACTGCTTAGAGATTTTTGGAATATTAAGCAATATATTGTTAAGGGTTTGGGGTTGAGATGGATGATTTCTATGTGTCCCCTTCTAGCCTCTGATTTGGGAACCTGCACCTGGAGGTGAGAAATCTGCTCTGCTGGCCAGATCTCCCTTTGTTAGTCTGATAGAGTGGCCAAATGAGTTAACGGGCCTATCAAGTGTCCATTAACTGGTGAATGAGCCAAGGAGATCCCACTGTTATTTAAACTCTTCAGGAGAGCCCCCCCCCAGTTCTGCAGCCAAAAAGAGGTTTGTGTTTTTGAGTTGAGTCTGAGGAAAGGCTGGGAGCTGGAGACAGGCAGAGAGGCTGGCTGTCTGCACCATGGCTTCAGGGTGTCTCCTGTAAGCCTGATGGAAAAGAAAGATCTATTGGACTGCCTATGCTTTGAACCCCTCCATCTTGTACTCAGGTTGGAATGTGGGTAAATAAGCAAACCATATTTCATAAAGACACCACAGTCTCCACCGACCTTCTTTCCAAGGACACCAAACACCTCAGTGAGCGCAGGGACCCCTGGAAATCTCTCACCACTCAGAGACTGGGGTGGTGCGCAACAATGTAAATGCTTTTAAACAAACCAAAGTGTGTATGTTAAGCAGGATGGTGTACAAAAACAGGAGAGGAGAAAGGCACATGAAAATGCATAGAATAAACTGAAAAGATGGGGGAGGGGGAAGAGATGAGAAACAAAAACAGACAGATTTGCCTGTCTTTAGTAAGGAGTGGACTAGGCTTTGAGAATAACCTTTGCTGATCATTGTCAGAAAGTTAGGCAAGGAGGACTTATATTTGCTCTGATGCTCAGAAATCCTCTCAGCAGCTTGGGGGGGCCAGGAACAGCTGTGGGCATGCTCCAGGAATGGGATCTTGCCGTCTGGGGCGGGGGAGGGGGGAGAGAGATGCCCAAAGATCAATGGCATTTTCTGTGGGCCTTTGGTAGGAAGCACACTTATCGCCGAGATTATAATAGCTGTTGCGGTTGCCCTAATGCAAACAGAACCTGGGCCGCAGAGCCGGGAAGGAAGGAGAGGCGGATGCAAAGTGTAACAGAAAGAAAAAAATGTGCTGTTGTTGCACCTGCCTGGCCCTGAAGGAATTGTGCAGCCTGTTCATCAAGCTCGGGCCAGCCAGGTTCAAAGAAGCGCCACAAGTTCCTGCACCTCAGACAGCGGTTTGGCAAGCAGTGAGTTTGTCAAAAGAGGTGACAGCCTGCATGGAACCATACCCCAAATATATCTGGGCACAGTCAGTACTCATGAATCATCAGTGATGAAGAAAAGACATTCTGTGCGTACATACACAGGAGGAAGAGAAGCACTCTTTTTCTCAAATACTGCTTCATCTGCTGAGGGAAAGGGCCATGGCACAGCGGCAGAGCATCTGCTTTGCACGCGGAAGGTCACAGATTCAATCCCCAGCATCTCCAGGTAGGGCTAAGAGAGACCCCTGTCTGAAATCCTGGAGAACCAGTACCAGTCAGCGTAGATGGTCCTAAACTACATGGGTCAGTGGTTTAACTCAGTATAAGCAGTTTCCTATATTCCTATAAGCCTTGCTTTGAGACTAGACAGATATTGTCAGTGTTCTGCTGCTGTAGACTGGAAGAGCTTCTACGCAAAGCTGAACTTTAAATGTCAAAACAAAGGTTTGGTGTGTTTTTTTGAAGCAAGCAAAACACTGTCCTTGAAATCCACCGTAAAAACCCTCACTAAGGCTGCAGCCCTAACCAAACTTCCCTGGGAGTAAGTCCCATTCAGCTCAGTGGGACTTACTTCTGAGTCTGACATGGTTAGGATTGCACTGTGAATCTGCAGTCTTGCTGATGAATTCTAAGCCAATAAAATCAAGGGATCAGCTGTCAAATTCAATAGTTTTACACTGCTTGTTGGATTTTGAAGCCCCTAAATCCAGCAGCAGCAGCAGCAGCAATTCAAACTGGAAACTCCAGGAGATGTGCATGCCACATTTGAACTGTGGAACGCCTCTCCCAATACGAACCCACCCGTACACTACGTTCAAGATCAAAGGCTCTCCTTCGGGTGCCTACTCCAAGGGAAGCTCGGAGGGTGGCAACAAGGGAGAGGGCCTTCTCAGTGGTGGCCCCCAAATTATGGAACGATCTTATTGACGAGGTGCGCCTGGTGCCAACACTGTTATCTTTTCGGCGCCAGGTCAAGACTTTCCTCTTCTCCCAGGCATTTTAGCATGTGTTTTAAATTGTTTTTATGTTGTTTTAAATGTTAAAATTGTGTTTTAAATTGTTTTTATAATATATGTTTTAAATTGTATATTTGTTTTAATGTTTTCAATTGCTGTAAACCGCCCAGAGAGCTTCGGCTATGGGGCGGTATACAAGTGCAATAAATAAATAAATAATAAATAAATATAGGTCAGTGGCAAAGCACCTGCTCTGCATACAGAAGGACCCAGGTTCAGTTTCTGGCATCTCCAGCTTAAAAAGAATCAGGCTTGTTCATCTGCTGATCTCTTTAAACTTCATGCATGCAAGGGCCTGCTTCTTTCCCAACCACTGCTTGCCTGTTTTTTCTCCAACCCAAGTGGCTATCCAGCACAATTCAGACGTGACATCTGATGCATTGTATCACCGGGGATCATGTTGTTGTTATGTGCCTCCAAATCGACTACAACTTATGGCGACCCTATGAATCAGTGACCTCCAAGAGAATCTGTCATAAACCACCCTGTTCAGATCTTGTACAAAAAAAATCTTGGTCAAAATTGTTTTAAGGTATCAAAGAGAAGCTCTTTGGCAACGTGTACAGCACCCTGCTTTCTGATGCCGGGAATATGCATTGGAATCCATTTACAGTTACCTGGAGGAGCCCTGCTTGGGTCTTCCTTGCCACTAAAAGCAATTAATGCTGTAGCTGTAATGTTATCTCGATCCAGCTTTTGCTACAGAATGTGTTTGCTTGCCTTTATTTTATTATTCATGAAGAAACTTTTTTCCAAGGGTGTTAGATGCGCCTGAGCTAAGCGTTTGCAAAATTTGAGAACCACAAGGCTTTCTTTCCATTAAAAGTTTGCACGCAGGAATGGATTTAAGGGTGGGCAACCCCCCCCCCGGGGCATATGGGACACACCTGTCATGGACTAATCTACTCAACTATCAACAGCTGAAAGAAATAGCACATACAGTTTCTATGGGATGAATATAGAGTTACAGATCATAGCATGACAGGGAATAAATCATACATGTAGATCGCAAGTCAAAGTCATGAAATGGGCCACAAATGGAAACGAACCCCCGGTATTCAAATGATGTGGAGCAAATGGCATGGCAGAAGTCGGTCCTCATATGTGGCACTATGAAGCTATGGAGCAGGGAACATTTTTCAGCCAGAGGTCTACATCCTCTCATAGGCAACCTTCCAGGAGCTGCCTTCAAGCGGTGGATAGGGCCAACAGTAGGCAGGGTCAGGGCAAAAGTGGGCAGAGCAAGAGGTGTGACTCTTGCCTTTTGGTAGGCTACATTTCAGCCACACAAAGGCCAGGCACAGAGAAATCTCTCCAGCCAAACAAAAGATATGATCACAGTTCAAGCCCACGTTCCAGCCAGGCAAAAGCACTCGGGGAGGGCATGGAGCAGACTAGTGAGGGGCATGGTCCAAGAAAAGGGGGCATAGCCTAAGGGGAGTCATGAGGGCTATATAGGGAAACTGGAAGGTGGCATTCCGCATGCAAATTGGAGGCTCCTCACTCCTGGCCTACGGCCAGCCCTCCTGTGGCTGGGAAGCCTGGCTCTTCAACCCAGATATGTGTAGGTTGGCTGAGAGTAATTTAATGTGGCAAAGCACTCTGCATGTGCTCAGAGGCACAAAAATTCTGTTGCGTCACACTGTTGAGCACTGACAGTTGGTACAGAATCTGGCATTGGAGGCTGAGTTAATAATAATAATAATAATAATAATAATAATAATAATAATAATAATAATAATAATAATAATAATAATAATAATTTAATTTATGTGTCGCCTATCTGGCCAGTGGCCACTCTAGGCGACGTACATCTCGGTTACAATAAAATACATCATAATAATACAATACAAATGATAAAAACTATAAACAATGACAGTTCAGAGTAATAGGCAATTTGTCATAGAGATTAACCCTCCCCGGAAGTCCCGAAGGCCTGTCTGAAAAGCCAGGTCTTCAAGGCCTGGCGGAATACATTCAGGGATGGTGCATGCCGAAGATCATACGGGAGGGAGTTCCAGAGAGTGGGGGCCGCCACTGAGAATGCCCTCTCTCTAGTCCCCACCAACCTAGCTGTTTTAGTTGGCGGGACTGAGAGAAGGCCCTGTGTGGCTGATCTTGTCGGGCGGCATAATTGGTGGCGTTGGAGGCGCTCCATCAGATAAACTGGGCCGAGACCGTGTAGGGATTTAAAGGTTAATACCAACACCTTGAATTGGGCCCGGAAAACAACTGGAAGCCAGTGCAGGTCGAACAGCAGTGGGGTGATATGCTCCCGGCGTCGACAGTTTGTAAGTAGTCGAGCCGCCGCATTTTGTATAAGTTGTAATTTCCGGACCGTTTTCAAGGGTAGCCCCACGTAGAGCGCATTACAGTAATCCAAACGAGAGGTGACCAGGGCATGTACCACCAATGGGAGCTGATGAACAGGAAGGTATGGTTGCAGTCTACGTATGAGGTGTAATTGATACCAAGCTGCCCGACTCACTGCTGAGATCTGAGTCTCCATGGACAGCTTGGAATCAAGAACAACCCCAAGGCTGCGGACCTGGTCCTTTAGGGGCAATCTCACCCCATCGAACATCAAGTCAATATCTCCCAACCTTCCTCTGTCCCCCACGAGTAGCACCTCGGTCTTATCGGGATTCAGCTTCAACGTGTTCCTTCCCATCCATCCACTCACGGATTCCAGGCACTTGGACATGGTCTCCACAGCCAACTCTGGTGAGGATTTAAAGGAGAGATAGAGCTGAGTGTCATCCGCATATTGGTGACACTGCAGCCCAAATCTCCTAATGATTGTCCCCAGCGGCTTCATATAGATATTAAATAGCATGGGAGAGAGGATAGAGCCCTGTGGCACACCACAATTGAGAGGCCAAGGGTCTGAAACCTCTTCCCCCAGTGCTACCTGTTGATGCCTATTGGAGAGAAAGGAACGGAACCACTGCAGTACAGTGCCTCCAATTCCCAATCCCTCCAGGCGATGTAAAAGGATACTGTGGTCAACAGTATCAAAAGCCGCTGAGAGATCGAGGAGGACAAGAAAGGTGAATTCTCCCCTATCTAGTGCCCTCCTCATATAATCCACCAGAGCGACCAAGGCTGTTTCAGTTCCATGTCCAGTCCTGAAACCCGATTGGTATGGATCCAAATAATCCGTTTCATCCAAGTGTGTCGACAGCTGATTAGCCACCACTCGCTCAATGACCTTGCCCAAGAATGGTAAATTTGAAATTGGGCGAAAGTTGTTCAGAACTTGGGGATCCAAGGAGGGCTTCTTTAAGATGGACTTTACAATTGCCTCCTTGAGGGCTAATGGCATTACACCCTCCTCCAGGGATGCATTAACCACCGCCTTAATCCCCTCGCCCAATTTCTCTTTGCAGCTCACAAGGAGCCACGACGGGCAAGGATCATTTAGACATGTGGTAGGCTTCACAGTTGAGAGCACCTTGTCCACATATTCAGAAGGGAGAGGCCGAAACTGATCCCATTCAACCGGCTTGCAACTGGCCAACTCTGGTTCATTCACTGTATCCACGGCGTACGGGATCAAGTTCCGTAAGTGTTCGATTTTGTCAGCAAAGTGCTTTGCTAATTTGTCACAGGAGGCTTTTGACTGTTCCAAGGGTTCCTGAGCAACTGGACCGACCAGGCTTCGGACCACTTGGAACAACCTCCTGGGACAGCACTCTGCAGACGCAATGGAGGCAGCAAAGAACCTCTTCTTTTCTGCCTTCACTGCCACTTGATAGGCAGCTACTGCTGCTCTAACCTGTGTCCGGACATCTTCGGAACGTGATTTCCGCCACCAGCGTTCTAGTCGTCTCACCTCCTGTCTCAGATTACGCAACCGTGGTGTATACCATGGTGCTAGCTGAGTTCTGTTCAGGGGGAGAGGACGTTTCGGAGCCACCCGGTCCAATGCCCTGGTGATTCCCTCATTCCACTCTATCACCAGGGTATCGACCGGGCGGCCTTCAGCAGGTTCCAATTCCCCAAGCGCAGTCAGGAATCCTTCTGGATCCATCAGGCGTCTGGGGCGGACCATTCTAATAGGTCCTTTTCCCCTGCGGAGGGTGTGTGGCATCAAGAAGTCTATATTTACCAGATAGTGATCTGACCATGACACAGGGGTGGAAGAAACCACCCCCAACTTCAGAGCACTTCCCTCCCCTCCCAGGACAAACATAAGGTCAAGAGCATGGCCGGCTACATGGGTGGGCCCAATGTTACTAAGGTGCAGTTCCCAGGAAGCCATGGTTTCCAGGAAATCCCGAGGGGCTCCAATGAGAGTGGTCTCGGCATGTACGTTGAAGTCACCCAGCACTAATAATTCTGGGGACAACGCCCGTACAGCCGAGACCACCTCCAGTTCTGCTCTGCAGGGTCAGGATTCCTTTGGGCTTCTTTGCATGTGAAGGGACAGCATTTGATTACGTAAGACTTGATGGCTGGCTGCTGAATATATGAGCTGACTCCATGCAAAGCTTTAGGGCCCCTCCTGACGCCCTTTTATTGTGATTTGTGCTCATGATGGAATCGGGCTGGTTATGCACATCCCTACTTTCAATAGAGTTTGCACCTGCAAAAGTTTTGGGATTGGACATACTGTTTCAGTTCCAGTTGGTGCACATCCCATAGCTTTCTGCAGAAATCCTGTAACTTTTTATACTACAAATGTTCTTTTTGTTGCACTATAGTGCAAGAATCCTCCACATGGTAATGATGTGGGCAAGCATTGTAGAATGACCAAAGTGGAATGATGGGTGGACAGTCCAGTATAAATCCACCATTAATAATGCGTTATTATTGCATCAGTTCCATGCCACAGAATACATCCTCAAACAGTATTTTGAGGTGATGTGAAAAGAGCTAGCTGTTGTGTTTGATCTGTGATGGCTGATTTACGAATGCGAGACAGTACATGATGATGTTGCAGTCTTTGAGTAGTAAACAGGGTTGTGTTAATTGTTGAGAGCCATGATGGTGTAGTGGTTTCTTTAATATTACTTGTTTATTTAAAGCACTTATACTCTGCCCTTTATCCCCCCCCCCAAAAAAATCAGCTCACAAAAATCATTCCCAAGACAATCGCTACCCTTGGATTCTCAAGCTAAAAAGACATGATGCAGAAGGAAAAAGGAATGAAAAGGAGGAGCAAAAAGCAAGCTCAAGAACAAAGTGCTTCAAGAGATTAGAAGATTGGACTAAAATGTGGAAATTCAAATCCCTACTCAGCTATGAAACTAATTGGACAGTGGTGGTTGCTTGTCAGTGGGGCAGTGGAATCCACTCTGGGGTTTAGTATGAACTTTCAAGGAGCTGTCCAAGGAGTTGAAGCACCTTGGACAACTCCTTGACAGCTCAGACTAAAACCTGGAGCCGATTCCACTGCCCCATTGACATGCAGCCACCAGCTGCCACTGTAATTGGGTGACCCTGGGCCACACGCTATCTTTTAGCCCAGGGATGGGCAGAAGGTAGATTGGGATCTACTGGTAGATAACTGGATGGCTTTAAGTAGATTGGCAAGGATTACTGAGTTCTAATTGTTTAACAGGGGCGACAACAAAATGACACCCAACCCTGCTGAAAGTTGAAGAAAGTTGATGGGAGGATGTAACTACGAGTGGATTTTTGTGTGGAAGTACTGTGAGCTCATTTCTGCTACTCAAAACAAATTCCTGGCCTCAAAGTTCTTTAATTCCACATTTATGACTTTTGCACCTGGTTCGGGTTGTGGATCTCAGGGTTCTAGTAAAACACAAAGTAGATTTTGGGAGCCTGAAGCCTGTCCCCCCTAACCTAACCTACTCAGAGGAGTATCCTGAGGAGAAAATGAAGGGGGAAACCATGGGTGCCCTGAACAACTTGGAGGAAAGAGGAGTATAATAAATGTAATAAATCAGGGGTAGTTAATGTGGTGCCCTCCAGATATTGTTGGACTCCAACTCCTGTGAACCCCAGCCAACAATGGCTAGGGATGATAGGAGCTATAGTCAAAAACATCTGGAGGACACTACCATGTTGGCTTCCCATGAGATAGACTTTGGTTTGATCCAGCAGAGCTCTTCTTAAGTTCTTGAAATGCACAGACTGCCTTTCTTGCAGACATGGGAATGAAGGGACAAAGTTTTGGTTCCCATAATCCCCAACCATTGGCAATGATGGCTGAGACTGATGGAATTTGGGAGTCCAATAATATCTGAAGGGTCACAGGTTAGCCACCCCTAGTTTAAAGTGATGGTTTCCTAGTTGGTTTGAGCATGGACACTTCTCCTTTTAGAGATCAAACATCAAGAGGGTATCTAAGAAAAGGCTGTGGCTGTGTACACACCATACATTTACAGCACATTTAAAGCACATTATCTTCCCCAAAGTATCCTGGGAACTGCAATTTATCCCTCAAGGGCCACAGTTCCCAGCATCCTTAACAGACTACAATTGCTGGGATTCTTTGGGGGAAGCTATGTGCTTTAAATGTTTGATGTGTACACAGCCTGCATCAGGATGGGAAATGGAGGCAATCCAAAACTTCTTATCTCTCATGGAAGGGAGGGCATGGCTGTCTTGTAGAATTAGATTTAGGATGAGAAATCAAGCTCATATTGAGTGATGCTCTATTCAAGATTCTTCAGCTGCTGATGGGAGCATCAAGGATTCTGCACTAAATCCCAGGACTTCACATTTTTCCCTCCCTCCAATCCATCTTTTCTCTAGAATCCTGACATTATCAAGCAGAAAATGTCCAACAGCAATTAATGCATTCCATTCCTCATCAGAAGAGCTTGCAATATTACACAAGCAAATTTCCTGGGAATGTTTTGCGGTTAAGAGCAGAAAAATGTAGATATTTGCCTTTTTTTGCTGAAAGTCCACTTTTTGCCACCCTAGCGTGTGTCCTGTGCCCTGTCACTGATGCTATTAGAAACTGAAACAATTTGTCCCCCCAAGTTCTCTGGTGTGAATTTTGATGTTGACTGTTCTCCAGATATTCCCTGGTTGCTCAAATATTTGCTGTTTGTATTTGACAAGCCCATGAATGGGATATGTGCTGACCGCCTGGCTCCTCCCAGCATCCTATAGAACAGATTGAACCAATCAGAGTTTCTGAACTGTCTTTAAAAGGCAGTCCCAGGGAGAAAGCACTATAGTAGTCCATTCTGGACATAACCAGTGCATGGGTCGCCAGAGTGTAGAGGGAAAGTGCATATATTTATTTTTTATGTAACACATTTCTACCTTGCTTTTCAGGGCAAGCCCTCACAAGGCAGCTTATTTATTTATTTATTTATTATTTGATTTATATCCCGCCCTTCCTCCCAGCAGGAGCCCAGGGCGCCAAACAGAAACGCTAAAAACTCTTTAAAACATAATAAAAAGACGTTAAAATACATTAAAACAAAACAAAGTTAAAAACATTTTTAAAAAGCTTTAAAAACATCTTTAAAAACAAAAACAAAAAAAGAGTTAAAAACATATTATTAAAGAAGACATACTAAAAGCAATTCTAACACAGACACAGACTTACAATAAAAATGTTAAAAACAAAACAATTGGACAAACATATGATAAAACCAACATCAGATTCTAAACCTATATATATAATAAAAAACGTAAGAATGTCATCATGCAGCCTCCATTGGAGAATTTGTAGTGCTGCATCACAGCCCTGGATTTGCATGAAGTCAGGGCAGGATAGGGGAGCAAAAAGGAGGCAGGTTGCACAACAGTTGTGGCTGTGGTATGGCAGCAAAAAGAGAGGGACACTGGCAGGGGAAATGTGGTTTAAAACAACAAGAGAGGTCTGAATAGATTGGGTGCTTAGTAGTTGCAATGTGTGGGAGGAGGAAGAGTCAGGAGGTTACCAGGGGTGTGTCTGTGTGCAAGGGGGAGATGCACAAAAGGAGGGGAGGCATAGACATGGGGGTGAAGATGAAAATGGGTGCAAAGTGAGGCTACAGAATAGAAGAGAGAAGTGGCTTCAGGAATGGGGTTGGAAAGGGGAAAAGTGGGCTTAGTAGCTGTGTGGGGTGGGAAGGGGAAGCTCTGGGGGTTAATGGGAGTGGCGGGGAGTTGGTAGCGTGAAAAGGGCACAGCCCCTAGTATATATATATTTAGGGACCCTTTAAATGCTATAAGAGAGGGGGCCAAGTGGAGTTCACAGGGAAGGAATTCCGCAAGTCTGGGGCCACCACTGACAAAGTCTTGGGACTGACAATCTGATTGACCTGAGAGGGGAGCCAGAGATCAGGGCCTCTGAGCAGGAATGGCTCAAGACATGTTGGTGCCCAAGGCAGAACAGCCAATGGTGCTCCCTTCCCACATCAAGGAACATAGCACACAAGGGCTACCATGCTATTTAGGCACCTGAGGCAGAAGATCCCACAAGCACATTTCCCCCTTTCTGGAAGTAAAAATAGAACAATAATAAATACACATTTTGCTGCCCTTTCATGACCCACACTCTGCCTAATGGTAGTGTCAGCCCTGAATCGGTCAGTTTTGAGGCATGGGCAAGTTTATAACTTCATATGAATGTAAACAGTCCTTCAAATAGCCTGGTCCCAAACTGTTCAGGGCTTTAAGGATTAGTACCAGCACTTTAAATTAAGACCAGAAATGAATGGGTCATTGATGCACAATTGGTGATTATGATCAAACCACCTAGCTCCTAAAAACATTCTGGCAGCTGAATTTTGCACCAGCTGAAGTTTCCAGACTTTTGTTAAAGGCAGCCAATGTTCTGAGTGGCCTAGTCTGGATGTAATGAACCAGTGCATGTCTAACTGAAGCCACCAGATCTACATTCTCCAGATAGGTCACTGTTGGTGAACCAATTGTGAATAAAATGATCCTTGATGACTATTAAGACCTTACGGAAACAATTATGCTTCAAGACTCTCCTCCCCATAAGGTCAGATCAATGGATGATCTCAACAGGACCTTCTTAACAGTGGCCCAATATTTACTGAACGCTTGCCCCTCTTCTCTTTTGAAAAATTTTTTTTTGTTTCGTCAGACTTTTTAATGTATTGTTGAGTAGTTTTGTTCAACTGATGTATATTTAGGATGTTGTTATTGTATTGTGATTGCTTTAATGTTTTTCTTTCATTTTTATTGTTAATTTTGCTATACAAGGTTTGATTTCTGTCTTTTGATATTCCATATGCTTAAGGTGAAGTTCATTTAAAGAAAATGATGAAAGAAGTATGGATAGTGATGTGAACACTTTCTGAATGTAACTTTGAAGATATTAACAATGGCCACTTCAAACTGAAATGTTGCATGCTGATATCAGAATTTGGATTTTTCAGAATTCACAAATCTAAGCAGTAGATTTCTGCATTTCCCATACTACTTTTCAACTTTTTAAAAAACACTAAATAGGAATTAGATGTTATTGAAAAATGAAATGGACTGCCTTCAAGTCAATCCCAAGTTATGGCGACCCTATGAATAGGGTTTTCATGGTAAGCCATGGTAATCCTCCAGGCTCAATTACTGTAATACGCTCTATGTGGGGCTGCCCTTGAGGTTGGTACGGAAGCTGCAGCTGGTGCAAAATGCGGCGGTGAGACTGCTCACTGGGACAGAGTATTGCCAACATGTCACCCTACTACTGAAAGAATTGCATTGGCTGCCCATTTGCTACCGGGCCAAGTTCAAGGTTCTAGTTTTGGTGTACAAAGCCCTATACAGCTTGGGACCAGGATACCTGAAAGACTGTCTTACCCCTTATATACCCAGTCTATCACTGCGCTCTGCAGATGTGGGCCTCCTGCAGATACCATCTTATCAGGAGGTTCTTTCTGCACAACATAGGAAGCGGACTTTTCGTGTGGAGGCACCTACACTGTGGAATTCCCTTCCCTTTAATATTAGGGAGGTGCCATCTCTGTTATCTTTTCGGCACCTGTTGAAGACAACAAACCTTTTAAGTTGAGACCTATCCCAGTCTGTGTCTGTGTTGGAATTGCTTTTTAATATGTTTTTTAACCCTTTTTAAAAGATGTTTTTAAAGCTTTTTAAAAAAATGTTTTAAAAGTTGTTTTTTTTAGGTGTATTTTAAGGTCTGTTTTTAAGATTTTTTGATGTGTTTTTAGCACTATTGTTTGCTGCCCTGGGCTCCTGCTGGGGGGAAGGGAGGGATATAAATCAAATAATAAACGGTATTCAGAGGTGGTTTACCATTGCCTTCCTCTGAGGCTGAGAGGCAGTGACTGGCCCAAGGTCACCCAGTGAGCTTTATGGCTGTGTGGGGATTCGAACCCTGGTCTCCCAGGTTGTAGTCCAACACTTGAACCACTATGCCACAGTAGCAATCAATTTAAAGCTTCACAGAAGAATAGGTGTGTTCTTATGTGTCAAGAGCAATTCTGGCATCTCTTCCATCCACTCTATGCATCTGCTACAGTAAGCTGTTACCTGCACATCCCTTGCCACAACAGATGCCCACTTTGGGCCTTTCTACAAAAACTCTACTGAGAGGGGATTCGATATAAAATTCACAATTCTACTGATTTCTATGGGCATTTCCAAACTTCCTATTTTTGGGTGGAATTTAATAATGTACCAGCAAATGCAGGTTGTGCAATTAAAGGAAACTTGGAGCTCTTGCACAACAACCCCCCCCAATGACCCAAACCTTTTGCAATAAGCAAAGTGATGGGAAGCACCGGAAAGTGTGGGATAACATTTGCTTGACTCCCATGTCTCCTAACCTCCCCACAAACAAATCAGAACGAATGCTCATTGTGTAATGTTGTCTGACCTCCCTGCAAACTTTGTGAAAACGAATCAGGACAAATGCTCAATAAATAGGTTATATGGAAGGATAAATGAGGCAAGGGGTTTTGGAACTATGTAATTTTGAATTAGGAAGGATGCACACTTTAAAATACAAACATCACAAATGGAAAGCAGCTTCAGGGTCCCTTTTGGGAATAAAAAGGATATCCAAATGTAGATATATGAATAAGCACATACTGATTTTAAAATCCACAGGTTCTGAGCTGTGGATGTCTGCTGCTCTAATTTGAAAATTATAAATCTGAGGGAGGAAAGAGACCCTCTCACTTTAAACTGTATGTAATTTCAGTACAGTTTATTTGACTCAGGGCTTGCTCACCAGAGATCAGTCCCAGAACCTCAAGTGGAGTGGGGTGGCTAGAAGGTTGAATTTAGATTAAGGAAAGACAGCTACAAATCCCTGGTTTGCTGCAAAACTCACTGCATGATCTTGGACCAGTAACTGCCTTTTAGCCTGACCTACCTCTTAGGGTTGTTATGAGAGTTCTCTTGTGGGGGGTGGGAGAGAAGCACTTGAGCTTCTTGGGCGTAGAGCAGGATATAGCAATGCAATAATAAAACAAACAAGCCTCACAGCAGCAAATGCCAGGCTTTTGCAGGGCTGATTACAGGAAATGGAAGGTACATCTGGTAAATCTCATTGATCCAATTTTTGGTTCTGAGTCAGGTGAACTTCTGCTTCCTGTAGATAAGCCCAACAATTTACCCAGGACAGTTGGCAAGTGTGTCAGAACCTGTTCTTATTCTTTCCCATGCAGTTTAATAATAAACACAAGCAACCCTGGACATGTGCAGAGTGTTTTCCCCTATCCACTGCAGCCAGCCCCAGCACACCTGTGATGGTGGGCGCAGGGCTTCTAAGAGAAAGCGAGTGCCTGAGCCTTCCAGGTAATCCTGGGTCTTTGTACCTTTGGGGTGCTTTTTTTTAAGGGAAAAAAAACAGTCCCTGCCTTTTATCTGTAATGTTCTTGTTTGTGTACTGGGCAGGTGTCCAACCTGTCCGGGGCCCTTTAAGAACCAGTGCCTGTCACTCCTGCTGGCTTCGACTGTGTTTCTTTTTCCCCCGGAAGAAAAGTATAGCCAGAAGCGGCTGCTCACAGTCCGTGTAAGGTGGGGAGGAGGTAACCAAACGTGCGCGCCTCCCTTTTGCGATACCAGGCACAGAACCGCTCCATACGAATCTTTTGCGGGGTGGAAAGAACGGGCGAGTGAGGAATCTAATCGCTAAGGATTTGCAACATTAACAAAGAAGGAGAAAAAGGAGGAGGGCAAACT
The DNA here is from genome assembly GCF_030035675.1 of Rhineura floridana. Lineage (NCBI taxonomy): Eukaryota > Metazoa > Chordata > Lepidosauria > Squamata > Rhineuridae > Rhineura > Rhineura floridana. The sequence goes on along the minus strand of NC_084490.1, from coordinate 42,177,402 downwards.
CCAGGAACTGAAAGCAACAGCAACCTTTTTACTCCGGCAAAACGAGCAAGCCACCCACAAACTACATCACAGAAAGCACACAGCAAGACTCCTGGGGAGGGATTTTCAAAACAACAACAAAACCGGCGCAAAGAAATTGACGAGACACGACATGGCTTCTAGTCAATTTCAGCTTTGCAGAACCACAAGGCAGAAAAGCCGGCTTTGGAGGCAAAAAGTGTTCCTTTTAGGATGCACCGTGTGGATTTCCCTTTGCGCCCCGCGATGTGCTGCTTTCAACCTGGACACTAAATTTTTGGTCCTCAAGAAAGGCAAGACCCCAGACAGTTTCTTTGGACTCTCTGTAGCGCTGCACCATCAAACTGATCCGGAACAATACCTGTAAGTGAAATGCATCCACAGCTGACTATAGAGGCTCTGGGATGCCATGTTCTAGAGGGGAAGGGGAGTGTACTGTTGAATATTGTGAGAGGCTCCCTTTTTCCTGGATCTCTCTTTCTGAACTGAGGTTAATTCTTGAGATCTCATTGAGCCACTGGTGCCCAATTTAAGAGGGTGGTAGGCTTTTGAGTTACACAGAACTCTCCAACATGAAGGAATCTGATATTTAGAGACCTGTCAGATATCCTTAAAATTTAAGCTGGCATCCTTTTCTGTTCACAGCTGCAATGCTATGTCCCCTTACCTAAGAATAAGCCCCAGTTGAACTCTTTGAGACTTACTTTTGAGTAGACATGCATAGGGTTGTATTGAAAGGTGCACTCTTTTTTTTCCTTACTGTTTTCTCATAGAACAACAGGTAGGCAGAGTTTCTAATTCAGCATTGATTTTTTTTTCATTGAAGTTTGGCAGTTCCCCAGTCTGCTTTTAATTAAATGTCATGGTTTTTGGTTCCTTCTCTTGGGATGGAAAGTTAAGTTTATTTCTGAGTTTCTTGCTGGTTAGCAAAGGGACTTTTAAAATTAGCATATGTATGTAAATGGAGAAGTCACTGGTTTGTTTTTTTCAGACATGCTGCAATTCACATCTGTTCATGCTATTCAACATGTCAGCTTTTAGATTTAGCTGGAATTTATCTGTTTACAGACTTGATGCCTGTTTTTGTGTGTGTTTGAGAGCTATTTGTGCCCTATTGTGTTGGTTTCATATACCGCAAGTGGCCTTGTGTGTACATTTTCCTTCAGCCCTTTCCTTCTGAACCAAGAAGTTATTGAACTCTGGGAAACTGCTGCCATTTAATAACTGAGAATATATTCAGGGTAACTTGAACTTGCTGCTAGTCAGTGGCCCCTGATAACACTAGAGTAGGAGTCATGAACATGGTGCCCATGGGTACATTGTGGCCCCAGAGGGTTTCCCTTGTATCTACAGGGTCTCTTCCTCCCACTGGAATTGGTCTTGAAAGAAGCATTCTACTGTAGCCAATATAACAGGCTGCAGCACGTGCTTGGTTGTGGGGTATGTGTGGTAGCCCCAACAGTTTCTCTGCAAATGTGCCCAGGGGCTCAAAAGGATGGCAACTCCTGTACTGAAGCAAATGTAAATCTATCCAGAGCACATTGCAGCTTATCGCTAATCAGCAGCTCGAGACAATTTACTGGGGAAGAATAGCGCAACTTACTACAACATACTTCTAAGCGAAACAGAATGGGCAGATAGTAACTTACTTAGGAATAAATCCTTACTATCCCAAACCTGGGAGTTAGTTTAATTCAGAGCAATACAGTTTTTGCCTGGGGTATGTGTGTAAAGATGAGGCTCCCTTAACGCTTGCTGGGTGTGCCCCTGGGTAAAGGGCACACCTGCCTCTCATGAATGCTGCTTCCTTCTTATGTCATCGACAGCAGACAATGAGTGCTGGCGCAGCAAATGCAATATGCAGACACATGGATCTGTTGGACATCATTCAGAAGAAGCGGTGTGCTGCTTTCCCACATAAATGTGTCTGAATTAGCTCACAACACAACAGGAAAAAATCATTGCAATATCAGTCTAATTCTAATTCATTTCAAACCATAATACGACAATCCAAATAAATATTTCATTTAGATAATTTGGAGATTCATTAAAAATAAGCTATCATTAAAACTCTTCAACTGTTATTAGTTGGCTAAAATATGTGTACTCTACCAGTGATCTGGCATCATTCTTTATGTATGGGCCACATTTACCATTGCAGGGGTGGAGGGGAACCAAATGACTAACAATAAAAAAAATTTTTTTTTTAAAACATAGAGATCTTTAAAACAATAGCCATTAAGAGCTGTAAAACCATACCTCAGCACAGCGGAGGTATCAACCTGGCAGGTCAAAAGCATGCTGCCATAGAAGCATACTTTTGATTTGCTGGATCTTTGCTATCCAGGGGAAGGCCAATAGAGAGGGGGGTAGACTCTCTGGGCAGAGATTTCCAATTTTTTTTTTCTGAATGGGCATATGCTGAACTCTCCAATGACCCTTGAAATAAATGCTTGAAGCCAAGGCAGATTGGTTTGGTTGACTTTTATGCAGTGGCCTTTAGGGACTCTCTCCAGGTAGCCAAACTTGATGTCTTGGTGTCAAGCCATATCAATGTAATATGCCATTTTAAACCCTAGAAATGCAGCTGGGAGCCCCCCCCATCAAAAAACATGAATGATACCTTGGTGCTTTTAACTTCCCTTCCCCATTCTCATCCCACCCCAGTTCTGATTCTAAAATGAATTATCCTTCCAAATGCCCAACCAATGAAATACATTAGAATCCTCATAAAGGCTTGGGAATGGCTAACTGCTTATAGTCCCCTTCCTCTCCCTCAATCCTCACAGGAAGCTGCCTTATACTGAATCAGACCATTGGAACACCTATCTGAGAACTGACTACACTGACTGGCAGCTGCCCTCCAGGATTTCCGATGGGGGTCATTCCTAGTCCTACATGGAGATTCTGGTTATTGAACCTGGAACCTTCTGCATTCAAAACATGCGCTCTACCACTGAGCCACTGCCCTTCCATTTCAATATAAACCCATTCTGCAGCTATTCAGTATATGTCCTATATGACTACAGGCCTTTTCCCCTTAGGGAGTCTGACAGTATAGCCTGTGGACAAACCTCTGAGCCATGTACAGGCTGTCTGGACTGGAGAGTGCAAATCCTAATGGCATGTGCCTATGTGTGTTGAGTTACTTCTCTCATTTCTGGATACCGGTGTAGGACAATGGCTGTGGCCATTGTTAGGATTTAAGTTATGAAGTATTTATTTATTTGGCTTAAGAATGGGAAAGGAAATGTCTCGTCACATCCCTCCTTAAACAAGCAGACCAATCTGCTGGCAGCGCTCCTTTGAAAAGTATGGTGTGGCTGCCGTTTAAGTTTCCCACAATGCCTCAGAGCGACACTATATGGAGGGTGTGGTGGGAAATAAAAATGGCAGCTGCCCAATCCTGAGCATCAGATAACTTAAGAGGAGGGGTCTAGGGCATGTGCCAGTGGAAGTCCCTGCCAGGGGCCCAGCAGCTGCCTGAGGATGTCTCTTAGTGATGCTGTGTCTGCGCATTGTTCCCTGTTTGGGAGGGTTGTACCTTGCGATTTGGTATCGCTGTATTTGGAGATGCAGGAAGCAACTGACCACAAGAGGTAGTGATGGCCACCAACTTGGGCAGCTTTAGAAGGTGGTTAGACAAATTCATGAAGTATATGGCTATCCATGGCTATTAGCCATGGGCTGATTGTTTTTTTTGTTTTTACTACCTTCAGGGTCAGACGCAGCATGTCTCTGAATGTCAGTCACTGGGGAGAGTGCTGTGACGCTCATGTCCTGCTTGCAGGCTTTCCACAGGCATCTGGTTGGCCACTGTGACAACAGAGTACTGGGCCAGATAAGTTTTTGGTCTGATCCAGCAGGGCTTTTCATATATTCTTCACGTCCCTTTGGGGCATGTGAATCAGAGGCTCTTGGCTTGGTTTTCTTTGCCTTCCTTACCGCACGTGGCACACCGGTCTTGCTTTATCCCTCTGGGTTTGTTCTAGCAAGCACATGCCTTGTCTTGCAGATGTTTCCCTGCGGTTCATACCTTCTCATTCACTCCTGCCACTTGTCTCCCTCCTGCTAGGCAGAGAATGATCTAGATGTAATGCAGCTAAAGGGTTGGTAACGGAGGGCCAATTGATGGGGAGCCGTTGCTCTAAGGCTCCAATCCTACACCTACTTACCTGGGAGTAAACGCAGTTGAGATCAATGGGCCTTACTTCCAAGTAGACACTTACAAGATTGCCCTGCAAGGCAAATTTAACAATCCGCTCGCTAGAACCCCCCAAAGCTTTAGGATTTTTCTATTGGGAAGGAGTCATTGGGGAGTTCTTGCTTGAGGTCTCTTTCTCATGTTAATTGTGAACTGCTTGTATATGAAACACGGCAGGGTAAAATCTTGTCTTAATTCTCTTCATGGCCAGCTAACTATTCTGTCGATTTTGATGCTGACATCTAAAAATCTGAAATTTTCCTCCAGCCTTGCTAAACAGTCTGTCCCTCTGGCTTTTGTTATCTGTCATCCGCTTAGATTTTTTTATGTGCATTTTCACAAACTTACGAAGCATCGAGAAGAAATACAGGCATGTGCAAAATTCTGAGAGGTTAAATGTAAAGGTATTGTCCTCATTGAAAAGTGCTGAGGCAAATGTGATTATGGAAAGCAGAATTAATGAAAACTCTTTCTCACCCTAGGACAGCAGAACTTTATTTCATATACTTTCATGACATTTTTGTCTCGCTCTTCCTTCACCCCCTGCCCATTTTGTCCTTTATCCTGGTGATGTGGGCAGCTGATTGACCCTAGATTAGCCAGAGAGCTTCATGGCTTCAAAAGATTTTAATCTGGGTCTTCCCAGGCCTTAACCACTATGTTTGCTGTCTAGTGTGCTGCTTCCAGATCAGTCCTGGAAAATCCCAAGCGGTATCATTTCCAGACAGTGGCGGCACAAAGGGGGGCGAGAGGGGCAAGCCCCTCCTAAACAAGAAGCTTGCCTCCCCATTTAGTATATTTTACCCACCTAGAAATATACTTTGCTCCTTCTGTGCCCCCTCTGAATTATTTTTTCTGGTGTCTGTGCCCCCCCGACCTTTGTGTGTATGTGTGTGTGCTGTTGCTGCTTCTAGATCGTTCCTGGAAAATCTTAAGCAGTGCGGGTTCCAGGCTTTCAGGAGCTCTTGAGCAAAACTCCCCCAGTAGCTCCCTCCCTCCCTCTCACCAGTTGCCTCACTCTGGGCCCAATCCCCAAGAGGGAAGTCAGGGGTGTAGTCATCCAGGGTTGTAGGGGGTTGTAGACCCCTTCCTTTTTTGGGAGCAGAGTCCCAATGTACAAGCAAATCAGCATGAAAGGGAGCAGGGTAGCCATTGAGAAGAGTCTTCTCACTAGGCTAACATGCTTCCTTGTTCTTTCATGCCGACTGGAGCCAATTGGAGTGAAAAGAGGTGAGTCAATCACTGAGAAGACTATCCTCAGTTGCTAACACATGCCTCCCCTTTGATGCTGATTGGCTCCTAGGAAAAGTGAGACGTGAGATTCATGGCAAAGTATCTTGGGCTCCCAAAGCTTGGCTTGATTTCAGAATTCTTAAAATCAACGTTTCTGGCAACATTTAGCCCCCAGAGAGATTTGCGGTGATGGTAGTGGGCTATGCACACAGCAGTTTTATTCTGGTTCAGTAATTCTGTAATTGCAGAAGAGATGGTGAATCTTGGGGCCATGGCTGTCAGGAGGCGTGGTGTGACTATCATGAAGGGACCCTGCACTTCTGAATTTGCCACTACACTACTAGGAAAGGCCACTTGCTCCTTCTCCCACCCACCTCTGCTTTAACTTGCTAGGGGTCTCCTTCTGGACCAGAGAGGAAGGAAGGGATGGCAATGGCAAAAGGAGCAGCAGCAGACTCAGGGCAAGCTTTTTTTAAAACGTGCAGCTGGACACCAAATGTGGAGTTTGGGGGGAAAAAGTGAAGTTGGGACGCTGATAGTGTGCATTTTGAAAAATGGAGTAAAAGTTAGACACATTGGGTGTATGTATGTATTAAGTGCGTAGATAAAGGGCCATGCCAGGGATAGCAGGTACATATATTATATGAGGGTAGAATGCACTTAGTTTCCGTACTTTAAAAAAACTGCTCCAACCATATTAAAACACCTTCCTTTGGGCCAGAACCTCTTATTTACCTTCATCTTTGGGCAGGTAATAGTTCATCGTATCCTGTAAAGACCCTTAAAATGCTCCTGTTTGTGCACCTGTTATTTATGAATCTTCCTTAGTTTAGTACCTGAAAAAAATGAAATGGACTGCCTTCAAGTCGATCCCGACTTATCGCGACCCTATGAATAGAGTTTTCATGGTAAGCAGTATTCAGAGGTGGTTTACCATTGCCTTCTTCTGAGGCTGAGAGCCAGTGACTGGCCCAAGGTCACCCAGTGAGCTTCATGGCTATGTGGGGATTTGAACCCTGGTCTCCCAGGTCGTAGTCCAACATCTTAACCACTACACCACACTGGCTCTGAGTTGTCACTACATAGTAGATAAGAACTACTGATTCCTGTGGAAAAACTACCTCTGATACAGCAAGGAGCAAAGGTCATTCAGCTTTTTATTTTATTTTATTATTTTTTTAGTGTGGGTGTTGCGACATTCGCACCACACATTTATTCCACTATTATTCCACTTTAAACAGACACAGCTTCCCCCAAAGAATCCTGGGAAGTGTAGTTTGTGAAGGGTGCTGAGAGGAGACTTCTATTCCCCTCATAGAGCTACCATTCTCAGAGTTCTGGGAAGAGGGACTGATAGTATTAAACCACTCTGAGAACTGCCTCCTAACAACTCTCAGCACCCTTCACAAACTACACTTCCCAAGATTTTTTGGGGGAAGCAGTGTCTGTTCAAAGTGGAGTAATAGTGGAATAAATGTGTGGTGTGAATGTGGCCCGTCTGGTGAATTTGTGCATTTGTGAAAATCTGCAAAGAGGCAGGTACAGCAACCCTGACAGACGGCTGTCCAACCTCTGCTTAAATAACTCCAGAGAAGGAAAATTCACCATCTAGTTGAGGCAGGCTGTTCCACTGTCAAACCATTCCACCTAATGTTTAGGCAAAATCTGATTTCCCTGCTATTTATTTATTTATTTATTCATTCATTCAAAATATTTCTGAGCCAGCCTTCATGCAGTGTACAAAAGACATAAAAATTATTCAAGCAAAGTACCAATACAATAACATCCCTCATGATCATTTACAGGCAGAGAGACAATAAAAGACTATCGAAACTGCAAGTAGACCAATACAAAATAACGCTTTTAGAGTCCTTAAAAATGTCTTAAGCTGGCACTGAAGTGTCAGCACCATATGTACCTTTTTGGAGAGGTTATTCCCATTGGTTTTGCTTTTGGAGCCAAAGAGAACTACGTTTGCTACATCTTCTGCACAACAGCCCTTCAGTGCTGGCATTGGTGGTAGGTGTGAGCCCCAATGCCTCTTGGTGGTGGTGGTAGGGAATTAAGCTGAGCCTAACTGCCAAAAATTAGTATGGGTAGAGCAAATTGGCAGAAGGAAACAATGGAGGTGGTGTGTATCTTCTCAGCCTGAACAAATGGATACTTTTGCATATTCACTTTTGCACATTTTAAAGGTCTCGTCTCAAGGCCTTTGAGGAGTGTTCAGAAACTGCAGCTGGTACAAAATGCAGCAGTCAGACTATTGTCTGCCATGCCCTAACTTTATCGACCATATCACATCGGTCTTATATCAACTTCACTGGTTTCCAGTTTGGTTTTGAGAAGAATTCAAGGTTCTGGTTCTTACCTAATTTAGGAGCAGGATATTTGAAAGATAGCCTCCTTCCATATCAGCCTGCCTAGAATCTACAAATCTTTTTCAGAGGGCCTGTTGTATGTCCCACCACCAAGAGAGGCTAGGTTGGTGGATCCCCAGGACAGGGCCTTTTCTATAGCAGCACCCCAGTTGTGGAACACGTCCCCCCCCCTTTCCAGGTGCTCAGATTGGCCCCATTTTTGCCTTGCTTTAGAGTGGGTTGTAAAACTGTTTTGTTCCACTTGGCTTTTGTTGAGTTTTAAATTCCGCTCTCTGGCTTTATTTTAATAATGGCTCAGCTTTTAATTGATGTTTTGATTTGGATTGTTTTTTAATTATTGCAGATTGCCTTGTGGGCAGAAGCAATTTTAAAAATATTTGTAATAAATGCTATTATTATTCATGGTTCTCCAAGATGAAGTGGTAAATGACTGTCTGGATATACCACTGCAGACTGCAAGTGGTGGCTCACATGTCTGAATTATGCCCCCCCCAATCTCCTTGTATGTATGAAATAGCATAGGGAGAAGAGATCTAGCCTAGCTTTCTCCCTGACATGCTCATTTTCTATCTGCAAGAATGTGCCTTTTTTCTTCTTTGGAACATTCAGTCATCAATTTTTCTCATTTGCAGTCTGAAATGGCACAGGTTTGTCACCTTGCCTGTGGTTTGTGAGAACTACACTGTTCTAAAAGTAACATGGAAAAATTAACTCACAAGGGAGAACCATTGTGGTATAGTGGTTAAGGTGTTGGACTACGACCTGGGAGACCAGGGTTCGAATCCCCACACAGCCATGAAGCTCACTTGGTGACCTTGGGCCACTCACTGCCTCTCAGCCTCAGAGGAAGGCAATGGTAAACCCCCTCTGAATACCATTTACCATGAAAACCCCATTCATAGGGTCACCATAAGTCGGAATCGACTTGAAGGCAGTCCATTTCATTTCGTTTAACTTGCAAGAGAACAGGAACAGCAGGCATTTGCTAGCACAGTTCTATACATGTCTACTTAGAGGTGAATCTCATTCAGTTTAATGGGGCTTACACCCAGGTAGGGGTGGGCGAATCTGTCAGTTTCAGTTTCTCTCACTTTTTCATTTTTCCAGTCTTAAATCCAGTTCTTCCCATTTCCACAGCAGTTTGTGTTATATTTTTCAAAAAAGCCATCATGAAAATTCAGCAGCATTTTATTTCTCCTAACATTCTCCCATGTTTGTATGCAATTTTGCCTAATAGACACATTTTTGCAAAGCAATGTCCCCTAATATGCATTTTTGTATGTTATTTACCACTAATGTATGCATTTTTATGCACACTTTCCCACAATATCTGCATTTTTGTACATATTATTTGTCGGGGAGCTGCATTGCAAAATTCAGATAAGTGCAAATTTTGAAGGACGGCCATGTTTCGGTTCTCCTATTGTTCAGAAACTGCAAATTATATGGGTTTACCTTTAACTGTGAACTGAATCATTTTTCTCCCCGATTCCTACTCCCAGGAAAATAAGAGTAACTCTGGGTCTTTTTGGTTTTGAATTGACACATTTTTTCAGGTTGATTAATCCAGCATGATGACCCAAAAGAATTTCTTGCTGTGACTTTTCACCCATGGCCATTTTGGGCTTATTCCTTTAAACACAAAGGCCTAACCTAGTGCAGATTCATCCTTGAGCATGTCGAGGTGTGAGGTTCTCATGGACCTGTTAACATTCTTGTAGTTTTTTGTTGGGTTGGCTAAATTCTATGGTGCTTTACAAAAGACCTTTTCAAACCACCAGATTTTTCCTCTTGATTAACTAACTGCCTCTCTTCGCTCAGGCCTCCGTTCCCATGGAGACGTGTATTATGTTGTTTAAAAGGCAGGGGTTTTTTTTCTTCCTTACTTAACCTTGGTATAAATCAAGGCTAGCTTCACTAATGCTAAGTGTACTGATCTTGTAGATTGTGTTTCAGTCAGTGATTTGTTTGCCTTCTTCTGTTTTACTGGGGCGGCCACATTCGGTTGTTGATGGTCAGAGCACGGTTCCTCTGCCTTTAATAGTGGTCTTCAAGGCAGGAATTTAGTAACTAAAGCTTTTCCTGGAGATGGAGGTGACAGAGAAAGCCAGCACCATTTCCTGTGCTTCAGGCAGATGTTAAAAAGACCCAGCAACTCTGCCAAAGAAAAGAACTGGCAACCCTGATTATTTCACATTTGGCATCTAGTGGGAGGGGAGACTATTTCCACTGTGCAGGTATTCAGAATAATTTTGCTTCAGACAGGGTTCCCCACCCCCAGCCATAACTGGGGATTGAACCTGGGACCTTCTGTGGACAAAACCATCTGTTCTACCGCTGAGCTATGGCCTTTCCCCAAAGGGAAGGGGCGATAGCTAGGTAATTGTGGCTTGCTCAGAAGACCTGGTTATTGAAGGAATCTTGTTGTTTTTAGTTCTAGGATTAAGCCATAAAATAGTTGATGGGGATCCTGTGGCCCTCTAGGTGTTCCTGGACTCCAACTCCATCATCCCTGACCATTGGCCATACTGGCTAGGGCTGATGGGAGTTGAGGCGTCCAAAAACATCTGGAGGGGTGATAGGTTCCCCATCCCAGCTTTAAAACATAGTAGTAACAGAGTTTCTGAGTGTATGCAGAGTGCCTTCCCAATGCCTCTGAAGCGACCCCAGCCAGCCTCCATGCATCTGGGATTAACAGTGAAGGCTTCCAGGGCAGATGTCATGGCTCCCAAGAAGGACTGAGCTCCAGTCACCTCTCAGAGACCAATTTTGCAACAGCCTCATTTTATTGCATATCCATCTAAGTTGTGACATGCAGCTACTCCTATTGCCAGTTTTAATTTCTGCTTTTCAAAACAAACTTTTTAACACCACCAAGGCAAAAACAGTGGGAGAGGAGGGAAAAAAACTGATTTCTTGGCTTCCACATTTCTGAGGCAGCTGGAGGGTCTCCCTCTCTTTCTTACCCACTTAAGAAGGATGTCTTGTGCCCTGGAGAGGATTTCTGACAGCAGCAGCTGCAGGGCTTGAAAAGCATCTGTGGAGACATTCCAAAGATTCACTTGCAAAGCTCTTGATGAAGTTTAGGGCTTCTCTGTCAGAGAAATGTTTTTCTCATTTTTCTTGAGAGCAGTCCCTCAATAGGCAAAAAGGCAAAGGAGGCAGCTGTGTGTGTGTGTGTGTGTGTGTGCGCGCGCACGCACGTCGAGAAAGTTTGGAGATGAGAATTGAGTGGCGTGTTAGGAAGTGCGGGATTTCCCCACTGGCCAGGTGTTTGCGTTCTTAATGCGGTCTGATGCTAAGAGAGGAACAGCCCAAGAGTTTAATTTCATCCAGAGTTTATCCCTGGGACCAGTTTTGAATGCATGGGAGTTTTGCTTTCTCCTGAACTAATGGGCTCAGGCTGCATAGATGCTATACATTTAAAACACACACAGACACACACCCCAGAATCCCAGGATTCTTTGGGGCTGGGGGGAATGTGCTTTAAATGTATCGTGTGTCCACAGTGCGTTGTTACTTAAAAAATAACAACAGTCTTGTGCCACCTTTAAAAGCTAACACATTTCTTAGAATCAATCATTTCTTGAAGGACTAGCAACAATGGATATTTTGACAATGGTTTAAAATGACTTAACCTACAGCTGCAGATTTTTCAAATGTGCACGCGCACACACACACACACACACGGCTGTATGTGTGTGTATTATATCAATATGTATTATATTAGTTTTCCTTCTAAAAAAAATCTTAATTTAGTATTTATTATATAATATGTATGGACGGAGATTTGAAAATGGGGTGAAACCCCATCAGTTATTAAAGCCTCAGGTTTTGTGGACTCTAGTGTCTAAGGTCCCACAAGGCTTAAGTCTGCAGTTGCAAAATCAGCCAAGACATAGTTTCCCCATTAGTCATTGCTCCTTAATACCTTTTTGCCATCCTTTCCTCAAGGAGTTTAAGACAGTGTACATGGTTCTTCCTCCCCCTCATCATCACAACAACCCTATGAGGTAGGTTAGGTTGTGAGAGAGTGGCCCAAACTCACTGAGGGAGAGTTATGTCTCCCTGGGGATTTGAACCCTATTCTGACATTCTAAGCACAATGCCACAGTGACTAACTGCCTTTCTGAGTATGTGTAGTCTGGGTATCCTTCTGTCCCGCATTGAGCATGTTCTGCTAGCAAAGTGGTCCCTGGGAGACAAAGTTCCTTCTGGGAGTTCTTGAAGAATGCTCCACACCCTTGAGAGAACGATGGTGAATAAAGTCCAAAGGGCAAGAAGGTTTGTTTGAAAAGTGTTACTCTGAGTCTCTCCTTTGAGAGGGGATAAGGCTGGAGAAACCCCTGTGCTAAAAGGCAGATATTTTTTACTGCTATGTGCTCAATACTGCGTGACTGATGCAAGTGGGTTCATTTGGGCTGGGTTAATGGGGATCCATATTGTGCATTTTTCAAACTGTGAATCTGGAGCAGAACTGAAATCCCCTTTCCCCCCAAAATAAATCCCACTTTTATATGTGGCAATGACAGGTCAGGAGTGACAGTCACACACCTGTCTAGCACAATATAAAATGGGGGGACGGGACCTGTTTCCCTCCTAGGGATGGGAGAACAATTCAGTTCAGTTCTTATTTGAAGGTGAACCTATCAAATTTGCATTCTCTGGAATAATATGTGAAACAAAACACAACCATCCTTTGAAATGTGTCTCTGAAACTTTGCAGTGCAGTTCCCCGGCCAAGCCATGTGCACAAAAATTGATATACTGGGGTCAAGTGAGCATATATTTGTGAAAATAAAATACAAAATGCATTAGATTATGGGGAAATGCTTTGCAAAAACGTGTATTTTATGAAATCTATAATTTTGTATTTCCCAAGAAATGTATCTCATATATGTTTTGTATATTTTTTAAGACTTGCAAATTTTTGTAAAATGCATACATTTTATACGTTTAATATTGTGTTCATACCATACATTTGTATATATATTCTCTGTATAAAGGTTTTTTAAAATGTGCATATAAGGCAAAATTGCAAACAAAACATGTATTTATTAGGAGAAATTCACATGAAAATGCTGACCAATCTTCATGAGGATTTTTTTAAAATCAGCAATGTGGAGAACTGAATTTAAGATTGGAAAAATGAGAATCTGACAGACAAAATGAGCACATCCATCCATCTCAAGGCCCTCCTTATGCTGTTGGACTCCAGCTTCCATCAGCCCTAGCCAGCATGGCCAACGGTCACAGAGTATGGGAGTTGCAGCGGAGGAATGTCTCTGGAGGGCCACCAGTTCCTCTCCCCTGGTACAAGGCGTACGTTGCTTTCCTGTTATATATAGCCCCAAGCACATTGCAGGTGCTGACTAAATGAGGGGATAGAAATACAGTTTGCAAAGAGAGGGATCTGGCACAAATTTGCAGGCGGTTCTGAATTTTGCAGCATGTTTATGCAGAGCCTGGCCCACTGGTCCTTCAGAGTCTAGACACTCTTGCCAGGTGAAGCTTTTATGACCAAGAATGGGACACTGTGGCGGCCTTCTTGATTGCAAAGGCTTTTCTATTAGTAACATTTAATGGCTCCTGTAGTAGCAGCAATTGTTGGATTCCTTTAGAAAGCACCATTCTGGCTCCTTCAAGAAGCTGTTTGCTTTGACCCTTGCAAAATTAACAGACCTTCCCAGCTGAAAAAAAGTTGCATGCTTCCTTGTTAGGTTTCTTGGATGGGATCTAGGATCTAAGCACAAATCAAAAGGAACAGGTGCTTGGAAAAGGTGCTGCAACGCTACACTTTGGACTAATGATAAAAGCCGATAAATTGATGACTCTTGGTTGCTGCGAATCCTGGAAAGGGAGCTTTGAAGAGAAAGCCTCCCTCCATCACTATCCTTTCCTCCTTAATAAGGAGCCTAGATCGGGGTTTTACAACTGAGCTGCCCAAAAAATAAAAAGCCTTGATCAAAGTTTTGAGGAGCTGGCTAACATTTCAGAATTCAGGAGGCTTAGCTAGAAGCTGCTGATCTTGAAGGTTTCTCCATGGTAGCTGCTCCATTAGGGCAAATGTGACACTGCCCCACCATCCTGCTGTCAGCCAGTCTCCACCTGCCTGCCTTCTTACTTGCAACAACCCAGTCCAGGAGGTGGGCACTGACTGTCAGCTTCCTTTTGTTTAGTTTCAGTGTTGCCCTTGTAGAATTCAGCAGGGAAAAGGAGGATGGGGGCAAGGTCGGATTAAGCTGAGGAGGGCCCCTAGGCTGATTGGTGTTTGGGGGGCCCTATCCCCATGCTTCACCTACCTTTCTGTTGTTTTTTGCAGTGCGCACAGGTTTGCCATCAATCAAGATGGTGGCTGAGGTTTCCCTAAGGAGCTGAAGCCTCTGTCACCATCTTTGTAGATGGCAGCAACGCGCGCGCTTGTAGCACGCATGCGTGCCATCAGCCAAGATGGTGGCAGAGGCTTCAACCCCTTAAGGAAACCTCAGCTGCCATCTTTATTGATGGCAAATCTGCGAGCTGCAGAAAACGGAAAGGTAGGTAAAGCGGGGGGATGGCGGTCCGTAGATCGCGGAAGGAGAGAGGAAGGCCCCCTGTAGTTCCAGGGGCCCTCATGCCAGTGCCCCCGGGCCCCCAAGAGCTCTGGGCCCCTAGGCTTCAGCCTACTAAGCCTAATGGATAATCCGGCCCTGGATGGGGGATGAAACTAGAATGGGCTCTGTCTGTCATTGGCTCTGGCTCTACTTACTGCTGGTCTCTCTGCCTCCTGCCCTACCTGTCCCAGTGGGAACCAGCTACCACTGATCTGACTCGAAGGATGGAAGAGTCTGTTTCTCTTCTGGATTTTTTTTTTTTTACAATAATTCTGTTTCTGCATTAATCTGTGACTTAGGAAACCCTCTCTAAACGCATATTTAAATGCATATGTTATGTTTAAACTGCTGAGAACTATGCAACATACAACATTCTCAGAAGTGTGAAATCTGGTGAGTTTGATCACACACTAGTTGAAGAGCGGATCAGGTAGTTTTGTCTAGGAATCATTCCTTAAGCGTCCCTATTGGCACATGTACCCTGCACACTTGTTTGCCAGTTTCCCATAACTGTGAGTGACTACCTGTGCTTTGCATGACTTACTTACCTCTTTGACTTGAGCTGGGATTTGGGTTGTGGATTTTATGCAAGGCTATAATAAAAAGAGGAGCATCATATCCTTCTTCAACTCTGTACTGGCTTTCTGCTGATGGGATGGTAGTCCAAAACATCTGGAAGGCACCAAGTTGGTAAAGCCTGCTATAGTATCGCCCTCCTTTATTATCCAGCCTTGATGTGTCTGTTTCATGTTAATTTCAGATTAGTGCTGCAGTGAGACAGATGCACATCTTTTTGTTTAAAAGTGACCTTGACCTTGTCATAAATCCTGTTACTTACTTTTAAGGCTCAATATTAGATTTAGGTTTGTTCCATTTGTAGCTTCAAATATGAACCAGGGCTTCAGTTACCCTTTTGCAATATGCACCTGGCTTATCTTAACTAAACTAGCAACAGTCCATAATGTTATGCTTCTGAATTTGTGTACCTTGCTTATCTTAATTCATTTATGGCACAATCTCACCAAAGTGAAATGCCATTCTTTTCCCCAAATTTCATGGTGAGGGTTAAACCTGTACATTAGAAAGATGTTTTAAAAAAATCTTTAGCTTTTGACACCCTGGCAGAGCACTCTTCCAAGATGTACTAACTCAGCCCTGGCAAGGGTCACTGTCTGCTTTTCTTTAAGTGGCAATTGTTCCAACAGTCTTTGTTTTCTGGTCCCTTTTACAGTTAAGCTACTATTTCCGTTTTTGTCTTTTGGGGATGACGTGATTATTAGTGATTATTACTATTGGTCTCTCTGCCTTCCACCCTACCTATTAAGAATTGCAACAGTTGCCATTCTTCATGGTTCAACTCCCTTCCCTAGGAAAGCTAAATCCCTGGTTAGGTAGAACCCTTTTGGTTCTAGTTTAGCCTTGTAAATAAGCTCATAAAAGTGACTAGCCTGCTCAAAAAATGGAAAAAAGAAAAAGTACTAGCCGGCTGGGGATTGGTAGAGGAAGGATGGAGAATTCCATCTCTCCTCTGGCAGCCTGCCTGGCTTCCATGCTGGGCACAGAGGAAGGATGGGGTGTTCTGTTCCTCCTGCCCAACCCCCTCACTCACCTGCGTGAAATTCCTTGTTGCCTACAGTTACCAGCCTAGCGCTTAAATGTAAGATTGCTCTAGTGCACACACCAGAGAATGTGTGTCCACAAAACAGTGCACAGCTTTTGATTTCATATTCTAAAGCTGGCACATTTATGCTTTGAAGTTGATAAATTATAGGGCAATCATTATTTTCCTTGTTTTCCTTTAAACCAGAAGTGGGGTACCTGTGTCTCTCCAGATGTTCTTGGACTCCCCCATCAGTCCCATCCAGCTCAATGGTCAGCAGCGAAGGGATCTGTAATCCAGTAACCTTTGGAGGGCCACAGGTTTCCCCATCACCGATTTAAACAAAGAACCATAACTGCCTCGGCTTTTAAAAATCACTGCAGGACATGCTACTGCAAAGTATAAATGCACGCAGTGTGCAAGAGAAGGAGATGACATTTTAATTGTGGAGAGAGCTCGCAAAGCGATCCTCGACAGTGTTGTTATAAATGTGTCCCTGTTTTCAACTGTGAAAAGTTTATTGGTATGAGTTTGTTGCCATTACTTGGTTCATCTGAGAAGGATCTTGGAATTGTCGTTGATCATAAGCTGAATATGAGCCAACAGTGCGATGTGGCTGCAAAAAAGGCAAATGCTATATTAGGCTGCATTAACAGAAGTATAGTTTCCAAATCGTGTGAAGTATTAGTTCCCCTCTATTCAGCACTGGTTAGGCCTCATCTTGAGTACTGTGTCCAGTTCTGGTCACCGCATTTCAAGAAGAACATAAGAACATAAGAAGAGCCTGCTGGATCAGGCCAGTGGCCCATCTAGTCCAGCATCCTGTTCTCACAGTGGCCAACCAGGTGCCTGGGGGAAGCCCGCAAGCAGGACCCGAGTGCAAGAACACTCTCCCCTCCTGAGGCTTCCGGCAACTGGTTTTCAGAAGCATGCTGCCTCTGACTAGGGTGGCAGAGCACAGCCATCATGGCTAGTAGCCATTGATAGCCCTGTCCTCCATGAATTTGTCTAATCATCTTTTAAAGCCATCCAAGCTGGTGGCCATTACTGCATCTTGTGGGAGTAAATTCCATAGTTTAACTATGCGCTGAGTAAAGAAGTACTTCCTTTTGTCTGTCCTGAATCTTCCAACATTCAGCTTCTTTGAATGTCCACGAGTTCTAGTATTATGAGAGAGGGAGAAGAACTTTTCTCTATCCACTTTCTCAATGCCATGCATAATTTTATACACTTCTATCATGTCTCCTCTGACCCGCCTTTTCTCTAAACTAAAAAGCCCCAAATGCTGCAACCTTTCCTCGTAAGGGAGTCGCTCCATCCCCTTGATCATTCTGGTTGCCCTCTTCTGAACCTTTTCCGCTCTATAATATCCTTTTTGAGATGAAGCGACCAGAACTGTACACAGTATTCCAAATGCGGCCGCACCATAGATTTATACAGCGGCATTATATTGGCTGTTTTATTTTCAATACCTTTCCTAATTATCCCTAGCATGGAATTTGCCAAATCACAGCTGCCGCACACTGAGTTGACATTTTCATCACGCTATCCACTACAACCCCGAGGTCTCTCTCCTGGTCGGTCACCGCCAGTTCAGACCCCATGAGCGTATATGTGAAATGAAGATTTTTTGCTCCAATATGCATAATTTTACACTTGTTTATATTGAATTGCATTTGCCATTTTTCCGCCCATTCACTCAGTTTGGAGAGGTCTTTTTGGAGCTCTTCGCAATCCCTTTTTGTTTTAACAACCCTGAACAATTTAGTGTCGTCAGCAAACTTGGCCATTTCACTGCTCACTCCTAATTCTAGGTCATTAATGAACAAGTTGAAAAGTACAGGTCCCAATACCGATCCTTGAGGGACTCCACTTTCTACAGCCCTCCATTGGGAGAACTGTCCGTTTATTCCTACTCTCTGCTTTCTGCTTCTTAACCAATTTCTTATCCACAAGAGGACCTCTCCTCTTATTCCATGACTGCTAAGCTTCCTCAGAAGCCTTTGGTGAGGTACCTTGTCAAACGCTTTTTGAAAGTCTAAGTACACTATGTCCACTGGATCACCTCTATCTATATGCTTGTTGACACTCTCAAAGAATTCTAATATGTTACTGAGACAGGACTTTCCCTTGCAGAAGCCATGCTGGCTCTGCTTCAGCAAGGCTTGTTCTTCTATGTGCTTAGTTAATCTAGCTTTAATAATACTTTCTACCAGTTTTCCAGGGACAGAAGTTAAGCTAACTGACCTGTAATTTCCGGGATCCCCTCTGGATCCCTTTTTGAAGATTGGCGTTACATTTGCCACTTTCCAGTCCTCAGGCACGGAGGAGGACCCGAGGGACAAGTTACATATTTTAGTTAGCAGATCAGCAATTTCACCTTTGAGTTCTTTGAGAACTCTCGGGTGGATGCCATCCGGGCCCGGTGATTTGTCAGTTTTTATATTGTCCATTAAGCTTAGAACTTCCTCTCTCGTTACCACTATTTGTCTCAGTTCCTCAGAATCCCTTCCTGCAAATGTTAGTTCAGGTTCAGGGATCTGCCCTATATCTTCCACTGTGAAGACAGATGCAAAGAATTCATTTAGCTTCTCTGCAATCTCCTTATCGTTCTTTAGTACACCTTTGACTCCCTTATCATCCAAGGGTCCAATTGTCTCCCTAGATGGTCTCCTGCTTTGAATGTATTTATAGAATTTTTTGTTGTTGGTTTTTATGTTCTTAGCAATGTGCTCCTCAAATTCTTTTTTAGCATCCCTTATTGTCTTCTTGCATTTCTTTTGCCAGAGTTTGTGTTCTTTTTTATTTTCTTCATTTGGACAAGACTTCCATTTTCTGAAGGAAGACTTTTTGCCTCTAAGAGCTTCCTTGACTTTGCTCGTTAACCAAGGAGGATGCAGACAAACTGAAACAGGATCAGAGGAGGGCAACAAGGATGATCAGGGGAATGGAAACAAAGCCCAATGGGGAGAGACTGAAAGAACTGGGCATATTTAGCCTGCAGAAGAGAAGACTTAGGGGAGATATGATAGCACTCTTCAAGTACATGAAAGGTTGCCACACAGAGGAGGGCCAGGATCTCTTCTCGATCGTCCCAGAGTGCAGGACATGGAATAATGGGCTCAAGTTGTAGGAAGCCAGATTTCGACTGAACATCAGGAAAAACTTCCTAACTGTTAGAGCCATATGACAATGGAACCAATTACCTAGAGAGGTAGTGGGCTCTCCGACACTAGAGGCATTCAAGAGGCAGCTGGAGAGCCATCTGTTGGCAATGCTTTGATTTGGATTCCTACATTGAGCAGGGGGTTTGACTTGATGGTCTCATAGGCCCCTTCCAACACTACTATTCTATGATTCTATGATTTACATGATCAGCATGAAAGTGAATTGGGGCCACTTTCATGCCAAACGGACACATTTACAGCAATCTCTTTAATTTGTTTTACACCTTATTTCAATTCCAGAATTCAGGTTTCCTTGACACAAGGAGGAATGTTTTTGTTAGATTTGGCATCTTTGGGCCCCAGTGCCCTGCCAATGCCTACTGCTGTCACCTGTCCTAAGCTATTTCCTGGTGCCAGGTTGCCATTTAAACTTCCTGATATAGCATCACTCTGGGGTATTGTGAGACATTGAAAAGGTAGCTCCCAGCCTTCCCCATCCCCTGGTTTACCTAGCAGTGTGCAGAGCACCTCCACTGCCCCCCTTGCCATGGCTAGGTATGCCCTTGATGGGGTGCATTGATATGATAGCCCCCGCCCCCTGGATAGTGAGGGCTCCCTTAAACCTGGAGCTAACCCTAGTATTTCGTGTGGTTAAATATATATGTAACTGTCTTGGAGTATAAACTCACACCACCCACACTCTGTGTGTGTGTATTCTAAAAGCACAGACAGAATAATAACTCTTCTTAATGTTTCTCCAAAATCTGTTTAATCCAGTCCCTCCCCTACAGATCTTCACATCCCCAAATCCTCACTTATCTTGCATAGAAAAAAAATTCAGGCTGGTGCTGTTTAGTTTAGCTTAGTTTATTTTTTTGTCAGTTTCTCCTTTGGAATGTGCTCAAAGCCGCTTTCAGTAAACGTGAAATAAACATCAAACTACAATATTAAATTTGAAAACAGTTCAATTAGCAATTCATAATAGCATGTCAAACAAATGGAAATGAAGCCATCCGTTCAATAAATACAATATCACAAGAATGAGATTCAGTCCACTATCTTGTTTTATTTTTATTGCATGTTTGTCTCACTTTTCCTCCATAGAGCTCAAAGAGATCTATATGCCCTTCCTTTTTATGGTCACAACAACCTTGTGAGGTAGGTTAGCCTGAGCTTTAGTGACTGACACAAGGTCATCCGGTAAGCTTCATGGCTGCAATTCACAATTGTCACTTAACTTATATATAAACTTCAGATGCAGAAACAAGGTCAAAATTTAGCAGCAAAAAATAAATAGCAATCTAACCCTCACTTCTAGTGCCGGTTGTGCTGTCCTCCAGGAAACCACAGCAGCCTAATTTGAAATAAAGTTTGGGATCTTAGTAGTGGGTGGTGATCTTGGGTTAAATCAGCCTGCTCCAGCCTGGTGTCCTGGATGTTTTGGACTACAACTCCCATCATCCCCAGCCAGTTAGATGGTTCGCAGCTGACTCCCTCATCGCTTTCCAAGGAGGCATTTCATCAGACCCTGCTGGTGTTCCAGTACACTTCAGGTGGTCTGCCAAGCATCCTGGTAACATTCCCAGGAGTCCACCCTGATCCATTTGTGGGTCTGAATGGCCAGTTAGCACACTGTCCAATGGTGTTAACTGGAGACCAGGCCCTACTTCCTTTGGGAGTTTGCAGAAGGCAAGACAATTCAGTCAGTGATGATGAATCTTCTTGTCTTATTCAGATAATCCTGGTCTGTCTCAAACATCTGGATGTGGCCCTTGGTGATGTGACTGAAACAGCTGCAGGCCAGCAGGATGGCCTGGATCATGGGTGGAAACAGGAAGCTTGCCCTGAATGAAGTCATATAATTGGTCCATCTAGCTCAGCATTTTTTTGCAGCAGGGGTGGAAAACCAATGGCCCCCCAGATGTTGTTGGACTCTAGCTCCCAACAGCCCCAGCTCGTGTGGCCAATGATCAGGGTTCTCCATCCCTTCAAGGTTCTCCATCCCTACATACAGCAGAATTGGTGTTGGCTCTCCAAGGTTTCAGACGGGTCATTCCCAGTTCTACCTGGAGATACAAGGGATTGAAACTGGGAACTTCTGCATGCAAAGAATGTGTTGTGCCTGGTGATGTAAGGAGACAGCAGTTTCCATCCCATTCTGTGTTTGTCACAATCACCGCTGTTTCCATTCTGCTACAGTTCGGTTTTCCGTACTGCTACAGTTCGGCTTCCACTAAAACCTACACTGTTTGTCTTGCTATCTACTATGGCCGAAACTAATATAATTAATTGTGTAGTTAATAATATAATGAATTTCAGTACAAGGGGAACAATGCAATGTAATTATTTTCATAATATTTGCAAGCTAAAAAAAAACAGTGATGGGACAAACATGCAGTTGTGACAATTTCCATTCCCGTTTCCATTTCTGATGGAATTCTTCTGCATCGCTAGTTCTATAGCTATAGCTATAGCTTTTCTGGGTTGTTTTGACCATGACATTTGTTAGTCTTGGAGTGCCTATGTCCACTCTCTTGGAATCAGTGTTCTTTCTTTTATGTCTCCCTATTGTGCTTCCCATTTCCTCCCCACCTGGAAGCTCTGACTAAGGGAGTGGTTTCTCCATGAGCTTGCCTGTTTCCCAGGCACGTACAAGCAGGTATCAGTCCACTACATTTCTCCTATCCTCCTTATTCATCATCACGACATACAGTGCAGCATAGACCCCAGGCCAAGAGTGTTCTAGCTTCACGTTCCTTGACAGCTATTGTGAGGCTCTTGGCTCAGGACTGCAGCACTAGCTGCTACTTATCACATACTTGCAGAGTACTGGTGCAGTTACTTATTTAATTGGCTTAAAATGACCTCTTTCAGGTTGCAACCCAAACTCATAGCCAGGGAGCAGCAGGGCTTCATGGCATGGCAGGGCTGTTCGGTATTATAAAAATACCAGAGAGAAATAGGAACTAATTTGGTTGGTCCTATTTCTTAGCAGAGTTGTAAAAACACAAGCAGCAGAATGAGAATGTAAACCAGGCCCACCTTTCTGTATATAAATAACAACAGACACAATTTTCTTAGGTAAAAGATAAAACATTTACTCACGAATTCTTCATATGTTCAGAAACATAGGCTCTAGCTTAGGTGAAAGAAAAAATAGTCTCAGTCCATCTTAGTCTTTAGTATTGATGCTCTCAGCAGAGACAGCATCTGCCATGCGGCCTCTCCCAATGGCAGGAAGATCAGCAAAGGAGAATATTCAAAAATCCCCCAGGACAAAGGAGGAGGAAGTCAGGTAAGTAACCTCACCCATTAGGAAGTTACATCATGGTAAAACAGGTACATGGGATATTCACCAAATATCCCTTAAAGGGAACATGCAGCATTTGCCTATTCCAACAAGGGCCACCATCACATGTACATCTCTGCTGCTTGCACTGACTGGGGGAGAAAGCAGGGGGCAGACAAAATGCTGCAGCGGCCTGGACCCTGTTTTGGGGCTTTCCCCAGGCTGCCACCAGTGGCAATCCCTGTTGCTGTCACTTCCACCCACCTGCATGTTCTATGTTAGCTGACGTCAATCCACACACTCCAGCCCAGGGTGCAAAAGATAGCGGCCTTAGCCTTAATGGTATTATGTGGGGCCCTCTCTTTAGATGGGACTGTGTATTAATTTACTCACTTCAGAATGTGGTGAGCCAGCCCTGCTGCGTTGGGGGACCTTCCTGGTCATTCTGCTGAGTGGGGGGCTCTGGACAGAGCCAGATGAAAACATGGTAAGGCCCTAAGTCAGGTCAAGTTTGAAGCCCCATAGCAGTACCAGGAAAAGTATGTTCTATTGGAAAGGACAATGAACATAGGAATAATAAAATATATTTTGTTGTATCAGAATAATATGAGTCTGTTTCCGATTTCCTTTGTTTTTTTTAACAAATTATGTAGAACTTTAGTTATTTGTATTTAGAGGCCCTCATAATCTGAGGTCCTAAACTGTAGCTTACTTAGCTTGTGTGCAAATTCAGCACTGGCTCTGGAAATCTGTCCCCCAAATCTTGCCCTACTAGCACCACTGGGTATTGGTGATCATTTTGCACTTGCCATTGACATGAGTAATCATTTGGGGAGATGGCTAGGCAAGAGACTATCGGAGCTGTGTTCCCTCCTGTATTCCCAGGAGCTCCCTGGAAAGGAAAACATTGCTGTAGTCACCCATCAGTACCCTACAGCCAAGTGGGCCCTGCTGCTTCCTAAACTGGCACAATTTATTTATTATTTATTTATTGAATTTATTAGTCGCCCATCTGGCTGGCTGTCCAGCCACTCTGGGCGATGTACAAAATAGGCATACAATACCTAGACATTAAAAATCTAAAAACAATGAAGATAAAATCTAGCCAACCACAAAAGCCTGCCTGAAGAGCCATTTCTCCACAAGCAGGTTTCCAGTGGCCTTCTGTGGATATCAGACCATTCTGACTCAGCTGTTCCGAAATCCAGTTCATCTCAAATCTTTATCTGCATCAGCCACCAGCCATTGCAGTTTGTGCACCAAGAACAAATATTGTCTACCTGTCTGTAATGTGTGCATTGTCAGCTAAATATCTGGCACGTGCCCCCTTTAAGAGAAATAGCTGTGACCCAGGAAGCCAGCTCCTGGAGAGCTGACTCAGAGATAGGACCTGGCTGGAGAAGTGAATTACTACTCTCCCAGACCTCATCAAAATAAAGTGTGATCTACCATAAACGCAGCTTGCAGTGTGTTTCTCTTTCAACAGCAGAAGACAATACATAGTGTCAGCAGTGGGATGAACTTTAATAGGTAAGACTCCATCCCAAGCATGCTTTCTAGGTTTTTTTTAGGGATTTTGGTGCTTAGGTTTTTTCATTTTTGGCTTCTACTTTGTTTGGGTCTGGCCGGGTGAAGACAATACTCTATACATTTATTTATTTGCATATATACATTTATTTGCATGTCCTTTGCTTCCTGAAGAAGTCAGAGTTGTGCCTGCCCCACACTTAGAGCACTCCCGAGTGCATAAGAAGAACTAGAATAGGACCACTAGCCATATAGGCAGTGTGACCTGTCAAAAGGTTTATGCAGTGAGCCCACCGTGGAATGGCACTTGCTGTGGTTTCATCAGACATATGTATATTCATTACAGAGATAGGTCAGGAGACCTTTGCATGCTTTCTCCACCCAGTGACCCTTCCTACTACATTTCTTGATGTGTTGCAATAAGCCACAGAACTCTGTAGTTGAGTAAGGTTTTCTATTCTGACCAAATGGGGGAAACTATGGTTATTAAGTTTGGAACCCATCAAACCACAGTCTACAATTTTTTTTAAAAGATCCTAGTTTGTTCTAAGCCTAGTAACCAGGGCTGACTCCAGAGGTTGGCCAGCTTAGCCATTTGCCAGGCCCCTGAGACCAGCAGAAGGTCCACTGCCCTAATAGTACCATTTCCGCGTTGCGTAAGGAATGCAAGAAGATCAGATGCAGCCTCAGAAGTTTCTCAGTTTGCATGTTCCCGCTCTTGTAGATGAGGGGGAGGCACTGAGGCTCCCCAAAAATCTGGAAGCCAGGACTGCTGGTAACCATAGTTTCCCAGTTTGGATATAACCAGGGGCATTGCTAAAAGATTTGGGACATGGGTCCATAGATGCAAATGTGCAGAAAGCATGCATATATATGCTAATTATGGGAATAGATATGTTCAGAATTTAAATTTTGCAGAAGACAAGCCAACTAACTTCCCACCCAAATCACCCCTGATAAACTCTTTACTTATTGTCCACTCCATCCCAGAACATCCCAGCTCAGTTCAATTAATCCCCACCTAATTAATTTCCCAACAGATCCTATTCCAAATCAGTTCCTCTTCAGTTACCTCCTTTCATCATCCCCAAATCATCTCTAGACAAAACCACATTAAATTCAGTTATTTTGCCCAAATTAATATCGAACCGGTAAACCCCCCCCTCTCTCTGTGTGTGTGTGTTATGGATGGATGGATGGAACTGTCAATTACTTTTCTCCCAGTTTCTCATTTTTCTTAAATTCAGATCTCCACATTTCTGCAGCAATTCTTGATTTTTAAAAAAAAAAACTGATGAAAATTCATCAGCATTTTAGTGTGAATTTCCCCTAAAATATACATTTGTATGCAGTTTTGGTAACTATACACATTTCTGCAGAGCAATTTCCCCTAAAATAATATAACTTTGTATGTTATTTTCACTAATATATGTATTTGTATGCACACTTTACCCTAGTGTAAGCATTTTTGTACACATTACTTGGCAAGAGAACTGCACTACAAATTTTGGAGAAGTGTGAATTTCTCCCTTATCCTCTGTGTGTGTGTGTGTGTGTGTGTGTGTGTGCGTGCGTGCGTGCGTGCGTGCGTGCGTGCGTGCGTGCGTGCGTGCGAGAGAGAGAGAGAGAGAGAGAGAGAGAGAGAGAGAGAGAGAGAGAGGGGTCATTCCCATTTTAACTGATGAAGAACTGAGGCTACAAAGAAGTGGTCTGCCAAAGGCCACAACAGAAGTCTTTGGCAGAGATGGCATCTGAAAACACGTCATTTCAGTACTATCATCTGCGGCAGACATTGTGCATGGTAGCTGCTGGGACTAATTGTAGTTTCCAAGTAATAAATTTTGCAGACTGAGGGTGGAGAAGCATGAGACGTCTTCCCATCATGGTGGTGGGGACATTTGGACCCCCCAGCAACAAATGAATATGACTGCAGGGGCTGTTATTGGGAAAGGCTGCTGAGTAGACAGAGGAACAGATTCTAATCCCGTTTGTACCTGCACAGCCTCAGATCTTCCGCACACTGTATTCTGTTTGTTTTTCCTTGGTATTGCTCCTTTGGTCTGAACTGTGGGTGGTCTAGCTGGACAAAAAGAGCCAAAATCATAAATGCAAAGAGTTTTCTGGAAAGTAGCTAATGTGGAATGAGGCCAGCATCCCCGAGCTGTTAATTGCAGCAAGGATTCGAGAGAAAAGGGACTAACTCAACTTTTCTGCTGGTATGATAGAGGACCCTCCATTATCTCTTGTGTGTAACTTAAGTCTGCGGATTTGCCATCTTTAAAATCCCAAAGGGGGAGAGTTTGAGCTTAGTCCCTTAACCTTGAAGGCTTGTTTTCAACGAGTTAGCCACCTAGCAGATTGGGTTTAGCAAAGGTGCAGGTGAGCTGAAGTTGTCTTGCCAAAGTGCTTTGTTTTGTTCTGGCATGTTTGAAATATCTTGTTAACTGTCAGTAATGTTGGGTAGGAAACTAGACACTGACCAAGTACAAAGCCAGGCTATGAGATCAAATTTGGAAATAGAAGGTCAAACCAGACATTACATCAGGAGATCCAAGATTGGATCTCCTGTGATTCCTTACAAAGGTAAACACAGCTGGGGTGGGGCAGGGCTATTCAGATCAGGGCCATGGCACTGGGGGAACAGTGTTCATCTCATCCCCTCTACCTTCTCAGTTGAACTCCCCTCTCCCAAAGCTGCTGTGGGGCAAAATATGTATATAGGAACCCATATGGTTTGTTAAGTAGCCTCGGTGGCACGGAATGCGTTCTACCAACTTCGGTTGGTAGCCCAACTATGTCCCTACCTGAGCAGGGAGGACGTCACATCAGTGGTACATGCTCTGGTAACCTCGCGATTGGATTACTGCAATGCGCTCTACGTAGGGCTGCCTCTGAAGACAGTTCGGAAGCTACAGCTTGTGCAAAACGTGGCGGCCAGACTGATAACATGGACCAAGCGGTCTGAACACCTGTTCTGGCCCGCTTGCACTGGCTTCCAATATGCTTCCGGGCCAGATTCAAAGTGCTGGTTTTAACCTATAAAGCCTTATACGGCGTGGGACCACAATACCTGCTGGAACGCCTCTCCCGATATGAACCTGCCCGTACACTACGTTCTACATCGAAGGCCCTCCTCCGAGTTCCGACTCATAGAGAAGCTCAGAGGGTGGTAACTAGAACTAGGGCCTTCTCAGTGGTGGCCCCCGAACTTTGGAACAGTCTCCCTGATGAGGTGTGCTTGGCGCCGACGTTACTGTCTTTCCGGCGCCAAGTCAAAACCTTCCTCTTTTCTAAGGCATTTTAATCTAACTTAATTTAGTTTTAACATTTGTTGTAATTGCTTTTAGTTTTCTTATTCTTTTACATTGTTGTTGTATTTTACTATGGAATTTTTGTATATTTTTGCACTTTGTTGTACACCGCCCAGAGAGCTATGCTAGTCGGGCGGTATAAAAATCTAACAAATAAATAAATAAATAAATTAAGACCATGTTAAACTCCCGTCTCAAATGAGAGAGTTGGCAGGTCTCTGATGGTTCCCTGGATGGTGGTGGTGAAACCTCTTAGGTGCCACTTTGTTGCCCAAAATTACTTGCTTTGTTCAATGTTAAGAGTGTGTTCCAGAATCACTCGCAGTCTGGAATTGCATACTGATGCACTCTCCCTCCAAGTTATAATATTTGTTTGCTTCTTTATTACATTTCTGTTCTACTTTTTCTCCACAGAGCTCAAGATGTCCTCCATGATTCTCCTCCCCCTCCCCATTTAATCCTCACAACAGCCCTGTGAGGTAGGTTAGGCTGAAAGACTATGACGAGCCCAAGGTCACCCAGTGAGCTTCATGGCTGGAAGGGGATTTGAGCCCCGGTCTCCCAAGTCCTGGTCCAGTCAGACCTGGTGCTGTCAAGGGGAGCGTTCCTCTTTTAGATAAGTGGCATAAGTTTGAACAGCAGAGAAAACCAGAGCTCTGTGGAAGATCTCTGCAGGCTGACCTCTGCAATTCCAGAGACCAAGCATGAGCCAGTCAAGCTGGGAACAAAAGAGATCTGCCTCTTGGGCTCTTAATTTAAACCAAGTGCTTAAATGCTGCAGCCCTTCCTCCTACCAGACCTAGGCCTGAGACCCTAGAGCAGTAGCGGCCGTGGAGGAGGGGTTGTTCACCTGCCTTCTCCTCTAGTTACTCAGAACAGGAGAGGCAGAGCAGCAGAGAGCTCAATGCAGTGTGGGCACGGCAGGGGAACCAATCGGATGCCCCCACCGCTGTGCCCCCACCTCACCAAGCTCCCCGTTGCCTTGCCCCTCTCCCTCTCAGTAACCAGCAGCCATGTGCGCTGCATTGGGAAGCCAGCTCAGCAATGCCACCCTGCCCACATTGCCCCACTGTGCCTACTACTGCCTTAGAGAAGTGCCACCTGGGCTAGATGGCCAAATGACCTGGCCTGGTATAAGGCCACTCGCCATCTTCCTACCTCTGGGCTTAGAGTCCAGGCAGAGGGTGCAGCTTTTGGGACAGCCTGAGGACATCTCTCTTGGCAAGCTAAGCACTGTTTTAACTATATGGTCCAGCCTCCAAAAGGATCTCCCTAGAAGGCTTTTGCTTATCTTTCGACAGAGGTGTGAAGGTTAAATCGCCCAATGCATGCAGCTGGTGCACCGCGAGATCTAGCCAGGCTCTCGCTTCACAATTTTCCCGCTGTTGTTGTCTTTCGTTCCTGGGTTCCAACTGCCACGGGCATGTGCTGGACTTAATGTGGCCAGAATGCAAGAACCTTGGAACCAGCTTTTCCTCTGTCCAGCCTGCCTTCTCCTGAAATGGGAGTGGGGGTGGACTCGGGAGGGGGGGAACAAATGCTGAACTCCTATCCTAAGAATCTTTCGTCCCACCCTCTTCAGATCCTGGAAATGGCAGGACGGGGCTTTTCCTGCTCTAACTCCTGTTTTTTCCTGTGGGTGGACTAACGAAGGCATTGTGCTATGGTTTGCTTCACGGCTTTCTGCTTGATTAAAGTGGCAAGGGCGAGAGGTAGGCCTGTACAGCTTTCCTTCTCCAGTCTCCTTCTATGTAATCTCCATTTTTTTGTCCCCTCCTTTCATTCCCTGGTCAGTCAGATCTAAGCAAGTTCTTTGAGCGGATGGGTTAATGAGGAATGACGTTTGTCCAGAGGTTGCCTCCCAGAGGCCTCTCTCTCTCTCTCCCCCCTGCCTGTGTTTACATTTGGCTTTGCTGACACCACTGCAGATCCCTTTTCGACTGGCTCTGCAAACTGTGCCACCGTTGGCGCCAGGAGAGGAGATGCTTGGGGCATAGTGTACGCACCTTTCTCTTGATGGTCTGCCTTCCTGGTGCATTTTTGTTAATGCTGAAACAGAACTTTGCATACAGTTAGGAAAGTGGAGAGACTTTTTTTGGATGGTGGAAATGGGAGTGTGTAATTAATCACACTGTGAAGGTAACATACGGTTAGGCCCTCATTCAAAATGACAAGCAGAGAGAATGGAATTTAGAAGAGTGCAGCGCCTCTCTGTCCCCCACCCCCACTGACCCCTGCAGTAATTTGCAATGAGCCCTAGGAGCTGCAGGGAGACTGAATAGGAAATGGAACTGCTGTGCAGACCTTCACAACTCTCCATCACTTCTACTGCTCCTGGCCATGCATTTACAGTTTTCTCTGTCTCTATACTCCCCCCCCCCTCTGTGTGTGTGTGTGTGTGTGTGTGTGTGTGTGAGAGAGAGAGAGAGAGAGAGAGAGAGAGGTCATTCCCATTTTAACTGATGAAGAACTGAGAGAGAGAGAGAGAGAGAGAGAGAGATTTTGGCTCTGTCCCAGGAGAGTTGCAGTCAAACAAGATGAACAAATCTGAAATCTTTGACAAGCCTGGGCATTCTGTAAGATTGTGATCTTGCATGCTGGAATTTGAATTCCATAACATCAGAGTCAACAAGAAGGGACCCAAAAGCTATCTCAGTCCACTACACACATACATACACACAGAGTCAGCCTATGATGTGGGCTCCATGTGATCTAGATATGGCATGCCCTGCTTTGCTGAACTACAGCTCCTATCATCCCTGACTGTTGGTTCAACGGATGTAGTCGTCCAGGGTCTTGGGGAGGGGGGGGTCTAAGACCCCTTACTTTTTTGGGGAGCAGGGTCCCAGCAGGGTCACTATGTTTCCAGGATCTTACAAGCCAATCAGCATGAAAAGGGAGCATGTTAGCCACTGAGAAGAGTCTTCTAACATGCTTCATTGGTCTCTCCTGCTGATTGGAGCCAATCAGCGTGAAAGGAGGTAAGTCAGCTACTGAGAACACCCTTCTCAATAGCTAATACTCTCCCTTTTCATTCTTATTGGCTCCCACAACAACAGGGATGTCTGTTGTTGTGGGAGAAAGTACTAATAAGGGTCTCATTCTCAACCCAGCAGCAAATAAAGGAGGGTGTGTGGCTATGACTAATATGAAGGGACCCTGCACTTCTGAATGCCACTACGCTACTGGTTGACTGGGGCTGATGGGAGCTGGAATTCAACAATGTCTGCAGGGCTACAGCTTCCCCACCTTTGCCCTACTTGGAGAGTAGGTGAATTGCAAAAATGGATCTGAGAGCAAATAAGTAAGCAGACTGCTCCCCCCAAAAATGGAAGCTGCAAAACAAGTAAGGAAACCAAGCACCATCCAACAACCACTGAAATACATCTGGATGAGATCAAGTGGAGAGGGCCTTTTTAACAGGAAAAATGAGATAAAATGTTCTACACAAATAAATCCACCCCAGAGCCACTAGCCAGCCTGACCTGTGCATGGGAGAAGGACTTCTTTCCAGCCTAGACAGGGCATCAATGGGTTAATTTAGGTATGCTGTTGCTCACAGGCAGCATCAGCTACTGCCAAACAGTGGGTACCACTATGCAACCTCCTTGCTGCCAGCATTACACTGAAAATATTCTTGCTCTGAGCAGCAATGCTGCTTGCACACTTGTTGTTCTGTGGCTCAAGAGTCTGCACTGGCACACGGGTTGATAAATTTTAAATGTGACACTAGAGCTGCTTTGTGAATAAGGGCTTTTTCTAACAGTGATGCAAGTGGCCGGCACCATGTCTGCTCTGAATTGGCCCCCTAAGCCTGTCTCCTGAATTATCACTAGGGAATTTTATGGATGGAAAATCCATTATATCCATTTCTCTGTCTTCAGCTGCAGCAACCTTCAGTGTGACACTGAAGGGAGAGGATCAGCTTAGCTGGCTGCTGGTACATTTCTGGGCACCAAGGACTTTCTGAGGAGGTGGCCCAGAGGATCCGAGTTCTCTTCTGCTGCTGCTGTTTCTGTCCTGGGCCCTGGATCTCCCGGTCCTTTCTTCCTTTTTCAAACTTATTTTTTTTAAAAAATTCCTTACAGGGTTGCTGGTCATGCTGCAAAGCACAATGAACGCCAGGTGCCAGTGAGATCCCAGCCAGCCACCGTCTTAATTTGCTCAGAGGCCTACGTTTGCATTTATGTATAAAAATTAGTATATGCCATTTTTCATGCAAATTTGTGCCTTTGCTGGGCACAATTCAAAGTGCCGGTGATGATCCCCAAAGCCCTACATAACTTGGAGACCAGGTTGCCTGAAAGACCGTATTCTCCCATATGCGCCTGCCCAGATTTTAAGGTCATAAGATGCCTTGTACTGAGTCAGGCCTTTGGTCCATCAGCTCAGTATTGTCTAATGTCTGCTGACTGGCAGCAGCTCTCTGGGATTTTAGACAGGGTTCTTTTCCAGCACTACTTGTGGATGCCAGGGACGAAACCAGGGAGCTTCTGTATGCAAAGCAGATGTTCTGCCGCTGAGCTAGGACCCTTTTGCTGCCCTGCCAACCTCTGAAGTGCTTTCAGTGGGAATGCAAAATATGTCTTTATCATTTTTGATCACATGCTTTCATAGGTACCCTTTAGGATGTGGAAGCCCCACCACCATCACCAACTTCTCTGTTGGTGGGCAAATACTTAAAAAAAAGAAAATCCATACAGGCCTTTGGAAGCCACAGCAAATGGCCACTGTCAGGTTGAAATCAAGCAAGTCCCCTCCCTGTTGAACTTCAGGTGCCTGGCAAATACTTTTTTAAAAAAAAAATTCAGCAGGCATTTTAAGTAAGCTTTTCTTATTTTCTGCTTCTTTTTAACTGATTTTATCCTTTGTCTCTTTGTGGACTTCATTGTACACTGCTTAGAAACTATGGTGTTAAATGGTATATAAGTGGCTGAAATAATCATAATGATGATGATTTAAATTTTCCTTAGTGCCCCGGAATGATGTTACATGGGGGCATTGTGGGAAATTATGGTCGTGGCTAAACTCAGCCACTCAGTGTTGCTCAGAGAACAGAACTGGACATAAATTGTGTGTGAGGGAGAGAGAGAGAGCTTACAGGAGACATCAGTGATAGGCCCCATCAGGTGCTGATGCTGTCTGTGAAAGCTGGGATGAATATGTAACAAATAAAATCAAACATAATTGGTGGTGGTGGTGGGGCTTCCAGATCCTAAAGGGTAACTGAAAGCATGTGATTAAAAATGATAAAGTATCCTGAATTGCAACCCACGCTCTTTCTCCTCCAGGCCGTGCTTTTCTGGTTACTGGTTTAGGGTGTGTGTGAATTAGGGTTGCCAGGTTCATGACCTGAGACTGATCCTGTATCTTTAGGAGAAGAGAAAGTCAGCCGAGTGCAGGTGTTCTTGCAACTCTGTGATGGGAAAAACCACAAGGTGGAATTCTCCCTTCCCCCAGCACAACTTTTAAAGATACAGAACACCTCTTGGTTGCCACGCCCAGCCTCCAAGAGGTCTTCTGTATCTTTAAAAGGTGTGGAAGGGGAAGGGAGAATTCCACCTTGTGGTTTTTCCCATTACAACATTGCAAGAACACCTGCACTTGGCTGACTTTCTCTTCTCCTAAAGATACGGATCATCTCAGGCCATGAACCTGGCAACCCTAGTGTGAATGGATCCCATCCATTGTCTTCTGAAAGGTCCCCGGAGACAAGGGCCCCTTTTCTTTGGTACCCAACAGCCTGTCTGTGCTGACTGAGGCTGATGGGAGTTATAGTCTAGAACATCTGGAGGGCACCAAGTTGGCAAAGTCTACTCTAGAGAATGCGTCTGGACTGCCCTCACTCCTTCCATGAGGCCTGCTGCTCCATTCTGGGTTAAGCTGACATTTGAAGCTGCAATTGTACTCTCTCCACCCACTCTGCCCCCCTCCCCCATTGCAATTCTGCCTCCATTCTGAGCAATGCAAGCAAGGGCTGCACAAAAGCCACATTTTTGACACAGAAGGCAAAGGCCTGCTAATATAAATGGAGGCAAAAAGAAAGAAAGAAAGAAAAGCTCAGCTTGGTTCTGGCCTTGGGATTGCATCGCCCCTCCTTCCTCTTCCTTAACAGGGTGGGTTGGTACTATTCCTGGCCCTCACTCAAAGCTATTGTGTTTTGTCCCAATGACTTCCTTGTCATGCCAGTTGAGCTTCCCGAGCCTTTGCTAGCTGCCAGCTTGATTGAGAGCAAAAAGCTTAGCTTGCCGGGATATCAAAGGCATTCACAGGATCACAGAGGCGGAAGGGGCCTTCCAGTCCAGCCCCCTCTTGTGAGAGGGGACCAGCTCTGGGTTTGAAGGGTCCTGCGTAAAATGTCCTGAGTACAAGGGGCTCGAAACTGGGTTATTGGTATTCTGATATACAGGAATATATATTGGTATATAGAGGCTACTGTGCTACTTCCTATTTTGCTTATCAAAGACAAGTTAAACATGGTGAGAGGGAGTTGCACAGCCTTGCAGCATCAGTAGGTCTGCCCATGGGAGTGACCTGAGAAGCACTCTTTGCACACATGTAGGCAGCAAACACTTGAGAAGTGCATTCTTGGCACAAAACGGATTGTGATTGTTCCAGCGACTATGCTCTAAACAAACAGTGTGTGAGACACGGACAACCTGGGAATGACATTGAGTATACAGACCCCAAAAAGGCGCTTGCATCAAGCATGGAATGCACACAATCATTCATTCTTCTCAATCATCCCAGAGTACAGGGCACAAAGTAATGGGCTCAAGTTGCAGGAAGCCAGATTTTGGCTGAATATCAGAAAAAACTTCCTGTTAGAGCGGTACGACAATGGAACCAATGACCTAGGGAGTTGGTGGGCTTTCCAGCAATGGAGGCATTCAAGAGGCTGCTGGACAGCCACCTGTCAGGTGTGCTTTCATTTGGATTCCTGCATTGAGCAGGGGGTTGGACTTGATGGCCTTATAGGCCCTTTCCAACTCTGTGATTCTATGATCACGAAGTGTGTGTATGCCTTGGAGGGTTGGAGGAGAAGAACCCATGTTCAAATACTCAGCTTACCTTGAACAAGTTGCATCTTTTCAGCTTAACTTGAGTCTCTCAGCCTAAACCACAGGCCTGTTATGAGGTTAAAATGAGTGACACCCCTCCCTCACCCATTCTTGGAGGAAGGGTGTGACAGAAATGTGACAAAGAGTGCTTCCTGTCTGTCACGTCCCAGAGCTCCAATGACTATGGCTAAAGTGAAACAATTTGTCTCAGTTCTGTGTCTGCTTGACATCAATGGATCCAAGTCTTGTTACTGCATCTTCAAGGGAAGGGCCCTAGTTCAGTGGTTGAGCACATGGAAGGTCCCCGATTCAACCCCTGGTATCTCTAGGTTGGATGAGGAAAGACTCCCTGTTTGAATCCCTGGAGAGCTGCTGCCAGTCAGTGTAGACAGTACTGAGCTAGATGGACAGATGGACTGACTTGGTATAAGACAGTTTCCTAGGCTTCTGATATTTTTCTCTCTCTTCACTACCTGTATCTTGCTTGATGCAGTAGAAAAATCTTGAATATCTGGGCTTGTTCTGAATCGCTTCCTCCTACCTTCTCTCAGCTGAGTTCTCTGTCCATACATTGTTGTTGTTATGTGCCTTCAAGTCGACTGCGACTTATGGCGACCCTATGAATCAGTGACCTCCAACAGCATCTGTCATGAACCACCCTGTTCAAATCTTCTAAGGTCAGGTCTGTGGCTTCCTTTGTGGAATCAATCCATCTCTTGTTTGGCCTTCCTCTTTTTCTACACCCTTCTGTTTTTCCCAGCATTATTGTCTTTTCTAGTGAATCATGTCTTCTCATGATGTGTCCAAAGTATGATAACCTCAGTTTCATCATTTTAGCTTCTAGAGACAGTTCTGGTTTAATTTGTTCTAACACCCAATTATTGGTCTTTTTCGCAGTCCATGGTATGCTCAAAGGTCTCCAGTTTTGTGGGGTGAAAGCCCACCCCTGGCACAGTTTTCATTGCACAATTCGCACGTAGAAAGGCTATCCTATAGGTCTACTTGGACATTGTTACCCATACAGTGTCCCCATATTTCAGCCAGTTACCACTTCCCATTTTCCATTTGGAAACAATAAACCACTTGGGGCATTGAGGTGTATTTACTACCACAGCTACTTGATTGGGATAGTAAACACACCCCATTGTTTTTTATAGAAAAAATGGACAAGGATAGGTCACCAAAGAGCATTGGAGTTAAATGCACAGAAACATTCTACCTCCTCCGAATAAGTGTTTTCTGGCTCTGGGTGTTTGGGCATTGTCAAACATGCTTCTTCTGACACCACAGACACAAACGTTATCTGGGGTGAAGATATCAGGACACCACATATTGGAAATCTCGTTGGGGTAGAAGATACACCCCGAAAACCATTAGTGTGATTTTTTTTCTTGATAATTGGATGAAAGTTTTAATCTTGCTCTCTGAACCTTGTGTGGCTACTGCTGTTGTCTTGTTCTTGCACCACTACATATGCCTGGAATCCTCTCACACAGGAGTATTTATCTCACTGTTGCAGACATGCTGGATGCTGCTGCTACACATTTATCACCAGATTCCAGAGGTGGGTAACATTTGTCCTCCAGCATTGCTGGACCACAGTTCCCATCATCCCTGACTATTGGCCATGCTTGCTGAAACTGATGGCAGCTGCAGTCCAACAACAGCTGGAGGGCCATAGGTTAGCCAGAGCTGCCATATACAAATATAACTATTATGCCTCTCCCCTGTCCCACCCCAGCTAGCCAAAACATGTAGGACCTTATGATACTGCCATATTAGCTTTCTATGCCTCGTTCCTCGCTCCCGCTCCTCTCATGGACAGGTTCCTCATTGCTCATCTGCTGTGCCCACTGGCCTGTGTGCGCGGTTGTTTAATGCCAGATTGGTGCACAAAAAGATCACACTCATCCATGATTTGATCATGGATGAAGGTGCCGATTTGGTGTGCATTACTGAGACCTGGGTGGGTGAGCTGGGAGGAGTTGATCGGACTGAGGTTTGCCCACCTGGATACTCGGTGTAACACCAGCACAGGCTGCAGGGATTGGGGGGGGAGGAGTTACTGTGGTCTACAGAACTTCCATCTCTGTTGCCAGGAAACCACTGCGTCTCAGAGCTGGCTGTGAGGGTCTGCACCTGGTGTTGGGCCAAGGAGACAGGGACTAGGGTTGCTGCTGGTGTACATCCACCCTGCTGTCCGGCAGCTTCTCTGACCGAGCTGGCAGAGGCCGTCTTGGCTGTGGTATTGGAGGAGAATGATAGTCCTGGGTGATTTCAATGTCCATGCTGAGGCTACCTCTAGTGTTCTGGCTCAGGACTTCATGGCTTCCATGGTGACCATGGGGCTGTCTCAAGTTGTCACCGGCCCGACACATAGGGCAGGGCATGCCCTCGACTTGGTTTTTGCTCTAGATGGAGGAAGAGGTGGTCTGGAGATGGGGGGGTAGATGTCACCCCATTGTCATGGTCAGACCACTTCCTGGTGAACTTTAGACTTATGGCTCTGATCCTCCCCTGCAGGGGTGGTGGACAGATTAAGAAGGTCCGCTCCCAGAGACTAATGGCATCCATAGGATTACTGAACGCCCTGGGGGAGTTCCCAGTAGATAGAGCAGGTGACCCTGTTGAAGCCCTTGACATGCTGTGGAAGGGTGAGGCACATCGGGCTGACATGCTGTGGAAGGGTGAGGCACATCGGGCTTGACACGGTGGCCCCTAATCGCCCTCTCTGGCATTGTGAAGCCCGATTTGCACCTTGGTACACCAGCAAGCTAAGGGCAATGAAACAAGCTGGATGACCGCTAGAATGCAAGTGGCTACAGGCGTGCTGTGAAGCTGATTAGGCACACGTAAAACATCATAACCGTACCTACTGTGCGGTGGTGAGGGCAGCGAAGAAGGCCCATTTCTCTGCCACCATGGCATCCTCAAGTAGCCATCCAGTGGAGCTTTTCTGTATTGTCAGGAGTCTGTTGACATCAACTCCAGTAAATGGAGTATTAGACCCTTCTGAGGCCCACTGTGAATTGTTTGCAAGGCACTTTGAGGGTAAAGTTGCTTGCCTCCATAGCAGTCTTGATGCCCCCTCCACATCTACTGTAGTCCCCAATGAGGGGTCCAGTGCAACGTCTGCTGCAACCTCTTGGGAACGGTTTCAGTTGATGCGGCCTGATGTGAACAAGGTGCCCTCTCAACCCTTGCCCTTCTTGGCTTGTTAAAGTTTGCTGAGGGGATCTAAGGTGCGATCAATGCATCATTGTGGGAGAGAGTGGTTCCAGCCGCCCTGAAAGAAGTGGTGATCTGACCACTCCAGAAAAAGCCCACCCTGGACCCATTGGTTTGCGACAACTACGAACCGGTCGCAAATACCCACTTCTTCGGGACGGTGATTGAGAGGGCTGTGGCACAGCAATTGCAAGTACTTTTTGATGAAACAGATTATCTTGACCCATTCCAGTCTGGGTTCAGGCCTGGTTATGGGACTGAATCAGCTTTAGTCGCCCTGATGTATGATCTTCATCGGGAGAAAGACAGGGGGAGTGCGATCCTGTTATTCTAACTTGATCTCTCACTGACTTTTGATACTGTTGACCAACTTGGTGAGATGGGTATTGGAGACACTGTTTTACAGTGCTTCTGATCCTATCTCCAGGGTCGTTTTCAGAGAATAGGATTGGGTGATTGTCTTTTGGCCTCCTGGCAGTTGTGCTGTGGGGTGCCGCAGGGTACTATCTTGCCCCCCATGCTGTTTAACATCTATATGAAGCCCTTGGGAATGGTCATCAGGAGATTTGGGACGAGGTGTCAGCAGTACGCTGACAATACGCAGCTCTATTTGACTGTAATATCTGAATCAGGAGAGGCTGTGCAAGCCCTGGACGGCTGCCTGGACTCAGTGGGCTGGATGAAGGCCAATAAACTGAGTCTGAATCCTAGCAAGACAGAGATGCTGTGGGTTAGTGATTTCTGAATTCGGATAATTGGTGAGTTGCCTGGTTTGGATGGGGGTTGTACTCCCTCTGAAAGAGCAGGTCTGTAGTCTTGGGGTGATCCTCAATTCATCTTTGTCGCTAGAGGCCCAGGTGACCTCTGGCTAGGAGTGCCTTTTACCAGCTTTGGCTGGTAAGAAAGCTGTGGCTGTTTCTGGACTGGGATAGCCTGACCACTATTGTTCACGCACTGGTAAACTCCAGGCTCGATTACTGTAATGTGCTGTATGTGGGGCTGCCCTTGAGGTTGGTCCAGAAGCTGCAGCTAGTGTAAAATGCAGCGGCGAGACTGCTCACTGGGACAGAGAATTGCCAACATGTGACCCTGCTTCTGAAAGAATTGCACTGGCTACCTATTAGCTATGGGGCTAAGTTAAAGGTTTTAGTTTTGGTGTACAAAGCTCTATACAGTTTGGGACGAGGATACCTGAAAAACCATCTTATCCCTTATATACCCAGTCGATCACTGCACTCCTCAGGTGAGGACCTCCTGCAGATACCATCTTATCAGAAGGTTCATTCCACACAACATAGGAAGTGGACCTTTAGTGTAGTGGCACCTACCCTTTGGAATCCCCTCCCCTTAAATATTAGACAGACGCCATCTCTGTTACCTTTTCGGGGCCTACTGAAGTCTTTCCTCTTTCAACAAGCCTTTTAAGTTGAGACCTTATTTCAGTCTGCGTCTGTGTTGGAATTGCTTTTTAATATGATTTTAAACCTTTTTTCTTTTTTTTAAAGGTGTTTTTAAAACTTTAAAAAATGTTTTTTAAAATGTTTTAATGTATTAATGTCTGTTTTTATGATGTTTTAAAGTGTTTTTAGTGCTCTTGTTTGCCGCCCTGGGCTCCTACTGGGAGGAAGGGCGGGATATAAATCAAATAAATAAATAAATAGCCCACAAACTGGCCTAGCAAGTGGGCCACCAGCTTCTGAACTGATGCTAGTGCATCCAAGCGACCAGACAAGAGGATATGTGAAGGCCGTGCTCTGAGAGTGGACAGTCTAGATAAATTATGGGAAGAGTACATGGGGAAGACATGGCTTTGGCGAGGAAACACAAAATGGAAGAGTGGGTCATGTGATGAATCAAGAGTAAGAACCGGAACGTTTAGTTCTCTGTGTACACATGCCAGCATGGTGTAATGTTTAGAGTATTAGACTAGGACCTGGGAGACCAGAGTTCAAATCTCAACTTGGCCATGAAGCTCGCTGGGTGACCATGGGCCAGTCACAATTTCTCAGTCTAACCTATGTCACAGGGTTTTTGTGAGGATAAAATGAAGGGAGGAGAACCATGTATGCCAGATTGAGCTCCTTGGAGGAAAGGTGAGATAGAAATGTAATAATAATAAAGTGGTGCTTCTGAGCATAGTAGCTGTGAGACAAGACCAGTAATCATAGTTGTGAAGCAACCAGGTTTGAGCCCTGCCTGCCCCCCACAACCAAAATGCACCTTGGAGGGCTACATCCATGCCCCCTCTGCTGGTAGTAATAGGAAGCAGCAGTTACAGCACTGAGATCTGAAAATCAGACTCTCCAGGCTCACTCGCACACAACTTAGGCAGGGTGTCACAGCACAGCTTACTAAGTGTCGGCAGGAACTGCAGGGGAAGTTACCACTTGCCGATGGCCCCCTGATTGACTCAGTTCAGGTGAGATGCCTACTACTCACTCTTCCTTTTTGCACATCCATTGTTGGGGATAAGGCTGACTGGCTACAGATCACTGCGGGAAGCCGCAAGCCGTGTTTCATCCGATGACTCAGGTACCTTCTAGCCAGGAGGTGAAATATTTTCCACTCAAATCACTCAGCACATGCACGCATGTCATGGTCTGGGGTCATCTTCAGGCATGAGTCACAGAGCCAGAATCTTTGTGCCAAGACATCTCTTGAAAGCTGGTGAGGGGCATGCCAGGCGGGATCTGGATTAATCAACAAGCACGGCTCAGTGGCTTCCTCCCTCACCCATACCCCATATTTTACCCACTCTGTTTTACTCTCTGTCTTTTTATATGTGCTGCCTGAATGGGCACAATGCAGCTTTTTTTCTCGTTGCAATGAGAATGTTACTCCTCTCCATAAGTCCTTGCTCTGGCACCCTGACACTCTCTTCACATCAACTTTCTAGTCTAGCCCTTAAGTTTAGCAGAGCAATCCTACCTACAGAAAGCTGGCGCAAGGGGCTCCTATTCCAAACTCCATTTAGGAGGAATCTAACGCCACCCTGTTTGCTGTCTAAAATATACTGGATTGTTAGGTCACGTGACCAAGCAGAAAGGGGTCTGGAATAGGTGTCTCTCCTTGCCCTGTCCCTCCCTCACCATGCCCCTTTGGGGGGGGACTTAAGTCAACGTAAGTTACACTGGCTCAGGCAGGTTGAGGGACTTGCCCTGGCAGAACCTCGGCTCAGCCAGGAAAGCCCAAGATCCACCAAATCCAAACTCTCTCATCCTGGCCGATCTTGGGTTTGGATTGAGCTGTGAATCTCTCACATTGGTTTGAGTTGGCCCACCTGTACAAGCAGCCCACAGGCTTGCTCAGGCATCAGTGTTTTGAGGGCTTCCAGTGAAACTGTGTGCGAACCAAGAGGTGTTTCCAGGATCCTTGTCAAAAGATACTCGGATGCTACTCAGATTGCCTGTCCCAGTGCCTTTGTGTTATGCGTCAAGGGACACCAAGGCCCATTTTAAAGAAGGGCTGTCACTTAATGGTAGAACACGCGCCTTGTATGCACAAGCTTGCAGGTTCAATCCCCAGCATCTCCGGATGGGATTCAAAATCCAGGCTGAAAATCTGGAGCGCTCTTGCCCATCAGTGTACACAGGCCTCCTCAACTTGGTGCCCTCTAGACAACTCCTATTATTCCTGGGATGATGGGAGTTGGAGTCCCAAACATCTGGAGGGCACCAGGTTGGGGAAGGCTGGTGCATGCAGTTCTGAACTAGATGGACCAGTGGTCCCACTTGGTATAAGTCAAGCTTCCTTTGATCACGCAGTAGAGCAAAAAGGGTCTGATCAGTAAATGAGCAGCACAATCCTACACCTATGCCTTGTCGAACTGATTGGGAGTAGTGACCATAGTGCTATTAAATTAAACATACATGTAAATGGCCAATTGCCAAGAAAATCCAACACGGTCACATTTGATGTCAAAAGAGGAAACTTCACAAAAATGAGGGGATTGGTAAAAAGAAAGCTGAAAAACAAAGTTCAGAGGGTCACATCACTCAAAAATGCTTAGAAGTTGTTTAAAAACACTATATTAGAAGCTCAACTGGAGTGCATACCTCAGATCAGAAAAGGTACCACCAGGGCCAAGAAGATGCCAGCATGGTTAACGAGCAAAGTCAAGGAAGCTCTTAGGGGCAAAAAGTCTTCCTTCAGAAAATGGAAGTCTTCTCCAAACAAAAAGAATAAAAAGGAACACAAACTCTGGCAAAAGAAATGCAAGAAGACAATAAGGGATGCTAGAAAAGAATTTGAGGAGCACATTGCTAAGAACATAAAAACCAACAACAAAAAATTCTATAAATACATTCAAAGCAGGAGATCATCTAGGGAGGCGATTGGACCCTTGGATGATAAGAGAGTCAAAGGTGTACTAAAGAACAATAAGGAGATTGCAGAGAAACTAAATGAATTTTTTTGCATCTGTCTTCACAGTGGAAGATATAGGGCAGATCCCTGAACCTGAATTAACATTTGCAGGAAGGGATTCTGAGGAACTGAGACAAATAGTGGTAACAAGAGAGGAAGTTCTAGGCTTAATAAACAATATAAAAACTGACAAATCACCAGGCCCGGATGGCATCCACCCGAGAGTTCTCAAAGAAGTCAAATGTGAAATTGCTGATCTGCTAACTAAAATATGTAACTTGTCCCTCAGGTCCTCCTCCGTGCCTGAGGACTGGAAAGTGGCAAATGTAACGCCAATCTTCAAAAAGGGATCCAGGGGGGATCCCGGAAATTACAGGCCAGTTAGCTTAACTTCTGTCCCTGGAAAACTGGTAGAAAGTATTATTAAAGCTAGATCAACTAAGTACATAGAAGAACAAGCCTTGCTGAAGCAGAGCCAGCATGGCTT
Organism: Rhineura floridana; assembly: GCF_030035675.1. Lineage (NCBI taxonomy): Eukaryota > Metazoa > Chordata > Lepidosauria > Squamata > Rhineuridae > Rhineura > Rhineura floridana. The sequence goes on along the minus strand of NC_084490.1, from coordinate 42,134,941 downwards.
CTGCAAGGGAAAGTCCTGTCTCAGTAATCTATTAGAATTCTTTGAGAGTGTCAACAAGCATATAGATAGAGGTGATCCAGTGGACATAGTGTACTCAGACTTTCAAAAAGCATTTGACAAGGTACCTCACCAAAGACTTCTGAGGAAGCTTAGTAGTCATGGAATAAGAGGAGAGGTCCTCTTGTGGATAAGGTATTGGTTAAGAAGCAGAAAGCAGAGAGTAGGAATAAATGGACAGTTCTCCCAATGGAGGGCTGTAGAAAGTGGAGTCCCTCAAGGATCGGTATTGGGACCTGTACTTTTCAACTTATTCATTAATGACCTAGAATTAGGAGTGAGCAGTGAAATGGCCAAGTTTGCTGACGACACTCAATTGTTCAGGGTTGTCAAAACAAAAAGGGATTGCGAAGAGCTGCAAAAAGACCTCTCCAAACTGAGTGAATGGGCAGAAAAATGGCAAATGCAATTCAATATAAACAAGTGTAAAATTATGCATATTGGAGCAAAAAATCTTCATTTCACATATACGCTCATGGGGTCTGAACTGGCGGTGACCGACCAGGAGAGAGACCTCGGGGTTGTAGTGGATAGCGTGATGAAAATGTCGACTCAGTGTGCGGCAGCTGTGATTTGGCAAATTCCATGCTAGGGATAATTAGGAAAGGTATTGAAAATAAAACAGCCAATATAATGCCGCTGTATAAATCTATGGTGCGGCCGCATTTGGAATACTGTGTACAGTTCTGGTCGCCTCATCTCAAAAAGGATATTATAGAGCAGAAAAGGTTCAGAAGAGGGCAACCAGAATGATCAAGGGGATGGAGCGACTCCCTTACAAGGAAAGGTTGCAGCATTTGGGGCTTTTTAGTTTAGAGAAAAGGCGGGTCAGAGGAGACATGATAGAAGTGTATAAAAATTATGCATGGCATTGAGAAAGTGGATAGAGAAAAGTTTTTCTCCCTCTCTCATAATACTAGAACTCGTGGACATTCAAAGAAGCTAAATGTTGGAAGATTCAGGACAGACAAAAGGAAGTACTTCTTTACTCAGCGCATAGTTAAACTATGGAATTTGCTCCCACAAGATGCAGTAATGGCCACCAGCTTGGATGGCTTTAAAAGAAGATTAGACAAATTCATGGAGGACAGGGCTATCAATGGCTACTAGCCATGATGGCTGTGCTCTGCCACCCTAGTCAGAGGCAGTATGTTTCTGAAAACCAGTTGCCGGAAGCCTCAGGAGGGGAGAGTGTTCTTGCACTCGGGTCCTGCTTGTGGGCTTCCTCCAGGCACCTGGTTGGCCACTGTGAGAACAGGATGCTGGACTAGATGGGCCACTGGCCTGATCCAGCAGGCTCTTCTTATGTTCTTAGAAGCAAGCCCCTGGGAAGTAGGTACAGGATTGCAGCCTTAGTTGCTCTCCAGCCGTAGGGAAATTAGTCTTGTCTCTCCTGAGAAAGAGACAGCCTGGTGCTTGGTAGGAGGAAATAGCATAGCAGGATAAAATAATGCTTCAACTTGTGAGGTGGGCACAGCTGAGAGTTAGGGCAGAGGGTTGTCTTGCGCAGAACAGAGGTAGGATGTTGGCTGTAACATCCTACCCAAGAGCGGGGATCATATGTACCACAAGAAAAGGGGAGTTGGCTCACTTCTTTCCAAGGCAAAACAGATGACTGGCTTATCAAGTGGTTACAGAACAGTGTAGTAAGTTAGTAGTGTAGGGGCGTCTGTATCCATCCTCTACGGCAGGGGTGGGGAACGTGTGGCCCTATAGATGTTGTCGGACTTCAACTCCCATCAGCTTCAACCAGCATGGCCAACAGTTGAATTCCAACAACATATAGAGGGCCACCCCCTGCTTTAAGGCACAGGCGTGCGCGTGCACACAGGCACACTTCTGCAATTATTTTTGGTCCATGTATTTACACCACAGAGTGAGGACTGCCACAAAATACTATCTTAATCTGCAGGGATAGTCGACAGTTTGTACAGCAGTCTCAGGCCATCTTCTGCCCCATCAGCTCCATGAAGCCTTAGGGCAGGCCCACAAGTTACCAATTTCTAAGGAAAGGCTGATTAGTGTAAGGGAAAGTCTCTAAATTGAAAACAGTGATGATAATATTTTCTGTGCTCTTGAGACAGTGACATCCGAAATCCACTGGAGTCACTTGCCTGTCTCTGGCACACACCTTCCAACGCTATCTGTTTTAACAGGTCCGGTAATACTTATTTTGCCTGTGTATGTGTGGGTTGGCAATAGGTACTGAGTCTGTACCTGCCAGTTATGCCTATTTGCCTGGCAAAATATTTGCCTTAGAGTGCTGTGCAAACCAGACCAGTGAGTTTCATAGTTAAATGATGCACTGGGCAAAGAAATACCTCTTTGCTTATCCCCCAGTAATGATACAGTCCAGGGGCAGTGTTACTGAGATTAGTTCCCTGTGGATAAGAAAACACTAGAGATTTAGGGGGCCTTTGCTATACTTATACATGTTACTTTATGTGTAAGTATACAAGAAGATCAGAAATGGAGGCAAACAGGAATTTTGCAACCCCACATCAGATCCCCATAAAGCTGGGCTCCCCGATATTTTTGAGCCCATTTGGAAATTTGAAATGCCACTGGGGTGTGTGGCTGGAAGGGATGTGGTAGGAATTCGATTCAGTTCACATTTAAAGGTGAACCTACGTAGTTTACACTTTCTCAAACAATGCATGAACCGAAACACAGTCATCCTTCAAATTTTGTACTTCTCTGAAGTTTGCAATGTACACACCAAGCAGTGTGTACAAAAATGCATATGAAGTAGGGTAAAGTATGCATAAATGCATATATTGGTATAATAACATACAGAAATGCATTTTATCAGGGAAAATTGCTTTGCAAAAATTTGTATAGTGGGCAAAATTGCTTTGCAAAAATGCATAATTAGGAGAAATTTGCACTACAATGCTGAAGAATTTTCGTGAGGACTTTTTAAAAACTCGCAGAAATGTGGAGAACTGAACTTAAGATTAGAAAAATGAAAAACTGGGAGAAACCAACATTGACAGATTTGGCTGGTCATGAAATGGGTGTCATGGGGGCCTGGTGAGTCACAAAGGACAAGTAACTTGCCCAAAAAACTGTGTACAAGGCAGAGTCCCCAAATACCAAGGCACATATTTGACCCCACATTTGCATCCAAATTCTCTTTCACCCGTTCCACCTCATGCATCAGTTCACACTCACACACACACACAAATGTGATTCTTGCCTTTTTGATAATTATGTAGACTAGAAAAAAAGAGGGCTCCTCCAGATTTGTCAAAGACCCCTTGTCTTTGTTTTGGAGTCCTTTTTGAGGTTACTGCTGTCCTTAGCAATTCTGTTTTCCAACTGTTTTTCTACCATTTCTTTCTCTTACATGCACGCACACAAACAACTCTCTCTCTCTCTCTCTCTTCTATGACTTTTGCTCTTTTTGTTTTCCTCCACCATCCCACCTGCCACTGTGAAATGTTCCCTTGGCGCATTGTTGCTTCTTTCTGTCTAATGCAAGAGGCGCCCAGCCCACGGTGCTGAAAAAATACAGCTGTGTTTTTAGAACACAATGGAAGGCACATCCCAGCTGCTGCTGTACTAGGACAGAAGTGATATTTTGCTGAAATGGAAGAAGCCCCACAGAGGAATTAGCTTCTTTGATGGGCTTGTTGATGCCACTTGTCTCATTCTGGGGATGGCTGATCAAATTTGATAGCAATTTAGAGATTGGGGTGGGGATCTCAGGCCCAGGGTGCAAATGTGGCCCTCCAGGCTTCTCTATCTGGCCCTCAGGACTCTCTCCAACCACACCCTCCCCCAGCTACATGCCTTAACTAGTCCTATTTCATTCCCTCCATGAGTGACTCTGCCTGGCTGGAATTTGTCCTTGTACTCTGTTAATGCTTGTCTGTATGGAGGATAGAGAGGGGTGTGCAAGTGTTAGTAGAAGCATGTCTACTGTACAAAGGTAAAATCTGCAATCATTGCTTTGCCCACTTTTGCCCCTGGCCCCACCTGCCACTGGCATGTGGCCCTCTGAAGGCTGTCCAGGAGGGAATGCGGCCCTCAGTCTGAAAACGGTTCATCACCCCTGGTTTAGAGATTGGGGTGGAAGAGTCAGTGTCAGAAATGCAAATGCTGGTTTAGGGAAGGCTATACCAATTCTCTGTGTGTGTCCCATGTGAGGAAGTGATATATCCTGACCTATACTGATGAGCGTGTTTCTGGTATGGGGATGTAAGAGCCATCCCCTCCGTTACAGACTGCACGGCAGGGAAAGCGGGGATCCCTGGAGGCCACTGTATCTAGGATCTGGAATGCTAGGCAGATGGAAAATGACAGTAGACAAACAGCTCTATATCATGGGTTGGACTGATTTGTTTGAAATGCAAACAATGGTTTGGCTTCTAAGCTCTGGTCACTGCAAACCAGAGTTTGACATGATGTCTGAACTCAGTTGGTGTGTCACTTGCATGGTGTCACAGACCTAATTCAAGGTGACGAACATTATATGTAATTCTATAATAGCATCCCTTAGGCAACACTCATCCCCAAAAAAGCCCTTAAAAATCTTGAGGAAGGCCCTTCATTTGTATGGATTGTTTTTTGAACGGATGCGTTTTTAATTATGTGTTAGGAATTTTTAAAAAAACTTCTGTTATGAGCCATTTGGAGCTTTACCAAAGATCAGGAAGGATTAAAATGTTTTTAAAATAAATGCAGAGAGGAAGAGCAGGCAAGGTGCATTGCTCCAAGTGGAAGCAATTTGGAGATGGAGTCCTTGGTGCTAAGTGGTATTTAATTTTCAAAAGAAGAGGTGCTGAGTTTCAAGCTTGCCTGGGAGTTCCACTGTTTGAGCTGGATGCCCTCTCCTACAAGCACCACCTGTGTAGAAACTCAGTCATTAGTGATTGAGGGAAGGCATTCTACACATACCCAAAAGCACTCTCTTCTAATCCGACATATTTTTCTCCCCTCTCTCCAGGCTGCTTACTGGAGCGCCCCGTGATATAGCTATAGAGATGGAGAATGCTACACGGATGGGTGCCATGTATGCTTGCCCTTTGACTGCAGCCACCGACGACTGCAAACGAGTGGACATCAAGGTGACAAGTACGTGGAATGTGCAAAGCAGAGCCCAGTTGGGGCGGCTTGCAAAGTTTGGTTAAAGACTGAGGGACCAGGCTGAAGACAATATAGTACATCTGGGATTTAACTGTTAAGATTCCAGAATGAGACATTTTCTAGAGGCATAACTGTGTTACTCAGCTGCAGGAAAAACAGCAAAGAGTCTTGTGTCCAGAGTTGAGCAGTATCTTTATTAGGAGGGCCAACCAAAACATCACAAAAAATTGTGGCAAGCTTTCAAGTTCTCCAGAACTCTTCATCAGGCAATGATGGCCTACAAAGCAGGGATTGGGGAGACAAGGGGGGGGGAAACAGCTGATCAGAGGTACCTGCCAACCCTCTTTTGACCTAGCAAGGTTTTTAACTGCCTCACACCTGACCTGGCTGAAATAGAGAAGAGCTGGAGGTTCTCCACCCCCTCCCCATTCTACAGGTATCAGGTTACACACCTAGGGGTCTGAGATAAAGAAGAAATGGCTGTTCTCCATTTCTGAGAAATTAAAGTCTGGCTTGTAACCCAGATCTGCCCTACACCTTCAATAAAAATAGAGGTTCCTAGGATTAAAGAGAAACATCTCAGACTTTAATTTAGCAAAGACAAGAATTAACTTTGGATGGCATATTGGGTGAAAAGAGTCAACTGAAGCCAAATTGTAAAATATTATATCATGGGTAGAAGGATGTAGCTCTCAAAATACAAAGTCCATCTTCGGGTAGTAGAAAATCATCTTTCTCTAGTTGCACATAAAAAGCAAAGATCTGTAAGAAAAAACTCTGATGTTTACACTCTCACATGCACATGGATGTAGAGAGAGAAACAAATGTAAGGAATAAGGTAAGGGGGAAATGGATTGGGGGGAAAAGTAGACAGAGAGTTATGTTAAAACTTGAATGTATGTAGAATTTGGAAGTAGAGTAGGGCCCCGCTTTACGGCGCTTCGCTTTAAGGCACTTCGCTAATGCGGCGGTCTCAGACGCAATTAGACTAAAGCCCCACCCATACGGCGCTTGTTCTGCTTTACAGCGGTTTTTGGGCATTGCGTGCCATTCTATTCAACGAGTTCCACTTTACAGCAGTTTTCGCTTTACAGCAGGGGTCCAGAAAGTAACCTGCCATATGAGTGGGGCCCTACTGTACCGACATCAGATTCCTCTCCCATGTTCAACTGCCCAAAGCTGTCCTGCTCCTTCAATAGAGTGGTTACGTATCCATCATCCCCCAGAAGGACAAAAAAATGTTATAAATACTAGGGGCTCTGCCCCTGTGCACTTTGCATGCCTCCCCCCCTTGCCCTATGTCGCCAAGGCACCTCCCCCTCCCCCTGTTCTCCATCTGGTCTTGCCCACTTTACTTCCTTCTTCCCCCCAGCACATAGGCTAGAGGAAAGGGAGGCCTCAAGGTAGCAATGCTGACTCTTCTCACAAAGTGGCTCTCTGGGTCCCATAGGGTGTTGCCCGCCTCTTGCCCTCCTTTCCCTTTCTCCCCCCCCATCTTGAGCCCAGTACAGCTGGTCCACAGCATGCCACTTGCCTTCCTTCCTCTTCCTTTCTGTCCTGCCAATCTTGAGCCCAGCACAGCTGGACTATGGCACGACACCTTCCTTGCCCTTTCTTCCCACTTGCCAGCATTGAGCCCAGCATAGCTGGGTTACCATGCTCTTGTTCACCTTCATTCCCCATTTGCTCCCCTTCACTGAGCTACAGCCCAACATCATTGCCCGCTTGCTTTTCTCTACCTTGAAACCAGCGTGGCTAGGTCTCCATATATATATATATATATATATAAAGAATTGCTGCAATTTAAATAGAAACATAATACATCTCACTGTAGTGGAGACTGTGACCAGCTGACCTGCATGGCTTCTCAACCTGTTGTCCAGGTGCTGTTGATGGGCAACATCAAGGTCCCTGTTCTTTATTTTTAAACTGGACTTGGACTGGACAGTTTCTTCAAATGAGGACACCTTCAAATAGCGGGTTGCCTTCTTTGAAGTAGGACACGTGGCCAGTCTATCCCTGAAATTCATTAACTATTTTATGTAGAAGGTCTTTCCTTTGTCTGTCCTGAATCTTTAGGTCATCAGCTGCAACTGGTGACCCTGAATTTTCATACATCTAGAACACATATACTGGGTTGCCAGTTTATATCCCAGCCCAAGGTGCTCACATTGCTGTTTAAATCCCTAAATGATTTAAATCCCTAAATGACTGCATCCTTCCCTACAGATGTTTCTGGGTGTTAAAATCTATAGAGAAGGGCCTCACAGTTTTGAGGGGTGCTGGCCCAGGAAAGGGCTTTCTCTGTGGCAGCCCAAAAACAGTGGAGCTCCCTCCCTAAAGAGGTGCATCTAGTGCCATTGCTATTCAGCTTTTGTCATATGCTGAATATACACCTCTTTACCCTGGCTTATTTTTGTGATCTACCTGGAAATTGTTAATTAATGTATCGTCATTTTTGTATTTATAGTTGGTTTTGTTTGGCTTAAAACGGTTTGTTTATAAAAATACTTGTATGCTGCAGTTTTATAAAGAATATCAAAGTGGTTTACACACACATACAAACACACTCTAAAGACCACATAAAAAATTAAAACCAATCACCAGCTGAATGTTACAGAAATTACCTGCACAAGCCTGGCAGCAAAGAAAAGTTTTCAGCAGATGCTTAAAGGTTAATATGGAAGATGTACTTGAATCTTTACTGGAAGTGCATTCCACAGGATTTGGCCAATAACACTAAAGACTCAGTTTTGTGTAGATGTCAGATGAGCCTCATCACCTCGGGGGGGGGGGGAGACCGGTGATGCTTCTACAGATTATCTCAGTGATCGAGCTGGGATACAAGGGTTCAGGTGGTCCCTAACGTGCCATTGTAACCTACCCTGGGACTTTAGGGCAAATGATAGGTAGTAAATAATAATACTGTTATTATTATTATTATTTATTTATTACATTTATACCCCGCCTTTCTTTCTCATGACTGAAACCCAAGGCGGCTTAGATATGGTTCCCAGGAGGTCTCCCATCCAGGCAGTGACCAGACCTGACCCTGCTTAGCTTCAGCAGGGAGCTGGCCTTATGTGCCTGGGACTATGAAAATGAGAGAAATTTTTCAGTCACATTTTTTCAGTCATATTTTTCTATACTAAATAGTCCCAAATGCTTTAGCCTTTCCTAATATGGAAGGCTGTAGTTCCCCAATTGAGTAAGCATCTCAGGTACTTCATGGGGAAGTTGTGAGGGGAAGTGCAAAAAAAAAAGAAAAAGGCAGAGCATTTTGTTTTTGCAAATGAGGTAATAAACAGCAACCCCTTATTACTCCTCAGCTGCTTTCTGCAAGGCATCCAGATGCAACTTGCTTGAAGTTTATCTTTAATTGGCATCACTCTTTAATCTATAGCATTGATAGCTTTGATGATTAATTTCAAACAAGATCTATTCATATCTCATTTTTACTTCCTGTATCTTTCTGTGCTGGAGACTAATCTGTCAGTGTCTCTCTTTTCTGCAGCTAAGAAAACTGTGCCCCTTTTTGTGATTACTGGGAAAATCTAACCCAAAAGTGGGGATGGGGAACCTGTGGCCCTCCAGATGTTGGACTACATCTCCCATCACCCATATGCTAGCTGTGACCGATGGAATCCCAGAAGCATCTGGATGGCCACAGGTTTCCCGTATCTGCCTTAAAAGGATTGGCGCTCTAATTCTATGCACACTTGGGAGAAAGTCCCATTTAACTCAATGAGGCTTACCTCTGAGGAGACATACATAGGATTACATGGGGGGGGGTTGGTTGGAATATGACAGGAAGGTGGATCCTGTCCTAATTGCATTTCTCTCTTTTTTGTCCCTCTGTGTTCCCCTCAGGTGAACCCCGAAATAATATCGTTGAAGACATGTGGTTGGGGGTGACGATAGCAAGTCAGAGAGTGACGTCTGGGAGAGTGATGGTGAGTAGTGTGTGCATGGGGAGGGGAGAGTTTCCCCTACAGGGATGGGGAACCTCGTGCTGTTCAGATGTTGTTGGACTACAACTCCCATCATCCTGTCATCCCTGACCATTGGCCACGCTGGCTAGAGCCGATGGGAGTTGGAATCCACCCCACCCCTGTTCTACTGCCTTTAACCATCTCTCCATTGGACCAGAAGCTTATGGCAGAATTACATGTTACACTTGGCATGGGGCCACCACCAAAACTGGCAGACCAAGTACAGTGCATCCCATCTCCCCTGTTAAAATGGAGGCTCACATCTCCATCTCATGGCACTATCATCATGTTCTCCCATATTTGCTCCATGGCATCGGCTGCTGCTGCAAGCGATGGGGAAATGCACAATGTAATAATATCACTTTAGGTACTTCACCCTGTGCTTTTGTCCAGGGCTGGCGCCAGGAATGCTGGGGCCCTTGGGCACCACCCTGCCCTGTCACACACACGCATGAACACCCCACCTACCTATCTTTCCCCTGAAGGGTCTCTCCTTAGGGTGGGTGGGTAGCGCTCCCTTCCACAACAGCATTGGCTCCTGACCCTGCCACAGATGCCTGCCATCAACCAAGATGCTTCTCTAAGGGGCTGATGCCTCTGCTACCATCTTGGCTGATAGCAGGCTTGCACCCCCAGCACAGCCAGCATTTACTTCAAGGAAGAGATAGATGGGGGATGCAGGTGGGTGTTGCAGGCCTGCACGGTAGTGGAGGGGTGCCTGGGAGCTCTCTCTCTGCAATCTGCGGCAGGGTGCTACCCACCAACCCTAAGGAGGCACCTTTAAGGGGTCCTCAGCCAGGGCCCGACCTGGCCGCCCTCTGGCACTGGCCATTTTTGCCTCCCCCCTCCACAGTGTTTGGTTTAAAGTCCTCTTGTGAGGCTCCTGCCAAACACATTCTTCCCAGTCCTTGTGAAGGGTACCACATCTCCCGCTGGGAGTCCTTCATTTTGTAGTGTAGGCCATGGTTCAGTGAACCAAACCTTTCCCAGCGAGACAGGTTAGACCGTTAAGAAGCCTATTCCCCCCTGCCCCAAACTGTTGTAAGCAGGCAAAGTTGCTTCCATGCACATCCATATGATCTTCAAAAGCCTGCTGCCAACTGGCCCTCTCTTCCTGGTACTTTTTGCCTTTTCTTCAAATGTAATCCTCCTCCAATTCTGCCTTCTATCCAACAGCCTTTTCTTCTTTGAATCTCTCCCTGTTGCTATTTTGATCCGCTGCCACATCAGCATCTTTAAATGGCTCATAAAAACAATCTTCAGTGGAATTTGCTGAAATTCAAGAAATAGCTTTGGGTAGTGGATGCCAGACGGTCAGGCGCCTTGGAGATCACAATGCAGGTGCCACTTGTGCCCATTGTCTCTCACTTTATTAAAAAAAAATGCCAGTTGTAGAATTCCTTTTGGAGTGGGTTCAACTTTCTTGAGAAATTCCCTGCCACTGCTGTTCTGTTCTTGAATATGTCACCCCTAGTTTTGTCATCCACTAGGATAGACCTCACTGTCTCAGTTGTGGTCCCTTGTAGCTGTAGCTAAGGACAGACTTAATTTTATGCTGGGTTTTCCAGGCCTTAAGCCCAGAATCTGTTTTCATTGCCGATCACAAGTCCTGAACACATAGTGTAATAAAGATTGAAGTTCCTCTGAGCGTGTATGGAGCACTTTTCACAGCTTCATGAAATTTGAAAGCATCCAGGGCAGGGCTTAATTTGACCATGGGGTTCGGTCAGAATTAGCCAGTACCAGCAGTCAGCCTGGTAAGAGTGAGACAAGAGAGAACCTTTAAGCATGTTTGGAGTGCCTACGCCTCACTCTTGATGAATCACAGCCAGGCCAGAGAAATCTGGAATGGGAGTAAGAGGTTGAGGCTCAATACTCTCTTTGGAGTAAGCATTGATTATTGCTTAAATGCGAGGGTGTCTGTAAGACCTCCTCTCTTTCCTTTCCGTGCTGTTCCTTTACATTGTAATTCTCTCTCTTCACATATATCTCACCTTGCTTTCTTAGAAACATATACACTCAGAGCACTGACCATGTCACTTCAATGGATGGCATCTACCATACTGTTCAGGCTTAACAAGCAGGAGTTGCTTACTTTTAGGCTCAAGTACAATGCAAACAAAGTTTAGATCTAGGCCTACATAGAGTCAAGGCTTGAGGGTGGGCTACTTCACATACACAAACACCCACAGTTACACATCACAATGTTTTCCATGTGTTGATTACATGATCCATAAACATAACTTTGAAGGCAAACACGTATAGACAAGTCCGCGATCCTCAGCCAGTGATGGCTCTCTACTGCATGTATTTCCTTTTCAAACATTATGGTATTCACTCCTGACACAGCTGATGGACATGCTGCAAATACCCCCTTTTCGTGCCATATCAAGAAGCTCTTAGGCTAAGGAACCATTTTTGGCGCTAGGGCTGAGCATGTACAGACCATATCCCCAATGTACCTAGAATCACAGGTAAGGACTTGAAGCCACAATGTGAGTCTTCCAGGAAACTAGAAGTCTCACCCTCCCATTTCAATGCCAGCTAAAGCCTTCATTGCTTGGCTTTTGCCAGGCTTGTGCTCACCGGTACACCAGAGTCTTGTGGGCTGGCAACGAGGACCAGAGGCGCATGGTGGGGAAGTGCTACATCCATGGCAATAACTTGCACCTTCAGGAGAAGGATGAATGGCAGACTTATCACAATGAGATGTGCAACGCCAACTACGACTTTGAGAAGACAGGCATGTGCCAGATGGGCATCAGTGGCGGTTTCACCACCAACAGTGTTTATTTTGGAGCTCCTGGTGCTTACAACTGGCAAGGTTAGTGGCACTGCGGGTGTCCCCCCTCTTATTTTATAATAATGTGTGTGGGACTCAAGTGGTTTTATGGGTTAATTCAGTAAGAGCTGAAACAAAGGGGCTGGGAACTGTCGAAACACATTAATGTGCTTGTAGTTTTTTTTTTTTTTAATCAACTTTATTTTATTTATTTATTAAATTTATATCCCGCCCTTCCCCCCAGAAGGAGCCCATTATATTACCCATAATCTTATTATTTTTTAAAGAGAAAATATTCCCAAGTTATTGATGTTGTCAGATGTAGGGGTTTGAGAAAAAGCAGGCTTGCAGGTGTTGAATTGGCAAGTTGTTACTTCCTGAAAATTCATCATCAAGGTGTAACATTTTAAGTTTGGTTAAAAATTCCCTCAAGGTCAAATTAAAAAGCAAATAAACCCTAATGATATTTAAAACATCAAAACTTTTTTTGCATGATTTGAGATTCATGTAATTTAAAAAAAAAAAAAAACTTTGCTATAGAGCATTAGCCACAGATCAGGTTTGCTATTTCAAATCATTATTCCATGTTCAGCATTCCTTACTGCTCCTTCACCCTCTCCCCACAGTCAGAATAAAGAGCCCTTCCAGTCTTTGGTTTCTATATAAAGTTCCTCACCCCACATCCTAATGTGCTGTTTCCTTCACCTCTCTTTCTTGAAGGCCTCTACTTCCTCCACCCTTGTCCTCTCAGGTCCTCCAAACTCCATGCCATTCTTGCAGGCCTCTTCTCCTCCTCCTCCTTCTCCTCCTCCCCCCTTCCCTCAGGTCCTCTCTGCTCCCTCTTGAGGCTTGGGAAACCTGTGGACCAACAGATGTTCTTGGACTCCAACTCCCATCATCCCTGACCATGGGCAATCACCATTAACAATCAAAAGTACTGCAAAAGTACTACAACAAGAAGAGCAAAAGGGGCGGCGGGGACAGTCCTTGTTAATTGGCACAGCAGTTAGCCTGAGGCAAGAGACAGAACAAATGGGCAATGAGCTGCCTAATTTATATTTAAATAGGGGGGAAATGGTGGAACAAGTGCCTACAGCATTAGCATTTTCATTAGCATTTTTCTTAGCAATTATGTTATTTTTTTCCGCTGGGAAAAAAGCTGTTAGCCAGCAGTTGTGCAAACAATCAGGAACAAAAAAATGACGGATCAATACTGAAAGCTGGACTGTCAGAATTCAAACAGATAGGAACCAGCTACCGAATCCCATCCCTAGTTTGCATTTAAAGGCCAATCCCCATTTTCTGAAACAATACACAAATTGAAACACAGCCATCCTTTGAAATTTACACCTCCAAATTTCCCAATTTGGTTCTCCACCCATGTAACGTATGCAGATATGCATATACTAAAGTATGCATATAAAGGCATGTATCTGTGAAAATAACATACAAAAATGCATTATGTTAGGGGAAATTGTTTTGCCAAAATGTCTCTGTTAGGTAAAATTGCATACAAAAATTTGTGTATTAGGAAATAATTGTACTAAAATGCTGACAAATTTTTGAGATGACTTTTTTTTTAATGCAAACTGATGCGGAAATGTGGAGAACTGAACTGAAGATTTGAAAAATGAGAGAAACCAAAACTGACAGATTCGCCTGTCCCTAAATAAGCTCCGTGATTGAAATGTAATTCTTTTTAATATGGTGTTTTAGATACTGTAAATCGCCCTGGGACCTATTGTTGAAGGGTGGACAAGAATTTTATTATTATTATTATTAGTAGTAGTAGTAGTAGTAGTAGTAGTAGTAGTAGCAGTACTAAGAAGAAGAAGAAGAAGAAGAAGAAGAAGAAGAAAAAGTGAGACATACTTCTGAGTAGATACGGTTAGGATCGCAGTCTTAGAGACAGTAAAATAAATGATACCATTAAAGTGACTGCACAGGGTCCAGTGGGAGAGAGATCCCTGTTCTCTTTTTCATTAGTGCTTTAGAAGCAGTCGAGACCCAGTGTGGTGTAGTGGTTAGTGTGTTGGACTGCGACCTGGGAGACCAGGGTTCAAATCCCCACACAGCCATGAAGCTCACTGGGTGACCTTGGGCCAGTCACTGCCTCTCAGCCTCAGAGGGAGGCAATGGTAAACCCCCTCTGAATACTGCTTACCATGAAAACCCTCTTCGCAGGGTCGCCATAAGTCAGAATCGACTTGAAGGCAGCCCATTTCCATTTTTAGAAGCTGTCACCTCCTTGTACATCTAGGTTATGAAGCACAGGGAGTAGCTTCCTGGCAGGTTTCAGACCCAGCAAATGTCATTGGAAATTTTGTGTAGCTTGAGGGGAAGGGACCTTGAATGAGAAAAGCGAGTAGCTTGATGGATAATAATAATAATATAATAATAATAAAATTTTATTTAGCAGACGCCCATCTGTCCGACTGAACGGACACTCTGGGCGACGTACAATATAAAATACAATCCAAAATACAATCTCCTCATATACATAGTCATCATATTGTTAATATCATAACATCTCATCTAAAGACCATCTTACGCTAATACCGTGCAAACCTAACCCACCCCAGAGATCCCATAGGCCTGCCTGAAGAGCCAGGTCTTCAAGGCTCGGCGAAAAGTCAGCAGGGAAGGGGCATGCTGAAGGTCAAAGGGAAGTAAGTTCCAGAGGGTGGGGGCCACGATCGAAAAAGCCCTCTCCCTGGTCCGCACCAACCTAGTTGTCTTAGTCGGTGGGACCGAGAGAAGGTCCTGTGAGGCTGATCTTGTTTGGCGGCATATTTGGTGATACTGGAGGCGGTCCTTCAGATAAACTGGGCCGGAACCGTATAGGGTTTTAAAGGTTAAAACCAACACCTTGAATTGGGCCCGGTATACAACTGGCAACCAGTGTAATTCAATCAACACTGGGGTGATATGATCGCGGCGGCGGGTCTGCTTTATTAAGCGTGCCGCCGCATTTTGTACCAGCTGGAGTTTCCAGACCGTCTTCAAGGGTAACCCCACGTAGAGCGCATTACAGTAGTCTAATCGAGAGGAGATCAGGGCATGTATCACTCGTGGGAGCAGATGTATGGGAAGATAGGGTCGCAGCCTCTGTACTAGATGAAGTTGGTACCAAGCTGCCCGGCTCACTGCAGAAACCTGAGCCTCCATAGACAGCTGGGAGTCCAAGATGACCCCGAGACTGCGGACCTGGTCCTTCAGGGGCAAACTCACCCCATTAAGTATCAGGTCAAAATCACCCAACTTTCCCTTGTCCCCCACTAGTAATACCTCGGTCTTATCGGGGTTCAGCCTCAGCCTGTTCTCTCCCATCCATCCACTTACAGACTCCAGGCACTTGGACAAGGTATCCACAGCCAACTCTGGTGAAGATTTAAATGAGAGATAGAGCTGCGTGTCATCCGCATATTGGTGACACTGCAGCCCAAAACTCCTGATGATGGCTCCCAGCGGTTTCATATAAATGTTAAATAGCATGGGAGAGAGGATAGAACCCTGTGGCACACCACAGTTGAGGGGCCAAGGGTCTGAAACCTCATCCCCCAACACTACCCGTTGATATCTACCGGAGAGATAGGAACGGAACCACTGTAAAACAGTGCCTCCTATTCCCAGTCCCTCCAGGCGATTCAACAGGATACTGTGGTCGACGGTATCGAAAGCCACTGAGAGGTCTAGGAGGACGAGGAAGGTATGTTCTCCCCTATCCAATGCCCTCCTCATATCATCCACCAGAGCGACCAAGGCTGTTTCAGTTCCGTGTCCAGTCCTGAAGCCCGACTGGAAAGGATCTAAATAATCTGCTTCCTCCAAGTGTGTCTGTAGCTGCTTTGCCACCACACGCTCAATCACCTTGCCCAAGAACGGTAAATTGGAGACTGGGCGAAAGTTGTTTAAATCTTGTGGATCCAAGGAGGGCTTTTTCAGAATAGGTCTTATCACTGCCTCCTTGAGGGCTAATGGCATTACACCCTCCTCCAAGGATGCATTTACCATTGCCTTGATCCCATTGCCCAGTCTCTCTTTACAGCTCATAACGAGCCATGAAGGGCAAGGATCAAGTAAGCAAGTGGTTGTTTTACAGTAGAGAACACCTTGTCCACTTCATCAGAGAGAAGAGGCTGAAACCGATCCCAGCAGACCGAATTGCAATTGGCCGTCTCTGGACCACTACTTGTACCCACAACGTACGCAATCTTGTCCTTTAGGTGCTCGATTTTATCGGCAAAGTGTTTAACAAATGTGTCACAGGAGGCTTTTGATTGTTCCATAGGTTCCTGCGCTACTGGACCGACCAGGCTTCGGACCACTTGGAACAACCTCCTGGGACAGCACTCTGCTGACGCAATAGAGGCAGCAAAGAATTGCCTCTTTGCTGCCTTTGTTGCCCACTGGTAGGCCGCTATTGCCGCTCTAACCAGTGTCCAATCACCTTCAGTGCACGATTTCCGCCATCGGCGCTCTAGCCGTCTTACTTCCTGTCTCAGACTGCGTAACCGTGGTGTATACCAGGGTGCAGTCTGAGTTCTATTCAGGATGGGCCAACACAAGGCAAAAGAGCATGGTGGGTTTCTTAGTTTGCATTTAGTTAATTTTGTTTGCATTTTTCTGGCACAGGCACCAATTACGTGATCCGTCGAGAGGACTGGGACCAACAAGATTACTCTTATCCAGACCAGAGGAATAGCAACAGCTATATGGGTAACTGCAACTGATACACGCTGCTTCAGGCCGGTGGCAACATGACGTTGGTGTCATTGGCATTACCATCCTCCCCACCAAGCAGAACGGAACATACAAAATATCTGTAATTACAGCACCATTGTGACAGTTGGCACTCAGGGTGCTTCATGTAAAAACAGCACTACAAAGTACAGTAAAAAAACACTGTGAACTACACATACGGAAAAGTTTTTGTAAAACAGTCCCTGAAGGTTGAGCTTCTAAGCTCTTACAGAACAGGGAGGTCGCCAGAGAACAATCACTTTCGCACCAAGTCAGTGGGAGTGGTCCATTAGGACAAAAGGGGCATTGCCCCACCAACTTCAGTCTGCCCTTAGCCAGCCCTCCTGCCCCCTTCTCACAGCCAACTCAGAGGGGTGGCCCCGGCTAACAGTTTCCTCCTTCTTAGTCCTGATTTTGCCCTTATAGAACTCAGGAGGAGGATGTGGATAAGGCTAGAAAGAGTTTGCTCTGCCTGTAATTGGCTCTGGCTCCACCTACTGGTGACTTCCATGCCTTCTCCACTACCAGTCCCAATGGGCACTAGTCACTACTGCACCAAGGGGCCCACATAATTGTGTGTTGTTTTTAATTATTAACAGTTAATTTCCATAGGAAAACGTCCCATAGTAAAGCAACATGCTTATCACAAACCTACCTGCCTCACCACCCCTCCTGCCTCACCACCTCTTCTTCCTCCCCCACATCTATGCTCACTTAAAATGTGATGATGGGATGATACCCACCCCACCCCAACCTAAGACTTAATGCAGGGCCTAATTTGAGTCCGTGCTCTCCATACTAGCTTGAAATCACATTTTAGTGCTAGGATTAATGTCACAACAGGAGGTGGAATAGACTGTAACCAGGCCATCCCAAGGCTCAGACTCAGAAGTAAGGGACAAGGAGACAATGAGTGAGGATTGTATTTTTGGGAAGGGGATTAGGATAAAGAGGAATGCTTATACATACTTCTCCTCTGTTTGTAGGATATACAACTGAGGCAAGCCATGATGTACTGCGCAAACAAGAGACCACCTTAATCACAGGGGCCCCTCGGTATAATCACACAGGAGCTGTCTTCCTGGTGGGAACTGACAGCACCATGACCCTTCAGAAGAAACTGATGATCTTAGGGGAACAAGTGGGCTCCTATTTTGGCAGTTCCATTGCTGTGGCTGACCTCAACAATGATGGGTGAGTCCCGTTTGTCACAGAAACGGGAGAGAAGCAAATGTCTCATTTGCCCAGTGGATGGGCTAGGGTCACACCTCTCTCTTTTACTATCGGTAGGTGGCAAGACTTGATCATTGGAGCACCATACTACTTCGACCGGAAAGAGGAGAAGGGTGGGGCCGTTTACGTGTACATGAACCTTGGTGGAATGTTCCACAGCAGCCCCAGCATCACTCTGACTGGTCCCAGCAATTCATCATTTGGCCTTGCGGTGGCAAACATTGGAGATATTGATAAAGATGATTTCCAAGGTTAGGATGCTTCACTCTTGGTACACTGACCTCATGTTTTGCTGTTGAGAGTAGCACATCTGATGTGTCGGAGAGTTCTCAGGGGAGTGTGGTTATTGGGCAAGGTGGATTGGTCAAGCAGAAGGCTCAAGCAGTGATATAGAGTGGTATAGTGGTTAAGAGTGTCGGACTAGGACCTGGGAGACCACAGTTCAAATCCCAACTCAAGCATGAAGCTTACTCGGTGATCTTGGACCAGTCACTATCTCTCAGCCTAACCTACCTCACAGGGTTGTTGTGAAGATAAAATGGGGAGAGGGAGAAGTATGGATGCCACCTTAAGCTCCTTAGAGGAAAGGTGGGATATAAATGTAATGTAGTAGCAGCAGCAGCAGCAGTAGTAGTAGGTTTTCCAAATCTGTGGGCACTGCAGACCAGTCACGCTGGTGCACCTCCAAGTTTTTACTGTAGAAGAGTAAACTCCCTAGTGTTAAGAGCTGTTCAGCAGTGGAATAGCCTGCCTTGGAAGGTGATGGACTGTCTTTTGCTGGAGGTATTCAAGCACAGGTGGATGGCCAACTGTCAAAGATGCTGTAGCTGCATCCTCCATTGCAGATTCTACATTTAAGAAGGAGTTAGACTAGATGACCTCCATGGTCCCTTTCAATTTTCTGATTCTGAGAAGTGTCAGTTTTGATACTCCATTCTGCTCTCCCCCACTAAGAATAAGAGAAAGAGAAGTGGTGGTTCCACATTCTGTCAGATCTAGCTCTGTTCGCTATTGGCTCCTGACTTTCCTCTGCATCAGCAATCCTTCATAGGCCCCCTTAAGGGAATGCCAGTAAGTCAACTTATCCCTTCCCCTCAGTCTGTGAGGAGTTCTGGACCTCTTCCATGCACATTTCCCAACTCAAAACAGAAGCTCCCATTTTCCCCATCTTCCAAAATGAGGACTATGAAATGGGTCTGATGTATCCTAATTTGGGGGGAAGGGCTGTAGCTTAGTGGTAGGACATCTGCTTTGTATGCAGAAGGTCCCTGGTTCAATCCCCAGCAGCTCCAAGTAGGACTGGGAGAGGCTCCCTGAAACCCTGGAGAGCCCCTGCAAGCCGGTGTAGACAGTACTGAGATTGATGCACCAGTGGTTTGACTTGGTATAAGGCAGCTTCCTACGTTCCTTTGCTGTAGCTTCCCGATTCTTGGAGGTGCCTCAGCCTTAGGTTGCTGGGCCTGGTCTGCGCATGGAGCAGAAGAAGGTGGTGGCATTCTGAGGTGGTGGGATGGGTTGTACCACTTCAAACAGGGGTGATCATGGTGGATGGTGGCCCTGTTTCTGAATGCTCTCCTGTGTTAAAAGCACCCTTTAGATACATGAAGGGGGAAAAAAACTGTAACAAAGGAGAAAATGTGAAATTGCTGATCTGCTAACTAAAATATGTAACTTGTCCCTTGGGTCCTCCTCCGTGCCTGAGGACTGGAAAGTGGCAAATGTAACGCCAATCTTCAAAAAGGGATCCAGAGGGGATCCCGGAAATTACAGGCCAGTTAGCTTAACTTCTGTCCCTGGAAAACTGGTAGAAAGTATTATTAAAGCTAGATTAACTAAGCACATAGAAGAACAAGCCTTGCTGAAGCAGAGCCAGCATGGCTTCTGCAAGGGAAAGTCCTGTCTCAGTAACCTATTAGAATTCTTTGAGAGTGTCAACAAGCATATAGATAGAGGTGATCCAGTGGACATAGTGTACTTAGACTTTCAAAAAGCGTTTGACAAGGTACCTCACCAAAGGCTTCTGAGGAAGCTTAGCAGTCATGGAATAAGAGGAGAGGTCCTCTTGTGGATAAGGTATTGGTTAAGAAGCAGAAAGCAGAGAGTAGGAATCAACGGACAGTTCTCCCAATGGAGGGCTGTAGAAAGTGGAGTCCCTCAAGGATTGGTATTGGGACCTGTACTTTTCAACTTGTTCATTAATGACCTAGAATTAGGAGTGAGCAGTGAAGTGGCCAAGTTTGCTGATGACACTAAATTGTTCAGGGTGGTTAAAACAAAAAGGGATTGCGAAGAGCTCCAAAAAGACCTCTCCAAACTGAGTGAATGGGCAGAAAAATGGCAAATGCAATTCAATATAAACAAGTGTAAAATTATGCATATTGGAGCAAAAAATCTTAATTTCACATATACGCTTATGGGGTCTGAACTGGCGGTGACCGACCAGGAGAGAGACCTCGGGGTTGTAGTGGACAGCACGATGAAAATGTCGACCCAGTGTGCGGCAGCTATGAAAAAGGCAAATTCCATGCTAGCGATAATTAGGAAAGGTATTGAAAATAAAACAGCCGATATCATAATGCCGTTGTATAAATCTATGGTGCGGCCGCATTTGGAATACTGTGTACAGTTCTGGTCGCCTCATCTCAAAAAGGATATTATAGAGTTGGAAAAGGTTCAGAAGAGGGCAACCAGAATGATCAAGGGGATGGAGCGACTCCCTTACGAGGAAAGGTTGCAGCATTTGGGGCTTTTTAGTTTAGAGAAAAGGCGGGTCAGAGGAGACATGATAGAAGTGTATAAAATTATGCATGGCATTGAGAAAGTGGATAGAGAAAAGTTCTTCTCCCTCTCTCATAATACTAGAACTCATGGACATTCAAAGAAGCTGAATGTTGGAAGATTCAGGACAGACAAAAGGAAGTACTTCTTTACTCAGCGCATAGTTAAACTATGGAATTTGCCCCACAAGATGCAGTAATGGCCACCAGCTTGGATGGCTTTAAAAGAAGATTAGACAAATTCATGGAGGACAGGGCTATCAATGGCTACTAGCCATGATGGCTGTGCTCTGCCACCCTAGTCAGAGGCAGCATGCTTCTGAAAACCAGTTGCTGGAAGCCTCAGGAGGGGAGAGTGTTCTTGCACTCGGGTCCTGCTTGTGGGCTTCCCCCAGGCACCTGGTTGGCCACTGTGAGAACAGGATGCTGGACTAGATGGGCCACTGGCCTGATCCAGCAGGCTCTTCTTATGTTCTTATGTTTAGCTTAGCCCTCTCCCTGCTGTTCTCATTTTCTAATTAAGAAATATGTTTCTTTAAAATGATGGAACATTCAGAAATGTAACACAGAGGAAGAATTAGGGAAGGTGTTTTTTTTCAAGGGGGATAAAAGATTCTGGAGTTTAAAGGTTATGACTGACGATGGGGAATTTTAGTGGCATTTGTTTTGAAAAGTGACTGTGCTAACAACGGGTTTGCTTTTGGTGCCCCCGTTGGCAGCCTGGGAACAAGTCCATCTGACCCTTTTCTCCCTCCTTTCCCCCCACAGATATTGCAGTTGGGGCTCCATTTGAAGGTTCGGGGAAGGTATACATCTACCACAGTGGCGTAGGAGGCCTTGTCGATCAGCCCCTGCAGGTAAACGCATCTTGCTCTTCCCTCTTTATCATCATAACATTTTTCTCTACGCTTGGTGAGGAAACTGCCTGTGATCAGTGGTGGCTGGCGTCCATGAAGGCTGGTATGGCAGAATGCAGAGAGCCAGAGCCGACGACAGGCAGAGCCAACTGGTTTCCAGTTTGTCCTTCTCCTTCTCTCTGAGGTTAAGGAAGAGGAAGCTGGACAGGTAGTTCCATCCCCAGGAAGAAAGGCAGGTGAAGGCCTGCCCAAAAGGACCAGCCTCCACTGCCTCTGATCACGTGCAGTGTGCTTTCCCCACATTTTGCAGCTAATGTTGCAAGCCCCAAGGCACTAGGAATTCAGCAACTGGGGTTCGGTTGAGCCAGGTCCCACATCATGGCTGTGCTGGAGATATTTCTAGCCTGAGTGTGCAATATAAGAGTCGGCACTAGTTACAGAAGGGGCATAACCTAGTGGTCAACCACATGCTTTGCGTGCAGTAGGTCCCAAGTTCAACCCTGGCATCTCCTAGTAGACTTGGGAAATACCCATGTATGAAATGCTGGATTGCTGATGCCAATTGGTGTAGACAGTACTAAGTGAGAAGAACCAACGGTCTGACAGCTTTCTTTGTTCTTCTTTCCCTTGCCCAAGATCAGTAGTGTAGTGGCAAATTCAGAAGTGTAGGGTCTCTTCGTGTTAGTCACAGCCATGCCCCCTCCTTGGTTTTGCTGCTGGGTTGAGAATGAGATCTTTGTTAGTATCTTCTCCCACAACAACAGACGTCCCTAGGAGCCAATAAGCATGAGAGGGGAGAGTGTTAGCTATTGAGAAGGGTCTTCTCAGTAGCTGACTCACCTCCTTTCACTCCGATTGGCTCCAATCATCAGGAAAGGGCAAGGAAGCATGCTAGAATATTCTTCTCAGTGGCTAACATGCTCCGCTTTCATGCTGATTGGCTCATAAGATTCTGGAGACATTGGGACCCTGCTTCCAAAAAAGTAACGGGTCTTAGCCTCCCGGACACCCTGGACAACTACACCCCGGTCCAAGATTCAGATCTCTCCCACAGCCCATGACTTGGCCATGACACCATCAGCCCTGGGGTGTTGCCATCCCAGATTGCAAACCCACTACTCACAACATCCATCTTTTCCCCTTGGCGGCCATCCTTACTCCTCTCTCATTTGTTCCTCTGCAGGTTATTAGTGGGGAAGACCTTGGCCCAGGCATCAAGACCTTTGGCTACTCCTTCAGTGGTGGAATGGATGTGGATGGGAACTCCTACCCTGACCTGCTGGTGGGAACACTCTCTGAAAACATCCTGCTGCTCAGGTGAGATGGGACTTGGTCAGTAGATACCATACTACAATGCAGATGACTCTATAAAAATACTTATTAATACTTAAGAAATTATTGCCACCCTGGGCTCCTGCTGGGAGGAAGGGCGGGATATAAATCAAATAATAAAATAAATAAATAAATAAATAAAATTATGCTGCAGAAATATAGTATTGCATGGGACTTGACACTTTTATACATATAATATGCATCCTTTTTGCATGTAGTTAGGTTGGTGTGTTGTTTTTTTAAAAAAACATGTCAATGTGCAAGCGGTTCCATTGTAAGTGGGTGCTTAACGTAAGAGGCAGTCTTATGTAGGCAAAGGTCAATCAGATCAGAACCACCAAATTCCATGTATAAATCCATTTTAACTGTATCTTATGTATATTTATTTTAATGTTTTATTGTGTTTTTATTTACTGTGTACGATTGCATCGTGTGAGCCACCCTGAGTGTGTCATTGTGGCGTAGAAGGCTGGGACAGAAATATTTTAAATAAAATAAAATATTTAAAATTTATTATTTCTTCCTCCCTAGTCAGTACTCCCACTGGTTTCTCTTTTACCTCTCTCCCTCTGCAGAGCCCGTCCGGTGATCAACATCTTAAACAAGACTTTTGCTGTTACCCCGACCACATTGGACCCATCCAGATGTACTGAAGATTCTTGGTAATAGCCTCCCTCTACATTTTCTCCTTACTGCTTTTTCCTTCTTACCCATCCGCACGAGTGCCAGGCCCCTTTGGACGGCATGTAACAGCAGCGCCGTGATGGAACTGGTTATATTTAGCCTACGGAAAGGAAGATGAAGGGGAAACACATTGCCAATTTTCAGCTTATTTAAGAGGATGTCGGAAAGAATCAGGAGAACAATTGTTTGCCCTTCCCTTTGAGTGCAGGACAAGAAGTAAGAGTGTTTACACAAGAAAGGATGAGATTCAGATTAAATTTGAATGGAGAAAACATCTGTCAGTAAGAGCAGGACAGCACACTGGAACAAGCTGCATTGATGCACAGAGATGTTGCAGAGTCTCCTCCCTTGTGTGGTTTTTTTTTTTAAAGTAAAAATTGCTCAGAGATGCTTTTGATACAGGATATGCTTCCCTGCCAGAGGGATGTAGTCTTGATGAGCTGCGTCTTCTTCCAGGGCTTAAAGTGTGCCAGGGCTCAACTCTGGGGTGAGTTTTGAAATTCAAGGCTCAGCCTCTTAGAATATATGAAGCAGGACTGAACCAAAGCAGGGCGTACCTCCCTTTGTTTTTTCAAAAACAGACTTTCCCATTTTGCTGATTTTTGAGGAGGATAGATGTACAGGTGTGAAAATGAGTGTACACCTGTTTTAAACTGGCACCTGCTCCTCTCAAAGCCAACTGCAGGCTTATGGACACCACAAACCTCCCCCTTTATTTATTTGCTTATATTTACTATCATCATTTATTTATTTATTTCAGAGCCATCAGTGTAGATGGCACATTACAATTACATAGGCCAAAATGGACAGCTTCTTGACCTAGGGAGCTTGCAATATTAAATACGCAATGGGTGAAAAACAACAGAAGGGGGGAACTTTGCTGAGAGAGAGAAGGAAACCGTGCTTTTACAATTAAAAAAAAAAAGCACTCCCTCCCCAGCCAGGGGAGAACTGCTCTTTCAAAGAAAACTCTGTGCCCCCTGAAATGTCACCTTTTGCTGCAAAAAACAAAGCCCATGAAAATTTGGCACAGCCCTGGTAATAATAGCATGCGTGAAGTGCTTTTCAATGCCCCGAAGGGGTGACACCAAAGGGAATTGCCCCTTGGGACACCCTTAGGGAGTCTTTTTTTCCCAATTAATTTTTATTCAAATTTTCAGAACCAAAACAATACAAAAAGAAAAAACACAAATCAGTAACTAATACAATAAAAAAAGAAAAAATATATTAAAATATTGACTTCTGATTTGTCGTAGTTCAGCTATAAGTCTATAATATATAACAAGCCTGTCTCTTAATAGATTATAAAATCATCTTCCTCCAGCGGTTATCTTAATTGGTTTCAAATCTCATTATCATATCATTTTATTCTTCCACAAAAAGTCAAAGAGAAGTTTCCAATCCTTGAGATATATGTCCATCAATTTTTTTTTCTAGATAAACATGTAAATTAATCCAACTCATCAAGTCTACTAAGTCCAGTAATTTCAAATCGCTCTTCTTCCATTATCTGTATTGGATCCATCTTCCATCTTTACGCACCCAATAATCTTGCTGTCATAGTCATATAATAAGAGTCTGATAGGAATTTCCTTTATCACAGATATTTCCTTGCCATCAATCCCGAACGTATCACTGAAGTATTGTTGCAAAGCCGCATCTCTGTTCCTCTTTTTTACAGAATACACTAGCACATCTCTTGAAGATTTTTCCATTGACACAAAACATGGATTAATTCTGTTAACTTTCTCCATTTCAAGTTCCATCAAATCCTTCCAGTCCAGGAATTTTTTCGAACCGATAATATCTTTATCTCCAATCTCTTCATCAATTCCTTCAGGGATAGCACTGAGTTCCAAACCGTAATATTTGTCTCCAGGATCCATCACAGCCAGGAAATCCAAATCTTTTTCCAGGTCCATATTTAATCCAATCTCCATAGTTTGAACCTTGCCTTTAATTTTTCTTTCATCCTTTTTTGGTTTTCCAGATCTATCTTTATTCTCCTTTCTCATAGAATCCTGAATTTCTTTCAGCTCCTGTCTCATTTCGTCAAATTCAATTCTCAATGCTTGACTATTATTTCTCAGTTCTTGTTTTATTGACTTAATCCCATTCATTATTTTCTGAAACATATCTAAAGATAAAGTTCCTTCTTGTACATCCATGATCTTCTTAATTTTCATTCTTAAAACCAAAGGAACAAAACTCCTTCAATTTTCAATGTCCCAAGCAAAGAGCAATTTATTTTTTTATCCAGTTACAAAGGATTTAATCTTTCAAACCAACTGACGTCACACCCTAGACAGCCCTTATCTCTTATATGCCCAGAAGTGCAAAAACAGCTTTAGTTCACAGCGTCCAAATAACTAGTAGCAGAAAGAATGAGCAGATTCGTCAAAAAAAAAAGTAGACCAGAAAAAATAGTCCCAGACATATATTACACAAAAGTCTTATAAATCAAAAAGATTTTTCTTTTCTCTTCCAATCAGAAACCCCTCATCCGTTGTAATCTTTATAATGCTAATTTCCATGTCAGCTTTTTGCAGTAAAAAAAAGATAGGCTATTTTTATTTTCTTCCCCCTTAGTTCCGTGAGTAAAAGAGAAAGTTTTGACTCACCCAGGTTTTCTTAATTGCTGGTTCTTTGACAAATCTCTTTAGCTGTATAGATAACAAAATAATGAGCATAGACAGGAGAATGCTTGCCTGTTAGACCGTTTTTCTTTGAAGAAAAGAAAAATGGCTCACTTATTCAGCTGAGCTAGCTAGAAATCCTAGCTCCATCCGAGCTGCTGGAAGACCTTCTTTCACAGACAATTCTGACGAATTCCAGTCTCCAACAAACACAACAAAGCTGTGTGGGAAATCTCACGTTTCTTCCTTATCCGGAAGAAATTATCCCCAGTCAAAAAAAACCCTTCTGACTGGATTTAAAACTGAAAAAGTTTCATCCAAGACGGGAGCCCGTCTCAGAGGCTGCACAGGCGGAGGGATCCTCCTGGGAAGTCTCACCCTTAGTGAGTCTTGAGGGCAAGGGCACTACCCTCTTCTATCTCTTTCTTCTTCTTCTTTTCTAACTAATCTGGAAGAGATTGGGTAGCGGGGAGGGCGTGTGGCTCATGCGTAGTTCCTGTACAGGGTGAGAGCCTGTGCAGTGAAGTGAATGATAGGAGAAAGTTGCCAGATGCCTTCAGAGTAAGAGTCTGTAACTGGAAGAAGGCTGGGCCTCCCTGGGTGTGAGACAGAAGGGGAGTAGATGTGCCTGTGTGAAAAATATTGAGTGGGTTTTACTGTTCCTAATTCTCACAGAGGCCTACTGGGATAATTGGCTCAGGTAGGTTTTGTTGGTGGGCTCTTGTTGGGTCCGTATCAGGTGTTTAGGAGTAGTCTTAGTAAGGATGGACATGGGTGATGCCACCCCAATTTCAGTGATCATGGGTAGAAGGAAGATAGCCAGGGGGGCGCCCTCTCTGGCATTGTGGAACCCGGTTTGCACCTTGGTACTCCAGTGAGTTAAGGGCAATGAAACAGGCTGGACAACAGCTAGAGCACAAGTGGCGAAAGACATGCTGTGAGGCTAATCGGGCATGAGTAAAACATCATAACTGTGCCTACTGTGCGGCGGTGAGGGCAGCGAAGAAGGCCCAGTTCTCCGCCTCCATTGCATCCTCAAGTAGCTGTTCAGTCGAGCTTTTCCATATTGTCAGGGGTCTGTTGACATCAACTCCAGGAAATGGAGTTTTAGACCCTTTGGAGGCCCACTGTGAATTGTTTGCAAGGCACTTTGAGGGTAAAGTTGCTCACCTCCGTAGCAGTCTTGATGCCCCATCCATATCTACTGTAGTCCCCAATGAAGTGTCCGTGCAACGTCTGCTGCAACTTCTTGGGAACGGTTTCAGCTGATGTGGCCTGATGACGTTGACAAGGTGCAGCGGTGTCACTAGCGGGAGTGCGGGGGGTGCGGACCTCCGGCGTGCACCCTCCCAGGTGCATGGACAGGGGTTGCTGGCCTTACATGTGCGCATGCGTGACTGTGGAAGGCCCATCCCGGCTTCACCGCCAGCGAGCGGGCACCTGCTTTCCCCCCCCTCCCGCCTTCGAGGAGGAGTTGGCTGCACTGACCCGGAGCGCTTCTTGGCTCCTTTGCCAGGCAACGGCGTGGGGCGGGGCGGCTCTGGGTGTCACCCCCCTCATGGTGTCACCTGGGTGCGGTCCGTACCCTCCGCACCCCGGTAGTGATGCCCCTGACAAGATGCTTGCAATGATGTGGCCAGCAACATGTCCTCTCGACCCTTGCTCTTCTTGGCTTATTAAAGCTTGCCAAGGGGATTTGACTGAGTGGATCCATGGTGTGGTCAACACATCGTTGTGGGTGGGAGTGGTTCCAGCCACCCTGAAAGAGGCGGTGATCTGACTGCTCCAGAAAAAGCCCACCCTGGACCCATTGATCTGTGACAATTACCGAATGGTCGCGAATACCCCCTTCTTAGGAAATATGATTGAGAAGGTGGTGGTGCAGCAATTGCAAGTACTCTTGGATGAAACAGATTATCTTGACCCATTCCAGTCTGGATTCAGGCCTGGTTATTGGACTGAATCAGCCTTGGTCGCCCTGATGGATGACCTTTATTGGGAGAAGGACAAGGGGAGTGCGACCCTGTTATACTTACTTGATCTCTCAGTGGCTTTTGATACCATTGACCATGGTATCCTTCCGGGCTGATTAGGTGAGATGGGTGTTGGAGACACTGTTTTACAGTGGTTCTGATCCTATCTCCAAGGTTGTTTTCAGATAATAGGATTGGGTGATTGTCTTTCTGCCCCCTGACCGTTGTGCTGTGGGGTGTTGCAGGGTACTATCTTGTCCCCAATGCTGTTTAACATCTATATGAAACGCTTGGGAGCGGTCATCAGGAGATTTGGGGCGAGGTGTCAGCAGTATGCTGATGATACCCAGCTCTTTTCTCGTAACATCTGAATCGGGAGAGGCCGTGCAAGCCCTGGACGGCTGCCTGGACTCGGTGGTGGACTGGATGAGGGCCAATAAACTGAGTCTGAATCCTAGCAAGACAGAGGTGCTGTGGGTTGGTGGTTCCCGAGTTCAGATAATTGGTCATTTGCCTGCTTTGGATGGGGTTGTACTCCTTCTGAAAGAGCAGGTCCGTAGTCTGGGGGTGCTCCTGGATCCATCTTTGTCGCTAGAGGCCCAGGTGACCTCAGTGGCTAGGAGTGCCTTTTACCAGCTTTGGCTGGTAAGACAGTTGTGGCCTTTTCTGGATTGGGATAGCCTGACCACTGTTGTCCACGCACTGGTAACCTCAAGGCTGGATTACTGTAATGCACTCTATGTGGGGCTGCCCTTGATGTTGGTCCGGAAGCTGTAGCTGGTGCAAAATGTGGCGGCAAGACTGCTAACTGGGGCAGGGTATCGCCAACAAGTCACAAAGAATTGTACTGGCTGCCCATTTGCTACTGGACCAAGTTCAAGGTTCTAGTCTTGGTGTACAAAGCCCTATACATCTTGGGACCAGGATACCTGAAAGACTGTCTTATCCCTTATATACCCAGTCGATCACTGCACTCCTTAGGTGAGGGCCTCCTGTAGATACCAACCAGTCTGTGTTGGAATTGCTTTTTAATATCTGTTTAATTTTTTTTAAAAAACTATGTTTTTAACCTTTTTTAAAGATGTCTCGAATGCTTTTTAAAAAATGTTTTTAAAGTTGTTTTGTTTTAATGTATTTTAAAGTCTGTTTTTATGATATTTTAAAGTGTTTTTAGTGCTTTTGTTTGCCGCCCTGGGCTCGTGCTGGGAGGAAGGGCGGGTAGAAGTAAGTAAATAAATAAATAAATAATGCAGAGCATCCTTAATCTGCCACCGTACATTAGGCATGTACAGTGGATCTTCCAGGGCTGGTTGCTGTGGTGTCAAAATAGGCTTGTGTTTGTGTGCCTCCCTTTCAAAAGTAAGTGCTGCTCTGTTTTCTTTGCTTGGGGAAGTCTGTGTTTGCTCCCACCTCACCCTCATCTAAGACATCCTGATCAGTCACGTCTCTCTTTCTCTCTCCTCTGCCTCCCTGTCTTCTCACTCAACAGCATCACAGTACAGGTCTGCTTCTCCTACTCCCAAAGTGCTGGGGACCCCAAGTACAAGGAGATCATCAGTGAGTAAAAATGGGACCCCCTGCTCAGTTTGGGAGGGATTTGTTTTTAAGGAGAACGGTTTGGAGGCTCGGCCACTGGTAGCCACAGAAACCTTGACCTTGAAGCTCTTCTTCTTAATCCTAAATGTGCATGGGCTTCTTCTGGCGCTCTGAATATGCTCAGAGGCACCCTCCTCTTTTTGCCTTGCATTTTCCAGGACTCAGATTAGACCCTTACTAGGACTCCTTTGGAAGGACAGAAAATTCATAAATAAATGAATCATACCAAGAGCTCATTTACTTTTTGGAGCTTTCTCAAAACTTAAATTGAACCAGGCCTTACCAGGGGCTTGGGCCTAGAACTAGGGTTGCCAGGTCGGAACCATCCAAAACCCTGAGAAAATGGGGGCGGGCCCTGGTGACATCATGGGGCGGGCCGTAGTGATGTCACGGGGTGGGCCCTAGTTACATCATGGGGCGGGCCCTAGTGACATCATGGGGCGGGCCCTAGTGACATCATTAAACATGACACATTGTATCAACCACAGTTGCTTGGAGCATACCAATAAAAAAAAAATTCTCTGATTGGAGATTAAAATAGAAATCTTACCTAAAATAGGGTGTTCCTTGGTCCATCTGAAGTGACAAGGTCATTCTTTATCACAAGCTTATGGTGATGCAAAATGGAAATGGACTGCCTTCAAGTTGATCCCAGATAGGGTCTTCATGGTAAGCAGTATTCAGACAGAGGTGGTTTACTATTGCCTTCCTCTGAGGCTGAGAGGCAGTGACTGGCCCAAGGTCACCCAGGGAGCTTCATGGCTGTGTGAGGATTCGAACCCTGGTCTGCCAGGTCACAGTTCAACGCCTTTAGGGAACATTTAATCTAGTTTACTTGCTTCTGGCAAGAAGGGTTTACGTGCCCTCAGGCCAGGCCATTATTGGAAGAAAGGAGCTTAGTGTTGCAGAGATGTTAGATGGGAGCACAGATGGATGCCCTTGAAGGCAACAACTGTAAGCATGCTTATTAAGGAACTAAGCCCCATAGAACTCAATAGGACTTACTTCTGAGTAGATATGGTTGCAGCCATGTTAAACAAATTAAACCAGAACTATCACTAGAAGCTAAAATGATGAAACTGAGGTTATCATACTTTGGACACATCATGAGAAGACATTATTCATTAGAAAAGACAACAATGCTGGGAAAACCCATCTGGCTGGTTATCCAGTCACTCTTTTTGTGGGTTGAGCTCTATTTTTATTACTCATCATTTATAAGCTGGGTATCTTCAAGAGAAGCAAACTGCTTCACTGTCAGATTTTATCATTTTGTCCCTCACGCCAAAATCTCATGTACTGAGAATGCTTCATGGCTATCTTGGCTTGTGCTCCTCTATTGTAATCTGTGATTTTGCTAACAACAACAGCTGCAAAGTGAGTTTTTAATCTACATTTACTTAAGACATATGTTTGTTGTTCATTGGGTGAAGGCTGAGTAAACTGCTACATCAGACAATAATTTGCATTAATTAAATTATTTTGTAGAACCCAAACTTTCTTGTAGGCCTGTAGGAGTTTCACAGGCACTAATGCAGGGGCCTAGTGGGTAATCCAGCCCTGCACACAAGTATGCCACAATGCTGCTGGAGGAACCCTGTTGGATCAGAGTAAAGGCCCTTCATATCAGAAGCTATATGCCTCTGTGTACCATTTGCTGGGAATCACAAGTGGGGGCAGCGCTGCTGCACTCGGGTCCTGCTTGTGGGCTTCCCACAGGCATCTAGGTGGTCACTGTGCAAACAAGACGCTGGACTAAATGGGCCTTTGGCTGATTCAGCAGGGCTCTCCTTATGTTCTTCAAACCCAGCATCCTGTGTCCACCGCATCCTATAAGCTCACAACCAGACAGCAAGGCGATAGACCAGGGATTTGCAAACTCACCACCACCACTACTTGAACATTACTGAGGGTCTTGGCAGACCACTTAATGACTTTTTTGCCTGCTGAAGCAATTGAATGGTTTTTAATTGCATCAAGATGAAACGTCTTATAAAAGATTGTACAAAATAAGAATAATCTTTTATAATGCTTGGGAAAATAGCAGGGAGTAGAAAAAGAGGAAGGCCAAACAAGACATGGATTGATTCCATAAAGGAAGCCATATGATTCCATAAAGGCATGCCTACCAAGATCCTGCTGTGCGTGTTTCTTGGCTGTTCCGGACCTCGTCCCGGCTATCTACAGCAAGATAAAGGTGGAGGGACAGGCACATCAGCGCTGAGAATTGTTCAGCCCACAGCCGCCCCCCCTGTCTCTGAGGTTATGCAGCCCATCGCTCTCTCTGCCCCCCCTCTGAGGTTATGCAGCCCATCTCCCTGGGGTTTGCCTGGCTGCCTGCCTGGGGTCTGCCTGGGGCCTGCCTGCCTGGGGTCTGCCTGGGGTCTGCCTGTCTGGGGCCTGCCTGCCTGGGGTCTGTCTGCCTGCCTGCCTGCCTGCCTGCCTGGGGTCTGTCTGTCTGCCTGCCTGCCTGGGGCCTGCCTGCCTGGGGTCTGCCTGGGGCCTGCCTGCCTGCCTGGAGCCTGCCTGCCTGCCTGGAGCCTGCCTGCCTAGGGCCTGCCTGCCTGCCCCCCACTCTCTCTCTCTCTCACTCACTCACTCACTGCCCAAAGAGCCTACGAACCGGCCTCCAACCTGCTCCTCATGAAAAGCGGCCTTCTCATCCCGAGCTGATTCAAACGACGAGGTGCTCTAGCGGCCGCGATGGAGACTGCAGGGCACCACCTCAACTCCTCCTCCTGTCTCTCCAGAAAGGGCGGGAAGGCGGCCAGCCACAGCCTTCACGCATGCGTGTGTCAATCACACATGCGTGCCTGAGGGGGCCAATGAAAAGCCGGAGATCCACCAGTTTAAATGAAGTATTGCCGGAGGCCGGAGACGGCCCCCTTTTGCCGGAGACTCCAGCAGAAAACCGGAGACCTGGCAACCCTACCTAGAACACAGCTGCCTAGCACAGGTGGAGGGAGCGTGGTGCATATGTGCCTCAGTTTTCCTGCTGGGCCTTGGCAGTGCCTCTGACCTGCTTTTCTCCCACTCTTTCCCCCTCCGTTTCACTTCAGAGCTGAATTACATGGTGGAGGCTGACCGGGACCGCCGTCCACCTCGGGTTTATTTTGCCGGGACTCCGTCTGCAGTCCATAAGGGACAGTTTTCCATGCCGAGCAAGTGCCAAACCCTGAAGGTCCTCCTGCGGGTAAGGAGAGGGCAGTGGGCAGTGTTAGTGATGCACTCAGATGGCTGGGAGGGAGCCAAACATCATCCAGTCCAGGGTAGGGAGACTTGAGGTTTCTTTTTTTAAGTAGAACCTCAAGAATTACCAACCAGAGCCAGGTGCAAAAGTCATACGGTGAGAATAAGAGAATAGGGCGCCTCTGGGCACATTCTGGGTTGTATTCGGCTTACTCAGAGAAGACCCATTGAAATGAATGAACCTAAGTTAGTCATGTCGGGTCTACTCTGGGTGGGACTAGTGTTGAATACTACCCTCCGAGCCATGGGTTTGTTTTCAGTACCAAAACTAAATGGAACTTATGGTCCTTTCACATAAAAGTCTACTCCGGCTTAGCGTTCTTCCTTTCGTTTAGATGAAAAAAGGGTGCTTTGTTTCCTGCTATGGTTAAACGAGTGGGGGTCAAGAAACCTTTGTTGATCTACTGCAAACCAGCCAGAGATCTACTGGTGGATCCCAGTCTTTCTGCCCACCCCAATCTAGTCCACCGTATGTTCAGCTGCCTTCACTTTTCCTGTTGCCCCAAGGCAAAATTCTTCATATTTTAATCACTTGTGACATTAGCTTATTTTAGCCCTTCTTCCAGAGGGCTCAGGGTAACATACATGTTATTTATTTGTTTGTATTTAAGGCATCCCCACCCCGCCCACCTGTTCAAACATGTTCTGGTGTGGCTTACAAGGTTGGAAAACAGAATAATTTTTTTAAAGAAATAGTCACAAGCTAAATACAATTCGGAATGGTCCCCTTCCCCGTCATGGAAGAAAGGCAAGGTGTAAATGTAATGTTAACATACCTTTAGCAAGAGGAGTTAGCAAGTATCTCCAACAGCAGGGCCTTTGACTGTTCCCAAGACATCAGGGTAATTAATACAGGATGTAGTGGTTAGAGCATCAGACTAGGGCCTGGGAGATTTGGGTTCAAATCCCTTCTCAGACATGAAACTCGCTGGGTGACCTTGGGCCAGTCACCTTCTCTCAGCCTAACCTACCCCACAGGGTTGTTGTGAGGATAACATGGGGAAGGTGAAAACCCACATACACCACCTTGAGCTTTTTGCAGGAAAAGTGGGATAGAAATGTAAAAATAAATAAGGATGTTCCCATGGACCCTGGGAGCCATAGGTTTTAGCAGATCTCCCTCTCCATGGGTGGAGGAAAAGTTGGCTGCTGTTCCTCTGATGGCAGGGAGGGCCCAAAGGGAGTGTTCCGGGGTGTGTTGGGGTGGATCAGAGAAGGCTTTGAATCCCCTCTTTTGCAGATTCTCCCTCTCCCATCCCATCAGGGTTGCATTTTTCCCCATCTTTCCTCCCTGGAGCTCAAGGTGGCATCTGTGGTTCTCTTCTTTTCCAGTTTTATTCTCACAACAACCCTGTGAGGTAGGTTGGACGGAGGGAATGACTGGCCCAAGGCCATCCAGGAGTAGAGATTTGAGCCTGGGCCTCTCCAGTCTGGTGCCAAAACTCTAACCGTTGTGCTACTTGTTCCAGTAGACAGTGCTGGGCAGGAAGTCAGAGTTTGCAGGCTTGTATCTCAGAGAAAGTGACAGAGAGTAAGGATCCATCAGAGTCGAGTATGAGAAGAGAAACAACTCTCTTCTCCAAGGCCTCAGTTCCCTCAGCAGGGTACAGTTGGCTCAGAACTTAGTTAAAGGCTCTCTCAGATGAACTCCCCCTCACCCTGCAGGATGATGTGCGAGACAAGCTACACCCCATTGCGTTCTCCATGAATTATGCTCTTGCTGAGAAACCGATGAGATTCCAGTTGGGCCTGCGCTCACTTGATGCATTTCCTGTCTTGAATGAGGATCAGCCCCGAGAGAATCACACTGAGGTTAGCACCATGCAGAAATAATTAATAATAATAATAATAATAATAATAAATACTTTGCACAAGCTCTTTTACTATTGAGTTTCTTTGTCTCCTTTCTCCACTTTCTATCTTTTGCTATGTTGCTCAGTGAGTATGCTTTTCTTACTGTCCTTAGGCTCTATGAAAACTCTCCACCTCTTTCTACTGATTCAACTCACCTTTCAGTTATCACACAGATACTGCACTATTTGCCAACATTCTTTTGCTGGCTCTTTCTCCCTCGTCAATTAGAATGTCTGTGAATATTTATTTATTTATCTATTTTAAATTTGTTAGCTGCTTTTCTACACACGCATGCGCACTCAAAGCGACTGCCAGTTAATAGAAAGTTAAAATAAAACATCAACAAAAAGTAAAGGGTATTTTCCATCATCACTCGATAGATCCAACATCTGAGCTGCCCTCTGGCACCACCTGGTGTGGAAGTCTGTTCATCATAGTTTTAAAGACAGAGAATAAGTGACATACCAAAAGAACAGTTGTGTGTGTTCCCTGTTCATACAGGCAGACTGACTTGCTGTGAAGAGATATTTGTGATGTATGTGCAGTCATCATGCTATGGCTTTGGCATGCACTCATATTTTGCCATGCCACATCAAAGCTTTCAAGTGGCCCAACCAAACTTAGGGAGTTACTTCACTGATCATCATACAGCACAATATTTATTTTGTTCAGATGATTTATCAGCTTTCAATTAATGATCCTCAAGGTGACTTACAACAGGTTGGAATTGCACACACACACACACACACATCTATACACACAACCTCCAAACCCACATATCCCAGCAGGTCTTTGTCTCCTGGCTGATGAATGGGGCTGGAGTGTGTTTCCCTTCACCATCACCACCACCATCACCACCACGACCATCACCACTGTAGGTGGCAGGTAAATCTTGGCTTTGAAAAAGACTTGCTCCAAAATAACATGGTGTTTTCAGTCACTGATGCACCTTTCTGGTACCCACACACTCACTCATTCATGCTTTAGCCATGGTTTGGTTTAGCACCTCTCCTTCATCTCCCCCATGCACATATAGTAGACATTCTTAATTACAGATTGAGAAATATGCTGAATCTTTTGCCCTCCAAGTACCTAATGTCAACAGAGCTTTCCATGGTGATAGCATGGGCTCTCTATGGGCACCTGGTTGGCCACAGGGAGAACAGTATGCTGGACTAGATGGGCCTTTGGCCTGATCCAGCAGGGCTTTTCTTATGTTTTTATGAGATCACAGCTGATGTTTCTGCAGCCTTGTATATACCATAAAAATGGCAGCCTCAGGGAAGCCCTACACTGGCCATTTTTCCTGTTGTCAAGTTATGTTATTTTTTTTACATATATTCACTTGGTTTTTCCAGTTCTAGAAATACGTAACATACAATTGTTATACAATCATATGTAAATATGCTGTTAATTATGCTACGTTTCAACACACCATAGGTTTACATGATAGATTATGGTGTTATGTTGTGTTTTTCATGCTCTGCAATGCTGAACCATTTTTGTTTTCCTGAAAAAAAGAGGTATGCAAGGGCTTTCAGCGAATCACTGGCCCAGTTCACATATAATGAAACCATGACTAAGCATAAACAAGTGAGACAAACCACAATCAGCAAGTCAAGAACAAACCTTGGCTACCGTGCATGGTTTGTCTGAGATGAGACAAACCACAAGGTCAGATTTGGACATAATCGTGGCTTAGCTCTGGGTAGCATGGTGGCAGCAGGACCAGGGGGAAGAGAGAAGCGACTGTACCTTCTGGTACCCACACGCTCAGTCATTTACGCTTTAGCCATGGTCTGGCTTAGCATTACGTGTGAACGCCATTACACGTGAGTGCCAACTTTTGTGGGGTGGTGGTGGCAGAACTGAATGTGAAATTTATGGCCACCTCCACTAGCCAGTTAGATCAACCACATGCTGTCAGTGTTCCTTATTAACGTTAAATAACGGAGCAAGCCAAACTAATAAATTATAATAATAACTCTGTTGTTTTCAGATTCAGTTCCAGAAGGAATGTGGAACAGATAACAAATGCAACAGCAACCTGAAGATTAAGGCTGTCTTTTTAAATGACCAGAACCAGCAGCTCCCCAGGTGAGAATCTTTTCATTCAGACCTGGGTGTTGTCCAGGGATGGGGAACCTGTTGCCCTTCAGATGTTGCTGGACTCCCAACTCCCATCGGTCCCACCCAGCATGGCCAATGGTCAGGTCACATGTTCACCATCTTGGGCTTAGCCCTGTAACCTACTGAAAATGCCAGGGCTCTGCCCCAGAAGGTATGAAACAGTAATCATAAGCAGAGGTATTCCGAAGCACATATTTAAATTGTGAGATTGAAGAAATGCAGATTGCCTATCCTCTTAGATGTGACTGGGTATGGTTGACTCCTGTCCACTAAAGGGCGCTCCCTACAGCAATAGCGGGGCAATTTTTTCAGCCTGGAGGCCCGCCTTCCCTTCTGGGCAACCTTCCAAGGGCCACATGGCAGCCATGAGCAGAGCAATGAATGTAGACCAGGGGTGGATCCTCCAGCCTGTGGGCCAATTTTTGCCCGTGAAGCCATTTTCCCCCAAACCACACCCACCTGTCAATCAGCTGACGTTACTTATGATGTCACCAGATGAGCAGGAGGGCAGAGTTCACTGTTGCCTTGGCTGCGTGCTCCAAGGAAAACAGCACTTGCAGCCAAAACAGGATTGAACGCCACTCACACTCGCTTGCTTGCTGATGAGCAGAGAGTTAAATCCTGCTCAGTTTGGCAACACACACCAGTTCTGTACTGGAAACAGGCACACACAGCCCAGGCAAGCAGCCCTGGGTTTGGGGGGGGTGTTTTTTTTTTGCAGGCATTGGCTACAAGAGAGGCTTCTCCTGTGTATAGCTAATACTTGCAAAATGCAGGCTTCTTTCTCCCCTCCCTTTCAGCTGATGGGGAGGGGAGATGTTTTGAAGGCTTTGCTGGTGCCGAGCATTGTGCTGGGAAAGCACTTCTTTCTCCCATCCGTCTCAAGGGAGAAAGAAAAGTGCCTTTTGTCAACGTGGGCAGCTGCCGATGCTTGCAAAATGTTATAGTGATGTCATGTGACTGACAGGTGGGTTGTCGTACCCACCTGTCAAAGTTAGCCAGATGGTCTGGCCAGATATGGCTCCCAGAGCCAAAAAGATTCCCCACCCTGATGCAGATTTTACCTGTGTGCAGTAGGCTAGTTTCTGCACCCGCTCATCCTCTTTGACAAGCAGCCACACCAGCAAGAGGCGGGATCAGAGTTCAAGGATGCTTTCCAGCCAAGCAAAAATGCTCCAGGAGGGTGCAGAGCAGGGCTGGTGATGAGCAAGGCTGGACAGAGGGAATGGGGCTGAGGAGGAGGGGGAGAGTCCTGAGGGCCAGATAGAGAGGCTTGGAGGGCCACATTTGGCCTCTGGGCCTGAGGTTTCCCTTTGCCTGCCCCACACCGTCACTTTTAAAAGGTGCAGATTTTTTGCCAGAGGAATGAAATGGCTCCTGATTAATGGTGTTGATGCTGGACCTTAGGCAGCCACTGAGCAAGAAGCCCGGAGCCCACAGTCACAAAGCAGGGGATACTGCTGTTGCCCAGGGAAAGCCCCAGCCTGATCCCGAAACCTTTATCATCTTTCCAGGCCAATGGAAGGGAGCCAATGGCTGGCCTAGATGGGTGGCGCATGAGAGAGAGGGCTCAGTTCAGGCAGCATTCCAATCTGCACTCTCACTGGGGCACCACTAGGGGCAGCAGCATGCAGATGTGCATGCCTGCAGTTCTTTTCCTGGCAGCTCCTGACAGATGGTTAGTGAGGGGAGGGGGGAGTGGATGGATGGACGGACGGACGGACAACCCTGTGTAATCTGTGTAAACTGTGCCGCCCTGGGATCCTGTTGGGAGGAAAGGTGGGGATATAAATCTAATAAATAAATAAAATAATCTCCCCTGTGACAGTCGGAATGGTATGCAGTTGTTGCAATACAGCCGGGAAGTCAGGAAACTGAACTTGGGCATCACCGTCACCAATACCCCGTCATCACCTACTAACGGTGAAGATGCCCACGAGACCGTCCTCAACATCACGTTCCCACCCTCTCTGCTACCTTCCTCTGTTCGGCCGGTGAGAGTGCTTCCTCTTTTATAAGGATTTTTGTTTTGGGTTATCTAGCTCAGTGGTCAACGATTTGGCAGAAGCCACAGAGATGGTCACAAGCAGTATGGTGATGTCCTCTCTAGTGTTAGACCCCACCCCAGTGTCTGTTACACTCACATTCTCTGTTGTGCTTCTGACTGTCATGGATCACCAACAAGACATTTCCCCTAGAGATTCAGATGCCACTGTAAAGCCATTATGCTAATGGCCCTCATATCATCATGTCCCCATGAGTTCCACAAGTTGCTTACATCTTTGGTGATGAGATGCCACTTTCTTTCATTCTTTTGTTAACCTTGATTAGTAATTCAGGGGGTAACTGAGCTTGTGAATTTGGAGAAAAATTCAGCCACACAGCCCGGTTTCTCCACCTAGTTGATTATCCCACACATTTCTGTCATATACCGCCATTCAATAGTTGGCCTTTCTTTTTCCTGTTTTTTTCTAAAATGTTTTTACTGCACTTTTTTGGTTTTGGTTTTAGCTTGTTGCAATCTGCTTTGATGTTTTTTAATGAAATAGCGGTGTACAGATATATTTCTAAAGGTGTAAAGAAAAAGAAATCCAGTCATCATCAGGGGTACTCTTCCCTATTTACTGCATTCAGATAAGGACCATAGCTCAGTGGCAGAGCAATTGCTTTGCTTGCAGAAGGGCCCAGGTTCCGTCCCCCTGGCATCTCCAGGTAGGGCTGGGAATGTCCCCTCTCTGAAACCCTGGAGAACCACTGGCAGTCAGTGCAGACCACAGGAGGGGGACCTGTAGCCCTTCAGATGTTGTTGGACTCCAAGTCCCATCAGCCTCAGCCATCATGGCCAATGGCAGGGATGCTGAGAGTCATAGCCCAACCACATCTGGAGGGCCACAGGTTCCTCATCTCTGATGCAGACAACACTGAGCTAGTCTGTGTTTCCTCCTGTGTTCTCCTGAGCCCTTAGCTTTTGCAAGCTGATCAAGGAATTCTTTTGCATTTCCTGTTCACTTCTGGGCCTCGATCAACAAGTGGGATAACATGGAGCACCAGTGGGAAATCGCGGGCCAAGCCTTTCCACCACCATAACCTGCCGGCAAAATGAGTTGGGTTTTGTTTTTCACTCTTTCTCCTTCTCCTTTATTTTATTCACTTTGCAAAATGCAAGTGCTTTGCACATTGTGCAATCAGTATGGGAGAAATCTGTCCTTGCTTCATTTGAGACAAAAAAAAGCAAAAACACCCTCACGCCTCCCTTTCTTTATTCATGGAGATGCTATGATTTGCAGGCTACCTGGAGTTGTTACAAATGAGATGATGCATTAACTTTAAAAATACAGGTGTTTCTTTTATCATCACGACCAAAGTGCCTGCTACAAAAATAGCTAGTCTTGCAGGGGCCCTAGGGATCTCTCTATGTCTTCTTTTAGAGTGGAAAAAGAAAAAGCGGGGGGGAGGTTGTGGAGAGGTTTTTGCAGAAGCCTTGAAATGCTTCCACTCTGGAGATCAAAGCCTAAGGTTTTTTCTTCTGAGTGTCCTGAAATGATTCCTCTCCAGAGAGCAAAACCTTAGTGCCTGCTTAGGCCCCACGAGACCAGCCTTGTAAATGAGCCCACCAAAGACACTAACCTGCAAAATGTGTTACTAACCTGTCAGGAGGTGAGACTGGCAATTTGCCCAAGGCCACCCAATGACTCGGGGGGGGGGTTAGGACTGGGCAGATGTGGGAAACCTGTGGCTCACTACACGTTGCTGAACTACAACTCCCATCAGCCCTAGCAAACACGGCCAATGGCCAGGGCTAAAGGGAATTGCAATTCAGCAACACGGGGTGGGCCAGAGGTTCCCCAGACCTGGACTAGATGTCCCTGTCTGAGTGCAGCACGTGCTACATCACACACACACAGGCTCTCTTTATACAAAGGCATAGATAGATAAATGTGAATGAAATATAGCAATGTTCAGCCAGGTGGTCTTTCGTTTCTTCAGAATGGCGCCTGCACATTTGAGGAGACAGTGATGTGTGAATTAGGCAACCCTTTCAAAAAGGACCAGCGGGTAAGTTGTTTCTGGGTCTGGGTGCTTCTGAACGGCCAGTCTGGGAAGTCTATCGGTGGGGTCTCATCCAGTACAAACTACGGGTTCAAACTTTGGTCTGTGGAGCTGTGGCCTCCTTAGTGACTTTTGGGACTTCGATGTTCCACATACCAAATACTGGAACGTTTTACTAGAAGCTGACTGTTCCTGGTGGGCCATTTAGGGAGGGCAGTCATTCTGTTTCAGAGTCAGACTGCATGTAATTATTCCTCAGGAATGTTTGTTTGTTGAAACATAATTTTTGTACTTTTGCCAGTCCTCCAGCAGGAGCACAGGGCAGCCTAACAATATAATAAAAATAAAACATCAGTAAAAGCATCCATGGCCCCGACAGCCATACTACCCTGAGCACGCCCAATCTCAGCTGAACTTGGAAGCTAAGCTGGATCAGGTCTGGTTAGTACTTTGATGGGAGACCGCCCGGGAATACCGGGTGCCGTAGGCTTAGAGGAAGGCAATGGTAAACCACCTCTGAATATGCCTCTTACCATGAAAACCCTATGAATATATCAAAAAAGGATTCATAGGGTTGCCATAAACCCTAATCAACTTGAAGGCATATAACAACAACAAAAGTGCCCATAATTTAAAATATATCAAATCCCATCAAAATTTCTCACATCATCATCAGAGTATATATTGGATCTACCAATGCTTAATTTGATCCAAAGGGAATGCGTTTTAAAAAATCAGTTTCTATCTTAAGAGTTTTACTATGGGGGCCAAATGAATATCCCCTGGGAGTTCCATATATAGGATGCTGTTGTTGTATTGGTTTTACATCCTGGTTTTTGACCAAAGATTCCCAAGGTAGTTAAAATGCTGGTTCTTTTTATTTGCTTCTCCGACCTGTAGCAACGCATGTTGGGTAATCAGGTTGTGCAATGTTGCCTCCCTTCCAGGCAGAGCTGACTATCACATTTGAAATTATTGGAATTACGCTGTATACTCAGGATGTCACTGTACAGGTGCAGCCTTCCACGTGAGTCTTGTCCCCATTACTAAGTAGGTGTGGCTGAAAATGGGGGACTGTATCAAGAAGCTCAGTCAGTACTAGTGTACTTGGGTTTTGGCTGAAGG
This sequence comes from Rhineura floridana, assembly GCF_030035675.1. Lineage (NCBI taxonomy): Eukaryota > Metazoa > Chordata > Lepidosauria > Squamata > Rhineuridae > Rhineura > Rhineura floridana. The sequence continues at coordinate 42,092,780 of NC_084490.1, read as the reverse complement.
ATTAGCAACTGGGTCACCTTAGCAGACCACTGGCACTAGTGTCTAAAGCAGCTTTCCCCAACCTGGTGCTCTCCCAGATGTTCTTGATTCCAACTCCCATCGATGACAGTCAGCATGGCCCATGGTCAGGGGTGAAGCGAGTTGTAGTCCAGCATGAAATGGAGGACACCAAGCTTGGGAAGGCTGGTCTAGAATGAAGCTATAGTCATATCTTATGGGGCAAGAGGTGGGACTGGGAAGTGTGTTGATATTACCTGTCCCTCACACTGCATTGGAGCATTTGGGGTGGGGGCACAACTTGGGAACTGTTCAAGCTGCCAATCAAGCTACTTTAGCTTGGATGTACATATGTAGCCGAATGAGGCAGTAGAATGGAAGGCACTGCTATCACTGAGGCGTACCACTTTGACATGCTCACCCACGTTAAAATTACAAAGTACTCCTTGCAAATTATACCTACATTTAAGAAATCTAGCACAGGAAGGAAGACATTTTCTCTGTAGCCCTGCCCTATTCCTGAAGTGCCGCATTTCTATTCGTAGGAAGGTTGTTGGTATTGTTTTTTGGTTTTTTTTAAGAGGAGTGTTTTTAAAAATGACATTTCCCACCTGCAGCCTAAAGTGGTGCAGTCCAGGCTAACACCGCAGAACTCTACATGCAGGACTTGCTGCATGCGTAGGCCTGGCCTTAGTGGCGGACTGTAGGTGTTCCATTTGCATGACGGGGTGCTCCAGCTGCATTTCACCTGTCGTGCTGGGTTCATATGGAATGTTGGTACTAGGGCAGCCACAGCAGCACCACCATTTCTTTCTGCATTGCTAGGTAACACTAAGTTGCCCAGGGTTGCATGGGAGGAGCCTGTGCTGTGGCTCCTCCCACATCAGCACTGACCCAATTTCTTGAGTTGTGATGATGGCATGGGGAGGGAACACCTTGTGAACTCTTCCCACATGATCTGAGGCTCTTGCATTATTCCTCTGATGAGGGGACTGGCACTGTTGTGGTGGACATTCTGCCAACCAGTACAGACTGGCGGCTCTGATGTCAGTGGGGCAGTGAATCTGCTCTGGGTTTGAGCAGAGATGTCCAAGGCACTGAGCTCCTTGAAAGTTTAGACTAAAACCTGGAGTAGATTCACTGCCCCACTGACATCAGAGCCACCAGCCTCCACTGATGTCGATGTACCTTAAGAAGCCAGTCTGGTAGGCCCAAACTGACCCTCTGAATGTTGTCATGTCTCTAACAGGATCAGCTATCAAGAAGATCTCATGCCAGTGTCGGCAGTCCTGTCGGTGGACTACACAGTTGATGCGTCGCTGAGGATGTACGTATCCATTATGATGTTCAACATGGGTTTAATAAGGAGAGTTATATGAATGGGGTTTTCATTGCCATGCAAGATGTGACACTAAAACGGGATGTGTGTTATGCAGAGAAAGGCAGGGCACTTCAAGGCTGGTCCTATTTTCAGGTGGGATTCAATCCTCTACTGGCAAATTCAGGTTGTGCAATTATAGTTGATGGAAAGGGGTCTTGCACAACAAACCCACTTCCCCAAAAGCTCAGACTTTTTGTTGTAAGAAAAGTAATGGGAAAATGCAGTGGAAAGTGTGGGATAACACTTGCTTTGACGCAGTGTCATTGTCTAACCTTTCCATGGATCAAAATGAATGCTCATTAAACAGGTAAACAAGTCAGGATGAATGATCAGTTAACAGGTTGACAGGAAGTGCCCACAGTCTCAGAAGATGGTTATACTTCTCAGACCAGGGGTGGGGATCCTTTTCTTTTGAGGGCTGCATTCCCTTGAGGGTAATCTATTGGGGAACACATGCTGATGGTGGGTGGGGCTGAAGACAGTGAGGGTGGCGCCAGAGCTCAAAAGGATCACCCCTTTTCCGTTTTTGTCTACCTCCCACCGCCCTCATCTCTCTCCCTCCCTCCCTCCCTCCTGCTTTTTTGGAGAGATTGCTCTCGCTAGAGGGCTGAATTGATCTCTTGCAGGGGGCTTCCCTCACCTCCTTGCATTGCTCCATCAGTTTCATCTCCCCCCTCCCCATGTTTTATCCCTCCCACCCTCCAGACTCCCCTCACCTTCAAGAAATTAGCCCAAGGGCTGCAGGCTCCTCAGCCCTGTGACATCTGCCCACTGCTAGCAACAGATTGCAAAGTGCAAAGTGGTTTGACAGAATGGAAACTGAGCATGCAAGAGTGATGAAATTGAATACATTGGCATTGATTTTTTATTTTATTTTTAAAACTACTTACCTACCCTATTTCATTACAAAATATCAAAGTAGTGTACAGCAAACACACATGCACACAGTGAGAGGCTCCTCACTTTGTAAACTTCTCCATCCCTCTTAACTCTGTCTGTGTTCCTCTCTCTGCGGCAGAGTCAACCGGTGGCTCCAGACATATTTTAGTGGGACAGTCATGGGCGAGTCAGCCATGAAGCATGAGGAAGATGTGGGCAGTCCCATCGAATTTGACTTCCAGGTAAGGGTCTTCCTTGCGAGGTGAAGCTAGTATTGTCAGAGACTGCTAATCTCCTGAGTTTTCATAGTTAAAAACCAATGTGAGTTTATTTACCTGAGCTGGATTCCATACGGGGCCATTAATCGCTTGTACTGAAACCAACTAAGACGCAAGGTAGGAGTGACTTGATTAAAAAATTCCCATTCCATTTGCAGTTAATTTGTGGAGTTGAGAGCAAGCAAAAGGCAGAGGATTCTTGAAGGGCATCTGTCAACTTACTTTTCCCTGTGCAAAATGCTATGCCAAATATTGAAAAAGATGCTTTTTCCTTCCGATTTGTATCCAGAATAGATGAGTAAACTGAAGCCAACACTGCTTGGTTGCAGCTGATTTTCAACACATTTTCTAAACCTGGTTCTTTTAAGATACTTTGGGGAAGGGCCAAAGCTCAGTGACAGAGCATCTGCTTTGAATGCAGAAGGCCCCAGGTTCAGACCCTGGCATCTCCAGGTAGGGTTGGGAGAGAACAGCTGTCAGTCAGTGTAGATGATACTGTGATAGATAGACCAAGGTCTGCCTCCGTTTAAGGCAGCTTGCTAAGTTCTTATGTACTCTTGGGCCTTGAATTAATTTGTTTTGTTTTTTCAAAAAAACTGTTTAAGTTGTATTGGCTCTGGTTTTACTGCTATAATACAAAGCACCCCATTATCCCAAATATGATTTTAAAAGAAGATATTAAATGCAGATTTCCTTCTATTGCTGCAACATTGTGTGATATCTTGTTGAGTATATATTTCTCCTGACTTTTTTTTTTAAAGCCAAAAGCAGCGTTGGGAGGCTGTCATCCTAAGCAAAGGACTAATGGGGAGAGGATACTTCGCTCCTTTCCCTCCCACTTTTTTTCTACTCACAATCCCTCAACCACTTGCAGGAGGACAGTTATGAGAAAAGCAAAACAGCTGGGAGGGACCAAGTTAAGCAGCTTTATCTCAACACTACAGTCTCCTGTTTATCCTTTCAAGCAGGTGTGGGGAACCTTTGGTCCTCCAGATGTTGATGAACTACAACTCCCATCATCCCTGACTATTAGCCATGCTTGCTAGGGCTGATGGGAGTTGTAGTTCAGCCACTTCTGGAGGGCCATGAACCTGAAGTGAATAATTTCCCCCACTTGACACTGAGCATGTTTTATAAACTTCTATCCTGTCCCCACACACTTGCCTAAGATTTTTTTTGTAATAAGGGTGATCAATGCCCCCAGTCCGCAGTTACCCTTCTTTGCAGACTGTTTCTACCTTTGGTGACCACAGCGGTCTGAGAGTGGAACAGGCCTTCAGCTTGTCATCTGGCCTTTTGTCTTTTAGGTGACCACAAAGGGTGAGCCTTTAGGTTCCTTGGGGACAATCACGCTAGGCTTTGAATGGCCTTATGAAGCCAGCAATGGGAAATGGCTGTTGTACCCTACTCAGATCACTGTGAAAGGGAATGGGAATGAGAGAATGGCCTGTGTACCCCCCGGGGACGTCATCAACAACCGCAACCTCACAGTGAGTCTGATCTCCACCATCAGCCCTTTCTCCTTTTTTCTTTCTCTCTATTCATTTACTCATTTCCTTATGTATATTTTTTCACAGGCCATACCATCCACTCTGGCCTACCATGCTGTGGCCATCACTGCCCTGTTCATGTGCTACTCGTACTGCCTACTAGTACCCAGTCTTGACGGCTGTGTTTCCTTTGACTGTTGTGCATGTAGTTATGTCCTCAGTATTTTAGCCACCACACATAAACAGTTGTGGATTCTGCTGTGCTTACATGGAGGCAGGGCTGGCATCAGGGGTTGGCTTGGCAACTTTGAGCAGGTGCCAGGACATTTGCCAGAGACCAAAAAACCCTCCTTTTGCCCCTGCTGATCTTCTTAGCTTTCACTCACTTGGGCAGATGAGTCAAGCCAGCCATGAACAACTTGTCTGGTAGCCATAGATGACCAGAAGTTCCGTGGTGCAGGCAATTGAGCAGGCTGCTGGAGGAGAGATGGATCCTCCACCTGCAACCAACATGGAAACCAAATGGGCTGGTGTAGGAAGGATGAGGTCATCTGTACCTCCTTTCCCCATCTGCTTGGTAGAAGGCTTCTTTCCTCTTCTTGCCTGCTAGTATTTCTTTCTTTCTTTAATAGATTTACGTCCCGCCCTTTCTCCCAGTAGGAGCCCAGGGCGGCAATTTCCAGTAGGCTTCATTTCCACACTAGCTAGGGAGGAAACCCCTTCCCTTCCTCCGCAGCCAGATGGAAGCGCATGCTACTAGCTTCTCGGCAGAGTAATAAACATTTTTGTGGACTGGTAACTTCTGTGGGCATATTTACAAGGCTGAGCAAAGGCATTCAGGAGCATCTTTTCGTGTCATGTCTTCTGCCTCTGGGCAGCAGTGGAATTGGATTCATTAGTGCCCAGAGGGAGAGGGCAGGTGAGTAAGAAGACAGCGGCTTGCTAGCTGTCTGGGTGAGTGAGCAGGTGATAGCCACACGTGGGAGTGCCCTATCAGAGGCAAGTCCATCAAAGGCACCTTTGGCCATGGATGACACGCTCTCTCTCTCTCTCTCTCTCTCTCTCTCTCTCTCTCTCTCTCTCTCTCTCTCTCCCTCTCCCTCTCTCTCCCTCCCTCCCTCCCTCCCTCCCTCTCTCCCTCTCTCTCTCTCTCTCTCTCTCTCTCTCTCTCTGTACATGGTCATGCAAAAGGTAATATGACACCGATTGCCACCAGAATTTTGGTTATAAGGTACACCATCCTATGCTGTATTATATACCATAATTAGCCTGTACATTTTGCCTCTAATGCCCTATCCAGGTGCAAGCTGCACTGGGACCTGTGCAGATGGCTAGCCAACAACTTCACTGTTTTATCCTGTTTTGTTCATCCTGGTTCTTGTCTGGTCTCCCTTTTCCCATTTTTATTTCATTTTTTTTAAATGTGATTTAGTGGGAGAGCGTTTTGCAACATCCCTATTTTTTTCTTTTCAGTATATCTAAATAAGTTTGAGTAACAATAAAGCAAGATGAGAAAAGAATCCCTGAAAGGACTAATACCAGCATTTTTGGCAATGAGGATAAATGCTTGCATAATCCAGATGGCCAGATCAATCTCTGTACATTCATTTAAAAAAAGAGAGAGATAAGTTTTGCAAAAGCTGAGCTGCTAGATCAAGCCAGGATTCCTGACAAGTTAACTTCTGCAATTCACCCAAAATGAGGAAAACAAACTTTGCTGTGAGATAAAATTGAGCTGCAAGACAATCCTAGCAAGAGCTCCTGTGCACATTTTAAGTGATAAATAGGCATTAGAAAATCTGGAAGAGAAACAGGAGCCTTTTGTTTGTGCTTTATTCTTGTCAAGCATATCTAAAGGTATAGATCGGGGTAGCCAAAATGGTGCCCTCCAGATGCTGTAGGACTCCAGCTCCCATTAGCCCCATCAAGCTTTGCCAATGGTCAAGGATGATGGGAGTTGTAGTCCAGCAGCATTAGTCCATCTTAGGATCCAGGGGAGGACAGGTTGACACTAGGGCACTTGCTGATAAGACGTACATCACATTTGAAAAAGCAAGGACTAGCCAAGGCAAGTCCAGTGGTTCAGTTAGGTCAGCACTGCGAGATCACAACCAAGGCAGTGGGGCAAAAGACAACTTCTTAGTACCCTAGAGAGGTCACAGTGGCCAGTGCTGGCTAGCACTCACTCAGGGAGAGCTGTTGCCATAGTAGCATGAGGTCTTGAACCTCCTGCTAGCCCCACCCCCTCCAAGGAGCTCTCTGTTATTTTAAAGGATCATCACCCTATTCTGTAGCTACTGGGTCCTACAGTATGGAGGTGGTGAGGGATGGATTGGAGGGGTGTCCCCTGAGTTGGAGGACTCTGAAAAGGCCACATCTTCTGGCCTGGATAGTCCAGTAGTGTGGGGCAATGGCTGCCAAGTGATGCCTCCTCTCCCTTCTAGTCTGTCTCTGAGCCAGATGGACGATTGTGTCAAGGGAACATGACGTCCCACCCCTAACATACCGTAGATGCATGCCCTGCCCCTGCTGCCCTTTCCAGCGTCATGTTTCTTGTACCTGACAGTGACAGGTCCAGAAAGGTAGCCCCCTGCTTTAAGAGCTCTTCCCTGTTCCCTTAGTTAGCATTTGTAGTCTTCTTAAGCAGATGTGTTTCAGGGAGAGAAAGTTGACCGACTCTTCTCCCTTTCCAGCTACAAGATCATAGCAGCACCTCAGCACGGAGGAAGCGTGAGCTGCAGGCATCTCCAAAGACTGAGCTTCCTATCACCTTGGCAGCTTCCAAGAAAGCCAAATCAGAAACTTTGCTGGTGAGTATTTCAAACCTGCCCACCCATGCCATTTCTGCTCCTGCTCAGGAGGGTTTTATCAAGAACTGTTCCAGACGGGTCGTTCTTATTTGTTCCAACCAGGAAATTGGTTAAAGGGCTTCAGACGAAGCTAGGATATGAAGCCACCTTCAAATAATAGCTCCATATTAACCATAGTCTACCCCTTTGGACTAAACAGGAAACCATAGTTCGGTTGTTTGCTTAGCCTGCTTGAAGGGAGGAGTGAAGTAGCTGCATGCAGGAGCACAGATCTTGCTCACATTTCAGCTTATTAAACCAAGTTATGATAATCCAAATGCAGCCAATGAGTAGTTTATGGGGGACACATCTTTCAGGCAGGAAATAGCATAGTAGGAGTTGGAGTCTGGGCACTCTTTTCACCACTGAACAATTCTTACATATATTTAGGAGAATCTTTAATTTGACTGCATCCCAAAGTCCTATAGCATTGCTTTTTTAAAAAGTTGCACATTTTTCAGATTGTACATATGGGGAAGTCTTCCAGATTAATCGGTGCCAGCTGATGGCTCCATGTCAGTGGGTCAGTGGAATCTGCTCCAGGTTTTAGTTCGAACTTTCAAGAAGCTGTCTAAGGTGCTGAAGGAAAACTACAGATGTGCGTGTATGCAGCGGCAGCTGGTGGCTCCATGCCAGTGAGGCAGCGGAATCCGCTCTGGACTTTAGTCCGAACTTCAAAAACTAAAACTCAGCGAGGATTCCACTGCCTCGCTGACATGGAGCCACCACTGAAATTAATCCTCTAACTCTTCATTTGTTTCCAGAGCTGTCCCGAAGGAACATGTCGCTGTATTTGGTTTGAGTGCCCCCTGTGGGACATTGCAGGTGTGACAGACGTGAAGGTCCGAGCACGGGTCTGGAACAGCACATTCATTGAGGTATATGCTATTTCCCTTTCCGGTTTTGACTCTTGTTAAGGATGTTACCTTTGCTAGAGTGTCAGACTAGAACCAGGCAGGGTGAGGGTCGCTGCCTGAGATGGTGAAGAGCCACAGACAATACTGAGCTGGATGAACCCAGGGCCCCTCCAGACTGTTGGCATTTTGTGGGAGGAAGTACATTTGGGAATTTTCACTTTGCACCTTGACAGTGGATTAAATGACTCTGTCATCCCAGTACAGGGGTGGAGAACCTTTGGCCCTCCAGATGTTGCTGGACTACAACTCTCATCAAGCCTCAGAAAGCAGTCCAGTGGCCAGGAATGATGGGAACTGTAGTTCAGCAACATCTGCAGGGCCAAAGATTTCCCACACCTGTCCTGGTGCAACAAATCCACTAAAACAAACAAACTAGATGCGTTATTCAACTAAACAGATCCACTAGCGTAAGGACTTTTAGCTGTGCAAAGGAACTTGCCTTTCCTCTCCTCTCCCCATGCACCCCCGGTGCCTCCCTAAATCTGTTCTGGGGGATCTGCTTAGTTGGATACTGCTCTAGACTTTTTATGGTTTGGAAAGTGACAGGGAAATGCATTGAAAAGTGTGGGATGAATGAATGACTACAGGAAAGACTTATAAACACCCTGCAAGCAAATCAGGATGAATGCCGGATGGATGCTCCTTGCCGTATACCAACCCAGTAAGCAAATCAGAATGAATGCTCGATAAAGACCAAATATAATCTAACCACAGAAACTTTGTGCAAGCAAATTGGGATGAATGCTCAGCAAATAGGTTGTCCAGAGGAGTCCTCAGCATAAGGCAGCTTCCTATGTTCAGAGATCAATGGGTGGGAGTACAATGGAAAAACCGTTGATGTTGCTGCTTTTGTCACGTGTGCCCTTTCCTGTCCATCCCCATGGAAATGCAGGATTACAGCGACTTTGACCGTGTGAAGGTAGATGGGCAAGCCACACTGTTTCTCAGGACAAACACCTCCACCATCAACATGAAAAACCTCACGCTGTCGGTGAGTGCAACTGGGTTCATAGGGTGAGGCACCTGCAGAAAGTCACCAAGGCCAAAACCTCCTTTCAATCCCAATAGGAGGTCATCAAGTTGGCCCTCCTCTCTCCCAAAACCCCCACAGTTAGGGGACTCTGCCAATTCTTCCTGGATAGCCAATTTGTTCATCCAATAGAATCAATTTATTTTCAGACCAAGGCTGCTCTCACGCTCCCGTCAGTAACGTGGGTTGAAGTACTGCATGCTGTCAGAGGTTGATGAAATCATCAGCCTGGATGAGCATACGAAGCTGGAGTTGGGACTTTGGTGGTGATGGGGAGCACTTGAACCCTCCCCTCCTTTTTAGGTGTGGCTATGATGCTCGTCACGCACTGGGTCAGCATGGCAGGCTTCTGCATACCTAGTGAATCCCAGCATAATGGAAGCGCTGTACAGATGCGTAGCAGATTCCAGTGAGTTCCCACTCACCTCGGATCCCACTCACCTCTCTACGCCATAGCTCTCCCCACTCCATGCATTCACTGAGCACACAGAGGAACTGAGTGAAAAGTGCCTGTGTCTCTGACCTCAGCACCTCCCCATCCATCCCAGTCTACACAATGGGGGCAATAATGCTGACCTACTTTGCAGTGCTCTTGTAAGGGTCACCTAACAAGCACTCGCAAGGCACAGAAACATTGCAATGTATATAAATGCCAAGTGTGTTGTGTTTTTAACTAAGCCAGATAGCTGGGGCAGATGGCCTGAGCGCTGGGTCTTCTGTGCCCGCTCCCTCTTGCACCTTCATCTGGCCATCTTAATTTGCCCAGAAGTACTCTACACATTTATGCAAATGTGTGCCATGGGCTTGTGGCCCGATTCCTTTAAATACCTAGCAATGCCCCTGCTAGCCAGCCCTGAACTTATGTGCAGGAATCCTCATGCTGCCTTTGGGCAGCTGTTCCTTCCTTTCTTATGAACTGGGGCGACTGCATGCATGCAGCTCACCTGAGACAGTTCCCCCCCCCCCATTCTGCCCTTTACTCCCTTTAAGGCAAAACTACGTCTACCTTTTCTTCCCTTTCCTTTAGTTCACTGTGGCAGTTGACTCTGAACTGAGCGAGGAGCAGCCGACTGAGATTGAACTGTGGCTGGTGCTGGTTGCCGTCGCAGCCGGACTTCTGCTTTTGGGCTTCATCGTCTTACTGCTGTGGAAGGTGAGAAGAGAAGAAATTTGAGTAGGGCAGTAGGGGAATGATGGGCTTGGGGTAGCAACTCCTTTCTTTTTTCCCCTTCTTTGCCTTACCTACTAATAGTAACACTTTGAGAACTGCTGCTGCAAAGCTCACCGCAAGCAGTTCGAAGAAGAGAAAAAAACAATCTGCACAATTGTTTGCAGCAAGCCTGAATGTTTGAGCAGTATTTTCAGGGCTGACACAAATAGCTTGATTAGCAAATGGATGGGCTGGCCTCGCTTGAGAACAAAATGTTCACGCATAAGGCTGCAGCAAAAACTGGCCAGGCCAGTTTGAAACGGATCAAGCAGGAAGTAATCCTGCATTTCTCCAGAGGTGATGCAATCTGCTCTGAGTGTAGGGGGTGATTTTGACGTTGGTATTTAGCAGGCACACTTAATTCTGGAGAAGAGCCAAGCGGCTCAGTGCATCTGTGGGATGTTCCGTATGCTCATTTTGGCACTGGAGAAACTGGTTGGATGGTTAGGAAACTACATTTACAATAGATCCTAATTAATCTAGGCATTGGGTGAATACTTGGGACCCTCTGGTGCAGGCCTCAGGAGGATAAAATGATTGCATCATTCATTGGTGTTATAGTTGCCCCTTCAATGCCCATTTGCTCAACAACTCATTGTGGTTTCTTAAGCAGTTTACTTCACTGATGCTTTGAGCATACTATGTAATGCACTTACTTAAAGCTTTTCATTAATCCTTGGCCGGCTAGTTTCTCAGGGGCAACTCGCACATTATCCCGTCATTGAGAGAATGTGTGTTTTCAAGGCTCCCCTCTGTTGTATTGGTCTCCAGAAAAAGGAAGCAAGCTCCCGGTTCCTAGGGGCCACTGTGGGAAGTACCACATAGAGTTCAAAGTATTTAAACATTTTAAGGTAGTCAGGGTTGATTCCAGAGGGCAGCCAGGTTGGGCCCTGGATGAGGGCCCCTGCGGTCCAGAGGGATCCCTGAAGGGCGCCTCCTTAGGGTGAGAGGATGGTGTTCGCATTCCATGATCTGCGGCAGCGTCAGGTCCTGCAACCCGACCCTGCTGCAGATCGCAGAGAGGGAGCTCCCAGGCACCCCCCAATACAGACAGCATGGGCTCCAAGAAGCCTGCCCGCGCACCCCATCTACCTCTCCTGTCAGTGTGAATGCCATGTGCACTATGCATGCATGCTTGCCATCACCCAAGATGGCAGGCAGGGGCTGCCGTAAGGGGCTGATGCCCCACCGCCACCTTGGTTGATGGCAGGCATTCATGCTACATGCACATGTCATTCGCACAACACAAGTGGTAAGTGGGGCGCGCAGGCAGACATATTACCCATGTGCCGCCTGTATCAGGGGGTGTTGGGCTACAGTATTGAGGGACAGGGACAGGCTGGTGCCCAAGGGCCCAGTCATGCCTGGCGCCTGTCCTGAAGGTAGTCATGGCTGGAGAGCACTGACAAAGCTAAGGCTTTATGCAGGCTCTACTACTGCTATGTTCTAGCTCTGCATCTCCCAGAAATGACTAGACACATTCACCTGGGGGGTTCACGACCAGAGCCAAAGGGGCACCCCCCCCCTCCATTTACTCTACTGGCAACTGCTTTCCCTTGAACATGGGAAAAAACCACTGTCTGAGCGGATGAAGTATTCCACCCCCCACCCTGTGGCTTAGTACCTGATGGTGTGTAGCAAGGGCAGCATGCAGGACACAGCAAAATGGAATGGAAATGCTAGAAGCACTCTCCAGCTGTGGGTGCCTGTATTGGCTGCTAGGGCAAGCTCTCTTCTTTGGAAAACCACTAAAGGCAAGATAGGTCTCAAACACGTGTCTATCTTTCTAGAGAGGAGGAGTGGGGAGCCACCAGGCCATGGCCCTATCTTGGTCCGCCAGCAGGTCCAGTTGGGCCCATTAGGCCATTTCCCCAAACCACACCCAACTGTCAATCAGCTAATTCCTCTGGGTGATGTCAGCTGATGCATAGGTTTCAATCCTGTGGGCCAACCTTGCACCTATCAAAGTTGACTTTGGGGGGAGGGGAGAGAGATAAAGTTCTGTTCCCCTAGGCCAAAAAAGTTCCCCAGCTCTGTTTAAGAGGGCAACATGGAAATTGACCTTTAGTGCTCTACAGGTGCATTCAAGGGCACGCTTGAAGTTTTGACCATCAAGTATGGCATCCCTGCTGCTACCAGATTAGCCATTGCTGTTCGTCCTCTTCCTGTTAATTATGCCTGAAATTTTTGCTGTAGAGTAGCAGCCTTGTGGAAAATCCCTAGGCAGCCCAAAATTGTGAGAGTTTTGCATTGAAGAATTCAGGGGTTTTTTAGATTATCAAGGGCCTAGTTTCACCTAACCACCAGTGCCAGCCTCATGTGATCCTGCCGAGTACCTTCCAATAAAACAAGGCTTATCCAGTGTGCACATTGAAAGTGATATCCTTTGGAACACTTGAGTTCGTTGTTTGCCCCACCCCATCACACTGTTTCCCTGTTGTGCTTGACTTTGACCCCCTGCTTCCTCATAGTGTGGCTTCTTCCGGCGGGCAAGCACACGAGCCATGTACGAGGCCAAGGGCCAGAAAGCCATGATGAAGATCCAGCCATCTGAAACTAAGCAGCTGACCGATAGCTACTAGTTCCTGTCTCAGGGGGGACAATACCCATCCCTTTGCCCTGTCTCTTGGTAAATCAAGGTGGGGTGGGTAGGGTGGGGTGGGGTGGGGGACAGGGTTTACCTCTCATTCACTCTCTCTGTCAACCCCTCCACTTCTTAATCCTTCCCAGAAGACCCTGGTGTGGAGAGCTGTAGTCCAGTGCTGAGTCAGGAAAAGCGGCACTTGGACAAGCCAGCTGGTCACAGGCACATAGGAGGCTACCGTATACCAAGTTGGACTGTTGGAGTAATCTCAGACTAAGTTATCCTCAGAGCAGACCCACTGAAATTAATGGACATGGGCAGGACCACACCATACATTTAAAGCACATCCAATACATATTTGAAGCTCATGATTTCCCCAAAAGAATTCTGGGAACTGTAGTTTGTTAAGGGTGCTGGGAAGTTGTGGCTGTGTGAGGGGAAAATGACAGTTTCCAGAATTCTTTTAAATGAATGTTGGATGTGCTTTAAATGTATGGTGTGGATCTGTCCTAACATGGGTCCACTAAATAAAACTTAACTGGATGCAACCCCTTGTCTGTGTAGCTTATTACTGCCTCTTCTGATGGGCAGTGATTCCACAAGTCACCTCCACAGTGAGTGGCTCAGGGGCTACGTGCCCTGCCACCTGTGCAGCCGTGGGCAAGCTGCATAGTCTCAAGGAGCCCAGTTGCCCCCCAGCTGGCAGTTGTGGACAAGGAAGGGGCTGGCTTGTGTAGCTGTGACAAGCTGAGTAGGCCCTACCAGCTGGGGAGGACTAGCCTCAGAGGGAGGCAATGGTAAACCCCCTCTGAATACCGCTTACCATGAAAACCCTATTCATAGGGTCGCCATAAGTCGGGATCAACTGGAAGGCAGTCCATTTCCATTTTTCCATAGCCCTATCCTTTTGCCTGGAGATGCCAGAGGCTGAGCTAGGGACCTTCTCCATGTAACCCATGTCCTCTGCTCATTAGCTATGGTCCCTTGGGAGGTACTCTCAAGGAGTCCATAGCACATCAGTGCTCAGAGAAATCCTTGATTCTCATTATGATAAAAAGTTATCAGATGCCTTTAAAAAAAAATCCAGACCAAGTTAATCTTTGGTTTGTCTAAGGAAACCATGCACAGGAAGCCCAAAGTGACACAGAGCCAGGAACACTTACTTTAAAAAAAAGTGTTCATTGGCTATGGTCTGTGCTACTGGATGAGGCTGCTGGTTTGTTGCAATAGTAAAATATGCTGTATATTTGTAGTTTAGAAATTAACGAGTGAGGCTCTTCAGCCTTTTGCAAGCAGAAATGAACCAATGCTTTTTCCCATCTCCGGGGCTTGAAGCAGCACAGTGAAGTTTCATACCTGTCTACACTAGAAATTTCCACTGCGTTCAGTGGGGCACACTTCCTAGGTAAGAGTGTATAGGATTGCAGCTGTAGAGTATGAGGGCCAAACTACATGTAACAAGGGAGAAGTTCTACTTGTATTTTCCCGCCTTCATCCCCTCAGGGCTAATAGAACAGGGCTTAGATCAGGGCAATGCTTTGGAGAGAAAGAGTTAAGCATCCTCCCCCCTGCTGTTCTGATCAAATTCAGAGCTGCCTGTACCTGTTTTTAAATGTTTATTTATTTATTTAATTTATATCCCACCCTTCCTCCTAAAAGTAGCCCAAGGTGGCAAACGAAAACACACAAAACACTCTGAAACATCTTAAAAACAAAAGACTTTAAAACGTATTAAAACAAAACATTTTTAAAGACACATTAAAACAAAGCATCTTTAAAAACACATTAAAACGTATACTGTTGTTGTTTTTTAAAAAAAGGAAATCTGATTCTGGGTCTCCTGTGCCATGTGTGGCCTGGCCCTGAGGCTTGGCTCTGGCCTAGTGATACACTGTGGATGCTCCTGCTTCAGAGCCCTCTTTAGGCACAGAAGGAAATAACAGATGTGGAATGTCAGGCCCCTGTGACTGGGAGGCAGTAAGAAGCCTCTGGATTGGCCAGGTGGAGTATAAAAATAACAACCTGGCATTTAGCCTCTGTCTGATCAGACAGGCAGCATGTTCTGCCTACTCCAGTTCCCCAAGCTCAGGCTGCTGAAGTTGGGTTTATCCACGCTATGCATTTAAAACACATTTAACACATTTTATTTCCCCCCCAAAGAATCCTGGGAATTATAGTTTTGTTAAGGGTGCTGTTTGTTAAGGAGACCCCTTAATGAACGACAGTTCCCAGGATTCTTTGGGGAGAAATAAAATGCCTTAAATGTGTTTTAAATGCATAGGGTGGATGGAGAAGGACCCTGAGCTAGAGAGCCTGGATTTGGGGGTGGTGAGGAGGCACATACGGCTCCAGCCTGGTCCTGATGCTCCTTTGCATCTCTTTATTGGGGGCCCACCTTCCACTGGGGCTTTGAGATTTGGAAGACCTGCCCTCTCAACATCAGCGAGCACTAGAGATTGCAGCACCCCAGTCCCCTTTGAGGCATGTCACTTACAGTACATTTAATGCTCTCCACCAGGTGTTGGTCAGTCTGTCAGCCTCTCTGTTTTACCTACTTGTGTCGCTAACTCAAATTTGTTTCTTTTCCTAGGCTTTAATAACCAGGTATTTCTCAGGTGGCTTCTGAGATGGCACCTACTGTTGTGATAAGGGTCTTTCCTTTCTCTTTTTACTCTCATTCTTCCTATTCAGTGGGCCAATCCAAGCGACCATTCTGAGGTGATGCGGAGATGGCAAAGCCAGCGTGGGTTGATGTTGGCACGGTGATCAGTTTTGTGAATACTCTAATGTATGTGCCAATTGGCAGACATCACCGCTGCATATTTTGAGTTGTTTTATACACGCACAGATAGTTGTGTGGCAAAATCAGGGAGGTGTCAAAGGTCCATGGAACATTTTACGACACCAAACCAGAGCTTGGAAAAGTTACTTTTTTGAACTACAACTCCCATCAGCCCCAGCCAGCATGACCACTGGATTGGGCTGATGGGCGTTGTAGTTCAAAAAAGTAACTTTTCCAAGCTCTGCACCAAAGCCAACATTAAGCCATTTAATCAAATCTCCCTTCACCACGCCACCCCTGAAGGACAACATAAAGAATTAGAAAAATGTGAAGCAAAGGAGGTTGCCCTCTTGGTTTCTGAGTCACCATTTGTTGGCTGCCCCTCAAAAAAATGACATGGTGAGAATGTTGATGTTCAGGATGGGAAAGGTGCAGGAAATCAGGAATGTTCCTTTTGTCTTCTGTGGATGCTGCTTCCTGGCCACTTTTCCCACAAGCTGCAAATGTCTTCCTTGGAGATGCATGTGGGTGAGGACTACCCCAACTCAGGAGATGAGCATCTGTTCCTGCAGGGCATCATGGGACTTGACTACAAATCCCATGATCCCTGGCAAGAACTGATGCTGCATACAGCATTTGCCACCAAAGAGAAGGCTACAGAGGGCCACTCCAACATTGCTAGAGATCTCTGCTGCATGACAACCCTGCCCCTAGGTAAGGCTTCCCCCCACTTTTTTGTGTGTGTGTGTGTGGCTTGGGGAAGGGTAGCGGGGAAGTGAGAGCAGCAACTGTTCATATCAGATACTCAAAAAGCCCTTCAAAACGTTCTGGGCAATCAATATGAACACCTTGAAAATCCAAAAATTATGTTTGGGGTGTTCAGGAGGGTCAAGCAATTTTTCTAGACCCCACTAGTGAGTTCAGGCTTGTTGGCCTTCTGAGTGGGGCAAGTATTTATGTGCTTTATCTACGTGGCTAGTCCTCAAAACGTATTTTCTTTGCCAATCAATTGCCAACAAATGCAGGATTCCAGCTAGTGATGGGTAGCTGGGCCATGAGCCATACCCTAGTTTCTCAGTCCTTGAACTGACATTGAGCCTTACCTTAGCTGGACCATCTTTCAACCACCAAAGGAAAAATGGTCCGATGAACTGGCCCTCTTAACTACTTTCCCCTCTTCCTTCTCTTGCTTCCTTTTTGTCCTGCCTCCACTCCCTGAATCGTTCCCTTGCTCAAATTCCCAACTTTGGTTGAAGTGTCATATGTGCCCTCCCGCTAACGTCTTTTTTTTCCTGCTCTCCCTGCGTAGTGCAACTTCTTCAAGCGAACCCGCTACTACCGAATCATGCCCAAGTACCATGCTATTCGGATCCGTCAGGAGGAGCGCTATCAGCCGGCCGGTGGCTTCTTGCCTTCAAAGCACAAGAAGCAGTGGGTGACAAACTGGCAGGAGACAGGGAGATACTACTGACGCCTGCCTCCCTTCCTCTTCCCACCCACCCCTCTACGCTCGCTCACCGGCTGCTTTGCTTTCTTCTGTATATAGCGCTGGACCAAAAAAAAAAAAGAGGGAACTGTTATTTAAGCCTAAGTTATATGATGGCGATGACCCAAAGCTTTCTCCAGACACTGTGATTCGTAAGGAGGAAATGGTCCTTGCAAGTTGGACCTGCTAGGCCAGGAGTGCAGAAGCTTTTTCAGCCTGAAGGCCACATTACCTGGTGGGCAGCTTTTGGGGGGCCACGTGCCAGTGATGGGCAAGGCCACAGGCAAAATGTGGGCGGGGCAATGGATGATTCTTTATACATCAAGCTGTATTCTGGTCATGCAAATGTCAGTGGCTTGTACGTGCATATACCATGCAGACCCATTTCGCCGTCCTCCATTTGGGCAAGTAAGAGGCATCATCACAGTTCTAGGACACATTCCAGCCAGGAGGGTGCAAAGCAGGACTGGTGAGGCATGTGGCCTGGTGAGAGTCCCCAAGGGTTAGATAGAAAGGCCTGAAGGGCTGCATTTTGGCCTCTGGGCTTGAGTTTCCCCATCCCTGTGCTAGGCATTTGTGAAAAGCGAGGCACAAAGGGACAGTTTTTTCACATACAGTGATAGACTCTTCTTTTCCCTCTCCACTACTGCCAGGGCCCTTGAAATAGCATTTCTGTAAGAGGGGACAGGTGCAAAAATCAGCTTAACTTCATACTGGACACATGTACCCAACGAGGAGATGGTGCATAGGCAGTTATCTTAGTGACTGAAACACAAAGACTCCCCACTCACACAGCTTTGGTTTCACAGACACAGTTGTAATTCACAAGATTGTTATTTATTACATTTATACTTGACTATCCCTCCAGAGAGCTTAGAGCAATTTCTGAATGGCTCTCGGGCAGCCTCCCATTCTGGCAGCTTACAGAGCCAAACCAACTTGGCAGCAGGACCATGTCATGCGCCTTCAGACTGTTCCCTGGGCTTCTCTGGCCAACTCTCATGCAAACTATCGCTTTGTTGCAAAACACATGAGAACATAGGAAGCTGCCTTATATTGAGACAAACCATTGGTCCATGTAGCTCAGTATTGTCTACACTGACTGGCAGAGGCTGCCTAGCGTTTCAGAGATGGGTCTTTCTCACCTCTGTCCTGGAGGTGCCAGAGATTGAACTGTGGACCTTCTGCATGCAAGGCCTGTGCTCTACCACTGGGCTATGGCCCTTGCCCTCCATGTGCCTCTCTGTTTTTTTTTAATATGACAGCCTTACAAAGCCACTGTAGTATGCCTACTTGTATAAAGCCATGCTTTCTTGCAGAGTTGCGTACAGTCACTGGTTGTCTAGAAACTGTTTGTCTATGGCTCTTTGGATTTTCGTTGGCACTCAAGTGCACCAGCTCATATATCAGAAATGTATGTTGAACTAAACGTCTTGCACGCCTGCCCTTCAGACACTTGTGCAAGGCCGCTTGCTTGTGAACACCTATCCTTGTGCAAGGGCAACCATTTGTGCCATTGCGTGAGGTCACTTGCTAATGCAGATGTGTACAAGCCAGGTTGTTTGTACTTTTCACTAATACCTCAGATGCTCACTCTTTTGTTTTTCCTTTTATATATTTGCTTGTTCGCTTTTAGTCACTGATGCACCAGGGAATTCTACATTCTTTCCTTTGCCCTTTGATTGAGATTACAGCCATCTCTCTTAATTCTTTTTCTCCCCCCTCTCCTCCCCGGCTTTTTGTGGAAGACTGGTTCACACATTACACTGAACACAGAGACAAGCCATCTCTATATATGTATAAGCATTTGTGTGAAAGAGTACAGTGGCAGAGTGTTACATGTGAATAACTGTATGAACATATTGCTCAGCTTTGGATGGATGTAGATTGTACACACATTGTATGTAATGTGTGAACACCCCTAGACTAAGCATTCCTTGGAGAGAAGGATGAATAGACTTCAGTCCCCCTGCTATGACCTCAATTGCCCACCTCCCCAACCCCATATTGCTATAAACACTGGATGTATTGCCACTGGAGCTCATACTACTGATCATTTTAGTCACTGTGTATTTCTTGTACCTCCTCCATCATTCTTTGGAGGGAAGGAGGGTGGTTTTACTACTACTGTGGTCCAGCTTCTTAAGTAGCACAAAGGAGACTTCTGGGCTTGAAATGTAGGGAGGGGGCAGAATTATAAAAAGATGTGAAAGCCACTTTCTGCACTTTCTGAGGAGGCCATGGGGAAAGCGCCCTTTGGTGGGTTCCCTCCTCTATCAGCAAGCCCTGGTTGACTTACCTCATGGGTGGGGCACCTTTGCCAGCCAGCCAGATCCTGGTTTTGTCTTCTCCCAGCAAGCCACTTAGACAGGTGGGCAGGGCCGCTCATCTGTCAATCACCTGATGTTACCATGGCTTCAGATAACCCATTTTTCTTTTGTAGTGTGGCTTGAGTTCAAGCCATGTTGCAAAGGGAGATCCAAGCAGGGCTTGAAGTTACTGCTGATCAGCTAATTGGGGCTGATGTCAAGCCCTGCTTTCAACAGGGATTGGCTGTGCTATGGAGTTACAGCAGGCATGGAGACAGCACCTATCAGCTTATCAATGCTGATTTCAAGCCCTGCTTTAAGCAGAGGTTGGCTGCGCTATGGTGCATCATCAATAGAACAACGGATCCCTTTGGGTTGAAGTCGGCATGTACCAGCTAATTGGCAGTGACAGGAAGCATCCTTTGCCAATGAACAATCAAGAGTACACTTTAGGGTTCATGATAGTTCATTGGCAGGTACATCTCTGTCGTCCTCACATCTGACATCACATAATATCAGGGGTGGGGGCAGATGGCTGTATGTTTGAGGGAACAGTCTTGTGGGCCAAACTGGGCCTGCAGGCCGAGGGTTCCCTGTTCTGATGTACTTGGTGGCAACAGTGCTCCAAATAATGACAGGTAGCTGGGTCTAGCCATTAGTTTAATATCTCACAGTGCCCCAGAGCAACATTATGTCAAGAGTGATATGTGAAATGTAGATAGCAGCTAGACCCAGCCACCTAGAGCAGCTCTCAGCACAAGAGCAGATTTCTTTTAAATAAAGAAGAGATCTGGAACAAGCATCAGTAGGCCCTGCTGGGGCCCTGGCACCTGCTCAAGGATGCCTGGCACTGATGCTCTTCAGCTAAAAGGATTTAAGATTTTTCAGTTAGGACTTACTGTAAGCTAACAATCAGCCCTGGAATCTGTTTTCAGTATCAGCGTTCCTCAGTGAAATATGTGAGTTCATAATAAAGGAGTGTGATTTTCTTTCAAAACTGACCAACGGTTCCCCACGTCTGGGGATGTGAGGATGGGTGGTGGGGAATGAGCATTCAGGTCAGAGAGTGAAAAGAACATGCAGGGGTAAAAGCCTGGCAGCTCCTGTTTCCAGACATTAAGCAGTGCCTGGGAAAGCAGAATGGGATGGATGGAGTGGGGGGGCAGTCTGTATTTCAGTGGAAGCAAGGCTTGCCTCCCCCCCTCTCACACACTTCCTGGCTGCCCTTTTGAATGTTGAAGAAAACTTATCCTCATGTATTCCACACTCCGCATCAGAAAGGGGTGGGTTTGGGGTCAACTGCTTCTGTGTGCATAGGACAGTTCAGTCCACATTGTTTAATTTCAAACAGCCCTTGGCCATGTCTGACTCGGAGAAGCTGGAGTTGGATTGTGGATCTTTATAAAAGGGGCATTTCCACTTTCAGGTTTCATATCTAAACATCCAAAGTGTTGACCGACGGTCTTGATTTCTGGTCATGCATCTGTTAAATCAGTCACAATTCCTCTCCGTTTTATAAATGTGGCTGGCACCAATGTATGCTGCAGAAATTGGGCTGGAATCAGGGCTGATTTGGACCGTGGAAAAGATCCTCTAAAAAGGGAGCAAACCTCCAAATGTTCTGCATGTCACAGGGAAGGAAATGAGGTTTATGTTAATATGCACTCAAGTCCTGGAGAAAATGACCACACCAAATCTGCCCACTGCCCTCAACATCCAGTTGTATATTAAATTATTAAGAATGTACTTAACAATAGCTATATGTATATACATATATATATATATATATATTTGTTGCTCACTGGAATTTATCACTATGGTACTGGAGGTCTTGAATCATTGTGCCTTGGTTGTAAATAAGCTTGAGTGGTTATTTTATGAATAAAAAAAAGACTCTGATTTCTAACTTGCAACTTCATGTTTTTATTTGAATTTAATGAATTAGAATCCCTGAACTCACTTCAGCCTCTGATGTTTGTTTATGCTTTCAAAGAAGGATGGGATCTGCTGAGCTGTTTAATGCCAGGAGTAGGGAACTCCTGGTCATGGGCTAGATCCGGCCTGCTGCTGAATTTCATCTGGCCCATGATAGGTGTTGGGAAGCTGCTTCTCAACCAGAAGGTGGGTCCTGTTGGTGGAGAGATGCAGAATGGTAACGGAAGAGTTGCCAGACAGGCACAGACTCGCATGCAGCACCCACAATAATGCCCTTCCATCTTTTTGCTGTTAACACATAAATTAGTCTCTCTTTTCTGATATGGCACTACGTTTTCTGCTGCTCAGACTTGCCAAAACGTCCCCCCTGGGCTTTTGAAATACAACTTAAAGAGTTTACTCTTTCATAATCCTAACCCCTCCTACCTGGGTGTAGGCTCGATTGAGTTAAATAACTACAGCCACAAGAGTGGGCTGTATACTATAGTCAGCATGGATTTTTCATATTCTGTAATGTTAAATTGAAAATACCCTCCATTCCATTCTGCTGCTTCCCATAAACTCATTTCAAAACAAAACCTTACAAACCTTATAGTCCTGAACTCAGAAGTGCTTGCTTAAGTTTTCATAGTGATACACAAAGTATTCAGAGAGAATTGAGAGTTCAAAATGTAAAACAAAAAAAAACCAGACCCCTGTTGAACTTTTTTCTATCATAATTTGTTGAAATTAATTAAAAATCAGCCATGTTCACAGAGTACCTGTAATCCTATTTCTGACCTTGCCCCATACTCTGAACTTCATCCTCTGCAGTATAAAAATGCCTGGCTGATTTTTAATTAAGAAATTAACATTGGAGTCAATGATAAGCACGGGCATGCTCAGTATGAACCAACTATCAGTGTTCTGAAAGCCAGACTCACAGCTGTTTGGCTTGGCTAATCAGGTGGCCAGACCCACACCAGACATTTATTTCACTTTAGACAGTCATGGCTTCCCCTGAAGAATGCTGGGAAGTATAATTTGTGAAGGGTGCTGAGAGTTGTTAGGAGACTCCTAGTCCCCTGACAGCTCGAGCGACAGCCCCTCTTCTGGGGATTGTAGCTCTGTGAGGGGAATAGGGCCTCTCCTAGCAATCCCCTCCCACCTCCTTCCCACTCCCCATCCTTCCCCTCCCCCCTTCTCCTCCTCCACCATGGTCAGCTTTACCTATCCTAAGCATGATTGCACAGGAGTAAATCCCATTGAACTCAATAAGCATGCAAATGATCAGGCCTGCCTTTTCCCTTCCATCTCTATCCTCTCCTTCCCTTCTCCTCCTTCCCCTCTTCCCTCACCTCTTCCTCCCTTCTTCCTTCCCTCCCCTCTTTCTTCCTTCTCCTCTGCCCACTCCAGCCCTCCTCCATGCCTTCCCCATTGTCAGTTTCAACTATCCTAAGCATGATTGCAGGGGAGTAAATCCTGTTGAACTAAAAAAGCATGCAAACGATCAATCCATTCTCAGCAAACTTGCATAGGATCCCTTTTCTTACGCCCCGGATTAAAAAGCAGAGAAATTCACTAACAGGCAAAAAAACGTTGCAGTTTAATAACATACCTATAGCCCACAGATATTTCTATCAAACTTTAAAAAGCAGGGAAATTGGGCAGCTATAGTGAATGCACCAGGCGAGCAGGAGACCTGGCCTCCTCTCTGAGATATTGTACTGCCCTACAAAGTTGTCAAAATGCAAACATAATTTGTGTTGGTCTTTCACAGTCTACTTCCTATATAACTTGGAAGAAATTGGTAACGTGCCTCTGACCATATGGTGAGTGGTGGCAACACCTGCAATCAGACCAAAGAACAGAAACAAGACATGTTTTTTAATATGTTTTTAACCCTTTTTAAAAAGATGTTTTTAAAGCTTTTTTAAAAAATGCTTTAACGTTTGTTTTAATGTATTTTAAGGTCTGTTTTTATGATGTTTTAAAGTGTTTTTAGCATTTCGTTTGCTGTCCTGGGTTCCTGCTGGGAGGAAGGGTGGGATATAAATCAAATAATAAATAAATAAATAAAATGTGGTGTGCTGATCTTGTTTTAGCAGGGAGGAAGCAACAATATTAAGACAGTTGATACAGTTCAGATAGTCACTTTAAATATGTTTAATTTACTTTGCAGTTTTAGTAAAGTTTCCTATAGTAAATCATTTTCTTTTGCTTCTCTTTCTGTGAATATGTGAAGTACAGCAACACTTGGCATAATTTACATTAAAAAAAACTCTGCAAACAATTGTGTAATAATGGCACTAACTATTCTGCAGAATAGTCTCCAATGGACATGAGGAATGGTTTGCACAAGATAAAACAGTGGGAGGTAAATATATTCTAGCAAATTTCTAGGTGTGCTCTATGTTTTTAATTAACCATGTCCACCCTTCCTTAAGTGGAGTGGTTTAATCATAGCAGGCTGAACACATGCATCTCTACTATTCTATGATTCTATCTTGGACAGGCCAAGTCTGTTTTTCCAACAGCTGGTATAGCACAGTGGGGAGGGGAGCCTGGCTGGGAGTCCAGAGTTTCTGAGTTCAAATCCCTGCTTGTGTCTCCTGGGTATCAAGGGCCAGCTAAAGATCACCCCCACAGGGAGTGGCTCAGGGGTTACATGCCTTGCCACCTGTGCAGCCGTGGGCAAGCTGCATAGTCCCAAGAAGCCCAGTTGCTCCCCCCCAGCTGGCAGTTGTGGACAAGGAAGGAGCTGGCTTGTGCAGCTGTGGCAAGCTGAGCAGGCCCTAGCCAGCTGGGGAGGACTAACCTCCGAGGGAGGCAATGGTAAACCCCCTCTGAACACAGCTTACCATGAAAAGCCTATTCATAGGGTCGCCATAAGTCGGGATCAACTTGAAGGCAGTCCATTTCCATTTCAAATTAACTGCTTAAGTAGCAACGTAATCAGTCTGATCTGACATCAAACTGCAGTTTCAGATTCGACTGTTAATGTACCCAAAATAGATTTAGAACATAACCTCCAGTTTGAAACAGAAAAGGCTGTCTTCACTGTCCTATGATATTGACCAATAAAAAGGCTTTAAAATTAATAAAAATAAACTTCACAGATTTCTAGGATGAATAATGAGAGAAATATAATTTTCTAGGTTAGATTCTCTGTAGAAACAGTAGCAACACAGGAAAGAAGCAAAGTAAGAAGAACACCAACAAACACACAAAAAATGAAATTCTCCACCTTTGGAAATGCAGTCCTGATTGCAGGTGTTGCCACCACCTAAGAAAATTTCTCCTGGCATCAGTGAATGGGTATTCTTGTGATTCACAACTTACATGACATACGTACAGCCATGTATGTATTTACCAGTGGCAGCTGGTGCTGAATCATCTTGGACAACTCCTGGAAAATTCGGACTAAAACTCAAGAGCAGATTCCACTGCTCCTCTGACTTGAAGCCACTAGCTGCCAGTGATGTTTACTCAGCAGTAACTTTTATTAAATTGTAATTATTAATCATTCATTAGTGTAGCATTTCATTTTGGAAGCTGCTGTGAGAAGCAGCACAGAAACGTTTTAAATGCATGCAGTAAGTAATGTATAAGATTCTTGTCCTTCCCAGGTGCATCAGCAAGTGTCTCTTGCTATCAGTAGCAAAGCTGGGATCTGAGATGCATTTCCTTGGGGAGGAAATTTCTGACAGAGATGGAACTCTTGTCAAGCCTTGTAAATAAGCCCTCAAAAATAACCAGCCTGCACAATTATCTAGCCTGCTAAGAGGCTAGTAGCATGGAAATGCAGGCCAGTAAAAAAGTAAATAAATAGATAAATCTGCTTTCTAACAAGTGGATGAAGGATGGTGCAATCTTCCTCCTAAAGGAACGGCTGTAGCTCAGAGGTAGAGCATCTGCTTTGCATGCAGAAGGTTCCAAGTTCAATCCCCGGCATCTCCAGGTATGGCTGGGAATGCCCCTTATCTGAACCCATGGAGAGCAGCTGCCGGTCAGTGTAGACAATACTGAGCGAGATGGACCAATAGATGGAGCAATAGCCTGCTTAGTTTCCATGGTAGCCAATGAACACCTGTTCTTCCTTGCTGCCCCTTATGACTGGGAACTCCCTTCTTGAATATCACATGGTCTCATACCTCTCTCTAGTGGTGGTGCCAGGGTAGGACTTTGGGGCAAACATGCAGGGCCCACTCAACGGAATGAGCAGGAGAGCTCCCAAGCACACCTGTGCTGGCTTACTACATTTTAAATAAATTAATACACCTTACAATTTAAAGAGGTCCCCCCTCCACTCCCATAACACCATGAAGTCCAGAGTCTAAAATGGCCTACCTGCACTACTGCCTCTCTCTTCCTTCAAATCCTTCCTCAAAAAGCTAAAGCAGCTTTCACCAACCTTGTGCCCTCCAAACATTTTTGACTACTATCAGCCCCAGGCAGGTGGGACTGATGGGAGCTGTAGTTCAAAATGTCTGGAGCGCACCCCAACATTGTTTTCCCTATTGTCAAAACTGAGAATGATTGTCAGGTCCTTGGGGCCGTGATCTGTCTTTTCAGGGAGTTTCCTACACTTAGTTGTGTACCACTGGCTAGGGGATGCACACATCCTCTGAATTCTATGCACTCCCCTTCCCCCAGTCAAGTCAGATACAGTGTTGTCATTTTCTAGTTGAAAAGAAAACTTATTTCATCCCAAACGTTGCTGCTGCATCCCCTGAATTAACAAGGTCATCTCTGGCTGCTTGCAAACCCAACTGCTACAGCTGCACATTCTTTTTCATTGAGGAAAAGAACATTAAAGGTCCCACTGAATTTGACTGAAGGCTGGTTTAGCAATGTCTATAATAAATTAAATTGTAAAGAATAGTTATGCTCGGGGGGGGGGAACCATCAGCTGATCATGTGAAAGAAGTAATAAGCCTATTTACTGAAAGGACCAGGGGTTGGTATGCTTGGGCACCTGCCTGCCAAGATCCACACCATAGCGGGGAGGGGCACTGCTGATCCACATAGTCCCCTGGCTTTGCTGGGCTCCTTCTCCTCTGCATTGCTGTTGCTGTGTGGTCACCTGTTCCAGGCACGCAACAGTTATAACAAGGCTGAGGTAACCTGTGGCCCTTCAAATGTTGTTGGACTCCAACTCCCATCAGCCTCAGCCAGCATGACTAATAGCCAGGGATGATGGAAGATGTAGTTCAGCAAACATGTGCAGGGGTGCAGGTTCCTCATCTCTTAAGAACAAGGAAAGGGAGCAGTGGCTTCCACTCTTCTCCTTCTCAGCACTGAGGAGGCAAGTGAATGAGTTATGGTGGCAGCAGCAAGGAGGTGGTGGGTCCAAGTAGGAAGGGGATCCCCACTGAGGGCATCTTGCTGAAGCCTCCCCCCCCCAATCTTTCAATGTCAGTGGAAGGAGCAGAAGCATCACATGTACAATAAACGACTGGAAACTGTGGCTGAATTCCACACCACACATTTAAAGCAATCCAACACACTTTTAAATCATATGACTTCCCCCCAAAAATCCTGGGAACTCTAGTTTAACGGTGCTAGGAATTGTAGCTAAGTGAAAGGAAAACCACAGTTCCCAAGATTCTTTGGGGGTAGTCAGGTGCTTTAAATGTGCACTGGATGTGCTTTAAATGTATGGTATGGACATAAGACAACTCATTTGAAATGTGGTGTTGGAGAAGAGCTTTGTGCATACGATGGACCGTGAAAAAGAGAAATAATTGGGTGTTAGAACAAATTAAACCAGTACTAGCACTAGAGGCTAAAATGATGAAACTGAGGTTATCATACTTTGGACACACAATGAGAATACATGATTCACTTAGAAAAGACAATAATGCTGGGAAAAACAGGAGGGAGTAGAAAAAGAGGAAGGCCAAAGAAGAGATGGATTGATTCCATAAAGGAAGCCACAGACCTGAAGATCTGAACATGGTGGTTTACAACAGATGCTATTGGAGGTCGCTGATTCATTTGTTGTTGTTATGTGCCTTCAAGTCGATTACGACTTATGGCGATCCTATGGCCTATAGGGTGGCCATAAGTCATAATCGACTTGAAGGTATATAACAACAATGGAGAAAAAGCAGAGAGAAAGGATGCAAATATACCACAATTTTAATTAAAACGTCAGTTAAATCAAGTGGAATGGCTGGTCATACTTGTGAACCGTTTTTTATTTTTCTCTATGGTGAGCCCACATACAACAAGGGCGCAGGGACTCGCCCTTCAGCTCTTGCTGCTCTGAAAAGTTACTCAACACTCCCACCATTTCAATTCCTGGGGGAATACGCTTTTTTTACATTTCTCTGTAAAGTGTCCGTGCACATGCAGACCACAATAACAACAGCTACTGCTACTATCAGCAGTAGTAACATGTTATTGTTATTATTGTGTTATAAAGTAATAGAAGCAGCGGCAACAACAGTCACAATAACATAGTGCAGCAGAAAAGAAGGCGTTACATGGGCGTATCGAGTCACTGAACCACCTCTTCCCTGCCATCTCCTTGCCACGTGGTGCAAGCGTCTTCCCATTGGGTGACAATGTCTTGTTTTTCATTCGCGATTGGGCTGCTGCTGTCAGAGCGGGTGGGCTTTGCCGGGGATTGGCCAGGAGCGGGCGGGCTTTGCCGGGGATTGGCTAGGATCGGGCAAGGGGTGGTGCCTTCGGAGTCCAGCTCTGCCAGCACCGTTGCCAGTAGCTCGCTTGGCCGCCGGAGGGTCCCGGTCAGCGCGAAGCTGCTCGTCGAGGGAGACCCGAGAGTGCTTTGCCCGGGCCTGGCAGTCCCAGTGCCGCCGCGATGCGTCTCCTGCGGTGTTTGATGAAGGGCCAGTCGGCGCTGGCCGGGGCTCCCAAGTACATCGAACACTTTAGCAAGTTCTCGCCGTCGCCGCTTTCCATGAAGCAGTTCCTCGACTTCGGTGCGTGGAAGGGAGAGGAGGGAGAAGGGAGAAGGGAGGAGGGTGGGCAGGCAGGCCGGCAGGCAGAGAAGCAGCCCCACAAAGTCATGGGGTTTGCAGTCCTTCCTCCCGTGAGCAAATATGCAGCGGGGAGGGGACACGGTTGGCCCAAAACAACAATAAATCAATAAATGTGTCAATCCATAAATGTGGTCGCACTCGCACCGGGTATTTTGATTGATTGTATCTGCTTTATTGGGTTTATTATTGATTTTTAAACTGTTAACAAAACGAAAAAGTTTTTGCAGTGCATTCCTTTACTGACCACTTGGATGTAAGCCCCGTTGAGCGCAGGGGGACTTACTCCTTGCTAAACGTGTGTAAAATTACAGCTGGAGTGCATTTTTTAATTAAATAAAACAATTAGCTCCCTTGGGTGGTTTATGTAGAAAGGTGGAATAATATACATGGTAGATAAAATAAAGCAAGAACTGGCCAGTTTTTTCCCAGCTCAAAACTAAACTGGATTAAATGCCCTCTTCTCCCTTCGCCTCCCTAACCTGGGTAAACTGATCCCAGAATCTTTGTCTGGGATTCACCAAAGTTGGTCCTTTTTTAAAAAAAACACCTCCTCCCCAGAAGTCCCTGTGGTGTCTTTACAGACTTAACAGCTGAATGGAATTGACCGCCAGGTAAGAGTGCATCCCAAATTGCAGACTGACAGATATATTGTGGATTCGAGTCTGCTTCAGGGGATGTGTGGAGTGCTAGCCAGCCTTAGTTGGTAGATCATGTTTATACTTCATGTGGGGGTGGAGGGAGAAGGAAACTGGAAACAGGTAGTCATGAACAGCGAGAGGTTTTGACATTTCTGCAAAACTTAGTTATGCAAGAGAAGTCCAGTGACCGATGAGACAGCTCCCTCTCTGGAACTTGTTTACAGGTTAGATGGGTTGGCCACACCGTGCCTTAACTATTCAGTGTAATCAGTTGAACAGAGAAATGTCCTTAGATTCCCCTGTCTTCTGGGTAAATATACCAAGTGGCATTATACTCTGGCTCACCAAACAAGTGTTCCCTATTTGTCTGTGGAGGAATGTTCCATGGCCTGAACTCTCTGTGCGTGAGAGAGAGTAAACGGGGACATAGCTCAGTAGTAAGGCACACACTTTGTTTGAAAGGTTATATAAGTAGATAAATATTCTTACAAGCGTGTGTGTGCCCACCCATCCAACTTTCCTCAAAGCAGTTAACTTAACCCAGCTGATTTACTGGACTGCGCTCTTCTTCATCTCCCATACACCCCCATCAATCTCTTCCTCTTACATGCTCCCATAATACCTTTAACTCCCCCCCTCCATTGCCAAATACTTCAGCCTGATCTCTGTGCTTCTACAAGACACAGAGTGTGCTTCCATAAGGAAGTATGTCTTATATCCTAGATGAATGTGCAACTCCTAAAAGGGCTTGCATGGTTCCCATTTCTGCACATAAATACTTCCTGTGGTATATAATGCATGTGCCCTTCCTGCTAATCCATAGCCACGATACTGAGAGCTTTGTGAGCTGCGGAAGGCTCCGTTTAACGTTCTGTAAATAAATAGTTCTCACTACACAACCTTGGAGATGGGAAGTGAAGGGATGGGGTTCCTCTGGGGTAAATATATGTGGATTAGCTAGGGAATGGCTGCGTACAGCCCCCTGCCCAAAATCAGTTGACTTGCTGGTGCAATAGGAATGTGTCTCTTTGCCATTTATTTTTAATGCTGGTAAATAACCCAGATCTGAACTGACAGCATTGCATTGTCCCTCTATCCATGACATTGGGAGCCAAACACAGTCCTAATATTGGCAGAGTTACCAAGTTCCCCACAATGTCCTTTCTGCCAAGGTCTGCACTTTTCTCTACCTGGGTTAATAATCTCTATCCCCCCCCCTCCCTCCCTCCTTCCCTGCTTCCGCCCATTTTTTGAATAGCAGAAAGCAGGGAGTCAAAGATGGATGGGGGAAAAACAAGATTTAAACATCCCTGATGGCTGAAGCAGATGCAAATTGCTCTTGTGAATCGCTGAAATGTTGGGCGGAGGGAGTTTGTGATGCCCTCTGAAGGGTATGAAGGACAACTGGTGCTGATTGGGGGATCCTCAGCGTCAAAGGGGATGAAAGGACCTCCCCTAGTCCCACGTGCTCTCTCTCTCCTCCCCCCTCCCCCCACCCCGCTTTTACTGCAGTGCTTTATCCAAACTGTGTCTAGCGTTCTTCCAAAACAGTGATGCTAAATAAAGAACGCCAGGATCTTTGCCTGGTGTTGGTGACAAATGGAAATCTGCAATAGGTGCCAAGCGCCCCTGCCCCCAGTCTGGCCTGTGCAGGTTTACTTTAGTGGAGAGTTTGGATGGAAGGATGGTGAGGAAAACCTGGAAGCGGCTTTGGATTTCGTTTGGCTGAGGGTGGCCCAGCCTCCCTTCTCCTGCAGGCCTTGCTGGCTGTGCCCTCCCCTCTGTTGACTCTCCAGCTCTGTTTCCCTCTGCTTGCTCAGCCTTGAAAGATCTCGGCCTTGGGTGCCTTCTCCCTTTTCAAACAACGTAAATGGCTTCTGCAGCTACTTCAGTAGCAAAGTCATCACGTTCATACTGTCTGCAGACCTCCCTCCTGCTTGTAAAGAAGCCTGCTGCGTCTGTACAGGCTGGTTTCTAAAATTAAGACTTGGCAATAAGGTGAATTCCAGGATCCTCTACAATTGTTGGGATTAAACTGTTTTTTAAAAGGTGTTTTTCTGTGCTCCCTCTTAGATACATTATGGTGGTGTCTAATTTTCCTAAGCGCTTTAGGACCTTTGTAAAATAAACCGGGATTTGTTTTGTTGTTTTACAATCTTCTTGAATTTCAGGGCAGAGCTGTGGCACTGTGAACAGGTTCCAGAACTGGGCTGTGGTTTGCATGTAAGGAATTGAGACAGGCAGTCCTAGTCCAATTTACCTGGGAGTAAGCTCCATTGAAGTCAGTCAGACTTAGTTCTGAGTAGACATGGTTAGGGTTGCACTGTTAATTGCTACTGTTCATTTCTTTTTCTTTGTTCTTTTGCTTCCCACTCCAAGAAATGGTTGTTCTAGATTCTTTTCCATTGAGTAGGGGACCATGTGGAAATCCGAGGTGATACATGACAGATGTTGGAAATCCAGGCTCCATCCCTGAAACTGAGCAATAGGGTTTGAGTGAAGGGATTCAGTGGCAGCCATAATGGGGAAGAAACTCCTGCTGCTGACTACTTAAACCCCCGTTTGGTTTCCAAGCCTTGAGAAGAAATTGCCCCCCTTCCTTTTCATGTTGTTCCCTACAGTCATGAGGTCTAGCAACTTGCTCTCCAAGAGCAGACTCTGATGCTGTTTCTGCCACTACGTAACTCTGTGGTCAATACCTTACTCTATATAGTAGAAGCAACCAAGAGTCCTGTGGTTCCTTAAATACTAAGAGGGTAACCTGACCTTTCATAGATGATAACCTTTGGCATCATATGTGTGAGGAAGGCAGCGAAGGAAGATATAATATATACACATGTCCCTGTGTGCACATGCATGCTGTAGATGTAATATGCTGTGGTTACCTGGAGCCAATGTTAATTCCAGGAGCTGTGTCTCTAAGGCTAGAATTCTAAAACATTATCCTCGGATTATGCGGTCCCTGACATGACAGACCGACATGTACTAACTTTCCTGTACTGATCTTGGGGGGGCCATTAGCTGGTGTAACCCCCCACCCCCGGGGGACATGCAAGATGAGCTAATGGCAGGGAGTTTTTGTTTTTAGGATCCAGCAATGCCTGTGAGAAAACCTCATTCACTTTCCTCCGCCAAGAACTTCCTGTACGTCTGGCCAACATCATGAAGGAAATCAACCTTCTTCCAGACCGCGTACTGAGCACCCCTTCTGTTCAGCTGGTGCAGAGTTGGTGAGTTCCTCCCCTCCATTTTTTATGACTTTAATGACATTTAGATCTCACCTCTCTTTCATCACAAAATCCAAGGCGGTGCATATACATTCCCCAGGCTGTCAGCCATCCATGCACTGACCACACCTAGACCTGCTTAGCTCTAGCAAAGTGGTGGCTTCATGTGTCTCGCCATACCCTGGGACCAATATGCTGGAGAATAGCAGATTGAACCACTCCTGCCAATGGGCCAAATCCTGTTTTGCTTTCAGAACCTGCAAACTGGCTAAAATGTGTGCCATTCCGTACAAACTGTAGAGAGGAGTGGGAATTTTGGGGATCATCTATTTGAGGGGTGAGGACCCTGGTGCCCTCCAGATGTTATTGGACTCCAATTCCCATCAGCCTCAGCCAGCATGGCCAGTGGTCAAGGATGATGGGTGGTGTGGTCCAATAATTTCTATAGGATTCCCCATCCTTGCCTTAGGAAAAGGGCCATATCTTAGTGGTAGAGCACGTCACTTTGCATGCAGAAGGTCCCAGGTTTGATCCCCGGCTTAAAAAGACATAGAATAGCAGATGATGGGAAAGAACTCTCTTTGCCTGAGATGCCAGAGAGATGTTTGTCAGTCAGAGCAGACCTGCAGTGGGAAACCTCTGAGCCATGGGCAAAGCTGCCCAATTTGGCCTGCCAGTCCATTTTTGCTGGCCACATTCCCCTGTCATTCGTCCAGCATCATATGACATCAGGCACGGGACTGATCAAGCCTTGGCTACCAAGGAACAAGTGGGAGTGCACAGTTTAGCACCTGCATTCGATGCTGTTTAAATCTGATGCTGGATGCCAGCCCTGCTGCTTTCCCACAGGATCAGATCCACCTGATTTCATATGACATCAGGTGATTGACAGCTGGGAGACCCCACCTACCTTTCAAATGTGGCCTGCAGAGGCTTGCCCACTTTGATCCCGCCTGCCAAACACGAGTGGTTCTGCAACCCTGGAGTAGAAATTCCTGTGCTAGATTTTCAGATAGTCTTGACTCGCTATAAGGCAGCCTCACAATGTCCAGCACCTTTTAGCAGTTGCCTGAAGACTTCTGTCCTTGCAGAGCTCTTTTACAGTGCAAGTCTGTGCATTGTCCCATTGAGTCCAATGAGGTTACTCAGAGCTTGGAAAAATTAGTTTTTAAACTACAACTCCCATTAGCCCCAGCCAGCATGGTCACTGGAGTGGGCTGATCAAAAGTTGTAGATCAAAAAAAGTAACTTTTCCAAGCTCTGGGATTACTCCCAGGTAAGTGTGTAGCATTACGGTCTTGGAATCCAAAAACCTAAGGAGAAAAGTGTTATCCTTCAGGTGGTGTCTTTTGGTATGTGTATATTCTCATGCCCGCACACACATGGATTAAAAAAGAAGCAGAGACTATACCTCTTACATTTAATGGGCGATTGTGTCCCGCTGTTTATGAATGTGTGTTTCTAGACTGTGTGAGTGTGTGTGCACGCGCGCATGTGCGCATGCAGACATAAAAACAATGGTCCCACTCTTACTGTGCTAACAGCACTGTGTAGGTCAGGGATGGGAATCTGTGGGCCCCCAGATGTTGTTGGACTTCAACTCCTGTCAACCCCAGCCAGTATGGGTCCAGGGAAGATGGGAGCTGTGGTCCAACAACATCTGGAGGGCCAGAGGTTTCTCCCGTTCCTGGTATAGGGACAAGGTAGGTGTGCCCACCCTTTAAGGGTGGGTTTCACTGACAATTACTCAGGGTTGACAAACAGAGGCTTTTGTTTGAGGGGTACTGAAAGCAAATTCATACTCCACAGAAATTTGGGATGAATGCAACCTGGGCTAGAACTGGTAATCTCCTGACCCAAACCCATTCCCACCCAGCTAATCCTTTCTACCCCCCCTTTTGTGTGATAACACTTTATGAGAGCCCTACAGTTCACAAAAGCTTATACTACGTGGCCAGTCAGATGCCATGGTACTCTTTATTGCATTGAAAGCACAGGGCCTATTTGCATTCTCGTAAATTGAAGAGATGGTTGTGTGTGCGCGCCACAGCTGGACAGCGATGAGTTAGGAGGGTGGATTCTTTTTGCAGTGGTCAGGAAGTTCCCTTGTGAGAGGAACAAGAAAGTGGAAGAGGAGAGGTTGGAATGGCTTAAGGCAGGGAAGGGGGCCCTGTGGGCCTGCGGATGTTGCTGGACTACAAGTCCCATCATCCTGGACCATTGGCTGTGCTGGCTGGGGCTGATGGGGGTTGGAGTTCGACAACATCTGGAGGCCACCAGCTTGCCCATCTCTGCTGTAAGGGGAGTGGCTGTTTGGGGTTCTAGGAGAGTGTTTGATTTAGAGCAGAGATGATAATGATGTGTTTTTCTTCCCTGATTTAGAAAAATGGTGGGGGAAGGACAGGTCATAAGACATTGGGGAGGGATGAGTTTATGTAGTGGAAATGTGCCTGGATGGAGATGCAGAGGGGTTGGCATGTGAGAAGTACTTTAGATTTCATTTGAACATGTCAGCTGCTTTCAACCACCTGATGGTTGAAACCTGGGGTATGCATCTAAAAAATAAACAAGCAAAGAGGCTGGCGAAAGGGCATGAAAGCATATGCCACAACCAGTCTGTTAGCCTCTAAGGTACTCTTTGTCAGCTTGGTGCCCTCCAGATGTTTGGGACAGGGTTATAATTGGTGGGATTGTCTTGCCGCTCCATAAACTCCCAAGGGATGTACGGCCTGGTCTCCAGTCCACACCAATGGACAATGTGATAGCTGGCCGTTCAGACCCACAACTGGATCAGGGTGGACTCCTGGGAATGTTATCAGAATGCTTGGCAGACCACCAGCAGCGTACTGGAACACCAGCAGGGTCTGATAAATCCCTCCTTGGAAAAGCGATGAGGGAGTCAACTGCGAACCATCTATATGGCTGGGGCTGATGGGAGTTGTAGTCCAAAACATCTGGAGGGGCACTGGATTGGTGAAGGCTGCTTTAAGGTGCCACGAGACTCTCTCTGTGTGTTTTGTTTTCTTGCTGTAACAGACTAATGTGGCTCCCTATCTGGAATTTGTAGTATGTCGCCTGGCGGATCTAATAGGCTGGGAGAAGAAAAAGGCTTCTGGTTCGAATGTTTGCCAACATCTTTAAGGAATACCTTCCTTGTTTGTCCTCTATTTTTTATCCTTTTTCTTTATGGGTTCCGTTAGCAGGTAGCCTTGGTCTGAAAGTGTCATCCTTGCTAGATTTGGGTTTACTGGCATTCAAAAGATGAACAGGGCAGATGGGGAGGATGGAAGGAGACATTGATGTAGCTGTTTAAGCCGCCTGCGTGAACTTTGCCCTACTTTGAGAGAGCACATGACAAGGCAGCTGGTTTGTTTGTTTCGCTCCGGATCTCCCTGCTCTTAACATCCCTTGACAGCTGCCGGAGAAACACAGCATAGGAAATGCACAACACAGTTCCTGCTGCAGAGCAAAGAGGCCAAGTTCATTGTCGCAAAGCGGGGGGGCTGTATGTTGTCCCTCCCCTCCCCCACCTACTGCTCAAGCTGGCTTTGAAGCCTGCCAGTTTCCTTGTTGGCACCTCCTTCTGTAGGATTGGTTGGCTGTTGACCCTTTGCAGCCTGCAGGTGTATGGTGCTCCCCCTCACTTTGGCAACCCATGGAGGGTGGGGTTTAAGGGATAACAGGGAGGGGGCTTATCTAGGCCTGTGGGAGGGAAGGGCTTAGCAGTTGCAGGAGGTGGAAGGGGAAGGTCTACCATGGGGGGAGTTGAGGTTGGGGAGTGGTGGTGGGGAGTTTGGTGATGGTAGCCAATGTTGGCGAAAGCAAACAAGGGCGGCAGCCCCTAGTTTAACAAAATTTATATACTGCTTGAATGTAAAGACCTCTAAGTGGTTTACCAAAACATTAGAATTACCAATAAAACAGTTAAAATAGGTAATCAAAACATATTTAAAACAATTAAAACAGCTACTAATTAAAAGATTCCAAGAGATCAAATCTATGTGTCTGGAAAGGCTTGCCTAAACAGAAAAGTTTCAAGCAGGTTCCAAAAGGAATATAGCAAAAGCACCTGCCTGATGTCAATCGGCGGGGAGTTCCGAAGAGGAGGTGCTGCCACACTAAAAGAGCAATTTCTTTCAAATGCTGAATGAGTACTATGTGGCACCTGTAAGAGTGCCTGTTCCACAGAGCAAAATGCTGAAGTGAGTGATGTGATGTTCCACATTTGTAGTTTCAAATGTTGTCTGTGTTTGTATTATATATTTTTAATTTTTTTAAAAAAAAAATTGCTTTCTTTTCTTTTTGATTTTTTGCCTTTTCCCTGCCGATCTGGGTATTCTGTTGTGCTTTCATTCATGTGGTGAGTTAGAATGAATAAAGTAAGTGGTGAGATTTGGGAGGGGGAATGAGTGAGACAGAATGTTAGGATAGGCTGGTTTGCGATTGGCTGAGTAAATGGGGGTTGAGAGTTTTGTATTTCAGTAGTTGGCAGGTGAACAGTAGATAGGAAAGAGTTTATAAAGAGAAAGGGCTTGATTTTTGAAGAGAGAGGGTGGGAAGAGTGTGTAGTGTGGGTAGTTAGGTCATATTGGTGTTAATTGAGCAATTTAATGAGAGTGCTTCATTTAGAAGAACATTTATTTGTAACCACACACTTAAGAACCTGAACACAAAGTATTCTTGTTCATACTCAGATCTGTTATTTAATAAATCACTTTGGTTCAAAACACGCCTGATTAGTTGGTCAGCTATTGCAATATATGTAAAGACTGGTAAAAATAAGCAAGGGTTGTGAAACAGTATCAACCTGTGGCAGTGAAATTACCTCAGAGTTACAGCAGCAGGTTAAGGAAGCAAACCCATAGCTGTGATCTTTAGAAAGGATACAAAGAGGCACAGGGGGGTGAGGCTTGCCTGTAACCCTGGTGGATATAGCAAGGGCTGAGGAACTAAAGCAGCGTTGTTATATAAAAGTGTATTTGGGAAGAAATAAATAACGTGCCCCCTCATCTGCTACTACAGGCCAGGTGGAGGTGGTGGTGGGCGAGTGGGAAGGGATGACAGGCACATATGGGGTAAGGGTGGTGGGCCCATTTGGATGGCTTGCCCTCAGAGACTGATGGAACCTGATGTGTTCCTGAATGCTCTGGGGGATTTTTCAACAGAGCCCTAGTCTCGCTATGGAATGGCAAGATGAAATGGGTGGTTGCCACGATCGAGCCCGAGTGGCTCTTTGGTATTCTGGGGAGTTGAACTATGAAACAAACCAGACGAAGCCTAGAGCACAAGTGGTGCAAGTCTCGCTCCATGGCCAACGGAACACTGATTAGTGCACACAGTCACACCTACCATGTGGCAGTGGAGGCTGTGAAGAAGGCAGCACAAGGCACAAGCGTATATTTATAGCATGTGCTGTCCTTTGGGCTCAGGGAAAGTCATAACATTTTCATCCGAAGGGCCCACAACTTAAAGGAGTGTGAGAATGCAAAAGCAAGAAGGCCACAATATCAATAGGGTTTTTTTAAGTAGCCAAGGATCCCATTACCTTCCCACCTGCTAACACTGTTAACTTCCGCATCGCTCTCTTAATCCCTCTTTTGTTTCCTCTTGCGTGCACAGTGTTCACAAGCTCATGAACACATAAAGGTGCACACACACTCCAGTTCAGCTTATTTCATAAAGGGTTTGGAACTCTGAAAGCAGTGGCATTTGCCATTCAGTGAAAAACATGCAATATTTAAAATCCTAAATATGAAACTCTACTTTATGCGGGAAACTTGGAAACCAATATTTTATTTATTTGTTGAATTTCCAGCCTGCCCTTCTCCCAAAGGAGCCCAAGGCTGCAAGCGGAAGTAGCAAAACAATGCAATGAAAATAAAAGCATATTTAAAACACTTGAAAACAGTCCCAGACCTCACATCTGTTCACTTCATGGTTGCCGGGAACAGTATCTTTCAGCTGTCAAATACCTGGGTGAACAGGAATGTGTTTATGTACCCCCTAAAAGTTAATAATGAGGGAGACAGACACACCTCATCAAGGAGGGCATTCCACAGGCATTTGGAAGGTTGCATTTTAAAAACTTCCGCGATGCAACCTGTTGCTAGCAGATCCCTGTGGATATATAGTTGGCTTACCCTTTGTCAGCCTTCTCTCAATATCCATCCATCCATCCCTCGCTCACCCTTTTGTCTGAAAAATTCCTTTTAATTTACCACAGATCATAAACAAAAGGAGAGGTGTAAAAGGAGAGTGCATGTGCATGCACAGAATCCTGGGAAGTGTAGTTTATGAAGGTCAAGAAGACTAAAGTAATGACAACAGAAGATTTATGTAACTTTAAAGTTGACAATGAGGACATTGAACTTGTCAAGCATTATCAGTACCTTGGTACAGTCATTAACCAAAATGGAGACAATAGTCAAGAAATCAGAAGAAGGCTAGGATTGGGGGGGGGCAGCTGTGGGAGAACTAGAAAAGGTCCTCAAATGCAAAGATGTATCACTGAACACCAAAGTCAGGATCATTCAGACCATGGTATTCCTGATCTCCATGTATGGATGTGAAAGTTGGACAGTGAAAAAAGCGGATAAGGGAAACATAAACTCATTTGAAATGTGGTGTTGGAGGAGAGTTTGCGCATACCATGAACTGTGAAAAAGACAAATAATTGGGTGTGAGAACAAATTAAACCAGAACTGTCACTAGAAGCTAAAATGATGAAACTGAGGTTATCCTACTTTGGACACATCATGAGAAGACATGATTCACTAGAAAAGACAATAATACTGGAAAAAACAGAAGGAAGTAGAAAACGAGGAAGGCCAAAGAAGAGATGGATTGATTCCATAAAGGAAGCCACAGACCTGAACTTACAAGATCTGAACAGGGTGGTTCATGACAGATGCTCTTGAAGGTCACTGATTCATAGGGTCACCATAAGTCGTAATCGACTTGAGGGCACATAACAACAACAATTCCCCTCAAAGAGCTACAATTCCCAGAGTGGTTTAACAGTCAATCCCTCTTCCCAGGGATCTCTTGGAATTGTAGCTCTTTGAAGTGAATAGGGGTCTCCTAACAACTCTCAGCATTCTTAACAAACTACAGTTCCCAGGATTCTTTAAGGGAAGCTGTGACTGTAAAGTGGTGTGATACTGTTCTAAATGCAGATGGGGCTCCATGCTGATACGCACATCTTTTCAGGTCTTCCTCAGATGAACCCTGGTGAAAAGTCAGAGTCCAGTCCCAAGCTGGGGGTAGCAGCCATAGCGGGTGGCTGCTGATTGACTCGCTCTTCCATATCTTTTCACCTAATAGCTGGTTCTTCAGGCAGCATCTGCAAGGGGGAACGGGCCCAGTCCCTGCTGGCCGCAGACAGGCCTTTATGAACTTTTTTTCTCTCCAAGAGATTTTAGAGCATCAGTGATTCCCTCTCTTATTTCTCTCTTTCTTCCTTCAGGTATGTGCAGAGCTTGCTGGACATCATGGTGTTCCTGGATAAGGACCCTGAGGACCAAGGAACATTGGGACAGTGAGTTTTGGGGTTTGGGGAGGAACTGTTGAGCACAATCCATAGAAGAATCCTAGCTCAACGTGTCTTGCAGAGTCGCTTCTCAGGCAACACCTTTCCTGCATGGAGAAAGTTGATAATGGACCATTCTTGTGTGGAGTTCATGCAATACTTGGCTTTGTGGCCTGGTCTGTTCCTACATCTGAGTACTTTTTAAAGTACTGGGGAAAGTCCCATATGACGCTTCCCTTGGACTCTGTTTGGAAGTGAATGGCATTGTTGGTGCTCCGGAGGTCAAGCTTTGAAAAACCCTCTAAAACAGAGGTGGGAAACCTCAGCGCATGGGCCAAAGCAGCTTTCCAGGCAGTGGTGGCTCCATGTCAGTGGGGCAGTAGAATCTGCTCTGGGGTTGAGTCTGAACTTTCAAGGGCTGAAGCACCTGAAAGTTTGGACTCCAACCTGGAGCAGATTCCACTGCCCCTCTGGCATGGAGTCAACAGCCCCCCACTGCCTCCAGGTCTCTCTTTCCCACTTTCAGGGCTCTCCCCAGGCAATGCCCCCTGCTCAGGCCATGACCCTTCTTCCCATGCCTTCCCAGCCCTGCTCTGTGCTCTCTTTGAGTGCTTTTGCCTAGCTGGAGTGTGTCCCTGAATTGTGATAATGCCTCTGGCTTGCCTGAATGGAGAGGGGAATGCGTGGGAGCTTCTGACTTCTCTGGGGCTGGAACGTAGCCTGCTGTGCAAAGAGAAAGAGTCACATCTGTTGCTCTGCCTACTTTTGCCTCTGGCCCTGCCTGTCACTGGCGTGCGGCCCCCAGAAGGTTGACCATGTGTCCCTCAGACTGAAAAAAAGAAGTGTGTGCCGGGGAAGATGGCTTAATTGCTTCTTCTGGACCAGCCGTAGGTGGTGCTGTTGGAGTGACCCGTGAGTGACTCTTGACTAGGACTGCCTGAGCTGCAACCTTAGCTGTTGGCTTCAGAGGTCAGCCCTGTGGGAGACCACCCATGGCAGCTTCCTGAGCCTGAGGACCATTGCGCCACCCAGTCCTTGCTATGCATCTTTGGTTGCTGAGTCTCAGTGAATAGCGTGTGGGGGGGTGGCTAGCTTTTCTCCAGCCCCGGCTTTCCTGCTCAGCGTTCCCTTCTAACTGCACTTACGGTCGTTAAAGAGGGCTCTAGCCTTGAGCTGCAGCCCTAGCAGTGCATGCTTGGGAAAGGTGCCATGCTATGCCACAGGGGTTGCCAGTGTGATGCCTTCCAGATGTTGCTAGATGACAATTCCTATCATCCCTGACCATTGGCCATTGTTGCCCATCCACCCCTCTTTCTGCTGTGAGCGGACATTCCCTTGAACACACCCCCACCCTCTGTGAGTGCATCAGAGGAAAGCATGAGACCCGTACCCTTGCCTCACAAGGACAGTTAGAAGCG
Organism: Rhineura floridana; assembly: GCF_030035675.1. Classification (NCBI taxonomy): domain Eukaryota; kingdom Metazoa; phylum Chordata; class Lepidosauria; order Squamata; family Rhineuridae; genus Rhineura; species Rhineura floridana. The sequence continues at coordinate 42,051,853 of NC_084490.1, read as the reverse complement.
CATTCTTCCACTCTCAGACCGGAGATCTGCCTATCATTTTTGAGATCTTTCTTTCCTTTCCTCCCACCGATGGCCTGTCTCTCTTCCCAGGTTCACAAATGCCCTAGTCACGATCCGTAACCGGCACAACGATGTGGTCCCCACCATGGCACAGGGCGTGATCGAGTACAAGGAGGCTTATGGGGACGACCCCGTCTCCAACCAGAACATCCAGTACTTCCTAGACCGCTTCTACCTGAGCCGCATCTCCATCCGTATGCTGATTAACCAGCACAGTGAGTGTCCCTGCAGCCACCTTGGCATCCCATCTCCTCCTCCCTCTGCCCTTCTTCCCAGCCTGGGGTGCTGGTTTCTGCTTTTGCAGTTCCTTGGACTATGTCGCCACCTTGAAATTAACTGCTGTGGGTGGGGCAGTCACCCCACCGCTCCTTCTGATGCATCTACCCATGCCTGCCCTGTCAAACCGCATGTCGTTGTCGTGTGCCGTGTTCTGCCTTTCTGCCGTCGTTGATGTCTCCCTTTCCTTCCAGCCTTGATTTTTGACGGCAGCACCAACCCAGCCCACCCCAAGCACATTGGCAGCATCGATCCCAACTGCAACGTCTCGGATGTGGTCAGAGGTCAGTGGACTTCTAGCACATCCATGTCTGTTCAGCAGCATCTCTCTATTCCTGTTCCCGCCCACTGTGTCCTTTGTGCTCTCAGTCATTACATCACTCAATTTTGTCTAAGATCAGAGAGGATGGATGAAAGGCACCCAGCAAAATTAAGGGCTCTGTTGACGCATCAGTACTAAGGATATCTGGCCGGCTGGGGCGAGGGGAGCAGTTTGTGCCTTTCTCACACTGCTGCTGGATGTGTGTGTCTGTGAGTTTTGATATGGCTGCCCATTCCTATGTCTGGAATATTTTGGGGGGGATGGACACTAAAGGGTTAATATAAGGACTTCACTGCCACAGATGTGGTGGTGGCCACTGACACTGAAAGTCTATGGAGACAAGCTTGATCCATGGTTGTAAGCCAATAGCAAAATGGAACCTCCAGATTCAGAGGCAGCATACCTCTGAATCCCAACTGCTTGAGGATGAAATGACAGGGAAGGGCTGTTGCTTATCTGCTCTGCTTGTGGGTTTCCCTGGATTATTTGGCTTGCCATCGTTGGAAACAAGATGCTGGGCCAGATAAACCTTTGGCCTTATCCAGCAGAGTAGCTTTTATAATGGAAATGTCAAGGGGCTTATTTACTCGTTTCCTACTTAATGAGGGTACCTGTGTAATCAAGCCTCTTTCTGCCTGTATGCTGATACAGGAAGGACACCTCACAGTCCCTTCTTGGGCAGCAGTGCAAGCTGGAGACTTACTTTGCAAGTTTTATATATCACTTCCCACTAAAACGTCCCAAAGTGATTTTACAACCAAGTAAAAGATACAGTGATATAATTACATATATTAAAATTAGATATCATTGGTGCTGCCCAAGTGCCTGGAAAAACAAAAAGCTGAAATGATAAGACAAGTGTCAGATGGGCCACCTTGGGGAGAGTATTCCATAAATGGGGGGCTGCTATAGAGAAAGAGACCCCCGCTCTCTTGTTGCCGCCCTCTGGACCTCCCTTGGTGGTTGCTTGTAGAGAAGGGCTTCAGATGATCATCTCAGGATCTTGGCAGGTTTTTATGGGGAAAAGCAGTCTTTTAGGTAGAGTGGTCCCAAGCAGTGTAGAGCTTTAAAGGTCAAAGCCAGCACTTTGAGTTGGGCCTGAAAACAATTGGCAGCTAGTACTGTCAGGCCAGAACCAGCATTATATGTCCATGCCTTCTTGTTCCAGTTAACCATCTAACTTCTGCATTCTGCACTAGCTGTAGTTTCCAAACCATCTTCAAAGGCAGCTCCACGTACAACGCATTGCAGTAGTCTAACCTGGAGGTTACCAGAGCACAGACGACCAAAGCCAGGCTGTTCAATTCATAGCTGCCTCTGGCTCGGTTGACTGTTCCTAAACAGCAGTTCTAAGGGAAATGTAGAAATTGGAGCAGGGAAAGGAGGCCAGATCTTCACTGGCAAAGAGGCAGAAGCAGAGCAGCTCACACTGCCTTTAATTCTGTTTTATTACTTGGGAGTGCCCAAAACTGACCTCACTCAAGGAAGGCAGCATGCCTGGCTCCTGCAATAACCTGAAACGTTGGGTGTATTTTCCTTCTACAGATGCTTACGACATGGCCAAGCTCCTGTGTGATAAATACTACTTGGCTTCTCCCGAACTGGAGATCCAGGAGGTGAATGGTAAGTCCTGCAGGGGCCAGAGTAGAAGGGGGGGGCAGGAGGAGAAGGGTTAGTTTAAGTTTGTTTAAGAGGGACGGGTGCTCAAGGAATGATGGGCTCTGAAGAGGTGCTTAGGCCAAAAGATGGTGGACATTGACTAAGGCTGCAATCCTAGCCCCGCTTAACTGGGAGAAAGCCCACTGAATTCAGTAAAGCTTACATCAGAGCAGGCATGGTTAGGATTGTGTGGCGAGCCAGCTGTGGCGGGCCCTCTTGACTGCAGAGTGTTTTTGCAAAGCTTCCCATTGTACAGAAAAGTTGCAGGCTCACTCTCTTCCCCCCCCCCCCAAATGTGTGCGTGAGGCATAAATTCAGAATAGTTGTGGTAAGGGGGCCTAAATGTATACCAGAGTAAATCACAGCAAAACAAGTAGAAGTGAAATACAGGGAGCCTTGTATGCTATTTAACAGTATTAAATATTTGTAAAAATAAATGTTTGTTGTTTTAAAATCTTAAAATGTGCCTGTTCTTTGTCAGTTGCCCCAGTTCCATCATACTCGTTGGCCAGAAAACTGGGAGAGGGAAGCAGGTTTGCTTTTTACCAAACCCGCTGGGCAGAATACGGCTTTGCATACTTTTCCTTACATTTCCACAAGGACTAAGGATTTTTTTTTAAAGGGGGTGGAGAAAGTAGAAGCTGAAAACTCTGGGAAAGAGCCTAGAATATGCCTAAGAGGTGGGTGTGGGTGCTATGCAGGCAGCCTTGAAGCTGTAGCCCTGGGAGGGAGGGAGGGAGGGAGACAGAGAGAGAATGGGAGGAGGGACTGGAAGTAACCGTCATTTCCGCTTGATTAGTGGTGATAGTCTGGGTGGATGCCAAACCTCTTAGGTCTCTGAGATCCAAGTCCATCTATCACTCAGTCTGGCTCTTAATACTATATTTTATTACTCGTGCTGTTTGGGAATCCCAAAATGCTTTGCAATTCTTTGTTAATAATCAAAGGTCTACTCATTATAGGTAGTCCTTTTTCAACCCCTCAGTAATACACCCACTTCTGAAACTTAGCCCCAAATGTGAAGGTTATACACCTATTGTTACGTTACGCACGTGTGTGATGAGAGAGTGTGTAAAAATTAACAGTTCCGCCATTACAGTTTGGTAGCCACCGGGGTGTGTGTATGTTTTTAAACCCTGAGATGCATCTGTGATCATCTCCTTTCACTCTTGGGAACAAGTTCCATATAAAGGTAACATTTTGATAGTCTGGAAATGCCCTAGGATGGTCTATTTCTGTTTTGGACAATATACTGTCCTCTTGCATTTGGCAGACTTGAATACTTTGAGCTTCCGTTTTAAATGAGCTTTTAAAAAAAATCTGCATCGTTTGAGCTGGTAGAGTGACTATTGGCCTCATTCATTTCCCCCCCTTTTAATTCAGTCACTGGAACAGGACCTCACTCATGGCTTAGTAAGTAGCAAAGTCCTCATTTGATAAGCAGGCTCTCCTGGAGTTAGCACGGCAGCTCGACGGCTAAAGCTTTGCTAGAATCCTGGCTTCCTTCCTTGTGGCTTTTTCTTGCCTCGCCTCCCAAACTAAATGACAAGCTGTTCCTGTCCCATTACTGGCAGCATGGCATGGAGAATTAACAAGTGCAGCTGTTTATAACACAGAAATTGCAGTAACTGGAGGTCCTAGTTAATGGAAAATTTAGATTGGATTGTTGTCTCCCTTTCATCAAGGCTTGGGGCAAGTTTACAGCATTTTTGAAATATATATATAAAATAATAATTCAGGTGAACTATAAGAAGGGAACCCTGTTATCATCCCAGTGCTTTTAGCCGAAATCCAGGTTTGGATGAGTCATTAAATTCAGTTATTAGAAGTTTTATTAAATTTGTCATTTGCTTGCCACAACCAGCAGAAGTCCAGAAGTAAGTTGCAGAACAGAAGATAAAATACAAAAGCAAAGTACAAAAAAGCACAATCAAATAATGATGAAAACAATACAATGTGGAGCAAGTAAACTGCATTGTGCATCCAACCCCCCACCCCAAGATTCACACTCCCATCTAACACAAGAATGAACATCTAATTAAAAGCCAGGGAATAGCGTAAGCCAGGGATAAGGAACCAGTGGCCCTCCATATGCTGTTGGGACCACAACTCCCATCAGCCCCAGCCAGCATGGCCAATGACCAGGGATGATGTGAGTTGTAGTCCAACAACATCTGAAAGGCCTACAGGTTTCCAATCTCTGGCTTAAGAATAGCTCAGCAATGCCCATCCACTGCCACTCACAGAAAGCGGTCCTCTTGTTCCAAATCAGATTCACCCCTTATCTTATACCACCCTTGACTCATGTGTGGTGCTTGGTTCTCCCCACCACACTGCCTTCCTCCACTGTGATCCCTTCTCAGCTAGCCAGTTAGCTCAATGCCCTCTGTCATGATGGTGGTTGAATGTCACAACTGCCATGCCATTCATCCTTCTTTACTCCTGCAATAAAAAGGGGCAACCTTATTCATGTAGGAATGTTCTATCAATAGCCACGATGGCTAAATAACAAAACGGCGATCATTTATGATCTGATTAAAGATGAACAGGCTGATTTTGCATGTATAACTGAAACATGGTTGGAAGAACCAGGGGGAGTGAATCTTAACAGTCTCTGCCCCCCAGGTTATTCAGCTTTCCATCAACCCAGACTTGTTAATCGAGGAGGGGGTGTAGCAATTATTTATCGTGAATCACTTCCTTTTTCTAGACTATCTTGTCAACAGTACTCTAGCTTTGAATCCCTGTGCCTTAAACTTAATTCACAAGACCCTATTGTTATTTTGTTAATTTACTGCCCCCCCCCAATATTTTAAATCAATCCTTATCAGAGCTATTTGACCTAATCTCAGGATTATGGCTAGAATCCCAAAAACTGTTAGTATTAGCAGATTTTAATATTCACGCGGAATCCCCCTCTATTAAGTTGGTACAAGAGTTCTTGACCATGATGTCCACCTTAGGACTTCAACAATTAGTAGGTGTTCCAACTCATATGGCAGGCCACACTCTCGACCTTATTTTTCAATCAGATCCAGATGCTAAGAATTTTCAAATTGATAATGTGGCTACTTCGCCATTATTATGGTCGGATCATTATTTGATCCAATTCAAATTATTAATTCCGTCCTTCTCTACTGAGACTAATATTTCCTCTAGATTATATCGTCCAAAAAGATTACTAGACCTAGATATATTCGCATCTAGGCTACAAGAGTATGCTGACCCCCATATGGGAGAGTCAATCGAAATTTTGACCAACTCTTGGAATAATAGGATGACCGAAATAGTGGATGAAATGGCCCCTCTCCGCCCACTGAAAATGGTGAGATCGAAATTAGCTCCATGGTTCTCAAAAGACCTATTAAAAATGAAACGTTCCTACCGGCGTCTAGAACGGCACTGGAAAAAGTCAACTAGCTCATTTGATAAGATTCAAGCCAACAAATGTGCAAAAACCTATGCCTAGATGAGAATGGCAGCCCGAAAATCTTTTTATTCGACCTCTATTGCCTCATCGAGTAATCATCCAAAAGAACTGTTCCGGATAGTGAATAATCTCCTTCAAACACCACAAACAAACTCTCATTTAATCTGCTCTCAAGCCCGCTGCCAAGAATTCGCCTCATTTTTTGAAGCTAAGGTGGATCAGATTCGTTTTAATATAGATCATACTGAAATGGCAGAGGAAAAGAACATCAGATCAGAAAATGACTACCCTGCGCTTTTTGCCACCTTTCAATTAATCTTTTCAGATGACATTCTTCGATTTTTAAATGGAATGAATCCAACAACCTGTTTACTTGATCCATGTCCTTCCTGGTTGATAAAAACATCAAATTTGAAATTAGCAAGCTGGATTAGTACAATCGTAAATTCTTCTCTTCAACAAGGCCACTTACTGGAATGCCTAAAAGAAGCAATGGTTACACCTTTACTGAAAAAACCCTCTCTCGACCCTAAAATATTAAATAATTATCGACCGGTATCTAATCTACCTTTTCTGAGTAAAATCATTGAGAGAGTGGTAGCCTCACAGCTTCAAAAGTTTATAGACACCTCCGACTGTTATGACCTCTTCCAATCTGGTTTCAGACCGAATCATGGGACTGAAACGGCTCTAGTCGCATTAGTCGACGATCTTCGACTAGAACATGACAAAGGCAATCTGTCCCTTCTAGTTTTATTGGATTTATCTGCCGCATTCGACACAATTGATCACAGCATTCTGTTAGACCGTCTCTTTAAAATGGGTCTCAGAGGTACAGTACTAAAATGGCTTCGCTCCTTTTTGGAAAAAAGGCTTCGGAGAGTTGCCCTCGGGGATCATTGTTCTAAACCCTGGCCATTAAAATATGGCGTTCCACAGGGCTCTGTTTTATCCCCGATGTTATTTAATATTTATGTAAGCCCTTTAGGAAAAATCATTCGAAAATTTGGGATTCATTATCACCAATATGCCGATGATACACAACTGTATTGTTCCTTTCCACCGAACACTGTAGAGACTGTCAACTGCCTTAATCAATGTCTCCTAGCAGTGCAAAGTTGGATGAATAAAAACAAATTGAAACTAAACCCAGAAAAAACAGAGGTCATTCTCATTGGCAAAAATCTCCCCCAAGGAACTGGACATCTGCCTTCACTTGACGGAGTTTTTCTCCCTTTAAAATCTCAAGTCCGTAGTTTAGGTATAATCTTGGACTCAGCCCTAACCTTTGAACCCCAGGTTGCAGCCGTGTCTAGAGCCACATTTGCAAAACTAAAACTGGTCTGTCAACTCCGCCCATTTTTAGGGACATCAGAATTAATGAAAGTAACTCAGGCCTTAGTAACCTCTCGACTGGACTATTGTAATTCTTTATATGTTGGCCTTTCTGCTAGAGCACTTCGACCGCTCAAGCAGGTACAAAGAGCGGCCGCGAGGATGATCACTAAAACTGGTCCTCGGGTTCATACTTCACCTCTTCTTTACCATCTTCACTGGCTCCCTATTAGCTCCAGACATCAGTTTAAGATTCTGGTTCTAACGTTTAAGGCTCTTCACGGACTGGCGCCGGTATATTTGACAAACTGTCTCGTTGAATTCAAAACCTATCGCCCTATGAGATCGATTTCTGAAAGCACTCTTATTATTCCCTCAACTTTCATGATCCGCCAAATGAACACCAGGAGGAAGGCCTTCTCAGTCATAGCCCCTACTCTTTGGAATAATTTACCATCTGAGATACGACGTTCCTTGTCTCTCATTGAATTCCGTCGGCGGATTAAAACATACCTGTTTCAACTAGCTTTTAATGTTTGAAGTGAGATTGTTGTCGAACTTTTTAGTATTAATTTACTTATTTGTTTTTAGGTATTCTATTATGCTATTTTTGTATTATCTCTGTTTTTTAATGTTCACTGCTCTGAATTCTGAGTTTCGGAACTAGAGCGGTATATAAATTTTTGAAATAAATAAATAAATAAATAAAAATGGAACCTCCATGTTCAGGGGCAATATACCACTGAATTTCAGTTGCTAGGGTCAACAAAATGGAAAGGCTGTAGTCATGCTCTTTGTCAGTTTCCCGTTGGTCCTGCTGGATTAGATGTACCTTTGGTCTGATTCAGTTGGGCTCTTTTTATTTATTTGTTATTATTCTTTTGCTCTTTTTATGATTAAAAAATACCCTTTAATCCCCAAGTGGACCTCCAAATTGTCCAGTGGTATTTAGAAAAAAAGATTCCACCTCACAACAGGGGAACGTGTGTACCTGCTTCTGCTCTGTCAGTTATTTCTAAAGCCAAACAGTTGCATTGTATCATTGGATAAATGTGCATCGTTCCATAATTTTCCCTGTAACTTTTTACCATCTACAAGTTCTGAAGGTTCTATAGCAACTGGAATTCCACAGAGGTATTGGAGGTTCTCGTTGTGAAAAATGGCCTGGAGGGGTGGGTGGGGAGGAAATGTGGGTAACTGTGCATTTGTAGAGAGTGTGGGGCTTAAGGAAAAGCAATAGAAAGGCTGTCCTGACGTGGTGGCAAGAGACGTCATCCTGATGCTGAACTGACCCAAGGAAGTTCTAGAGAGCTCCCAACCAATCAGGAAACCAAGCAAGGAACCTGGGGGGAGCAGGGGAAGGTGAGGAATCTCTGCTGCTTGTGAAATGTTCTCTGCTTAGTTGAGTGGCTGAGGCATATTCTGTATTTTGGCATGAGGTATGGCCTCATGGGATAACACCTGACACCTAACCTTTCTGATATGGTCTTGAACATTAAAACCTGTGTTGATAAAGCAGTATCTCTGAAAATAAGTTCCCTGTACAGTTGTGAGCAGGTAAATGCAGCGGGAGCATGGGCGGCTTGTGCATGGTGGGTTGGGAGAAGGGAGGGCAGAGAATGGTAACCTGCGTGCTCTTAATGACCTCTCTTCTGCTTGTAGCCAACCACCCTGGCCAGTCCATCCACATGGTCTACGTCCCATCTCACCTGTACCACATGCTCTTTGAGCTGTTCAAGGTAATTCTCTGGGGCTGGAAGTCTTTCTCCATTGCTAACTCTGACACAGGAAGCTGCCTTATACTAAGTCAGGCACATTGTTCCATCACCCCTAGTATCATCTACAATGACTAGCAGCTGCCCTCCAGAGTTTCAGGCAGGGAACATTCCCAGTCCTACCTGGAGATGCCAAGGATTGAACCTGGGACCTTCTGCATGCAAAGCAGACACTCTACCTCCGAGTTACGAGCTGCACTATAACCCAGGCTGGGCATCAGCACCACGACTTTGGGTTAAATGTTGGGGTGGGCGTAGGGAGGTCTGCTCCATCCCGAAGTAGTAGGGCCGTGACACTTCAGCCAAAAGCTCCCTTAGAAGGTTCTCTGTTTGCAGGGATCCCAGTCGCTCAATCAATCTCCGGCAGCCATTTTTGTTCCCAAATACCCTTGGGGCATTTATAGCGACAGTGGGCTTCTTGCCAATAGTGGAAAGTAACCGCATCCTGCAGTTGGGATTACTTCTCTTGTGGGATTTTGCAGAATGTGGAGCACAATGGGCAGAGGGAGGATAGCAACATAATTCCCTGCTCATGTCTTAAGAAAGCTCCTCCCTTAAGTAAGGGAATGAAATTTAATCATGTAATGAACTGCCTTGCAGAAGGAATATCAACGCTCTTCCTGTGTTCTTGGTGAAGACAGTTGCTTGAAGTTTCAAGGAGGGAAGGGGCTATGCTGGTTACTTGTGGTTTCCTTTTTTGTGAGGCTCAAACTGCATGTCATGCTCAGTTGTGTGATTCTCTCTCCTCCCCGTATTTGTTTTTTAATACAAAGCAGCTTCAGTGGCTGCTTCACCCTTTCTCTTCCTGCTGTTTGTCTACTCCAAATCACCCACCATCTGTATTGCTAGCCATAAGGGAATTTCTTTCTATGCAGCTTTGAGTGCAATGTGAAACCAACTTTGGGGAGGGGGGATTTTGAGGAGATAAAAAGCAGGAAGGAAAAGAGTTAAGCACCCACCAACACCTGCTCTTCTCATTCTTGATTGCAAGGTTGCTTTGCGTTTTTAAAGAAATAGAATTATGATTCACAACTATTTCTTAAATGATTATTGGGGGCAAAAATATGGATTGCTGAACACTGGAAATTGGATGAAATTCTGCAGTTATCTGAGTGGCTGATTGAGGTCTGGGAAACTTGCACTTTTAATATTAACGTATTTTAATAGAAGTAACTGTAGTCCTCAATCAGATAAATTCATGGAAAGATGGCTGTTATCCTGACAGTTACTGTTTCTGAAACTGATAAAATGCCACCTTATCTTTTCTCCCCTCTTTTGTAAGTAGTTAGATATTTTGTTTATTTTTGTCTAAGTCTGATAAACCAAAATTGTACTTTTGAGATGTTTATGATTATTAATTTCTGTAACACATACGTAGCTTAATACAATAAATCTTACTAAGCAAAAACAACAACAGAAGCAAAAATCGGAAGAAACAATCTCATGACTTGTCCAGTGGAATCTGAAGCGATTCATGGATTCATAGGAAGCTGTTTGGCATGGACCCATTTGAGTTACCCTAAGTGCATTTTCAAAATGACAAGCAAATGCATGCTGGGATAAAAATGGCAGACCAAACCTATGAAGTGCCTAGCTGGGGCAAGGAGGGCCAATTAGATTGTCTAGGGAGACTATTTTTATAGCCTTGTCCTTGTCTGTCGTTGTCTTCCAGAATGCCATGAGGGCCACCGTAGAAAGTCACGAGTCCAGCCCCACTTTCCCACCCATTAAGGTGATGGTGTCATTGGGGCAAGAGGATCTCTCCATCAGGGTAAGTGAGGCTGGGACGGGGAGGAATTATGGAAAGAAACAGTCTGTCAGTAGTAACTGCACACCTATACATTAGCGACCGCCTTTCCACCTGGCCCCTGCATTCATCACCTTTGTGTGCCCCCTTCGAGGCAGGTGCAGAAGGTGGCAACACAAGAATGGGCCTCTTCAGTGGTGGCTCCCCGACTGTGGCATGCCCTCCCCAGAGAGAGATGCCTGGCACCTTCATTACCAACTTTTAGGTGGCAGATAAAGACGTTCCTGTTCAGCTAACTATTTGGATCTGAATTGAAATCATAGGCTGTTATCATAACCCAGCCTGAATTTCATTGTCATTGCTGGTAGGGCAGGATAGAATCTGCCCTTTTAATATTATTGCAAAATGGGCACCACTTCATCATTTTTTAAAACGTTTATGTATTTCAAATTTTGTATTTGTGTTATGTATGCTTTGAGACATTTTTTGTAGTAAGCAACAAATAAATGACGTTGTTGTTTGTTATTTATAATAATAATAAATACACCGTATCTCTGTTGATGCTTTTTTTCCTCCTGTCTTGGGGCAGATGAGTGACCGTGGAGGTGGGGTTCCTCTACGCAAGATTGAGCGACTCTTCAGCTATATGTATTCCACAGCACCCAAACCGGAGCTGGGCACTGGTGGGACTCCCCTGGTACATGCTGTTAACTGGGCCAGAGGGGTGGGGGAAGAGACTGTTTTAAATTGTCATCAGCCTTTTAAAAGCCCATCATGGCTTCTGACAATGGTGTATGTCTCGAAAATTCATGGCAGTTGGCTTTCAAATGGTTTTAAATTTAAAATATGTAATGTGTAAATGTGCCTTAACATTTCCCCCCCTGTGGACTATATGTGAATGAAACCTCTGCTTCTGCAGGCTGGAAAAATCAGTGCAGGAATGGAATAAGAATTTGGCAGACCATTAAAGGGCCAAATCAGATGTGATGTGAGAGGTCCATGACTGGATTTTCTGAAGTTTGGAGAAAGTAACATTAAAGCAGCTGGGGAGGATTGGCACTCTGATTTTTATCAGAGCAGCGCTGATAGGGAAAGGAAGGTTTAACCCTCTGCCATTTTCCTGATCTAAACTGCTCTGGAAGTTGCGAAATATGCCTGGTGGTTGCCAGGCTCAGGGCCTGAGACTGATCCTGTATCTTCAGGAGAAGAGAAAGTCAGCCAAGTGCAGGTTGGGAAAAACCACAAGGTGGAATTCTCTCTTCCCCCTGCACAACTTTTAAAGCTACAGAAGACCTCTTGGTTGCCAGGTTCCCATTACAGTGTTGCAAGAACGCCTGCATTTGGCTGACTTTCTCTTCTCCTAAAGATACAAGATCAGTCTCAGGCCCTGAGCCTGGCAACCTTAACGTTGTACGTGTATTTTTGTCCCAGCAGGGCCAGCTTTGGGAGGCAGTTTAGATCAGGAAAACAGCACAGAAATCCCCTCCACCACCAAAAAACCCTCCCTGCTTCATAACATTTAAAGTCCCATCAGCCAGGGAAGGAGCAGTTGCAGGGAATTTGCTTCCTCCTCCCTGCCAGAAAGAACACCCTTCTCCAGCTGCCACTTGCCCTGGGATTGCAGGGGTGAAGAAGGATGCACTGTGGCCTCTGCCGTTGGCCAGGAGAGCAAGGGCCATTGGGAGGCTGCTCCCTACCTGCCTCCCAGGAAGGGCATCATGGCAAGGCAGAGACTACCCTTCTCTATCTGTTGGACAGGGAAGGCCCAGTTGCAGGGTGCTTGTTTCCCTCTCTCCTCGACCAGAAGAAATACTCTGTTCTGACAGTTGCCCTGGCGCTGCAGAACTGAAGGAAAGCATGCTGTGGCCCCATTTGTCTTCCAGAAGACTGTGGGCTTCTGGGTTGTGTGAGTTTTGCTATATGTTTGTTTTGGCAGGATTGCAACCTGTTTTAAGCAGTTTTACCAAAGAACATAAGAAGAATCCTGCTGGATCAGGCCAAGGGCCTGCCCGGGCCCTGAGATCTTCAGGAGAGGCCCTTCTCTCAGTCCCAACACCTTCGCAAACGCGATCGGTGGGGACGCAAGATAGGGCCTTCTCGGTGGCTGCTTCTAGGTTCTGGAACTCCCTTCCTAGGGAGGCACAAATGGCCCCCTCCTTGCCATCCTTCCGTCGGCAAGTAAAGACTTTTTTATTCCGATGCTTTTGGGATAGAAGGTGTTTAGGATTGGGCTCTACAAGGTTTGTTTTATTGTTTTATGCCATTATTTGTATTATTTTAAATTGTTTTTTAGTATTTTAAGTGCCTGTTTCATGGTTTTAAGGTTGCTTATAGTTTAATTGTATTTTAATTGTATGTTTTTGTATGATTTTAACTACATATAGTTTTATTTGTAAGCCGCCCTGAGTTCCAGTTTGGAAGAAGGGCGGGGTAAAAATAAAGTTTCATTCATGCAAGGGCCCATCATAGTCCAGCCAACAATGGCCAACTAGGTGACATTCAGACCGTACATTTATTCGACTATTATTCTACTTTAAACAGTTATGGCTTCCCCCGAAGAATCCTGGGAAGGGCAGTTTGTAAAGGGTAATGAGTGTTACTAAGAGACTTCTATTCTCCTCACAGAGCTACCATGCCCAGAGAGGTTTAACAGTCCCTCAGAAAACTCTGGGAATTGTAGCTCTGTGAGGGGAATAGGGGTCTCCCAACAACTCTCAGCACCTTTCACAAACCATACTTTGGGGGAAGCCATGACTGGTGAAAGTGTAATAATAGTGGAATAAATGTATGGTGTGAATGTGACCCTTGATGCCCATGGAAAGCCCACAAATGACCTTAGCACAACAGCACTCTTTACCTGTGATTCCCAGCACCTGGTGTTCACTGGGGTTTTGAGAATCATTTGGATGAAAAGCCAGGGTATGAACTTTGAAAACAATAACGAATACATTAAAATAAATAAAATACGACCAGGGGGATCTGATTGTAATTCTCCCATGTCACATCTGTTTTGGCTCCTTTTTTTATTAGGAGGGACAAAGCCTGGTGGCAGAGGTAATGGGGAGAGCAGATGAGAAGCTTCATTATAAGGAGACCCTGCCGCAGGGATGGGAACCTGGGGCCCTCCCAAATGTTGTTGGACTCCAACTCCCATCAGCCCCCAGCCAGTGCACCCCAATGGTCAGCTCTAATGGGACTTATAGTCCAGCAACATCTGGAGGGCCACAGGTTCCCCATCCCTGGTCTACAGGGAGGATTTGCCAGCAGGCTCTTAGCAGGAATGTTCAAGGTTGCTCTCAGTTTGTTTGTGGAGGGGGTGAGCAATGAGTGCCAGCTGGGTTGCAGAGACAGAACCAGTTACTAACCATACTTCTGTCCTTTCCCTGCTAAAACCAGGCTGGTTTCGGCTATGGACTGCCTATTTCCAGGCTCTATGCTAAGTATTTCCAAGGTGATCTTCAGCTCTTCTCCATGGAAGGGTTTGGGACAGATGCTGTCATCTATTTGAAGGTGAGATAGCCTCTTCCTCCTCCTCTCTTTCCCCCACCCCAATATTCTTTCTCTGAGTGCTGATCCAGACTCTTCAATATCTATTGACCAATTGTGGAAATGTCCCTTTCCCACTTCTCAGGAGTCGTATGTGAAATTTAAACAGGTTTGTCTTTCATAGATCTCTCCCCAAGAGGGTAGGGATGCCTGTTCCAAAGGTGTGGGCTGTTGGGTAGCTTAAACTGAGCCAAAGATTTCAATTCTAGCTTGTGCTCATTCAGCCTTGTGCTCCTGAGGTCATTTGCCTTGGATAAAAAATGAATACAGGCAGTCCGCTAGTGACACCAGTAGGGTCACTGTCCCATAGCACCGAAGGTGGGCGTGCGTGGGGAGCCTCTCTTTCCATTGGCTGATATCACTGCTCCATGGGATCCTTTCCCACTTGTTCGATTGTCCACTCAGTAGCAGAGTTTTGGATGTAACATTTGTAACCTCTCCTGCCAGTCAGTGGCCTCCTCTCCAGGCAGCCAAGAGGAATGTGAGCACACTAAGAGTGTGTCCCCAGAGTGGCAGCAGAAGACCTCAAACAAATACAAAACGTGATTACTAGTCAAATTTGTGGGTTTTTTTGCACTTTTAAGAAATTCATTCTGAAGCCCTCTTCTTAAAGCTCTGCTTTTCAAAGCTGCCATGCTATCTGCATTTACATTGGAGTACGTCCTATTAAATTCAGCAGAGCTCACATGCATAGGACCGGGCTAAATCTTTGGATAAAGTTTTAAGGCGCTAACATTACCTATGCCAAATTTGTTACTGTTTCTCCCTCCTGAAGTATCCTTGGGAATGCCAAAAGAAATTTAGGCTAGAAAAACACTTAATTCAAATGTATATTTGAGTTAGGAGAAATTTCACAGGCTTTGTGCCACTACAAATAACTTCCTACAGGTCTGGTTTATTAAAACAGGAATAATGAGAAGGGTGCCACTCCTTTCTGTTTATCTATTTTTTGCGAATGGAGGTAGAGTGTGGCATTGGAATTGTCGTCAGTAAATCAACTAGCCAAGAGGGCAGTGGGGGTGGAGGTCTTGCATCGCAATCAGGGAAGGTGGCATGAACTTTAGTGAGGCAGCACATGCTCTGATAGGCCGTCTAGCCGCAAAGGAATTTTCTTGTGGATTTTTAGTTGAATGTGTCCCTGCTCTGAACAAGGGCTGTGAAAAAGGAAAAACCTCTCTCTATCCGCTTAAGTTATGCACTGTTTTCTTCAGTTAAATTTTACCAGGATTTTCTCTCTGGAATCTGTATGCTTTATTTATTTATTAAATTGGTTAGTTGCTCTTCTTCACAAAAATGAACCCAAAGCCTCTTACATTATTCAAGTGTCTCTGCTTACAGGAATAACCCATATTAATATTGTAGAACAGGGGTAGCCAACACAGTGCCCTCCAGATGCTGTTGGCCTACGGCTCCCATCAGCCCCAGCTAGCATAGCCAATGGCCAGGGATGATGGGAGTTGTAGTCTAACAACATCTGAAGGGTACCACATTGGCTGTCCTTGTTAGAGTGAGATATACAACTTGCAGGGCTCCTATCAGTCACCTGGAGGCCCCCAGGTGCAATGCCAGGCATAGGAGATTAAAACCACTCTGTGCTAAGAGGCTGAGTTGGATTGGGCAAGTGTAGCCTGTCACTGTGGCAGGACCCGAGTTGGATATGTGCCTGACTCTGTCAGAAGGCCATCCTAAACTGCTTTGTACCTTTCCAGGCCTTGTCAACGGACTCCGTGGAGCGGCTTCCAGTGTACAACAAGTCGGCTTGGCGCCACTACCAAACCATCCAGGAAGCCGACGACTGGTGTGTGCCCAGTACGGAACCCAAGAACACCTCCACTTACCGGGTGACCTAAGCCAAGCTTTTGTTTGCATAGAAGGAAAGGTGTCTGCCTAGCCTCAGAGATGAAGATGCCAAACTTTGGTGAAGGAAGAGAGACAAATTGATCATCACCAGCAGAAACCCACCTCATGTTGCGAACCTCTTGGCTGGCCTGGTCAATTCATCAGGCAATCCGGCGCCCACTAACTCTCTCATACTTGTTTTCAGACGTATGTAGCATAGATCTCTCTTTCACTGTGTTGCCACAGCATGGAACTTCTCCTCCCTGCTCCACCCTCAATATTGCCCTCTGGTCTAGCACCTTGGAATTGGCCTTCCGAGAGTCTGGTTTTTATCACATTCGATGTTTCTCAAGCCACATTTATTATTCTTGGACTGTAAAATGGAAGGAATTCAAAGAGCTTAAAGTGCTGTGCGTTCAGCTTTGGAGAGAACCGAAGAGATCTGCAGAAGAGAATGATGGCAGAGCTGCTGTGTGTGGGCAGGTGATGTTAATTTCCAAACATGGAGAGGATGGCCCATGCTGAGGGAGATGGGAATGACAGAGCCAGAGATACTGACTGTAATGAGAAGAAAAGTTGGAGAAAAGCAAGGGGACTGGATTCCTTCTCAATGCAAGCACCAGGAGGGGGAAAGTGGTGCATGGACGCTCTTGCTTTAGGTTCTGTACCTTTTCCACCACACATATGAATCTCCAACTTGGGCAAGTCAACATGGAAATTGGCCATTGGAACAGTGGGGGAAGTTGGGCGTCCAAACGAGGGCCAAATGTTCAGTGTGCTGTGGAATCTATGCCAGCATTGAAGGCCTTCAAAATTTCTTTCCACACCCTTTGGTCATTCCCTGCTCCTTTCGATTTGTCCGCCATGTGCCCAAATGGCTCTGTCAATCGGCGCTGGACCATTCCCCGCGCGGCCTATCTTGGCGTGCAAATCCCCCGCTTCCCTTTGTGGGGAAGAAATTACACGCCCCGTTCTCCATGAGCAAAAAAGTCTCGGTGAATGGGGTGAACAGTTTGGGTCAGCCCTGTGAAGATGAAATCTCCTTTTGGCCATTGCAGGTGCCATGCGCATCTAGTGGCGCAGTGACACATTCTCATCGGAGAACATGATAGTAGAAAAGAGCATAAAGCAAGACTGGGCCTTGTTCATCAGGGTATTTGGCGGGGAAGGGGAGAGAGATGGGAGTATTTAAGGCTTTCTCCTTGTCCTTCAACTGCAACAGAGCAAGTGGGATATGCATCTAGAGGAGACGCTGTTTACCTCCTTGACCAGCTGCTTCCAGGGCATAGAAGAGATTGGCAAAAGGAGCTGTTTGCAGTACCGGCACATGGTGTCCACTGGGGGAGGAGCTAAGACTGCAGACCCTCTTCCCTCCCTTCTTCTCATACTCCCCCTCCAGTAGCTCCTGCTAGGATATCACATTTCTGGTCTTTGTTCAGAGCAATTTGGGTACATGGTCAAAGTTTGATTAGAGAGGGGAGTGACTGCAGATTGCCTCCTGTCTTTCTCTTCCCCATTCTTCTAAGCAGGAGTCATCCATGCCCCCAGATTCTTCCAGCCTCACCTGCATACCTTTCTCCCTTCCTTTTTGACTCTCTAAGCCATTGCCAGCCAGCCTCCCATTCTTCCCTTGGCCCCTCTTGCATGGCATGCTCTTGAATTGGCTGGAAGTGTCCATGTATAAATATATATATTTTTATTCTCTGGGTGGAACCACAGTCATGGTTTAAGACACAAAAGCTGCCATAGTATTTGTTGTTCACTGATGAATTAAATAGCATATGGGAAGAACCATTAAATGTTAAACCTTATCTTCCTGATTGTGTGATGTGTTGGATGTGGGCATCAACCTCAGTGTGAATTAACTTTCGGTTTTGGTTGCCCCACTGGTACTAACATCTCAGGAAATTGCAGTGTGGTGACATGCTCAGGGAGAGTGCCGGTGCCTCCTGAAGTTGTTCTGGAGCTCCTCCTTTGAGATTGTCCCTTAACTCGCAACATGTTGGTCATCAGATGGGTTCCTGGTTACACGTTAGGTCTCTTCCTGTTATGGTGTTTTCTCTCCCTTTATCCTTTAGGTGGGAAAGAAACAGCCAATAGGACTGTATTGTGAAAACACAATATTGCTCTCAAGCTGCCCACTCAGCAGCTTCCTCAGCTTTCTGGCTTGAGAAGATGCAGGTTGAGGGCCTCCATTAAGTGCAGAAAGCAGCAGCCACCTTGACTTGTTAACACATTACAGTAGGGCCCCGCTTGTCGGCGCACCGCTTTTTGGCATTCTGCTAATACAGCGGCACCAGCGGGGCAATCAGCTGTAGCACGGGGAGCTCCAGCCACCGTGCTCCAGCTGACAGCGATCAGCTGCAGCGCACGAGCTCCCCGCGCTCCAGCTGATCATGCGCTCCAGCTGATCTCTGTCAGCTGTAGGGCAGGGAGCTCCAGTGCTACAGCTGAGAAGGCCCCACTTTCTGGCGGTTTTCACTTTTCAGCGGGGGCCTGGAACGGAACTTGCCATGTGAGTGGGGCCCTACGGTACTGTAAGCCTTGTAAAGTGGATATCAAAGCACTCCTGTGTGGCTTTTGCGTGTTAATTATTGGCTTTAATATCCCCTGCTGTATGGAAAGACTTTTGGAGAGAAGATTTTGGTTATCCAAGGTGTCATGATGACACCTAGTGGATATATGTTTCCTTCCTTTAAACATTGTTTAAGAGGAGGATGAATGATGTTCTATGTCAGATCTATGTGGATACAGGACTCCTTTGCAAAAAAAAAAAGCTAGTATACAAACACATGTTCTGTCAAATAACATGAGGAAGCCTCTAGGGATTGGCAACTTCCAGATGGGCCCTTCACATGAGATCTATGATTGGACAGTCAGGAAGAAACACCCAAATAATCACAAGTGTAAATCATCATCCCCATATTATAGCCATGGGGAATCTGTGTCCATCTAAATGTTGTCAGAGCTGATAACTTCTCATTGGTTCCAGCCAGCTTGAGTAATGGTCAGGAATGATGGGAGCTGGAAGTTCAACAATGTCTTGAAGGCCGCATGTTGCCCAGCCTGCCATATCTTATATGAACAGAAACCAGGACATCCAATCATGCAACATTAGTGCACACCGAAGAATCCATGCAATGAATGTCCCATTTAGCTTGTTTTTTGCATATTACAGTCACTTCAGTGGGGATTAAGTTACTGGTGCTGTGCTTTGCTTTTGTCATCCTGTTGAGAACAGCAGCAACTCATATTCCCTTGAGGAAAGATGGAGAACGTTGCCATCGAAGGGGCTCTTGGCTCAGCTGTTTCTTCCATGGATCAGCTGTTGTCTACACTGTCTGCAGTCTTTTTTTAGGCCTCTCCGACCCAATGGCAGTACTTTGGCTGCCCACAAGCATACCCCTCAGTAGCCAGGGCACACTCGGGAATAGAACTCGCCATCAGCAACCTGCCAGGTATTGTTTCCTTTGCTTGTGTTTCTTATTGTGGAGCAAGGTCACAGAAGAGCACCCACTCCTGGTACATTTTCCTCTAGCACACACAAGTTGATGCAGTGTTTTAAGCCGCTGCGAATGTCCTTTGAAGGACCTCCTCCCTTCCTGTCCTTTTCTCTGAGCCTGAAGGAAGCTTTGCAAGGCAGGCTTCCGAAACACGCTGTACCCGTCGCAAAGGCGCTGCAACTTCTCCCATAACTGCTAGTTCCAGGATGTGGCTTGTGTTAGCTGCTAGTAGTGGCTGTGCATTGTGTTCCAGCTTTGACAATCAGAGTCCTTTCCTGTCTCCCACAGCTGTGGCTTCTGCTCTCTGAAGGCCTATTGGTGGTTTGGGAACACCTTTTCAAGGTGGCACAAAACTCCTGGTATCAGATGTATAGAGAGTTTATTTTAATGTAGCCCTCTTGTGCATGCATAAGAGTGAGCAACTGTGAAACAGGTGTTCAGTGTGTGCTGTTGTGTCTCTAGAATATTGTGCCTTTCATTTTGAAGAAAGAAGAATCTATTCAAATTCTCCCCCAGATTCAAAGTGTAACAGTATATACGGGTAGAATCCCAGATGCTAAAAGGCACATGCCAGTTGTGGGCAACTGTGACTTGCAACATACGAGATCATTGAATGACATCACAGCACCCAGGCAGCGCCAACTTGTGTTTGTCGTGCATCTTCAAAACATATAAAACAGTGCAGTCTGACATTTTCAGCTCTAAAAATAAAGCAGGCTGGAATTCACACTTGGCTGCAGGGCCCGCCATCTGTGTCCTTGCCATGGGTTCACAGGCGAGCAGAAGTGCCGGGCAGGAGTCAAATGGTGATGCGAAGGCTAAAACCCTTCCTGGGTATGATTCAACAGAGACAAAGCTGAGTATTACAGAAAGGGGATTGTTTGCAACACTTGTAAAAACTGGGTTTCTATCCATTCTAGCCAAGAGAATTCTTTTTGAAGATGCAAGGCAGGTTTGAGAAATCCCACATTATCTAACTCAAGGTTTCTAAGCCGCCATCATTTTTTGCTGGGGGAAATGCATATCTACATGCACCCACACACAGCTTGTGGGTAGCAGTATGTGCCCCCTTCCCCCAACTGCATGTGCCAATGACAATGAAGCAGATGCTGTTTTGAGATGGGGATAATCCTTAGGAAAGGCCTTAAGGCAGAAAGATCTGTGTCCTGTTAGTGGAAAGGCAATACAAAAAGTGCTGGGAGACTTAAGGGATGGGAAGTTAGGAAGACATAACAACATAAGAAGAGCCTGCTGGATCAGGCCAGTGGCCCATCTAGTCCAGCATCCTGTTCTCACAGTGGCCAACCAGGTGCCTGGGGGAAGCCCGCAAGCAGGACCCGAGTGCAAGAACACTCTCCCCTCCTGAGGCTTCCGGCAACTGGTTTTCAGAAGCATGCTGCCTCTGACTAGGGTGGCAGAGCACAGCCATCATGGCTAGTAGCCATTGATAGCCCTGTCCTCCATGAATTTGGCTAATCTTCTTTTAAAGCCGTCCAAGCTGGTGGCCATTACTGCATCTTGTGGGAGCAAATTCCATAGTTCAACTATGCGCTGAGTAAAGAAGTACTTCCTTTTGTCTGTTCTGAATCTTCCAACATTCAGCTTCTTTGAATGTCCACGAGTTCTAGTATTATGAGAGAGGGAGAAGAACTTTTCTCTATCCACTTTCTCAATGCCATGCATAATTTTATACACTTCTATCATGTCTCCTCTGACCCGCCTTTTCTCTAAACTAAAAAGCCCCAAATGCTGCAACCTTTCCTCGTAAGGGAGTCGCTCCATCCCCTTGATCATTCTGGTTGCCCTCTTCTGAACCTTTCCCAACTCTATAATATCCTTTTTGAGATGAGGCGACCAGAACTGTACACAGTATTCCAAATGCGGCCGCACCATAGATTTATACAACGGCATTATGATATCGGCTGTTTTATTTTCAATACCTTTCCTAATTATCGCTAGCATGGAATTTGCCTTTTTCACAGCTGCCGCACACTGGGTCGACATTTTCATCGTGCTGTCCACTACAACCCCGAGGTCTCTCTCCTGGTCGGTCACCGCCAGTTCAGACCCCATGAGCGTATATGTGAAATTCAGATTTTTTGCTCCAATATGCATAATTTTACACTTGTTTATATTGAATTGCATTTGCCATTTTTCTGCCCATTCACTCAGTTTGGAGAGGTCTTTTTGGAGCTCTTCGCAATCCCTTTTTGTTTTAACAACCCTGAACAATTTAGTGTCATCAGCAAACTTGGCCACTTCACTGCTCACTCCTAATTCTAGGTCATTAATGAACAAGTTGAAAAGTACAGGTCCCAATACCGATCCTTGAGGGACTCCACTTTCTACAGCCCTCCATTGGGAGAACTGTCCGTTGATTCCTACTCTCTGCTTTCTGCTTCTTAACCAATTTCTTGTCCACAAGAGGACCTCTCCTCTTATTCCATGACCGCTAAGCTTCCTCAGAAGCCTTTGGTGAGGTACCTTGTCAAACGCTTTTTGAAAGTCTTAAGTACACTATGTCCACTGGATCACCTCTATCTATATGCTTGTTGACACTCTCAAAGAATTCTAATAGGTTACTGAGACAGGACTTTCCCTTGCAGAAGCCATGCTGGCTCTGCTTCAGCAAGGCTTGTTCTTCTATGTGCTTAGTTAATCTAGCTTTAATAATACTTTCTACCAGTTTTCCAGGGACAGAAGTTAAGCTAACTGGCCTGTAATTTCCGGGATCCCCTCTGGATCCCTTTTTGAAGATTGGCATTACATTTGCCACTTTCCAGTCCTCAGGCACGGAGGAGGACCCAAGGGACAAGTTATGTATTTTAGTTAGCAGATCAGCAATTTCACATTTGAGTTCTTTGAGAACTCTCGGGTGGATGCCATCCGGGCCCGGTGATTTGTCAGTTTTTATATTGTCCATTAAGCTTAGAACTTCCTCTCTCATTACCACTATTTGTCTCAGTTCCTCAGAATCCCTTCCTGCAAATGTTAGTTCAGGTTCAGGGATCTGCCCTATATCTTCCACTGTGAAGACAGATGCAAAGAATTCATTTAGCTTCTCTGCAATCTTCTTATCGTTCTTTAGTACACCTTTGACTCCCTTATCATCCAAGGGTCCAATTGTCTCCCTAGATGGTCTCCTGCTTTGAATGTATTTATAGAATTTTTTGTTGTTGGTTTTTATGTTCTTAGCAATGTGCTCCTCAAATTCTTTTTTAGCATCCCTTATTGTCTTCTTGCATTTCTTTTGCCAGAGTTTGTGTTCTTTTTTATTTTCTTCATTTGGACAAGACTTCCATTTTCTGAAGGAAGACTTTTTGCCTCTAAGAGCTTCCTTGACTTTGCTCGTTAACCATGCTGGCATCTTCTTGGCCCTGGCGGTACCTTTTCTGATCTGCGGTATGCACTCCAGTTGAGCTTCTAATATAGTGTTTTTAAACAACTTCCAAGCATTTTCGAGTGATGTGACCCTCTGGACTTTGTTTTTCAGCTTTCTTTTTACCAATCCCCTCATTTTTGTGAAGTTTCCTCTTTTGAAGTCAAATGTGACCGTGTTGGATTTTCTTGGCAATTGGCCAGTTACATGTATGTTTAATTTAATAGCACTGTGGTCACTGCTCCCAATCTGTTCAACAACACTTACATCTTGCACCAGGTCCCGGTCCCCACTGAGGATTAAGTCCAGGGTTGCCGTCCCTCTGGTCGGTTCCATGACCAACTGGTCTAGGGAATAGTCATTTAGAATATCTAGAAACTTTGCTTCTTTGTCATGACTGGAACACATATGCAGCCAGTCTATGTCCGGGTAGTTGAAGTCACCCATTACTACCACATTTCCTAGTTTGGATGCTTCCTCAATTTCATATCTCATCTCCAGGTCTCCCTGAGCATTTTGATCAGGGGGACAATAGATCGTTCCCAGTATTAAGTCCCTCCTGGGGCACGGTATCACCACCCACAACGATTCTGTGGAGGAGTCTGCCTCTTTTGGGGTTTCGAGCTTGCTGGATTCAATGCCTTCTTTTACGTATAGAGCGACTCCGCCACCAATACGTCCTTCCCTGTCCTTCCGATATAGTTTATATCCAGGGATAACCGTATCCCACTGGTTTTCTCCATTCCACCAGGTCTCCGTTATGCTCACTATATCAATGCTCTCCTCTAAGACCAAGCACTCCAGTTCTCCCATCTTGGTTCGCAGGCTCCTAGCATTAGCGTACAAGCACTTGTAAGCAGTGTCTCTCTTCAAGTGTCTTTGGCACTTGTGGTTAGGCCTGTGGTAATTTTGCTCTTCTGAATTTATATCCTGTGCCCCTGCTCTCACAATGCCTACTTCTAGGCCTACCCCTTTTAAAATTTCATCATTTCTTTGGTTTTTATCCCAGGGGGGAGGTTTATTCCAAACCGGACCTTTCTCAGCTCCTGTCGGGTTTCCCCCCTCAGTCAGTTTAAAAGCTGCTCTGCCACCTTTTTAATTTTAAGTGCCAGCAGTCTGGTTCCATTCTGGTTCAAGTGGAGCCCGTCCCTTTTGTACAGGCCCGGCTTGTCCCAAAATGTTCCCCAGTGCCTAACAAATCCAAACCCTTCCACCCGACACCATCGTCTCATCCACGCATTGAGACTGCGAAGCTGGTCCTGTCTGGCTGGTCCTGTGCGTGGAACCGGTAGCTTTCAGAGAAAGCCACCTTGGAGGTCCTGGCTTTCAGCATCCTACCTAGCAACCTAAATTTTGCTTCCAGGACCTCACGGCTGCATTTCCCCATGTCGTTGGTGCCAACGTGCACCACGACCACTGACTCCTTCCCAGCACTGTCTACCAAACTATCTGAACGACGGGCAATATCCGCAACCTTCGCACCAGGCAGGCAAAACACCTTGCGGTCTACACGCCCATCACACACCCCACTGTCTATGTTCCTAATGATCGAATCACCCACTACAAGGATCCCTCCACCCCCTGGAGATATATCCTCGGCACGAGAGGATAGCTGCTCATCCCCCAAGGAATGGGTCCCTTCTAAGGGATCGTGTCCCTCTTCCTCAGCTGAATGCTCTCCTTCCCCGAGACCATTGTTGTCCATGATAGCAGGAGAGCTATCATCGTTGGAGTGGGACACAGCTATAACGTCCCTGAAGGCCTCCTCCACACACCTCTTTGCCTCTCTCAGCTTTTCCAGGTCCGCCACCTTGGCCTCAAGGAAATGAAGTTCCCGGAGAGCCAGGAGCTCATTGCACCGAGAGCACACCCACGACTTCTGTCCAACAGGCAGATAGTCGTACATGCTGCAGGCGGTGCAAAACACTGGAAAGCCCCCACACCCCTGCTGGCTTCTTACCTGCATAGTTTTGTTTAAGGTTTATTACGTCAATGGGTTGGAGACTGTGGTTTAGTTGAAGTCAGGGAACAGACGGGCAGAGTGGGGGGCCCTGGCCTCCTCGCTCTGCTGCTTAACTCGCTCTGCTGCTTAACTCGCCTTGATGCTTCATCAGCTGGGGCTCCCTCTAGCTCGTGGAGACACCAGCTGTGAGGAGACTGAAGTGGGATCTTGAAGGTCTAGGGCACATTTCTCTCTGTGGATCACGATTTTAATGCCCGCTACCTACAAAATTCCATTTTTTAAAAAAAAATCCTCGGGCAAAAGATCCTTGTCTAGCCTGTCCCATTAGATTTCTGTTTATGAGGTGTTTGTCCACATAGGGCAATATTCCAAAATAACACACACACACCAACCTCCCACCAGCTGATTTGGTATAGTCCATTGTAACAGCTACATTCTACCACAGATGTAGCCCAGGCTTTATATTGGGAGGAGGTAACCATTGCTCCATTCTGCCTTGAGATTAAATGCTACATTCTCAAATTTTCTGACACTTCCCACCCTGATCTCCTAAAATGGAAATGGGACTTCAGCTCCCATCATCCCTGCCCATTTGTTATGCTGCCTGAGGCTAATAAGGGGGTGCAGTCCAAGAACATAAGGAGGGCTATAGGTTCTTGCACACTATGCTAACATTAAAACTCTCAGCATGTCAACATCTGCAAGGTTTTTGAACTGGAATCTCTCCCATCATCTCCATCAGGGGAGAGGAACACCTTGCCCACCAGGCTGTCGCATGCAGGTAATGCCCACCTGCCCTAAACCTGATGTCATATACAATGTCAGGTGTGGGGCAGGAAAAGGTGGGGCTTGGCCAAAAGGGGTGTTACAGGCACTGCTGATTGGCAGTGCTTGCAAAGCCCCATTGCACACCACTTTCCAAGTGCCTGAAAAGTAGGCAGGGCTTGCAAAGTGCTTCATAGGTCACTCCCTAAAAGCCCAACAGCCAGCTGGGAAGTGCTGTGCAAGCGGCTTTGACAGTCACTTTAGGTCAGATGACTGACAGCTGTCTTGCCTGTCAAAATTGTCCCATGCACTGGGTAGGGGCAGATAAGGCTCTGGCCATCAGGGCAAAAAAATCCCCCACCCTTCATCTACATCATGTTTATAGGAAGCATAACTAGAGCTATGCGTGCCTGAAGACAACTGCACCCATCTGAAACTTTGGGGAGGTAGGAGAGAGTCCATGAACGGTTGGTGGGGATTTGGACTGGAGACAGAGTGGGCAGCGAGAAGGGCCCTCTCCCTTTTCTCTTGCTTCCCATTCCAACCTCCTGAAGAGACTTTCAACTTCTGCTTTGTGTGTGTGTTTATGAAAGGCTGTTTAATACATTAGCTGTGTTCCTGTGTAATGTGTAGCTGGGCCTCTATGCATGATTAATTTTTAAAATTAGTGTGGCTGACCTTGATCTGGCCCCAAAGCAAATCTTCTGCTAAACCCCACAAGAACCCATTGTTTTTGGTGGTGGTGGTGGATGCAAAAAGAAAAAAAACTAAGGTAGACACGGAGCTGTCTACTCTTTATAACCCATTCCCACAGTCTACACCACAACTCTCCCTTCAGTGCAAAAAGCACATCCTGTAAACAATTTAAAACTGCTTTTATTCCTTGTGGTTTCTCGTTGTGCATCACCAGACATATATGGCTCTCTCACACAGTTTTTCCTCTTATTTGAGCCTGCCCCCCTTTCCCCACAATGCAGGTGTCTAGGCAGGTGTCAAGGGGGCCATGCCTGATTAGTCCTGATGCAGAATCTGTTTGGGGGTGGGTGGGGGAGGGGAAGACATACAGGGTACTGCTGTGCATTTGTCTCCTCCTGGTGCATTTCAGGAGATTGTGTGCGTGTCCGTGTGTGGTTTCTGCCTGTGAGGCAGCTGTGGCTCACCAGTGGCTCATAGGAACGGGATGGTGTGAGAGGCCACCTAATTGGCACTGAGCGTGAACGCTTCTAGGCCTCTGGCATGGGCAGCATCATTACAGGGGTAGACGTGACAGGAAAGTAAGGAGGGGTTATCTGAAGGAATTCACAGAGCAAGGGCTCAGTGTACAACAACAATATCGCCACCACCCTTCCACAGCACAGCAGGCAGGAGGGCTTGTTAGCCTACTGAACATGCGATTGGACAGTCCAGGCGCTGCGGGGGGACGACCATGTGCAGAGATACCACCCTCTCCATCTTCATGGCCCATCTTGCCATCAGCAGTGGTGCTTAGCTATCCCCACCGTGCCTGGGCCCACAGCAACTTCAGCCTTGCTGTAAACCCCACCCAAACCTGTAACCTTCAGCAGGACCCTACCGGCTTCTTGTCTCCCCTGTCCCCCCACTCTTTTCTGGTTGTAGATGATCCATCCCCCCCACCCTAGAAATGCTCCATCGGTGAAGAAGGGGAAGGGTGTAAGTCACGTGCACTGGGAACAATCATCCCCATGTTTCCCCTCTTTTTCTAACTCTTCTTCTGTTCCTGTTCCCGCTCTTTCTTCTTCTGTTTTTCCTTCTGTTTCTCCACTTTTTCCTGAGCTTTCTTCTCCTTCTCGACTGCTGCATTCAGCTCCTTCAGCTTTCTCTTTAGAATAGACCGATCATGGGCGTTGCTGACTCCCAGCGCCTGCGGGAAGGAAAACAGCAGGAGACTGAAGGAACAGGCAACACACACAATAGCGGGGTTTGTAGGGTCAGTAACGGCATCACTTCCTGCATTTGAAGCCTTCTCCTTCAGTCTCAATGAAGTAGAGATCAGCAGGTGAAGATACCATTATTGCTCTTAAGTTGGTTGATTATCGGTTCTGTGCTGTGGCATGACACTCAGGGTGGCACATCTGATCTCCTTTCCAGAGTCCCATCTTGGCTGGACCATAGCACTGTGATAAAGAGTTCATGCCTTGCTTATAGTAGGTCCCAAGTTCAATCCATCGTTGTTGTTTTTAAATCAGCAGGTGAAGGAAAAGCCCTCTACATGAGAAAGTCACTGCTAGTTAGAGCAGACTGGGGTAGCCACTGTGGCGCCCTCCAGATGTTTTGGACTATGATTCCCATCAACCCCAGCCAGCATAGCCAATGGTCAGGGAAGATGGGAAGCAATGCAACAATAGCTTGAGGGCACCACATAGGCTACCCTTGGAGTAGACAGTACTGGGTTAAATGGACAAATAGTTTGTTCTGGTATAAGGCAGCTTCATGGATCCCTATGACTCCTTGCCTTTCAAAAGTGCCTGCAGGCGTTTTAATTCTGCAGGTGCTCTCCTAAAGATTTTGGCATTGCACCATTTTGTAGCGTACACAAAAGTTCAAGAAGGGCCCAGTAGTAAATGCCCAAAATTAGGTTCTGTATTTTTATCTTGAACTTCATCTGTAAGATGGACAATTGCCATATCAGAAACTTACATTAGTAGCATAAACAATATAAATAAGAACACCTCCACCCACCCACTACCCAAATCAGGAAGCCACAAGTCTTCTGCAGTCTGCTAACGCAAGGACATCCCACCAGTAGTGATTTCAAAGCAGGACTGGATTGGATGTAAAAAACCCACCCACCTCCTCCATTACCTTCAGTTTGGTTCCATCAAGGAGCAGCAACTGATGGCCATCCACCTCCTGAGCAGCAAATTCTGCCATGTACTGTTCCAGGTTCAAGCTCTCCAACCACTGGCCCACTTTCTGAGTGCTCCATGTTGAAGCTGTGCTTAGAGGCTCATCCAGGAACTACAGAAAGGATTATGGATTAAGGGGGAGGGAATTCCAAGAAACCTGATCCTACAGATTGCTCTTAAGTTTTCCAAAGTCTAAACTCCTCCTCCTCATTATTAAAATCTGAAACGTACATCATTGATGCAACTGATTATTTTAGAGGGCTCTCCTGAACTTTGGGAAGTATCCAAGGGTGAACTTTGCCTTAGCAGAAAGCACTCCACTCACAGAAGGTGAGGCACCCAATTTTCACTGCTTCCTTCTACCTTAGCTCCCCTCCCAAACTGCTCTCCCAGAACCGTACAGGACATGGCATGGAGGGCTGCAGCAGTGGTGGTGGGAACTGGCAAAAACGTGATTGTGCCACTGGAAATACTTTCCATTAAGTCCACACCATTGGATGGAATTTACATTAATCCTATGTGTTTCATAAATTTGCAAGTTAAAAAGTTACTTCTGACATCTATCATTGCTTCTTTATAATGCTTCTTGCTGGGTTTACTTCCATTCTTACTTATTCCATTATATCAAGTCAAGTCTAATTTAATGCTGTAACTACAGGTCATAATGTACAAGCACACAAAAATATTCCATTATATATCAAGAGAGTCAAACTTTTAAATCCAATCTACTATCCGGTCTATACAACTGGAGTGATAATACAATTTGATGTTACAGAAGGAGAAACCTTAATCCAGGTATATTTGTAGTCAGTCAGTAGTAAGGGATGTAGTTTGTATAGTCTCAGAGGCCCTCATTATTTTACATGGTTCAACTCTGGTGAACCTTGGCTCAGGCAAAACCCTGAGAAACATTATATCAGGCGG
Organism: Rhineura floridana; assembly: GCF_030035675.1. NCBI lineage: Eukaryota > Metazoa > Chordata > Lepidosauria > Squamata > Rhineuridae > Rhineura > Rhineura floridana. The sequence continues at coordinate 42,022,463 of NC_084490.1, read as the reverse complement.
CTGAGCCAAAACCAAGTGAGTTCAGAATCCAAGAAAAATTATGTATAAAAAATTACAAGTCCTTGGATCAGTGAAGGCTGGTGCCTGTTGGCACTGGTAGGCTGAAAGGCAGGGAGACCAACAGTAGGTGGAGCCAGAGCCAATGGCAGGCTATATAAGACACATGTGCAGTTGTACTGGTTTCAGTGCGTGCCCACCTCTGTGTTGTGATTCTGGAGGCACAAGGTGTCAATCAAACTCTGCCCCATTTTACTCCAGAACCTGGGATTTTTAAGATCGGATGCGTTTTCCCTTTCAGCCAGCTTCACACTGACTTCATAACTGTTTTGTCATCACTGCTCTCCTCTGCCCTGCTCCACCCACTGGTGTGCACATGGGGTCAATACGACGAAAAATGAATCAAACAATAAAGATGTATACAGTTGGGAACAGATTCGGTTCAAACTGCACCGACAAACATTCTTGTTGCTTTTTAAGGAGCTGATGTGCACGTAGCCATAGATGGAGCTAACTAATTCTGGTTTTGCCCCCATCTTCCTCCCTGCTGAGTTCTACAAGGGCAACACTGAGACTAAGGAGGAGGAGGTTGACAGCTAGTGTCATCCACTAGACTGGTTGGAAGTAAGAGGCAGGCAGAGCGTGGTGGGGCAGTGCCCCATTTGCCCTAAGGCGCCAGCCTCCACTGGCTTAAATGTAACAGCAAACTGGGACACGATACCTGCCTGAAGACACAGATGTGCCAGGGTACTGCTTGCCAAGCTTACCTCATCAGATGACTGCGACAGGGTGTGGTAGGGGTAGGAGCACTTGGGCTCAGGAGGGGCTGTGCTCAGAGTCTTCGGACTGCTGCTGGGAGGGGTGGAGTCATCGCTCAGGGTGGATTCCTATCAAAGAGGGGGAAACAGGGAAGGGTTAGGATAATGGTTCATTTCTTAAACAAGCTGCTGGGACGACAACTATCAAGTGGTCAGGAACAGCCCTGCAAGACCCGGCCTTTACTCTGTCTGGCCCATTTCCACCTGACCTGGGAGGCTGAGGCCCTGATTGACTTCAGCTACACAGGATGCTTCTGATGACCGAGGTGCCTAGAGACCACTGGGATGAGATATTGTTTAGGGGGAGTTGCTGGAGTTAAAATTGTATTATTTTTGCATTATTTTTGCTTTTTATCTCGTCTGTGTTCTTGTATTTTTATTGTGAGACCTTTCCTCTTTCAACAAGCCTTTTAAGTTGAGACCTATCCCAGTCTGCGTCTGTGTTAGAATCGCTTTTTAATATTTTTTTTAAATAATGTGTTTTTAACCCTTTTTTTAAAGATGTTTTTAAAGCTTTTTTTTAAAGTATTTAAAGTTGTTTTGTTTTAATGTATTTTAAGGTCTGTTTTTATGATGTTTCAAAGTGTTTTTAGTGTTTCTGTTTGCTGCCCTGGGCTCCTGCTGGGAGGAAGGGCGGGATATAAATCAAATAATAAATAAATAAATATCGGTGGGGTGTTTATTTTTATTGTATATTTATTCATATGAGCCTTTGTTTATTTTATTATTTAAGTTTTGTTCTGTTTTGCAATTCTTACTAAATTAACTTTTTCATGTTATGAGCTGCTGGGAGCATGGTTTACCATGGGAAAGTGGCATACAAACAAACAATTACGATCCTGGAGGGAAAAACACCAGCCTGGGCTGCTTTTGTCCCTTTAACAGGGATTTGACTGGCAAGGAAATGTTGCCTCGGTGCTCCACAGATTGGCAGCTTCCTCTCATTTTCTTGCTCAGCTAAGGGCATTTCTTAGTGAATGACATCTAGCGATTGGCATTTTAGCATGTGTTTTTAAATTGCTTTTAAAAATGTGTTTTTAAATTTGTATATTTGTTTTTAACGTTTTTAATTGTTGTAAACCGCCCAGAGAGCTTCGGCTATGGGGCGGTATACAAATGCAATAAATAAATAAATAGATAAAGGGCACTTTCTGTGCCACACTTACTACCTAATGGAAGCCAAGCGTGAAAGGTGGGTATGGAGGGGGAGAGAAGGATTAGGCTAGGGCACAGGGTATAAGAAAGAAAGAGGTGGGAGAGGGAGAAGGGATGCTCCCTCTCCTCAATTCTGTGTGTGTTAGAGAGAGAGAGCACATGTTTGTATACAATACACATGCTTTTATACAATAGCATGTGTGGGGCAGGAGGAAAGGATGCAAGCATTCTGGTCTATATAAATATATGGGTGAGGATCAAGCCAGTTAAAACATGAAATGTGTGGTTGCATTTCACATATCTGTTCTGTAAAGGTGTGTGTGTCTGTGTGTTCAGGATTGGAACTGCGGCTCATACAGTAGGGCCCCGCTTATACGGCGGGTTCCGTTCCGGACCCCCGCCATAAAGCGGAAATCGCCGTAAGGCGGAACCCCATTGAATTTAATGGGGCGCGTTGTGCAAAAATGCTGCAAAAATGCCGCAAATGCCGCAAAACCGGCTTTGAAAGAGGGGAGGAAAGCCGCCACATTAGCGGAACACCAGGAAGCGGAGCGCCGGTAAGCGGGGCCCTACTGTATGAGGTTTTAACTCTTTCACACTGTACTGCAGGCCCAATAAAATCACTCCCATCAAGCTGCTATTCCCATAGAACAGCAACTTGGGGGGCAGGATTCTCATCAGGAGCTTAGCACGGAAGGAAAGTGAGGAAAGCCCTCCTTGCTTGCCCCCATCCATGTTCTGATTGCCTCCTCCCCCACCGGAGCAGCTGCTATCCTTTAAACAGCAACAACAGAATACGTTAAATGCAATCACATATTTCACATATCATCTGCTCAGGCCATAATGCATTTGTGGATTATGAGTGCAAGCACATGCTTGACAAAGAAAGCATAAGAGCAGTGTTTCTCAACTAGTGTGCCTCCAGATGTTGTTGGACCACAATTCCCATCTTTCCTGACCATTGGCAATGCTGGCTGAGGCTGATGGGAGTTGTGGTCCAACAACACCTGGAGGCACACTGGTTGAGAAACACTGCATTAGAGAAATGAAGGAATGAAGAAATGACAGAATAAAGAAAAGCATGTCTTTCCTCCCCCTGCTCTCCACTGCAATTTCTTGAGAGTCCCCATTTGCTAGGCTCAATAGAGCCAAGTCTAGGCATCTCTGGCTTAGCTTGCTGGCAAAGCTACTAATAAAAAAAGCAGTTCAGCAGTATGCAAGAAACCTTTGTGCAAGGTTTGGGGTTCAGTTTTTTGGCAATCAACTTGCAAAACCTTGTATCTGGGGTATATGTATATCCATCTCTGCATTAGCATGCACAAATTTGTGTCCTCTTTTTTGGCAACCCAGCTCCGTAACACAAACCGCTCTTTCTCGGCCTCACCACATCAGCACGAACAGTGCACTAGTATGGGGCACCAACCCATTACCCAACAGATGGATTCACAACCTGGGACGCAGATTTCTTGCGGCTGAAGGCCTCATTCTTGGGGGAGGAGGTGGGGGAGGCAGTGCTTCCTGAGGAGGCGGAGCCTTTACTGCTATCCATGAACCAGGAGAAAGGCATGAAGGGTGAGGCAGAGGAACGACTGGAGCCCTCCATCAGGTCCCTGCAGGAGAGGGGACAAATATTAACAAGGAAAGGGGGTTATTAAGCTGATAATGTCTAAGAAAATCGATTGTAAGAAAAATTTGGAAGGTCATGGCATTAAGAGAGACTCCATTGGAATGATGGTCTAACTTTATGCAATATTGGAATCTGAGAACTAGTGATCAAGATGTTGGAAAACTAGTACCAGATATAATTTTAATCATATAAATGAGAAACTATAGATAATCTGAACTGATCTATAATAATTATAATTGTTAAAAGAATCAATTGTATGATTTTTTTATTTAACTACATGATTATTTCCTTATTCTATTACACCCTCTGTACAAAATTCATTTTTAAAATAAACCTTTAAATCTTTTTAAAAGTAAGCTAATAATAGGATCAGGAAGGGGAGGGGGCAGAGTCCAAGTATGAAAAATGGTCAGCAGCTGATTAGTTTCACATGCATCCTTCTGTTCCCTCAGCACAGTTGTGAGATTTCCAGACAACTAAGTCATGATAAGGCCCTAGAAAGAGCCACGCAGTTCCACTCCTGACTCTGATATTTCATTTAAATGCCTGCCAGGCCCCATTCCAGAAGGTGTCTTGGATACCAGATTCCAGAAAGTACCACTGCAATCCAATGGACTTTATATTGTCATGCCACATTGGTGCAAGAGGCTTCCGAGGATATGCAAGAAGGCTTACCATGTCATCAAGGGCTCCAGAACGGGTGGAACCATACCAGGGTCTGTTAAATTCTCTGTTTCCGTGTGGTTCTATCGACAGGTGACAGTTTTGAAATTAAATTCTGTGTGTGCAGAATTTGGTGGTAGCAATTGCTTAAACTTGCATGAGCACCAGAGATGATGATGATTTATGCCTACCCTTCACCCAGAGGTCCCACGGCAGGTCACAAAGTTTTAAATTATATCACTAAAAATGGTTAAAAGCAACCTAAAATCACATTGTTAAGCTTCCATGAGGTGGCCTGTGGAACATAAGAATCATTGGCCTGTTACAATCGGGCAAAGTGGGTCAGTCAATGAGTTAAAACATTTTTAGTTGATTAATCACTTGGCTTTTAATTGATTCATCACAATTAATCAATTGTAATTTTATGCTTTTAATGGACTATGCTGTTTTTAATATTTTCATCTGTTTTGGATTATTGAAAGTATTGTGAATTGTATATTGTGTTTGTGCATTAACTATGTTGTTATTAATTTGTTTTCATAAGCCTCCTTTTAAGGAAAGGTTTCCTAAAAGGCAGGGTATAATTTATTTAAATGCATAAATATATCAACTAAATAATACCTTAATCACATTGAAATACATTTCTATTAAGGTAGCAAGTATGAAAAATGGTCAGCAGCTGATTAGTTTCACTTGCATCCTTCTGTTCTCTCAGCACAGTTGTGAGATTTCCAGACAACTAAGTCATGATAAGGCCCTAGAAAGAGCCACGCAGTTCCACTCCTGACTCTGATATTTCATTTAAATGTCCGCCGGGCCCCATTCCAGAAAGTGTCTTGAATACCAGATTCCAGAAAGCACCAGAGAGAAGCAGGAGGCTGCTTCTGCAATCCAGAACAGGCAACTGATGGAAGGAAACAGTTCTCTTAAGTGGGAGATAACTTGCATTTCATGCGACCCCTCGTTCTTAAAAGGAGAAAGGCCACTTTTAAAATCTGAGAATCTACACTATAGAATATTCATTGAACACAAGTACATCAGAGCTATAAAGATTGTGGTGCAGAAGATCCAAGTTAAAAAGAGATTATTGTAATCCTCAAAATCATCACCTAATGACTGTAATATTTCAGGCATAGTTCTTTTTATTCTTATTCTTTTTTAGCAAAGTGTTTTTTTATTGTTGTTCAGTTTGAAGTGTGATTGTTTTTGCTTTGAATTCCAAAATGCTTATTCAAAATGCAGTTGCTGTTTTTAAAAAAGATGTGTCAGCATCGAGCTCTTCAGCTGCTGTGCTTGTTGCTAGATGGAGCCATTGTGTTTTCCTTTCACCCTGATCCTTGACATATTTTGCCTGTTACTTTTTGGATACAAAGAAAATCCTTTTGTTTGAAGCTTCTTAGATTTAGATAGCGAAGAGGCAGCTAAGCATTCCTGCCAGTGAGACCTGCAGGTTAATATCCCCTTCAGTCTCCATCCCAATTAACCGGGTGACATACACTAATGTGCAATGAAAGCTTTGATTCATTAACCCATAGATTAAAGCTTGCCAAGCTGCATAGGGGTGTGTGTGAAGGGAGGGAAACAATATTGTCCTAGTTTTGTTTGGAAAAAATAGGGAAATTTGGGGATAAATGTGATGAATTGCAGTATTTACTTGACAATCACATTTGATTATAATCTTTGGGCTCATAAATAACATGTAATGTGCAAAACCGAAAATGATCTCAACATTTTAATGATGTCAGTACAATTGAGAAATCAAGGTTGTGTTGATTTAAACAGTTTGCACTTTTAATGAATGAATTAACCTCTGCCCTAAGATGGCCATGCACCCAAATTTACAGAGCACAGTCTTCTATCTGTAGAGCTGTCAGAGGACAGTCCTCTATTTGAAGGAGTCTTCTATTTGATGGGCTGCATGATCCAAGACCAGTTTAAAGATAAAGAACCCTAAGAACGGAAAGCAAAGGGCCAAGAAGTTGACCATCATCAGTTTGCACCTAGACAGGAGACTGAACAACTTACACAGGCCCCCTAGGCACAGTCTTCCCCACGATGGTGAGATGTATTTTATTTCTATTTGAATTAAATTAATATATGCCATCTTTTTGGGTGATGCATTTTCTTTCTTTTTTGTGATGTCACTACCCTGATTAACAGTAGAAAGATTGTACTGGAAGAGCTGGTAATTTAAGACTTTCAGGTGCACATCACATGTCACATCACAAGGTCAGTCTGGACTGGGCACCCTTCTACCCTTCCTCTCCTATACTTGTGTGTGCACTCACACTTTCTGAACAGTTCCATTTGATCTGCTACCCCACCTCATCCTTGCCACTGATTATAATTGTGGGGCTTGGAGGAATGAATGAGGCTTGTATACTGTGGGTTCTAAGTCACAGCAGGATGCTCTGTGCTCTGACCAACTCTGTGCTTTAGGCTCCCCCAAATTAATTGAGGGAGCCTACAGCATTGAGGGAGCCTACAGCATTAGCCAGTGTGGTGTAGTGGTTAAGGTGTTGGACTATGACCCGGGAGACCAGGGTTTGAATCCCCTTATAGCCATGAAGCTCACTGGGTGACCTTGGGCCAGTCACTGCCTCTCAGCCTCATGAAAACCCTATTCATAGGGTTGCCATAAGTCAGAATTGACTTGAAGGCAGTACATTTACATTTTTTACAGCATTTTATCACAGTGCGATATGCTTCAGTCAGAGTGATGATGTCATCAAATCTTCTCCCTAACCATGACTCCTATCCCGAGACCTTGAAAAGCTACTGTCAATTGCAGTCGTCAAGTCTGTGGTAGACGTACAAATAGTCTGACCTGGTATAAGGCAGTTTTTATGTACAAGCAACACAGTGCAGGATGGGGAGGAAGCTTAAAATATCCAGATTAATCATGCCACCTCTCTGCCCCAAAATTCCTATCATAATAGGACCCGGAGCTTGAATTAAGGCCGTCTTCTGAGTCATTGCTAGAGGCATCTTATTTGGACTCAAGACCACACCGTTTTCTTGGTGGACATTTCTGATGCCCCAAGGTGTGTGTGTGTGTGTGTGTGTATGTATGTATCACCCACTTTGCAAATAACTGTAGGGTACAACAAGAAATTAATTGGGAGGAGCCTTAGGAAATTCAAAAATTGCTTACCTGTTGCCCATGGAGAGCCGATTGCTCCCTTTTTCTTTCCTGCTTTTTCCAGAAGATGCTCTTCTGAGGGTGACCCTGCGGGTAGGGAAAGGGATAACTGGGCACATACGGAAGAACTTGGCACCATTCTGAGACAGGTAGAAAGCACATGGGCAGAACTGGACATGAAAGGAGCCCCAAGGAAACAAAAGAAGTAGCACAGCTTCAAAGACTCACCCTAAATCCAGAAACTTTCGCCGGGTTTTCTTGTCGAGCCCAATAGTGGGGCTTGCAGGCTCTGGTGGACTCGTGTCCTGGCTGTCGTCTGCAAAGGGAAATGGGGCAGGGAGGTGAGGGGAAAGGAAGCGTTTTATTTCTGAAATGAGAAGTGCTTGGGCCAAAGCCTGGCTCACAACTGAGTTGGCAGGCACTGACACTTTTCCTTCCAATCCCAGAGAAGTGGGGGCTGGCTAAGTGAAGGAAAGGCATTCTGCACATGCTCAGGAACTCTGTCTTTTCGAACACTGCTTCTCATACTCTGCACCCATAGCTTGGCGTTGGAAAATTAAGTTCTGAAATGAAGCCCTGGATGGAATTAAGCCTTGGGAAGAAGTGCAGAGAAAATTATTCAAGAGCAAGTTTATTAAGGAGCAAAAATATGCTACACGTTTATTTTCTTTAAGACCTAACGGGATCTTTCTGAGCTATAACCTTCTCTGCATCAAGTCAATCTAGAAAGAGATGCAGGTAGGCAGCAGTAATGGCTGGTAGCTCCATGCCAGTTGTGCAGGCTAATCCATTCCAGGTTTTAGCTGAAACACCTTGGATAGCTCCTTGAAAGCTCAGACTAAAATCTGGAGCGGATTCCACTGCCCCACTGACATGGAGCCACCAGCCGGCACTGGTAGGTCATGCATCTCACAGGATTGCACCATATGCACTTTTTCTCTCTACAACCCTCCTTGTGGAAAGGACTATGTCTCCCCCAACTCCCAAATGCCCAGAGCCAGCTTACCTCCACTGTGCCTCTCTCTGCGTGCATAGATAGGCGAACTGTCTGAACTGTGGCAGGACTTGGGTGAAGAGCTGGTAGGGGTGCCCCCTAAGGCTTCCTGGGAAGAGGTGTTGGTCAGAGGTCGATAACGGATGAGAGGTGACGAAGCATGCTCCTCCTGTTCCAGCGACCGTCGGACTGTCGGGGCATCAAAGGAGAATTCAGCAGTGCGGGTGAAGGGTGAGGAACCAGAGAGGGGCGATGAGGCCTGGAGTGAACCATGAAGAGGGGACCTCAGGCGGTGGAGTGGACTTCCACAGCTATCGCCCGCCTGCAGAGGAAAGCAGAGAGCAGATAGAAGGGGTCCAGCTGCTGGGGACATTCTGGCAGAAGTCATACGTGCCTCCCACCTGGTGGACCGGGGGCCCCTTCAAGAAGCACTTAGGAGGGAACACTCAACCATCTCACCATCCACGGTGCACGTTCCTTGTTAAAAACACTCAGTTATTGTTTTTGGCAGGGAATACATTACTCTTTTTTTCTTATACAGGGCCTAGCATGTTCTCAGTTCTAAATGAATCTGGAGGATGCCCATATAGATATGAGACAGTGTGATTTAAGCTTTTTGTCTATCCTACCCAAGAAGTGGTGACAAAAGCTAAGGAAACTTTTTTTTTTAAATCAGGTAAAACTATATTTGAAATTTGTCTCAGGCCAGCCTTCCCCAACCTGCTGCCTTCCAGATGTTTTGGACTGTAACTCCCATCATCCCCAGCCACCATAGCCAATGATAAGAGATGATGGGAGTTGTAATCCAACAACTGGAAGGCAACAGGTTGGGGAAGGCTATCATAGGCTGTTCCTTGATTTTTTAAAAAATTATTGCCACCCATTTCACAGAGTATCTCCTTATTGGTTAAATAAATGGGTGAAAACTATCAAGCCATTTATGATTTTATATATAAAAAACAACTCTAACAGCTGGACAGGGCACAGGTTCAATCCTACAACCTGTTTCTTTTAAAAGCTTTTGATAAACCACTGAAAATGAGAAATAGTAGTCTGCGCCTGATGATATTTGTACCATGACTTGGCCCAACACAAGGAGGGGAGGGAGGGCATGCAGCTCCTCCCCATCTCTCTTGTGCACATGGGGATGTATTGTCCAAATGCCACATTCACATATACTCAAAAGTCACATGGTTGACTTTCCAATTGAATCAGGAACCACACAATTTCCCCCCTCATGCATGACAAACTGCACACATACAGATGCCATCTGGACATGCTGTCCCCATATGTATAGGTGGGGCAGGTGTCCTGGATGCTTAGTGTAGTAGAGATGGGTGCATTTGCTCCCCTCCAGTGTTGGGCCTGGTTGGGGTGGAGGTATCATCCAACGGAGCCCACTGTTTCACAGAGAACCTTTAGAGTTGGAAGTGACCTAAAAGATCATGCAGTCCTACACCCTGTCAATGCAGGAAATCTGCTTCAGCATCCCTAACCGGTGACCATCTAGCCTCCGCTGAAAAAACTTCTAGCAAAGGAGAGGCAGAATGCCTTCTGAGGCAGTCTGTTCCATAGCTGAACAGCTCACACTGTTCAGATCTTCCTCACGTTTAGTCAAAATACTCTTCTAATTTGAACCTATAATCCAGAGATGGATAACTGGATCTGGCTGGTGAGCCAGATTCCAAATTTTCCCACCCCTCTGGGCCAACTTCCAAACTTCCCCACCTGCTGTGGGCCGACTTTGACAGGGGGGTGGGTCAAGACACTTTTCAGTCACCTGGTTTACAGGAAATTACCTCGTGGGCTAATTAGGCCCGTGGGCCAGAGATTCCCCACCAGTGCTGTAAATCATATTCCACGGAAGGGCTGTAACTCAGTAGTGGAGCATCTGCCTTGCATCCAGAAGGTCCCAGGTTCAATCCTTGGCCTCTCCAGGTAGGGCTGGGAGAGACTACCTGCCTGAAATCTTGGAGAGCAGCTGCCAGTCAGTGTTGATAATACTGGGCAAGATGGATTAATGGTCCAACTCAGTATGAAGCAGTTTCCAACATTTAAGATTTTCTAAGGCTGGATTGTGGTAGATGCATTGACTGATCTAGTCCGGTGGTGCAGGAGTTCATTAGAGTGCAAGGCACAACCAAAGAACCCTGCCTGCAGCTCTTCTTTTACAAGACTTTCTTGGAGGCTGAACAAATTTCTAGAGGTACAAGTAGCAAGGCAGACACACGACGAGAATTATGCATAGGTAGGCAGCACCTGGGCACCAACCTTCTTCTCCAGGATCTCATCCCCTTCCGTGGAGCTGACGCTGTCGCTCAGACGGGACCGAGAGGGACGCTGCCGTCTGCCCTTGGCGGAGAGCTGGGCCCGGGCCTTCTGCAAACTGCTGTCCAGCCTCTGGGTCTCTGGAATCACATCATTAAAATCTGGGAGTGAAAGAGAGAAACGGGAAGGATGGCAGTGGGGGGCAGAGTGGGGGAGAGGGCAGCCAAGGAAGCGCGAGAGTGAGAGGAAGAGAGAAGGTGCAAGGTGATGTGAGAGACAAAGGCAGCCATGGGAGGAAGTATGGCGTGCAGTGTGGTGGGAGGCATAAAGGGGGGTGCGCGGTGACAGATGCAACATAAAAGAAGGGAAGGGGGAGGGTAAACGGTTAAAATTAAACCCGCAGAGTAGGGGACACAGAAAAGGTGTGGTGGAATGGAGGGTAAGAAGGGAAGGAGACACAGAGAAAGTGTTCAGAGAAGAAAAGAACACATCATCATTCAGCATCATCCTTTCAAAATACATGACCAGAGGATGGCCTTGGCCTCCCATGACAAAACAGGCTACTGCACTTTTAGGGCTGGCATCATGGTACAGCTACTGATATGTGGAGACTCATGTCACTTGCCTCTACTGCAGGGGTGGGGAACCTGTGGCCCTCCAGGCATTGTTGGACTCCAATTCCCATCAGCCCCAGCCAGGATGGTCAGTAGTGTGGAACAACGGGGAGTTGTAGTCCAGCAGCATCTAGAGGGCCACTGATTCCCCGCAGATGCCCTTCTGAGTTATTTCTTGACATGATGGGCCATTGTTGTGATGCAGCTTGCTGGGCAAATGTGGCCGTTTTTTCCATGTTGCTTCTGCTCATTACCCTCTCTACAAGTTTTGTAGTGGTGTGGAGCCCCTTGAACATGAGCAGTCCATCATGTGGACATTGCATTGGCAGAGCAAACTGCTTGTGTGTGAGAATGCACTCCATTCATGTGCCCTAAGTCTTGTTTTATTCATGCGTCTGTCCTGTTACTGTGCAAAGCAGGAAGCAGAGAGGCCCTATTTGCACTCTACATTTAAAGGAGTATCATACCACTTTGAACAGTCATGGCTTTCCCCAAAGAATCCTGGGAATTTTGTTAAAAGTGCAGAGTTGTTAGGAAGTCCCTATTCCCTTCACAGAGCCAGTCTTCAGAGATCCCTGGGAAGAGGGATTGATTGTTAAACCGCTCTGTGAGTGGAATAGGGGTCTCCTAACAATTCTCAGAACCCTTACCAAATTCTTGGGGGAAGCCATGACTGTTTAAAGTGGTATAACACAGCTTTAAATGTATAGTGCAGATGGGACCAAAGTCAAATGATAACAACAAAAGAGATATGTGAATGAGAGAAGCTCTCAGGGCTATCTCCAAGTTTGAGGGGGCTCTTAGCAGAATGCCCTCCATGCATTCCCAGGCCATAACAGCAGCAACAGCCATAATTTTAAGATTCCCCACAGTGCCATGGTGAGATGCTACAGTGAGTGTTTAGGGTTGCCAGGTTCAGGGCCTGAGACTGATCCTGTATCTTTAGGAGAAGAGAAAGTCAGCCAAGTGCAAGTGTTCTTGCAAAACTATAATGGGAAAAACCACAAGGTGGAATTCTCCCTTACCCCTGCACAACTTTTAAAGATACAGAAGACCTTTTGGAGGCTGGGCCTGGCAACCAAGAGGTCTTCTGTATCTTTAAAAGTTGTGCAGGGGAAGGGAGAATTCCACCTTGTGGTTTTTCCCATTACAGGGTTGCAAGTACACCTGCACTTGGCTGACTTTCTCTGCTCCTAAAGATACAGGATCAGTCTCAGGCCCCGGGCCTGGCAACCCTATGGGTGTTCCAGGGCATTTTGAAAAATTTAAAATGGTGGCTCATAGCCATCCACCCAACAGTGTAGGAGGCCTAGGGCAGATGTCAGCTCCAGGGAACTATGCTGTTGCCTGGGAGCTCTCTTCTCCCCACAGTTCATCCCCGTGATCTGCCCTCTCAGGCACATAGATATACATACATTTATTTTACAGCAATACATAGAGGGTTGTAGCCAATGCTACTTCTACTCAGAGTAGACTCACTGAAGTTAATGGACATGACTAATTTAGGTCCATCATATCAGTGGGTACTTTGATCAGGACTTAGTTAGAGACAACCCTGAATGCTGCAATGGCAGAAAAAATATTAGAGCTGTGTACAAATATATATGCTATAAAAATGTGCAGTATCACAAATTACCATTTAACTGTAAAAAAAAGTTTTTTTTTAACTATCTGTGTGAATCTGTTTTCAGTACATGTCTAAAGGTAATAATGAGGGTGCCTGCTGCAAGGGTGGGAAAACTTTGGCTCTCCAGACATTGCCAAACTACAACTTCCATCAGCCCCAGCAAACATGGTCAGTGGCCAGGGATGATGGGTGTTGAAGTTCAGCAACATGGAGAGGGCCAAAAGCTCCCCACACGTGCTGTATAGGAAGAGCATTCCCAAAGACTGGGCCGATGGTACTGAAGGCTTGGTTTTGTGTGGACATCAGGTGAGCCTCACCAACTCTGGGGATAATCAAAGATGCTCCTGCAGATGATTTCAGTAACTGAGCTGGGGTAGAAGTACATTTAAAATAACCAGAGGAGACAGACTTCTAGGAGGTAAGATGTGGGGAACTTTCAGCTCTTCTCACCCCTGCTCCCTTTTGGTTTTAAAATTACACTCTGCTCACACACACCCCTCACTTCATACACAAACAGCCAAGACAGATGAATCACAAACATGGCTGCCAGTATATCTAATTTGGCCCTCAGGTCCTGTTTTGAAAATGGGTAGGGGTGGTGTTTAAAAACAGCAACCAACAACTGACTGGATGCAAATCCTGAAGTCAGGGCTAGCTCTGCAATTTGGCAGATTTTAGGTGTTACAAAAGGATAGCAAATTGTTATTGTTTTTGTTATTAGGTATTGCAAAAGGATAGCAAGTTGTTGTCATAACTCTTCCTTTTCCAAGGGAGTAGCACTTGTGGGATTTCTTGACCTCAGCTACCAAAATAACTAGACCATACTTGGGTATTGTACACCTTGACTTGGTGAGGAGGGCATCAATGCTTTTTTACCTCAGGTAGCAAAATGTCTTAGGTCAGGTCTGCGTAGAATACTGGGACTACATCATCATCATCATCATTAATAAGAATAAGTTTTCTTATTACAGTTTTTACAATCAGTGTTCTGGGTTGTGTGGCTTATGATTTTAACTTCTGTTGCAAGCCTTTTCAAGGATGTACAGAAATGGGATAGAAACATCTTAACTAAATAATAAAATAGAGGCTTTCAGCATGGTATGGAGCAGCCTTTCCCAACCTTTGGGTCTCCAGATATTCCTGGACTACAGTTCCCATAATTCCTGACCATTGACCATGCTGGCTGGGGCTGATGGAAGTTGTAGTTCAGCAACATCTGAGGACCCAAAGGTTGGGAAAGGCTGGTATAGAGAGTTATGAAAAATTATTTGTGAGATATCCACCATCTCCCACCCCCATTCTGGATGATATTGGAAGTTTGCAATATCCAAATTGTGGGATAAAGAAATGTACATTTCAAACGTTGAAATTCTATGACAAGTTACCTATTATTTATTTAGACTATTTCTATACTGCTTAATATATAAAGATATCTCTAAGTGGTGTACAAGAAAAAAAAAGAACACAAGAAGTATTATAAAAAGACAGTCGTCAAATGTTTATTGCTGTAGGTCTCATATATTGTTTAATATTGAACACCCGCATAGTGTGGCCCTGTGTCCTATATTAGAGGGCAGTCTTCTGTTTGAAGGGTTGTCAGATAAGGCGGTCCTCTGTTGGGACTGTGCTGCCCAGTCTGAGTCCAGTTTAAAGTTCAAGAACCATAATAAGGGAGAGCAAGCAGGGGCCTTGAAGTTGCCCCTCAAGAGTGGGCAGCACCTGGAGAGTAGATGGAGCAGGCACACAGGACATCTGGTCACAGTCTTCCCCACTAACTTGAGATATATGGTATTTCTATTTAAATTATAGTAATGATTTCTAAATTTGCATCTATACATACAAATCAGCAGCTGCCAATTTTATGCAAATATGTACCTTTTTTTGTCCTGCTTTGGGTGTGTGTGATGGATTTCCTCTTTCTTGGGGATGCATAAGTGGGCACCCTACGTCCACTGCAAATCAGCTGTCAAAACACTGTTACAAGTCACACACAGTCAAATACTGGATGTAACACACACACACACTAACTTGAATTACCTGTGCTTAATATAGTTGCTTTATGTCTACTCAAAAGCAAGCTCTATTGAGTTCGATGGACCTTACTTCCAGATAAGAGTTGTATCCAGTACTAGTCCTACTCAGAGTTGACCCATTGAAGTTAATGAACATGACTAAGGGTTTGTTATTTATTTATTATTTCATTCATATCCCACCTCTTCCCACAAACTGGGATGCAAGGTGGCCTTCAAAAATTGAAACATACAGATAAAATACCACCCTCACTGAGGTTCATTAATTTCAATGGGTCTACTCTGAGTAGAACACAACCCTAATTGCAGCCCAAGTTTTGCATACAGAGATATTTCTTTTTCATTCAAGTCTACAGATTTTTTTTTCTTCAAACCCAGATGTACCTGAGAGATACATACAGACATTTTCCTTATTGTGGGGGTCACATGAAGTCCCCCATCAACATCAACACAACAGCCACCCTCTTTAGACCCCAGCTAAAGCCAGTCCTGCTCTGTGATCACAACCGGCCTCCGGAGAGATGCTCCGCCTTCAGAACAATGGACACGCAGGCCTGCCGAGGCTTGAGTCCTGGAGCCTCACAGCCGGCGGGTGCTCCCACCCCAGCCCCCCGGGAGGAAGGAGAGGCAAGAGAAATGGTGGCAAGCCGCAGCAGGGGAGCGATAACCTTTTACCTGCTTGTCACCCTCCTCCACGATCAACATAATTTCAGTTTTCTGACACTTTTATAGAGCGGGGAGGGCGGCTTATGGGCTTCCCTTGGTGAATTTTATACTGTGTTTATGTATACGTTTATGTATATGGATATTGTTTCTGTATTTTGCTTTGTAAATTAATTTGATTTTTTAAATTGTACCTTGTGTATTCTACTGTAAACCACTTTGAGATCTTTTAGATAGTAAGTGGTCTATAAATGGAAATAATAATATATGCACCTCTGTTTCTTTCTCTCTCTCTCACACACACACACACATTGTTGTCTACGCAAACTCTTTATTTGTTCTCTTTCCTCCCTCTGCAAATACACATTCAACATCCTTCAGGGAGGAGAACTATAGAATTGTATGTTTGCAGTGGTGGCTGGTGGCTTCATGTCAGCGGGGCAGCGGCTTTAGGCTTAACTTTCAAGGAGCCATCCAAGGTGCTTCCACTGCCTCACTGACACGGAGCCACCAGCAGCCACTGTGTATGTGACATTTAGTCTGCGGGAATGGCTGAAGAAAGATTAAACACCCTCCCTTCTTGCCACTTCTCTGTTATCAATGATGTCCTCCTGAAGTGGCTTTTAAAACAAACAAAAAGGGCTGTCAGATTACAGTTACACACGTTTGCAGGTAGTTTGGTCACAAACCTCTGCCCCCTCACGCACAGATTCTAATTCTGAGACTGCACCATTCATTGGTACATACCTCTCTCTCTCTCTCTCTCTCTCTGTCTCTCTCTCTCTCACACACACACACACTAACTTGTTCATACACTGCCTTAAATGCTCAAATTCTGCCATACACACAAAATTGCACTACTGTGTGATTCTGACTCCCCTGCAATTTGCTATATGTGTCTGCACACCTTCTCAACAGCACCTTCCCTGCATACAGAACAGCCAGGGCTATAATGGATTAATCATGGATTAATCAAATTTGCTCGGCACCTCTTGGTAAGATGCAAGCGGTCTGTGTGTGTATGCGGACGGGCGGGCCTGCGTGTGTGTATAGCCATGTGTCTGGCAAAGTGTCTCCTGGGAGCTAAAAGTCAGCCATTGCTTAATTGACTAGACAAAGATGCTGGGAGTGGGAAATGAGGAACATCAATACTGGAGGGCATGAAATATCAGGAGGCAAAGTTAGAGAGCTGGCAGAGAGCATATCAATTCACACACAAACAAGGCAAACACAACACTGTTAAATTTTGGACATGACAAATGCTGGGACTCAGGTTGCAAGGATACTCTCTGCCATAAGACACTTGCTCCCCAAATCCCAGCCGTGTGAAAGTTGGTTGTGGTTACTCCACAATGAGTATTAATTAATTGCACTGATTTCTATCACGCCTTTAAAGATACAAATCCTTCCAATGTGGCATACAAGTAAAATAAAAATTCAATAATAAAAAGACAGTGTCAAAAGATAAAAACTCATCAGGATTTGTAAGTGCTCCACATCATGGAGGGAGCCTACATACATATGTTATTTATTTATTCATTGATTTAAATGATTGTTTAGCCTGAGCATCAGCCAAAAAAGGATTCCAGAGCAGCTTACAGGATCACTTAAAAAAAGAAGATCTTTCCTGCCCTCAGGCTTATAATCTTAAAATAAAAACTTGACACAAAAGGAAACTGGATTGGGAGGGGGGAGGAAATAAGCAAACTCAGGTATTAAATGTAAATGTACTGCTTTCAAGTTGATTCCGACTTATGGTGACCCTGTGAATATTAGTTCTTAGTTATTGCCAGGATTCCAAGTTAAACATTCTTAGTTACTGCATATAGCAAGCTCCCCTCTACTTCCCCCTCGCCCCATGTGATATGTATGTAGGGCCAATAAGGACCCAATGCTGGAGGTGGGAAACAGCCCTGCTCTCCTCCTCACACAGTTGTTAATCACATGAGAGGAATGCCCAAAATAGGCCATGGGTGCTGTGTATGGGTGTTAAAGGGCAGAAGACGCCAAGTAGGCAAAATTACATTATTTTTACTGGACTGAGCTTTCAGGTTGTGTACCTGGGGAAGAATTATGTGAAAATCAAAAGCCTGTGAAGTACTACAACCTATTCAAAATAGGTTATGTTGACATTATCAGTGCTATTTTTCCTGGTGTAAGTTGATGTGTGTGTGAAGGGGCGGGGAACTTTGGGGATGTAGCATATAGATTAATAATAAAAATGATTTGATTTGATTTCTTACTCACCCTTCACCCTAAGGTCCCAGAGTGAGTTACAATAATTTAAAATTCAATATTAAAAACAGTTTAAGACAAATTAGTAGGGAAACAGCTTAGTCTTCCAGGTGTTATGGTGGGCATGTGGCTTACTTTACAGAAGATCTTCCTCTATTTAAAGAGCTGTCAGAGGACAGTATTCTAGTTGAAGGTGTCCTCTATTTGCAGGGCCATCTGGTCCAAATCCAGGTTAAAGTTAAAGAGAGCAGGGGCCTCAAATTTTCCTTTCAATAGTGAATACCAGGGCAGCAGACTGAGTGGACACACAGGTCACCTGGTCACAGTCTTCCCCATTAGGGTGAGATGTATCACAGCTCTATTCAAATTATGTTAATAATTTCTAAATGTTAATCTATACCTATTAATAAATTAATTAATATCCCACCCTTCCTCCCAAAGGGAGCTGAGGGCAGCAAACAACAGTGACAATGCACCAAAAATCTTTTAAAACAAAATATCTTAAAAACAATTACAATATAGATGCAGTCTGGGAAAAGGTATCTATTTAAAAGGCTTGTTGAAAGAGGAAGGTCTTCACAGATGGCACCTGTCTAATAATTAAGAAGAAGGAATTCCAAAGGGTAGGTGCCACAGCACTAAAGGTTTACTTCCTATGTTGTGCAGAAAGGACATCCTGATGAGATGCTACCTACAGGAGGCCCTCACCTGCAGAGCACAGTGATTGACTGGGTATATAAGGGGTGAGATAATCTTTCAGGTATCCTGGTCCCAAACTATATAGGGCTTTATACACCAAAACCAGCACCTTGAACTTAGCATGTGCAAATTATGTTCTCTTTGTGTGCTGTATTTCCACTTTTTTCGATGATGTGGCCATGCTATCGAATCTAAGTATGTCATCATCCTCTGCATATTCCGTAGTCCTTTGTCATATAATGCATTTTTAATTGGCAGTGATCTGAGAGAATGGTGGAGTGAGGTCTCAAGAGCCCTGGAGTGCATCAAAGGAGTGGCAAGTGGGATCCAGAAATCCAAGTATACATTCTGAGGCTAATTTCATCCTACTTGCACCCTGTGCAAAACAGATTGCAAACAGCTTTAATAAACTTACACAGCCTGGTCCCCCAAAGTTGCTGGATGAGAACCAGTTTTTAGGGCAAAACTATGAACCTAGTAAGAGGCAGACTGGGAAGGAAGAAAGCGGTGGATAGTGTCATAATATCATTGCCCCCCTGGTTGATTGACCGCTCAAGGTGTGTTTTACTGTCACACTGTGTGGGGTTGGAAGGTAGTCGATTTAATATAGAGGGGGAGACAAATACTTTGGTATTGATGCCTTCCCTTTCGTTGAGTTATTTTAGCTGCCTCATTGCGTGTAAATCATTAGATTGTTTTTATAAAACTGTAAAAGTTTACGAGATTGTTTTAACTTGCTGCTGTTTTAAGGCTGAAGATGATTTTATGGCTTGATTTTGTTTTGTCATGTATATGACAGTTTGATTTGTGAACCATGTGGGATTTTCTAAATTAAGAATGGTATATAAATGAGACTAATAAATAATACTCCTCTGGAACTGAAAGGAGCTCACAACACTGTATATGCAAATATGTCTCAACTGTGCCAGGCAGATATTTTTTAAAGTGACTTTTCATTTTGGCAGCGGGGGGGAGGGAGGGAGGGAGGGAGGGGGAATTTAGAACAGAAAAGTGGGAGTGAGGCTTGAGAGCTTAAGCCCTCCCCCCTCCTACTATTTCTTCAAAATTATGGCACCCTGCAGTGCGGTTCTAAATGTATCTTTGTGATGTGACTCAAAATTAATAAGGCCATCCTTTTCCCCCACAATGTCTGCACCATTTTGAAAATCTTTAAAGAGTTTTATTTTATTTGACTTTAATACTGTGGAGGCTTTCTACTCCCCACTGAGCAGTTCTAATAGGCAGATTCTTTCAAGTGCTGAAAAGAAGCAAACAATTGGCTTTCCCCCTACTGCTTTGTTAAAACTTTTGTTTATATTTATTGAATGCTTTTTAAAAAAGAAATTAAAAAATATTATTTGGAAGTTATATACTTTCCTCTCCTTTTGCAACATTATCTAGCTATGTTTTTTTAAAGCCTGTGGAAGTGTGGTAGAGTGGTTAGAGTCCTGGAAAGGGCTGTCTTTCTTCTTCATAATACTAGAACCTATGGACAACCAATGAAGCTGAATGTTTGAAGATTCAGGATGTACAAAAGACAGTAATCCTTCATGCAGCGTATAAAGTGTGGAATATGCTCCCGCAAGGGGCACCAGTGATGGCCACCAGCTTGGATGGCTTTAAAAGAGGATCAAACAAATTCATGGAGGATAAGGCTATCAGTGGTTACTATCCATGATGGCTATCTCTGCCTCCATGGTTGGAGGCAGCAAGCTTCTGAATACCAGTTGCTGGAAATTGCAGGAAGAGAGATCTTGTGCTCAGGTCCTGCTTACAGGCTTCCCATAGGTATCTAGTTGGCCACTGTGAGAACAGGATGCTGGCCTGATCCAGTAGACTCTTCTTATGTTCTTATGACTAGCACTGGGAAGACCCAGATTCAAATCCTCATTTAACTGGGAAGCTCACTGGGTGACCTTGAGCCAGTCACTATATCTCAGCCTAATTTACCTCATAGGATTGCTGTGTGAAATGGATGAAATGAACCCTGTGTTCCACCTTGACCTCCTAGGCTTCATGGGGGTGGATGTAAATGTACTAAATAATGTGACATTGCTATTCCCCCAACACATCTATTATATATCTAGGTGTGGGACAGTAGCTCAGTCATAGAGCATGTGTTTTGCCTGCAGAAGGTCCCACGTTCAATCTCTGGCATCTCCAGTTAAAAAGATCAGGTAGCAGATGAAAGAGAAAGAACCTTTGCACCCTGAGACTGTACAGAGGGGCTGGGGAATCTATGGCCCTCCAGGTGTTATTGGACTACAACTCCCATTAGCCAATGGTCAGGGCTGATGGGAGAAGCCTGCAGCCCCACTTTTGGCCCAGCCAGGTGGGCATGGCATGACCAAAACAGCCTTGTGGGTCAAACGGGGAGGCCTGGTGGGCCTAGACTCCCAACTCTGCACTAGATTGACCAATAATCGGACCTGGCATAAGGCTGCTTCCTATGATCTCAAGGGTGGTCAGGATATGAGTCTTTTGGCATTGAAAAGAAAGAAACGGGAGTATCACACAAGGAAGACATGGTGCTGGGTCATGCTTTAGCAGATTGTGCCTTTCATTAAAAAAAAAAAGCATATTCATACATGCAAACTGACTTTCCCCCAGACACATCTGGGAAGCTAGGATGGCTGCTCCAAAACCAAACCCTGCCTCTTTACTTTCTCCCTCTGACGCCAGGCTTGTGAGCTCAAAAGCACAGAAATGGAAAATGCCCAGCAGGCATCAGTGGGCATCATGCCAGCAGTATCACATTCTACACACAGCAGTGATCAAGGCTGAGGATTTTTCTTTTTTCTTTTTTTGTTCCATCCTTACTCAGCTAGCTCTGTACATGGCTGTGTGTAGAGATCATTCAGGTAGTTGTCAGGGTGATGTCTGTGATTTCAAATTTAGTGCCCTGGATAAATGTTGTGGTTGTATGATTGCTTGGAGAAGGGTCTCAGTCCCTGTGAGGAGCCACTGGAAACACATTTTTGAACAGGAGCATAATAGAATGTGTGTGCAAGAGGTCCACCAAAGTGAGAACGGTTAACGAAAGCCATGTTTCCCAAGTGTGCTAGCTGTATAAGGCCCATGGCCCGTCTCTGGTCTAGAACAGGGGGAGGCTATAAGAGTGGCCATAGCTCAGCAGTGGAACACATGGTTTTCATGCAAAAGATTCCAGGTTCAGGCCTATTTTTAGAGAAGGACAATGGGTACAATTGCCCTGAGCAGGGCCATTCCAAGATTGAGAGGGCTCTCAGCAAAGTGTCATGTGACAGGTACCCTCCTACCACAGGGCCCCATTAATGGTGGTGGGCAGCAGCAGCACTGTCACTGAGCAGTCAGGAAGTCCTGCTTTAACTCCCACAGTGCCCCCAAGATACCATTATTCTGAGGCATTGAGAGAGATTAAAATGATGTTCCTAGCCACTTGCAAGGAATCAATCTTTCAGTGTGGCAGCACCAACTCTCTGGAACCCCCTGCTCATTTATATTAGGCTGATGCCTTCGCTGTTTTGTTTTTAGTGCCTGCTAAACACTTTTTTGTTAAGGCAAGCCTATGCAGACATGTAATTTGAAACCTATAATTTTATTGTGTATATGTGTTTTAAAACTGCTGATTTTGTTTATATTTTGATAATTTTATGACAAGGGTTTTTAATGACTGATTTTAACAGTATTTTTAAATGAATATTTTATATTAGTGTTTTGCCAACTGCTTAGAGGCTTTTGTTGGTCAAGCAGTATATAAATTTTGTTAAATAAAAATCAACAAGTTAACATCTAGGGGGGGCCATCTGCACATTGCCAAAACAGGGGAAATGCATCACCAAAAGAGTATTTGCATATGCTAAGTTATATAGATACTAATTTAGAAATAAGTACCATAATTTAAACAGTAAATGCAATACATCTCAACATAGTGGGGGAAACCGTAATAAGGTGACCGTGTGCCTGCTCAGTCAGCTGGCCAGGTACTAACTGTTGATGGGCAACTTCAAGGTCCTCTGCTGGTCTCCCTCCTTAGGGTTCTTGATCTTTAACTGGACAGCCCTTCAAAGAAAGAGTTCACCTACAAGCAGAGGACTGACAGCCCTCCATAGAGAGGACTGCCCTCTGCAAATTAAGATGCATGACCACCCCACAAACATTCAGTGTTTTTTTAAAAGCAGGGTCCAGGTCAATCATCAGTGGTGGGTAGTGGGGCCTTTACAGAGGACAGTCCTCTCTATGGGGAGCTGTCAGTCCTCTGATGGAAGGTGAACTCTCTCTTTGCTAATGGATGCTGTGTGATAATGCTAGGCCTAGCCCTGGGCCTCACACGTAGAGGGGCTACATCGGCATTGACAAACAGTACACTCTACGCTGAAGAAAAGGAAGTGTGAGGGGCTCAAATGAACATTGAGCTCCTGGAGCTCTCACACTCTAAAAAAAAGCCATGCCTGGGTTCAGTCTCCAGCATTTCCATTTAAAAGGGTCCCATATAACAAGGCTTGGAGAACCAGTGCTAAGGCAGATGGCCAATGGTATGACTCGAATAAGGCAGCTTCATATGTTTATATGATGCGAAAGAAGGCCCCTTAGCTATATTGTTCAAGATGTCATTAGCCCATGTAGCCCTGCGATGATAAACTCAGGCTTTGCCAAGTTCTTAATTTGGGTCAAGGCTCATCTTGAACGTGTGAAGCTGTAATATGACTGGGTCTCTGAGCATATACAGAATGTTTACCTCACGACAGTCAACTCCCCAACATCTGGGTCTAGGGGGTAGGGATTCCCGAGCAGAGGACAGAGCCTGCTCCTCTCCCCCACCCCAGTGAAGGTTCTAGGAGGTTTACAAATGCTTCTGCTTAGGCAGCAGCCACTGGATGGGGTGGGGATTGGGTGAAGCTAGGGAAGCATAAGGAGCTTACCAAAAACCTCATCTACATCTTGGAGTTTGGAGGAAGACATAATGAAGTAAATCTGTGAAGGGAAAGAGAAACAAATACCAGTCAGAATATTCAGCTAACTTGGTTTTCAGAGCAGACATATGGAACCTTCAGCCTCTCAAACCTCCCTATCTGGCCCTTGGGACTCCCTCTAAGCCACACCCCTTCCCAGCCCTCCTCAAATGCTTTTGCCTGACTGGAATGTGTCCTTGAACTGTGATAGTGCCTTTTACTTGCCTGGATGGAGGATAGAGATCTGTGTGGGTGGGGCATGTGTGTAAACACCTCTGGTGTGGCCCTGCCCACTTTTGCCTCTGGCCCTGCAGACCACAGGCATGTGGCCCCTGGAAGGTTGGCATGAAGAAGATTCCACACCCCTGTTTTAAAGAGTGAGGGGTAGATTCTAGAACACTGGAGCTTATTTTCAGAGCATTCCCATGAGTCCCCATTTTAGGGAAACCAGAACAAAATACTTTCAGTGCTGCTGGGTTACTACTCCTCGAGAGCCAAGGTAGATTTCTTTATTTACCAAATTCATAGACCACATTTCCTCACAGCCTCACACGGCGCCTTACAGAGCTATGTAGGCAAAAACAGACAAGGAGCTTACATTCGAAAACAGACAAGGGAGGGAAACAACTCTGAATCGAGGTGGGAGGAGAAGAGACAAGGGAGGGATGAACGTGAGGAAATGCAGTTGTGTGCCGTCAGTTGTGACGAAGACAGAAGATTAAGATGATATGCCAAAGGTTGCTTAGAAAAGATTTATGTTTGTATGTGGTGGTGTTTTTTAAAGGGGGAACTTGATGGAAGAGCTTGTGTTGGCACCATGTAAAGAGGGAGTTCCACTCATAGGGGACCTCAAGAGTGAACAAGCAGAGTCAGGATAAGGAACAAGAGAGCTTCAGGTGCTTGAAGGTGGTAGAGTTTGACAGAGCAGATGTCAAGGGCAGGGACATAAAAGCAGAAAGACAAGGGGTGGAAAAACCCATGGAGAACTTTAATGAAGGCAGCTTAGATTTTCGCACTTATGAAGAATACACATGCATGTTGATTTCAGTCAGTGTATCTACAGTAGGGCTGAAAGAAATGTAAATGGTGATGGATTCTTGATCAAGTCTTCAATTTTTCAGTGTGGGTATGAATAGATCCCAAAGACCTGTTGCTTAGATGAGTGAGTCAATTTGCCAATATGAAGGAAGTTGGTTTGAGCTTGAAATGAGCATGAAGAGCATTGATGATCAAATTTCAGGGGCAGGACCTGCATCTGAGAATGCTTTGAGCATAGTGTAGGAGTGGGGAACTTGGTGTCCTCCAGACATTCTTGGACTCCAACTCCCATCATCCCCAGCCAGCATGGCTAACGACCAGGGATTATGTTTCCAGCAAAATATGGAGTGCCATAGGCTCCCCATTCCTAGCATAAAGTCATCACTGAGTAGCTGCAACCACAACCAGTCCTTGGGCCTCTTGCTGGCTACGAGATTGCTGGGTTAGGGGAAAAAAAAGATCATCTGCATAAGAAGCATGGAAGAGGATCCCTGCAGATTTCGCCGGTAATCAGAGCCCTCCACACTCCTTTTGTCCTGCACTCCCATTATCCATTCAGTGCATAATACAAACTCCTCTTGATGTGTGCATGGGGAGATTGCTCTCCTCCCTTCTGCCTTCCCTCACAACAGATGAGGAGGCAAGAACCAAAGAAAACATAAATGGTGGTTCTCCAGCAACTCCCTATTGCTTCTGCATAGCTTAGAAACATTAGAGCAACGGGAGAGGTTCTGCTCTCAGTGCTTAGGCCTGCAGAAATTAGGCTAGAAAAAGTAGACCCTTTTCAGGGTCCACCCCACCCTCCACTATGGAATGCCTTGTGCAAAATGCTCACCAGACCAACTCCATTATGGCTTTTTGGAAGCTGGCCAAGATTGTTTCATTTTGAGACAAGGAGCTGGCTAGGCTGATGTATGTTGCTGATGCTATATTTTACAGGTTTTAAGTATGGGTGGCACTGCTTGCCATTTAAAAATAATAATAATCTGGAGTATTTGAAATTACATTGACAGCGCCGTAGAGACAGGGGGCAGGATATAAATTAAATTAATAAAATACACAAGTGAGCACAAAGAGCATCCCAATTAGAGGATTTCACGTGCAAAATTTCCCTCTCAGTTTAGCAGTTGTACACTGTCCACATGGGGCTATCCCAGATTTGAACTTCCAAACCTCCCCTTGTGTGGCAGTGCAGATTCATTAAAGTCTGAAATGTGACACTGGACAAAGAGTACTGGCAGTGGTGGTGGTGGTGGAAAGAACAAAGGGGGTAGGACTGGCAGGACTGGCCCTATCATTAGGCAAGGTGAGGCAACCACCTGAGGCAACAGATACTAGGGGCAGCAAGAGCCCACTTGGCCATTCCCCTCTGTTGGAGAAATGAAAGACACTGTCCCATTACCAGTGCTGAATTAAGATTCAATTGCCCGTCTAGTTGGCTTCTGTCTGTGAGATGGGGAGGGGCTGGCACCTTGTCCTTTGCCTCAGGCAGCAAAATGTCTTAGAAACCAACCCTGAGGAGTAGGCAACAGTTGACGGCAGTAGGGGGATTGTGTCTTTTCAGAAAAGCTTTTCCTTGAGCTACAACTGTCCCAATTTGCTTTGAGGAGAGGGGGCATAGCTCATCGGTAGAGCAATTGCTTTGCATGCTGAAGGCCCCAGTTCCAATCCTTGGCATCTCTAGGTAGGGCTGGGGATGTCTCCCGTCTGAAACCCTGAAAAGGTGCTGCCAGTCAGTGTAGACACTACTGAGCTAGATGAGCCAAAGGTCTCATTCAGTACAAGGCAGCTTCCTCTGTTCCTTGTGTGCCTTAACAACCCATTTTCTGGTATCTGCTTCTCCCCCCCCCCGTAAATTGCTGTCCTCATTTTGTCTCTATTTTTGGCTTTTGGGGATTCAAAGTTTAGTTGCCTCCCCAGATTAAATCTCTGAGTGGGGGACTGAGACATTGGGTGACATTCAACTGAGTCATACAAGTTACTCAGTCCATTAATTTCAATGGGTCTCTTCTGAGTATGATCACCACCAGATATCACCCATCTTATTACTAATATGCATGTCTATAAATTCACATGTGTGGATACCATGGCCCCACACAGTGCACACAGCAACTGATGAGGTGTCTTTTGAACTGTTGATAACCTCTTGTAAGGTGGCTAAACCCCTATGAATGAGTTACTTGCTGGTAGAGCGAGGAGTGGCACTGTACCTTTAGTCCCACCCCCAACATCGAGTCTTTTATGG
The DNA here is from genome assembly GCF_030035675.1 of Rhineura floridana. Lineage (NCBI taxonomy): Eukaryota > Metazoa > Chordata > Lepidosauria > Squamata > Rhineuridae > Rhineura > Rhineura floridana. Next base: position 41,995,717 of record NC_084490.1, on the reverse strand, counting down.
GCCACAACTGTGTTGTTGCACATGGTTGTGTGAGAATAAAGCCCAGAGTGTGAGCTCCTGCTTGTGAGTAGGGGGAGGGGCTCCATGTAACTGGGACACCTGATTGTGCATGCTAGTGTTAGGCGTGCATACTGCACACCAGCTTCCTTGAGTAATTTCTCTCTGGGTGACACCTTCTTGGACAAGAGAATATTTACTGTACAGCAAGAGTGGGAATCCTGTGGCTCTTCAGGTGTTGCTGAACTCCCAGAAATTGCTGCATCTCCCCTCATCCCTGATCACTGGCCATGCTGACTGGGGCTGATAAAAGGTGGAGTCCAACAGTATCTGGAGGGACACAAGTTCCTTCCACAGCAACCATCCTAAGATGCCTGCATGCCTGGCCCCATCTTGGAGGCCTGTCCAGGGGCTAAGACTAGAGGCTGAAGCAAGTGCAGTCCAGAAAAGACGTGTTTTGGACAACATTTGTTTCTAATTTTATACCCCTAACATTTGTCCCAAATCTGCCGTCTGAGGTAGGGTCTTTAGCACGTTTTATGCTCATTTTAGCAGCTAAGTAGCTGTGGGATGATATATTCACTTTCTGTTATTTGGTTTTAGGTATCCAGATAACTAAACACACACAATTCATCCCAGCCCATGTGCTGTGTTTGTGTTTCTACCGCTTTCAGTTGCTGGAGTGGGAGAGGAAGGATGGGAAACAGGATTCACACTTACAAGCAAAATATATTTGAATAAGCCACACTAATGGATTTGATAGCTTTTGCCGTTTGTGTCCCAGGAGAACACACTTTGTGTGTTCCGTTCTTGCATTGCAAGAGCCCTTTTCAACAGGGCCTGCTCACTAGAGAACAGCTGACACCTCCCTAGTCAACCACCAGCTTGGGGGAGGGAATAATTCCATCCTTCTCATCTAATCCCACCCTCTGCCTTGACACAGGGCTGATGGGAAAAGCCAGAAACCAAACGGGGGGGGGGCATACCCAAGCTCAGCAATATCTATTGCTTAGGCCTACCTACCAGGACAATGAGATTACCTAGAATCTATATGCGAAAGAAGAAGAGAGGAATTGTCTCTTGTAGGGGCTAGAAAAGAGGATGGAGAGATAAGTAAATATAAAAAGAGAAATACTGACAGAGAGAAAACAAAAGCTTTGCTTGGGAGGAGGGTATTTAGGGACATAGGAAGCTTCCTTATGCCGAGTCAGTCCACTCGTCCACCTAGCTCAGGGCCTCTTCCGGGTTGCAGACAGGAGACACTCCCAGCCCTACCTGGAGATGTCGGGGATTGCACCTGGGACTTTCTTCATGCAAAGCATGTGCTCTGCCACTGAGCTACAACCACTCAGCATTGTTTGTTATCTCATAGCCTGGACAGGAAGAAGTTGAAGTATGTACAACACTTTTTCCCTCAGTGATGGCCCAGCTGCATTTTTATTCTCATTAATGATCTCTTAATGTCCCAGCCACATCTTTGCAAACAGGAGTTTCTTTTGGATCTGAATGATAATATGAAGGCCAAGGTAGATGCAGAAATACTTTATCTTTCTAGGCTATAAAGGATATGATCACATAAATAATTGCTGCAGGTATCTATGTTTTCATCAAAATGTCCATTGTTGGAGTGGGGGGAATATGAAACTCAGACCAGTCCCAATCCAGAAAACAAATGGAGCACCCGAAGAGGAACAGTGCTGAATGCATGTAATTGGGCATGTGGAGGGAAACCTTTATGGCAGTTATGCATAGAGCTGCACATGCATTATATTATTCTTTCCCTGGAAATTGTTTTTGTCTCCCACACAACAAAGCATCTTGTACAAGGCACACTTGGTTCCAGATGTGCCCCAGAAGCTCACTTCAGCACATTTGCTGGATCAGCGTGGCCATGTTTTTCCTCTAGAGGTGAACAGCTTCTGATTATTATTCCTTTTCTCACATGCTTTCCACATTCCCAGGCATCTGACATCTCGAGAGAGAGAAAATCCGGAGGAGGGGGGGGGAGGAGGAAGAAAAAGCTGAGCAGGACAGAAGAGCTTGTGGGAATATGGGGGGGCTGTAGAAAAACAAAGAGGGGGAAGAAGGGATTCAGGAGAAGGTCGATCTGCAGAGATATAGAATGGAGAATGAAAAGCATGGAGGAGAAATGGATGCATAAGGTTGGAGATCCTCCATCTATACAATGGTATGCAAGAGAAGTGAAAAGCTGTAACTAGGCCAGAATCACACCCAAAGCCTAGATCTAAGCCAGCACCCCACCTCTTCAGCATACAGCATTATTAAACTGCCCTGCCTCACCCTGCCTTTTTTGCAAAGGAAAGCAATGTGCTGTCCAACAGTAAGAGCCTAATGTCTGTGTTGCATTACTAGGTTCCACCCTTCCATTTGGCTCACAGCAGCAGTTCAGCCTCACAACAACCCTGTGTGGTAGATTAAGCTCAGAGAGGGAAGGAGGGAGATGTCAAAAAGGCCATCCAGAGAGCTTTACAGCTGAGTGGGGACCTGAACCTAGTTTCCCTACATCCAAACCAAACATTATAGTCACTGCACCATCTCTTTATAACCCTCCAAATTCACAGTGACATGCACAGGGTGGGAGAGACCAATTAGCTGCCAGACTCTCTTCCAGGATTGGAGAAAGGCAATAGAATGGGGGTGGAGGGAGGAAATCCACCCAGAACTGGGATTTAAAAACACACTTGGAGTGGCTAATGCTGGAGGCCAGATAAGGGACAGAAAATCAATAAATATCAGTGCAATCCTAAGAACGCTTACTTGGGGTATAAGGTGACTGGGGCTTATTGCTGAGTGAACATGCTTAGGATTGCACTGTAAATAAAAAACACACAAACATGTAGCAGTTAAAGGCACACCTATAAAATGGCATAAAAATAAAGGAAAGAAAAAATAGTATTCTGAAGGCAAAGTACGAAAGTAATCCTTGTTCAAAATACTGTCCACATTTCAGGTGAGGGCATATTTTAAGGACCATAATAGATGAAACGAGGACAGTGAAATAAGAATATCAAAATATTTTTGCATACTGCAGAAATTATGACAAAATGTTGATTATAATATGCAAATGTGGAGGGCCATGAATTCAAGACTCCCAAACATGCAAAAGACCCACTTGTCCCTTGTCTCTGCTATACCTCCATGATAAGACGTTAAGAATGAAAATTCTTTTATCTCCCACTATGTACATTTCCTTCCTGTTTCCCATTCTGATCTGGCTTGTGGGGAATCTTGTAATCAACCTTTGCCAGTGGGATCAGAAAGAAAAAAGGCAAGAGAGCAGGGCCAAACGGGCAAGTGAAATACTAATAATAGTAATGGAAAATCTCAAACCACAATGCAGCAGGTTAGATTCAAGGTAGGAAAAATAGCAAGGAAAAGGGGAAAGATTAGCGTCAAGCAAAAGTGCCATCTAAGGGCCTGCATTATAATTCATTCATGATTTTAATAGTACTACTACTTTCAAGGCCCTTTTTAGTGTTTAAGTACTCTAATCAAAGGCCAGGGCAAGTGAAATTGACTAGCACACTGAAACTGCCATGTAAACCCCTGAAGGAAGCGTAGGAGTGGCTTACCTGAGGCACGGAGGCATCCCCAAAAATCTCCTAGAGATCTTCTACGAATTCCATGCCTGGATTCCAGGGCCATTTTTCTTCCCCCCCATTGCCTCTCCGAGTCTCCCGCCGGTTCCGATTGTTATGCTGATGATTATCTTTTTGTCCCTGTGATGTTCGCCTCCAAAATTAAAGCATCGGGCGGCGGAGGAGAAAGGCAAGAGACGAGAGGAGGAAGAAACACAGATCCAAGGCAGGGCTCTCGTGGTGAAGACTGCAGCTTTGCGGTGCTGGTTTTTATTTTTTTTAAACTGACCTCTGAAATACCCAAACTGGGACTGGGATGGTCCCAGGGAGTTAGTGGGAGGGGGAGAAGGAGGCGGGGATTAACTGGAACCCGGAAGCAGCAGCAGCTTGGCTTGAAGTCATGAGAAGGAAGACGTTATCGCTGCGCTTGTTTCCTGAAATCCCCTCCCATATGCTTTTGCTTGGCTTGGAACTTGGCTTGGCTTCTCTGCATCCTCAGGGGGCCTGGATGCGATTTTACTAGGCGAGGCGTCCCTCCTGAGGATAAAAGAGGGGAAGGAGCAAAAGGGTGGCGTGGATGAGAAAAGGGGAAGGCGTGGAGGGGAAGAAGAGTCAAGGGCAGGCAACGTTACAAAAATCTGCGCACTCGCTCCTCGGTACCCCCATCCAGGTCTGGAATTAAAGGATGATTCCGAGGTGCCTGTTCATCCCCTGATGGCTGCAACATCAAGTGACAGCATCAGGTTACGAAAATAAAATAATAAATAAATAAACTGCCTGCCCGTGTGTAGACCGGTAAGATCTGGGGAAAGTTACTCTTGACATCGCCCCGCTACAGAAAACCATAGCACGGTGACCTGAGAACAGGCATTTATTTCCAATGTTGCCCCTATACTATGGAATGCCTTTCCCTTTGCCAAAGCTGAGGCAGCAACCATCAGTTGCTTCAGACATCTTGGAAAGAGATATATCTTTTTGTCCAAGCTTTCCCTGATCCATAAGGTTAGACCTTTTAAAAAAATTGTTTGAATCACACGATTTCCTGTTTTTGTATGCTCTTATACTACTGTTTTACTCGTTTTATGTTGAATTGTTGTTTTAATGATATTGTTTCTTGCTTTTGTGTTGTACATCGATTAGAGATTTTTATATATTAAGTGGTTTATACATGCTATTAAGTAAAATGAAAATAACAATAAAAAACTTCCATGTGTGAAGTCATCTGGTTGGCCACTGTGAGAACAGGGTGCTAAATTAGATGTGCCATTGGTCTGATCCTTCTTATAGTCTTACATATAACATCACAGATAGACCTTTAATCACTGCAAGCATAAAGAGTCCCTAAACCCCTCTAATTTCCAGATCCAGATATAACAAAGTTACTGCTGTACATATCATGTAGGGAAGGTATGCTTAGATCATGTTTACACACACACACATGCACACATACAAACACACACACACACTCCTCTGTTTAAACCCAGCAGTAGCTGCCTTCTGTCCCCATAATTATACTCAAAAATAAGTTACGGTGACTACACTCCTCCCCCTGGACATCTCTAATGAATGATCTGGAGGCACTGTTTAGAGAAGTAGTACAATTATTGCTGATTAACATTTCTAATTGCAAATTGCATTTGATGGCCACTAACTTACATGGCTTTTAAAGGGGGGGTTCAGCAAATTCATCGAGGATGAGTTTATCAATTTCTACTAGGTGTGATGGCTATATGCACCCTCCAGCTGCAGAGGCAGTATGCTACTAGAAAAAATTCTGTGAAATAACAGGAGAGGGCTATTGCCTTCATGCCCTTGTTGTGGGCTTCCCAGTGGTGTGTGATTGGTCACTGTGAGAACAGGATGCTGGGCTAAATGGGAAGATCTAGCTGGCCTCTTCTTAATTCTTTCTGATGTTTGGCCCATTTTCTAGATAGGAGAACTAAGGCTGAGATAATGCCTTACCCACAGCCTCATAATGAACCTGTGGCCCCCCACTTTAGCAATTCTGGACTACACTAGGGTATAACTACCAAGTTGTGTTAAACCAAGGTAAGCTGCAGATTGCAGGTGCTCCTCAAGGTCAATTCCTGCTTACTTCTCATGAACTACCTATTTATATTTATAAAGGTAGACAACAGCTTTATGCTGTCAGTCACTGCAGATTCTTGCTTACTTCTTCATAGAGGGCAGCTTACATAAAAATATAGTTGGAGACCTCTTGGTACTGCAAACAAGGTGCAAAAGGAAGAATGCTGGTATTGCTACCATACTTTTAATTTGTGATCACTGTATTATTTATTTATTTACATTTATATACCGTATATAGCTGTTGACATTTAAAACCCGAAACAACTTGGGACCAGGATACATAGCAGACAGCCTCCCCCAGTACAGATCAAGCTGAGCCTTAAGATCCTTTGGAGAAACCCTCCTGGTCATTTCACGAGAGAAATGTCACTGGGTGACAACACAAAAGTGTTTTTCCCCCCTCAGTGGTAGCACCCACCTTTTGGAATGCCTTACCCAGGTAGATAGAGAGGTGGTGACAGTAACCAGCTTTAAACATATCTCACCTGAGCTTTCCAGCACCCTGATCCCTAATTCTTACACTTTTTCTTTTTGTGTATTGCTCAGTTTTATCTATGGTCTATAGTTCTCTTCTGATTTTATTTAGCTTTTGAAAAGTTTTGTTTGATGTTGTATTTTATATGAATTAATATTGATTTTTATGGATTTTATTTTATTTAGACTGCTTAGAGATTTTTTTCTTTTTTAAATTAAGTGGCATATAAATTGTATTAAATAAATTATTGTTTATTTCTTATATTGAGTAATGCAAGCCACATTATGTATAAAGTTTGTATAAATACAATATTCATGTTCAGTTTGGATAAATCAGGCATATAAATTTTAAGAGGACATACACTCATCAGCACATCAGATTTTTAGCTGCAAGGATTGTTTGAATTCCACATACACAGAGACTCCAGCAATGTTGTTCTTGACATGCTATCGGAATAATGTCAAAATGGGGATCAACTATTGCTTCTTTCCCCTAGGTGTAGGAGACCTGCATAGCATATGGCAGTGATTAATATAATAAAGTCTTCAGTCTTCTCCTCACTCCATTTTGGGACTTAGTCTAGAATAGATGCAGACCCTATGGTTGCAAGAATGAACTATATTTTTGTTGACGTGGGATGTTTTTCCTGTCCCCCCTAAACTTTGTGTGCTTTGTGTAACATGCAGTCTGATGTTCTTGAAAACTCAAAAACTTGCTCACTGTTTTGTTACATTTTGGTTGGTCCTAATAAAGGTATTGGACATCTTGTGGAATTTAGAATTCATCTTGACATGAAACAGAAGTGATTCAAGAGCTCTTATTCTCTCTTCCATTTAGCCCACTTTGCTGTTTATTGCACCTTATGAATATAAGGTAAACAATTCAGAGGTCAAAAAAGTTAATGCATTTATCTCTGGATGAGCAGGTCATGTGAAAACCCCTCCTTAGCAGGTAAATTATTTACCCAATTAATTCCTTGGTGTGAACTTGCAAAGAAGACCCTCATAATTATTCTCATTCCTGCCTCCCTGAGATGAAGAAACTGAAATTGGAATAGACATTTGTACCTGCACCTCCAAATCAAGATTTGAACTCCAGCTTTTTCCTGGAGTAAATTGCTCTTGGAAATGAGAAGCGGGAGGGGATAAGGTAAGAATATGTTTTCAGTATGGAGAATGGCTGGTGCTGAATGGACAGCTCCAAGGAAATTGCTCAACCAGCTTGCAGAAGAGGATAACAAGGAAGAATCTTTGCCAACTGGATAGGGGCTGAAACCTCTCTTGAAGACTGATGTTGATTTGCTCTAATTCATTATATATTATAATGTAGCAATTTTATTTTTAAAAAATTGTATTGTGGATCCTAATGGATGAAAAGGCAGGACATGTGATCAAATTTGCTCATTTGGTGTACCGCCCCTTGAAATAGGTGTAAGTTCAGGCGAGACAGAATGCCTTTCCTGGATATTTTTGTTTCTTAATATAATGTTATTTGCTATTTAATTTAATTGTTTGTACAATGTATTGCTTATTGATGTATTGCTTTATTGATGTATTGCCTTGTGGATGTATTTTTATATTTGTGTTTACTTTTTCTGTAAGCCGCCTTGAGGGCCTTTTGGCCGAAAGGCGGGGTACAAATAAACATTAACATAACATAACATAACATAACATAACATAACATAACATAACATAACATAACATAACATAACATAACATAACATAACATAACATAACATAACATAACATAACATAACATAACATAACATAACATAACATAACATAACATAACATAACATAACATAACATAACATAACATAACATAACATAACATAACATAACATAACATAACATAACATAACATAACATAACATAACATAACATAACATAACATAAATATTTTAAACATGCAAAGGCAAAATCCCAAAGGAATGTGGAAGATGCAATCTGATTCCAAGGGTGTCCAGCCAATCGGAGGGGTCCATTGTTTCACTTTGAGGCATATTGCGGTTTCTGACCAATCAGGTATAGGTCTTTGAGCTTCACCTCGTGCAGAGTTTGTAATTAAAATGCAAAGGTGGGAAAATCAAGGACAAAATAGAGGTGGTAATTTGGCCTCTCCAGGATATCCAGATAGGTGAGACCTGTGGTCAGTCTAATCAGCCTTTATCAGCTAGGGAGATGCTCACCTGGGCATTTAGAAAACACTGCTACATCAAATAAACATGTTTAAGGATACATGGGTAACCAGGGCCATCTCTGCTGGCCATGTTTAATTGAAATGGAATTTCAAAATCCTGTTGTAGCAGATATTAAAATATATTCAAGGGGCTCTTCTATGATAGTCTTTAAGGTGCCACAATATTCTCATTTTTTGCTGCAACAGATGAGGAGCTGATATAAATGTATTAATCAATTCCCACATGGAAAACAATTCAACAGAGGAATTAGCATGGAATCTACCATCAGTTTGACAATGATGGATAAGTTCCACTGCATATACACATGATACATGTAGTGTATGGGTGGAAAACCACACTGAACCCTTGCTGTCAAATACATAGTGTACAATGGGACAGATATGATTTGACATGTCTTTGGTCTCCTATTTGGGAGGAACAGTGCTATAGAACTCAAATAAATAATGAAAATGAAATAAAATAAACTATTTTGGAGTTTGAGAGACATTCTATCATCACTCAGTGGCCATCACAGTGTAATAGCAAAACTAGTCATTACCAATACGAATCAGTGTCATCAGTGGTTTTCTTGTGGCAGTACTCACTGGCATGGAGTACTGGCATCTCTTTTTTTGCTACCCATAATAGCCAGTTTGTGCTGACACTGGCACCATCTAATTTCAGTCTCTGTGAGGACCAAGCTACACATGATCCCAAGCATATAAGATCAATTTCTGTGAATCTTTAAAAAAAACTCTTAATAGCAAGTCCGTCAGGAAGGGAAATCAGAATTACTTTTGTGGCATGTGAGAAGGGTTTTTCAGCCCTTTTCTTCACCACTGTAGGCCCACTGAAAATCCCTCCAAGGTGCTCCCTGGGAGGGATATTTTGATGGGGAGGGGGACCATGTGGGGAAGGAAAAGGTTAAGAACATGAGAATATTAGAAGAACCCTGCTGGAACAGACCAAAAGCCCATCTAGTCCAGCATCCTGTTCTCATATTGGCCAACCAGACACCCAAGGGAAGCCCATAAGCAGGATGCAAGTGCACCAGTGCACTCCCCACTTGTGCTTTCCAGCAATTCAGAGGTGTACTGCCTCTGATATTGGAGGTAGTACACAGCCATCATGACGAGTAGCCATTTAGAGACTTGTCCTCCATGGATGTGTCCAAACCAAAGTTAAGAAGCACTTACTTTTGTCTGTCCCGAATCTTCCAGCATTCAGCTTTATTGGATGACCTTGGGTTCTAGTATTATATGACAGAGAGAGAGAGAGAGAGAGAGAGAGTTCTTTCTATCCGGTTTCTTCATTCCATACCTAATTGTATATACTTCTATCATGTCCTCCCTCATCTTTTTTTCTAAACCAAAAAGCCCTAAATGTTGTTACTTACTTTTCTTCATAGGGAATCTGTTCCAGCTGCATGATCCCTTTGGTGGCCCTTTTCTGAACCTTTTTGAGCTCTACAATATTTTATCTGAGATGCAGCAACCAGAACTGTAAATAGTATTCCAAGCGCACCATTGCTGTGTATAATGGCATTATGATATTGGTAGTTTTATTTTCAATCCCTTTCCTAATGATTCCTAACATGGAAGTCACCTTGAATCTTTTCCATGTGCTGCAGTCCTAATCCTGATCTCTGCTATTTAGATTTTTAAAGATTTATGAAATTTTAAGTGACACATTCATAGTTTGGTCCTTACACAGGCTGCATACATGCCATACCTTTTAAAACCCAATTAAAGGACATTTCCACCCCTCCCCAAAAATCCTGGGAACTGTAGTTTACCCATCACAGAGCTACAATTCCTAGCACCCTGAACAAACTACAGTTCTAGGATTTGGGGGGGTAGTGCTTTGAATGTGCTTTAAAGATATAGTGTGTACACAACCACAGACTGAAGTGAGATGATAATGATTCATACCAATGAAACCCCACTTTCCCCCCAGCAATCCCTTGTTGTGAAAACAAGTATGGGGCCTGGTTTCAAACAGTAGTGCATGGATATGAGGGAAAGAATGCCAGGGCCCCAAAATAGTGTACAGTATACCCAGTCCACCAACAGTCACCTTTCCTAAAAGGAGGTAAAGGGACAAACAGTGGCCAACTTGTTAGAATAGTGATGGGGGGCAGCAGATGGGATTTATTTAACAGAGAAGGAAGGAAGGAAGGAAGGGTAACAACTCAGACAGGTGTACAATTTTAAGTAAATCTGTATATAAGAAAACAGGAAGGGATGCAATCCAGTAATTGAGTGTTCCATGGGCGAGTGATGGGCTTCTTCCCTGTGTCCAGTGAAATAGTCCTGGAGTGGGATGCAGCTGTAGGCCTCAGTGTCTATCAGCCCCTTGGCTGTAGACATGCTGCTGGGTGATCAGAGCTGGCCTTACCATAAGGCATAGCGAGGCGGTTGTTGCAGGCAGCAGATGCTGGAGGTGGAGGTGGGGAGTTGTTGGAGGACAGAGCTGTGTGCTCTCTATAAAGCTGTCTATATGACCTGAACTGCCTATGCTAGCTTGCTGCTCTCAAGTGCAGTGCAGGATGCTGTCCCACCACGTGGGCTGATGTAAGAATCATTTGCCAGTCTGGCCTGCTTTTGTGCATAGAATGGGAGAGAGAGGTGCCACCTTTCCTTTGCCTCAGGCAGAAAAAATGTCTCTATTAATTTATTAACATGCTTGTATAGCACAATTTCATTTAAAATATCAAGGAGGCTTACAGCAATTATATATACACAATAAAAATGACATAAAAATTTAAAAATTACAGATCACCTTGAAATTACAGATCCTGTCTTAAGCTGGCCTTGTGCATAATCACTGCAAGAGGGTAGAAGGCTGTTCCTGCTCTTTCCTCCACTGTCTTCTCTGGGTAGTTGTCTTGATTTCATTTCTTTCTCTCTTAAGCCCCGAATGTCTCGAAGGCTGCCTCGTTCCCTACACGCTATCTTGGGTGTTAAGATTGGCATACGGGGGCCCTTTGGTAGTTCATTGCTCTCTGAGATTCAGGGGATGGTGGCCCAGTACAGGGCATTCTCTGTGGCTGCCCCTAAATGGTGGGATTCCCTCCCCATTGGGGTGCATCTGGCACCTTCATTGTTTAACTTTTGCTGTATGTTGAAGATGCGCCTCTTTGCCCTGGCCTTTGACACCTGAGAGAGAGAGAGAGAGAGAGAGATTTATGACCCACCCTATCCTTCTGACTGTAAATTGTTTAAACTGATTTTAATATTGCATTTTCACATTGATGTAACCTGTCCTGGAACCTTCTGGGGACGGTAGTAAAGAAATCTAAATAATACTAATGTTAATGCTAATACTAATAATTTTCTGTATACCGCCTTGTGTTATTGTATAGGCAAGTGTGGTTTATAAATAACTAAATAACTAAATATCATCATCTCAGTCTTTCTTTCCTCTCTGAATCTCTTCAAACAATTCGCCTCAAATTCTCCTCAGACCAAACGTCTCAGGGGCTGTGTTCCAGGAATGCCAGTGTGTGCGTGCACACGCCACACTTCTCAATAGTCAAGAAATCAGAAGAAGGCTAGGACTGGCAAGGGCCGCTATGGGAAAACTAGAAAAGGTCCTCAAATGCAAAGATGTATCACTGAACACTAAAGTCAGGATCATTCAGACCAAGGTATTCCCGATCTCTATGTATGGATGTGAAAGTTGCCACCCTGGACTCCTGCTGGGAGGAAGGGCGGGATAGGAATCAAATAATAAATAAATAAATAAATAAATGAAGTTGGGCAGTGGAAAAGGTGAATAAGAGAAAAATCAACTCATTTGAAATGTGGTGTTGGAGGAGAGCTTTGCGCATACCATGGACTACAAAAAAGACAAAGAATTGGGTGTTAGAACAAATTAAACCAGAACTGTCACTAGAAGCTAAAATGATGGAACTGAGTTTATCATACTTTGGACACATCATGAGAAGACATGATTCCCTAGAAAAGACCATAATGCTCGGAAAAACAGAAGGGAGTAGAAAAAGAGGAAGACCAAACAAGAGATGGATTGATTCCATAAAGGAAGCCACAGACCTGAACTTACAAGATCTGAACAGGGTGGTTCACGACAGATGCTATTGGAGGTCGCTGATTCATAGGGTTGCCATAAGTTTTAATTGAGGCACATAACAACAACAAAACAGTCTCCATTCATCTGTCTAATATAGGGAGGCTTAGGCTGACGGGCGTTTCTGTCATCTTTTCAGAGAGCCTCCTGTGCGTGTAACAGAGGCCTGACTTGAAAGAATAAGGAAAGGCCAGTTGGGTAATTTTAGACTGCGCTTAATGGTCTTACATGCTCCCTCTCTTCATCTTTAGATGGCAATGTGTACCATCACTTCAAAATGTGGTAAGACAACCCTGCTGCATTGGGCGACCTTCCTCCTCCTGCTGCTGAATGGAGCCCTGGACATCTGTCCCCCATTCCCCAGCTTCCACTACCCCACCCACATAAAGACTAGACTAGGTTTCATCCATAACAAGGATAAGGACAAGGTCAGCTATAAGCATCAAAGTATGCCCAGGCCGCACATGGCTTCTGGCACTCAGCACAAGGTTCCTTTTCACCAGGAAACCTCCCCAGTCCTCACATGGATATGTGCCTGAGATGCAACCTCTGCTCTGGTTGTTGGGCTGTATATAGTTGAGCAAGGTAGGAATGTACATGTACATATTGCATGCCAATGGTCTAGCCCCTTGAACCAGCTTGGTTTTTGAGGTGCGCTGCAAGTCCCAGTATTTGCTCATCAGAGCGATTTTCCTTCAAATGTACAAAATGTGTCTTGGTGCATTTATTTCAGGACTGGATCTGCCTCTGTGAATTCTCAATAGCAGCAGGGATAGCGACTAGACTCCTCAAACGAGGGATTGCTATTGTTGCTGGTGCTGGTGGTAGTGGTGGGGTGGGATGCTTTTATGTTAAACATTTAACAGCTGGAGCTTGTCCACTCAATCTGCTTGATATCTTGGTGTTGGGGAGAGGGTGCCTGGGAAGGGACAGGATGCCGTGTGGAGGAGGGGAAGGGAAAGGAAGTAACATGGAGGAACCAGGCGAATCCTGAATCAATCAGTTGTATCCAATGTTAGTCATAGAGAAGATCTATTGAAATTAACGGGCATGACTAACTGAGGTCCATTAATTTCAGTGGGTCTACTCTGAGAAAGACTTGGTTGGTTAAAACCACAGAATGATAATTGGAAGTGGAATACTTTGAACCAGAAAACTGACAGTGTCCCATCAACAACAGAGTGGCTTATTAATACATGGTATATAAATTAGTATAACTAACCACTTGTATGCTATTGAGACAAAATCCACTGATGTGTGTGTGTTAAGATAATATAGAGCTTGTCTGTTAGATTTTTGGATCGCTCATCCTAAACGGAGTTGTATAGATTTATGTGATGTGATTAACTGAGCCACACTTTTTTACCGTGGAGATTTTGTTTTGTTTTGTTGATTTTCTTATTAATTTTAATGAGATTAATTCGCAGAAGATGTTGTGCTTGTATGTGAACAAGTTAAGTTGTTTTGAATGTATTGCACATATTTAATACTGTAAAAAAAAGAATAATACTTGGAAGGGAACGAGTGCATAATCTGCAAAGCAGTTGGCTTTCTGGTGAGCTTCTTTCAGTGGGGGGAGGCAGTAGCCTGTCAACCCCCCAACTATCCACCATCCATAGTCTGCCAGCAGATTGACTAAGTCCCTTCTTTCTGTCATTTCTAACATGATCAGGAGATATAGTTGCCTGGTTCATACATAGCACTAAGCCATGCTTTATTTAGCCAAAGTGTTTATTGTTTGAATGTCCATACCTGGCCCAGCAGATTAACTATGGTCTGTTTTCTGGTAACAAGCCACAATGTGAAGCTATGGTTTGTAGCTGGATTATGAATTATGGTTTGTTCACTGTTCTGTCCAGACCCAACAGTCTTGCTTGACCTTGGCTTGTTTGGCCGCTCCACCCCAGACGGTCGCCAAGCTAGAAACATGAGGCAAGATAAGCTAGAAAACAAATCAAGCTTTGTAGAAACAAGCTGCAGCTTCTTTACTTGTCTGTGAGATGGCCCACGGTTTGTTGAATGAATCATGGTTAAAACAACCCATGGCTTAGCATTATATGTGTGGCAACAGGAGGACCAAAACGAGGGGGGCCTCCTATTTTTTCCTTCCCAACCCAGTCTTAGGAACTGGAGAGGAGAAATAACTGGGAGGGCCTGCAGCATATCACAGCAGACCAGCTTTGGCTCAAGAGCCTCCAGTTGCTGGCTCCTTAGTGGAGTTTGGTCCATTAGGGTGAATGGGGCACTGCCCCACTATCCTCAGCCTGCCTTCAACCAGCCCCCACCTATTTGCCTTCTCACTCACAATCCAGGTGGTGGCGGCTCTGCTCTGCTGATCTCCCTGCCTTCTGCCCCACCAGTCCCAATGGCCACCAGCCACCATTGCGATCCCTATCTAATTCAGTGCCTGTTCAAAGTCAAGCTGTCATGTAAGTAAAAGATCTGTGCCAGAGGCCTCTCCATCTTCTGCATTAAACCTTCCAAGAGATGACATTCCACAATCTGTTCCATTGCTGAGCTTGTCTTCTAATTAGACAGTTCACTGTAATTTGTCACCCACATGTGCTTCCCTGCAATGTAACCCTCTTTATGCTACTTGTCTCATCCTTGCTGGACAGGTAGGATACTGTTGCTTGTCTTTTTCTCTCTGTCCTGTGATTTTCGCCTATATATTTTTCCTTTTTTATTATTACTTTTCTTCTGCAGTCTTAGCATGTCCACTTTCAGCCTGGACCTGTATTAGGATTTGCCTTCTACACCTTTATCAGCCTCATATCTCTGCTCTGTCCTTGCCAATGCCACCTCCTGAAGTGAGGCTCTTCCTGAACTAGGGGCTGTGGCAAGGATGAGGCAGCACACCAGATTTCAGATGCTAGATCTCTGCATGAGCGAGTAGGATGGGAATAGGAGGTAGAGTCTGTGTTCTTAAGTATGACCTACACACTACTTGCATTGTTTACAGAATGGTACATGGCTGTTGTTCCAGTGCCACCTGCCATCTGTTTCCAATGTCGACCTGCAGTTAGGCCGGGGAAAATTCTTGCACAATTCTAGTCAATATTACTAGGACTGCAGCTAAGATTAGAGGGAATATAGGAAGATACCTTATACCAGGTCTGGCTCTTTTGACTATTTAGTCTGCTCTGACTGACAGCAGCTTTCTAGGGTCTTTGGCAGCTAAAGGTCTTTCCCATTTCCACCTGATCCTTTTTGAAGGGAGATGCCAGGGACTGAACCTGGGGCCTTCTTCGCGTAAAGCGTCTACTCTACCACTGCATTACATGCACATGATTTGCAAGTAAGAGTCCATGGTTTAGCCTCCATTATCTATAGTTAAAATCTCAGGGCTGGGAAGCTCTTCCTGATGGTTTGGTAATACTTATTCCTAAAGAAATCAGGTATGTCTGGTGTATTGTAGTGTAGCGGCCAAAGGTTAAAGTACATCCTCGAACCTGGGAGTGAGTACCATTGAATTTGATGTTTTATTTTTGAGCAAATGTGCTTGGCTTATTAAGAGATTGTGCTGCAAAATAGGCTATATAAATGTGAAACTCTACCATGTGTCTTCATATTATGTTAGCAGGTACCCATCAGCTAAATTCTTACCACTAGTGAATCACTGCTGGTAGCTGTTTGCAGATTGATTTGATGTGACTTTGAGTGAAGTGGAGGTAGAGCACCTGGTACTGAAAAAATACTTAACCATCCCAATCCAAAGGCCTGCAGGAGCAGCCAAAGCTTTATTCACTTCCATACTGATGCACTTGTAGACTCAAGTCATCCACATCCTTCTGCACAGGTCTTCAGCAGCGGGGAAGGGGATGTGTTTGGGTTAATATATAGCAGGTTCCTGGGTCTGGATCCTTCCACTCTTGTGTCTCCCCCACTTTCCACCACCAAGGGAGTTAGCATTGAAGATTCACATACGATAATTCCATTTCTGCAAGCAGATTGTATTCTTCTTCTGATCCAGGCAATTGCTTGCACAGCCTGTACATTACAGCCCCAAGGTGTTGCCTACCACTTAACTTAATAGTACCAAGGGGCTACCTGTCTTCCCATCATGAGATCAGGGGGCTACAGTTACCCAACAAATGGCTATTTCCTGCTCCTTAGTAAATTATTCCCTCCAGCACTCATTTAGAGGGTGGCTCACTTAAACCTAGAGGATAGAGCAGAGTTACCATTTGCCCCAGTGGCACAAAACATATATGGACAGAAACTGTATGTTATATTGCTATAGGAGGAAAGTGTAATAATAACGTTGCGGTGGGGAGTGTTTCTGTTCATGGTTCCAGCCAGTCAATTATTCCTTCTTTCAAGACGCTCCATACTTTCTCGTTCCTCTTCCCACACATACATTCCATGGCCACTGAGCATGCCCAGGCCTCATTGAGTTGTTTTGGTTTCTGGCTTTTTGCTCTTAGGTTTTTTCCCTTAAGGTTTGTTTTTTATAGTTCTGCATATTTTGTAGTTCCCTCAAGTATGCCGATATCTCCTTCTTGGTGGCTCTGTTTTAGATGCATTGTTCTCAGCCCTCAGCATCTGAGTTTGCTATTAGAGGGAGTGATGACATTCTGGGTGAGTGGACTGGCTTCCATCTGTCTTCACATTAGGTTAGACATAGCCTGCAGTTCATCCCACTACTTGCTCATACACCTGATTCTTACAGTGAATTAGCCATTTCTTGGAGGTATATCCATTTGCAGCCTCATGCTAGCTATATCCCAGAAGCACATCCATGGGACAACACCTGTGCAGATGGCCTCCTCTGCATCATTCATACATTTCTCACCACTCCACTAACATTGGAAGGAACCTATGTGTGCATAAGAAAGGAAGTGGACTGACAGACATTTCTTTCCCTCTCTCGAAATATGAGAACTCAGGGACATCTAATGAAGCTGACTGGTGGGAGATTCAGGACAGATAAAAGTACACAGTGCATACTGTTGTGAAATTTGCTACAAGATGTGGTGATGGGCACCAGCTTAGATGGCTTTAAAAGATTAGATACGTTCATGGAACATCAATAGGGACCAGTTATGAATGTTATCTAGTTAGGATAGATCAAAGCTATAGAACCTCTGTCTCTGGGGAACAACAGTGGGAGAGGGCTAGTGCCCCTACGTCCTACTTGTGGGCTTCCCATAGGCACCTGGTTGGCAGTTGTGGGAAACAGAACACTGCACTAGATGGGCCTGTGGTCTGACTGTGCAGGGGTCTTCTTGTGTTCCTAGCAATAAGGGGGCAAATACAAACCTTGAAATGTGAGAACAACTGGTTTTGAATTAGAATCCATTTCTTCCCCATACTGCCTCCTTAAGAACTTTAGCTGCTCTTAAGTTGCCTTAGCTGGAGTTACCTTCATTTTCATTGTATGATCATTTAATTGGCCTTACTCCTCTCACAACACCTTTGCCACACTGAAAAGTGAAACCAACACAAACGCAGCTTAGCTGAAAATGGAGAGGGGGGGAGAGAAAACTTAAAACAAAATCCCATTGCTCGTTCAAACCAAGTCAATGATGTCTTGCATCACATGATACACCATCAACCAAGTAACAAAATTGCATGCATAAAATTGTAAAAAAATATAAATTGGTGTAAAACACCAATTAAGTGCACTCCATAACTCCATTCTATTGTTTTAGTATTTTTGGTGATGACCTTGTTCTCCCGACCCCCACTTTAAAATTAAGTTTATGTTTGAATCCTTACCAACTAGTTACATCCCATCCACTCACACAAAATTCTCTCCCTACCCTTCTTTAAGGGTTGTCTTGAAGATCTCAAGAAATGCCAGCGGCAGGCATCCACAGCAGTGCTTTCTCTCCCAGGAGGACATAGTGGCGCTCAAAAATTTGAACAGGGTGGAAACAAAGACCTGCAGTTTATCTGATATGACTGGATGATAGGACAATTGGAATACAAAACCAGAAACAATACGTACATACATACATACATATATATATTATATATACATACACATTTATACTTGTGTAAAGGAGATTAAATTAAAATTTAAGACAATATTTTTCAGGACATTACATCTCATTCCCCTGCATGTAATTTCCCCCCAGCTTCAGACCCTGCACCCATTTACTGTTTACAGTACACTGTACACCTCTTGCACCAACGTTCCGGGTGCAAAATCTATTTCATCTTCTATTACCTGGGATGGTGGGGGACACCTTGTTGCCTTTAGAACCATTGCCTCTTGCCCTCGAGGAACGGGGGATTCACTGACACCAGGGCACAGTTTTGCTTGCCTCTGTGGTCACCACTAACAGCCTGGAAACTCTGCATGTGGCAAATACGATGGTAGCATGTTGCAGAAAATGAACAAAGTGAGCCAGAGACACCCTCCCTTAGTTGATGTCACTGCATCACAGGCATGGGCTATGCCTTTTGTGAACAAACTTTGCCAGCACAGCGCACAATCATTCACATTTGCTAAAGGTTGTGTGTGAGTGTGTGTGCTGCTTACCTTCAGAAGTAAGCATGAGCTTCAGGACATTCATACAACACAAACAACTGCAGTTTAGGAGAGATGGGGAAGTGGTCCTTCTCCACAACGCCAAGCACATTGCCCAGCTCTAGAATAAATAGTAACCTTTGACACAACATGTCACCATTTTGTTTTGGATGACTGAATCCAGAATATTTACCACAAATCATGATATATGGATTAGAATCTCCATTCCTTTCATAAAAACAAAAGAATGCTAGTCCTGTGCAGAGTAGACTCACTGATGCATATAGACATGACTGACGTAAGTTTATTCATTTTGATGAGTCTACTCTGAGCAGGACTTAGTTGAATACAGCCCATACCCTGAAAAACAAACCCATCATTTTATCAGGTTGCCTATACTGAGAGTAAAAACAGATTGTAACAGTATATGAAGGCAAACCTTTTGAGTATGCATGCCCTGAATGAGCCATGGCTAACCATTTTCACCCTGTTACAAGAAGCCAAACCTGACAAAATGAGAACTGCAAATTCCAAGTTATGAAGGAAACATGAGACATTTCTATCCCGAAGTTAGATTTCCTCATAGAATCTGGGCATTTTGGGGCCAGGACTGGAGAAGTGGGGAGAAAGGTTGGTCTGCTGATCAGAATAACCCAATTTTCTCCCCCTTCCTCATCCATTGCTATTATGCAGCCCCTGAAATTCACATCATTACCATCAGAATCCCAGAAGTAGACAATGGGATGATCAAAGGATGTCTTTCCTCCACAGTAGCCAATATTCAAACCCACAAGAAGTAAACAGTCAAAGGGGTAGGTACCTCTCAAGTCAAAGTGAGGGAGATATTCCATTTTCCCCCTTTCAAGGTGGAAAGCATGACAAGGGGGCAAGGCACTCCCACCACAAATTCCAGTTTAGAGATGAAACCCAGAGGAATACCCTTTCCTGGCAGAATACTGCTTTAAACAAAACAAAATTTACAACCTTTTAAAAAAAGCATGATTTTGGCTCTTTGGGGGAGGAGGGGAAGCAACTTTTCCAGCAATCATTTTGCAAAATGGATCTCCAGCTTTACTTTCCATAGACGTTCAACAGCAGCCTCGAGTACACTGCTAACAGCCATGCCAGGAAAAAAAATACTGTCAAAAGTTTTGTACATGATGATATAGGTAAGACCCTGCTTGAGTGGGTACAGGAAACGCCATCTAATTTGCATTTCTTCTTACTGAATCTACGTCAAAAAATAAATCAGTCTCTGGAACAAGAACTGAAAGAGGACCAGTGAATGTCTGTGCTGCTCAGTGCCCACCAGCTCAGTTTATATCAACCTTCCCCAACCAGGTGCACTCCAGATGTTTTGGAGTACAGCTGTCATCATCCCTGACCACTGGCCATACTGGCTGGGGCTGATGGGAAATGTAGTCCAAAACATCTGGAGGGCCCCAGGTTGGGGCGAGCCTGGTTTATAAGGCTCACCTACAGGAGGTGATTGTGACTGCTTACGTTATTTCCCAGTTGGGTTGAGTGCTGCAACACTCAAACAAACTCCAAGCCATGAATAGATCATGGCATCCAAAAGGAAAGGCTATGTCCAAGAACAGTGATAGGGAAGAGACAGGAAGACAAAATGCAGGAAAAGGAGCTGCAATCATGGAACTTCTGCTGTTGTCTGATTAACCAGGTGAGAAAGAAAGAAGGCCTGAAGTCCTCTGACACCTTAAACTCACTATTGGCATCTGATGTAGCTTAAACCTTTGGCTGTGAAGGCTCATGCCATAAGACCCCACTCCAGGTTGCCACTAAGATGGTACAGCACATAGGGCTTTCCAGCTACTATTATCTCAACTATTCATCTGGAAAGGGAAAAAAATGCAAGACGCTGGATAGATGGCCACTGTAGGGACAGCTCTGGCATCATTGAGTCGCTTCAAAGAGGCACTGCATGCCAACTATAAAAGATAAGTCAAAATTCCAAACGAAATGGACCTGTGCAGCGCAGTTCCTGGAACTGAGGGGGTGATGTGAAACAAAAGGCATCCACTATGGTCCATTGTTCTGTTCTGGAATGAAGGCTGACCTCCTAAAATAAGAACATCAGGCAATAATCCTTACAATCTAATGACCCAAGAGACTGAATCATCATGCAGTGCTTCAGAGGAACAAACCTCTGGTTTTTATCTTTCACTGTCTGCTGGCTCTAGATAACCACCTCCTCAGCAGACCCTGGTGCTGACAGCAGCAAAGCAGGCCCACAGCAAGCTGGTGGCCTTTAGAAAAGGTGCTTCCCTTCATAGGTTTCTTTCTGTCAAATGCAGAGTGGCTGGCACAGAACCAGGAAACAGCAGGCTTATTCAAGAGGTGCAGAGATTTTTCAGCTCAAGAAGAAATATTATTTCTTCTCTGCCCAGTTTCATGTTTTCCCAGAGTCTCTGGCTTCAGCTCCTGGTGCTCTTGATGTGTTTGCTCCTGGCTCTTAGGTTTTAATACTCAGCTCCCTTGGGAGAGTCCAGTTTGTAAACCTCCTGGGTGTTGATTCCCAGAAATTATCCAAGACAAATGTAAATAAAAATGCAATGAGGAAGAAAAACAAGGTGGATGTTCTTTTCCTGGTGTAAAAGTCAGCCATAGTGTCTTTCAGATGCTAGCAGGGGTTTTGGAGGCCCGAGCCTCTTCTCAGACCCAAAGTTGGCAGCCAGCAAAATCACCTACTGACTCCCCTCCTTAAAAACACAGACATATTTCCCACCATTGCACAAAACATAGAGAATAATGGATTCCATATTGTCCAAAGGACGGAAAATTAAAGGCAAGATCATCCAACCCCAAAGCCCAACAATAGTCCCACCCCACCCCCACCCCAATCCCTTGCTCAAAAGGTTAAGATTCAGAAAAGAAAATGAAAAGAGCTGATCGCACTTCTTGCCAGCAGAGTCCTGCTGCATTCCAGTTTTGTCACTTGCACCACTTGAAGGGCCGAGAAGACAGCATGTAGAAGTGGGGGTGGCATGAGGTCCCCAATCCATAATGGTTGGCACAAAGTTCTCACCAGGCAGATAGGACAGGAGACACAAATGGCTGGACACACGTGACCACCACCTCCACCTCCCCACCCTCCGTGGTCTGTCCATCCAGTTGACACAAGACGCACACTGGACATGGAAATGGACGACGATTCACTGCCCTTGAGAGGTGATTGGGTTGTGCCTCTGCAGCCCACTTTGAATTTTACCATCCCACCTGACCTTTCATGACCCCACACTCAACAGAAGAAGGCAGGGCCATTAGCTACCCTTGCTGTAGTAGTTCTTCTGATCATGTTGGGTCTTACTTCCCGGTACGGAAATAAGGGGAATCAGGCAAAAGATGTGGGGGGGGGGAGAATAAAGAGTGGGCATGGTTGGGAGATATTTCTAAATAGGTTCCTTGCAAATAATAGTAGTAGTAGTAATAGTAATAAGAAGAATTAATTGCTCTGGTTGATTTATATGTTTTTCTGCTCTCTCTCTCTCTCTTTTTTTTAAGTCGGGTTGGAATTTTTCAAAGTCTGCAGCTTCGCCTCCAGTTCAGAGATCTGAAAAACACACAACAGAAAGGGGTAAAGAGAAGATCTCCAGGTAGAGTAATAGAGGGATGGGGGGTGGGGAAGACTCAGGAAGGAAACATGGACACATGGCTGAAAGAGGCAAACTGGCCAGCTGGCTCTGTGCCATGAACAGCACAGGGAAAGGGTTGGTGGGAAGAGAAGGAAAGGGTTGTGAAGAGGAAACAATGGCTGAGAAGAAGCGAATTAAAGAGCTTGTCAGGAATCTTTGTATGGGTACAAAGTGGGAGAACTCATTAACACAGCTTCCAAATGGCTAGGCTTGCAACCTATTTCATATTGTTTTCATTTCCCTATGAGGTTTCCAGAAGCCTCTGCTCTGCATTTGGCAAAAGGCTACCCAGCCTAAATTATGGAAATCAAATTAAAAGTGGCATATACCCTATAAATTGCTTGCTTTGTGTGATCAGTTCTGCTTCTAGAAGCCAGAATTCTTCTACCTGATTCCACACAACCCAACATATTCAAAGGGTGAATCAGAGGCTGCAAAAGAAGAACATAATCCTTGCTAAAATCAGGGCTTCTTACTTCCCAGAATAGTGCTCTTTTATATAATATCATGGATGTCAAATCTCTCTCTGCATGTATCTGAAATTCCTTGAAATTGGTTATCTGGGGCCATGATCCTCAGAACCATGGGCAGCGGTGCTGTCAGGGTGGGAATTTGGGACAGAAGTCCAGGATAGAAATCAGAATGAGCAGCAGCCCCCCCCCAACGCAGCAGGGCTGGCTCTTCACATTTTGAAGTAACACAAGTTACTTTCTAAAGAGCCCCCAGCCCCTCTGACCATGGAAGCTAAAGGCCATGCACACACTGCTCTGTGTACAGATAAGTGCTTAGTCCACACCCATGGGGCTAATGCATGGTTTTTCACTGTCGGGTATGTCCACATACCCCATGCAACTGGCTTTTATATATCCAATACGACAAGCACACACAAATTAGATTCTGCACCCAATCTGAGTGTCCTGGAATGGGGCAATCGTACGACAGAGTTACTAACTCCAATTAACCACCTTTGAAACAACATTACATACATCAGGTCACATGTGCCTCTTCATGCTTTTTCAGAATGAAACCATTATAAAATGGATACAAATCTAACCATTCAAAGTTGACACAGAGAAGGATGCTGCCTTGAAGTTCCAAGACTGAAATGATATTCCTTCCCCAACACATCTGCTTTGGAATGAAGTGCCTCCAACTCATATAATGGTGTGTACTTTGCACTTAGCAAAATTCACACTTAACGGTTATTGCAACTGACTATTTTCTTCCAGGCATCATTCAATGTGCCATTTTTGACCTTCCAAGTTCTAACTGGCTTAGGTCTAACCTGAGGACTGCCTTTCCTTCCCTATATCCCTTCACAATCTCTAAGATCAGTCTCTTGAAATTACCAGCTGTGTGTCACATCAAGGCATTTCTTGATGGTCCTTTCCACACTGGTACTCTGTTTCCTTGGAGAGGAACTGAGCAACTTTAAGAAAACCTTCCTATTTGGATTTGCTTTTCATGGGGCTGGGGGTAATTCAACAGAGAGGTAGGATATATGGTGTCTGTTGATATCTGGTTCAAGCTTTTGGAATATAGAAAGCTATACATTTAACTAACTAAGTAAGTAGGCCATCCTGTTAACAGCTTGGTTGATGTGGAAATGACAATTACAGAGCAAGCTCTCTTGGAAATATCTTTTTCATTCTGCAAATGTATACATTCATTAAAATCATGAGTCTTGGTGACCTTTCCTCCCAATTCCTGCCTGAAGATTCCTACCGTAGTGTCCCTTTCAAGACAACTGAACAGGGAGTTGAACTTGATGGCCTTATATGCCCCTTCCAACTCTAAGATTTTGTGATTCTATGACAACCTTTCCAGAATGACTGTGCCTAATTGTGCCAAGGCGGCAGAAAAGAATGAAAAGTTGACCAGGAGCCTATGTATGAGGAGTAGGTCTAGGAGAAATCAGTGGGATGATGGTGATGAAATAATGGGTAGAAAATGAGAGCTGATCATGGGGACATCATTGAGAAAGCAAGCATGGCTGGACCCTTCAGCCGAGTGCTTGGGTCAAGTTGAAGGCATAACACCTTTAAGAGTCCTGATGTGGACAGGCTGCTGAACTGTTCACAAGACTGGTTTGGAATACTTCTGTTAATTACAGAAAGGGTTAGCCTGTGTTTACTTCAGACACAGTCATGAGAAGGCGCCCTCAGTCATGTTTTGTTAAGCAAGAAACGTTTGACACAGCCAACCTCCGCAACTGAAAGGGCAGTGGCTCAGGATCTGAACAGTTATCCTGGCCATGTGTGGCTTGCCCTAGTCTGTGTTCAGTCTCATCCAACAATTTGCCTGCTGTAAGTTCCTCTCTGCAGTGTGCTCCCCACTTGCAATTCTACGACTGTACATGGCTTCAGGCCTATACACATGCCACAGAATGAGGTAGAAGACAGCAGAGGTAAAATGGACTGTACCACTTAAGACAATGGGGAAGGTGACATTACTGAATGCTCCCCTATTCTTCAAACACACAAATAGAAACTTTCTCCTTGCTGTGCTAGTTTTCTGGGTTTTTTTGTAGGGAGTCTTTTTTAAATCTCATGGCCTTACTTGAAATCTATCACAATCATTCCCACACAGTGCTGCTGGCTGTGGCCATGTACAGTCTAGTTCATGCTGCTAATTCTCCAACTAGTGGCAAGCCACACCTATGTAGAAGTAAACGTCTTGTGCAAGACAGCCCAGTGTCTTGGGCTGGAGTCCTTGAAAAAGTGCAGCTGTGATTTCTACCTATTTTGGGCCCTGTGCTTGTGATACTCTTTTCTTTAGCACTTGACACTTTATAAATGTTAAAAAGTAGCAGGGACGGCAGTGTGCATGAACACACACATGCATATGCATGTGCTGGCCTGATTAATCCCCATGGAGATGGGAGGGAGTTCAGGGTGTTGAGCAAAAGGGAGGGCCACCCTAAGAGGTGCCACCGTAATTCCGGGTCTTAGAGGGTTGGCTGCATTACCAGTGGTGCCCTGCAGAGGGAGCTAGTGAAAAGCCAAACAAGAGAGTCTACTTGATGTTCATAGGGAGGGATTCTACACTGCTCTCATATCAGACAGCCCCAGCACAGAAACCCAGAGCATTCACACACATGCATACATGTCCACATACACACACATTTAACACACAGAGGCATGAGAACCACCTGACAAATCTGACATGGACCACTGCCTGATGTAGGATCCAGGATGTGGCAGGGATCCACCATAGTCCAGCAAGGAGATATATAGATTTGATATCAGATCTGTTATAGGATCAAGTAAGGCCCAGTGCCCAATATGGGATCCCATGAGAGCCACTGTGCATGTATATGTGATGGAGAGACAGCATTCAATCTATGATCAAGTGTAAAGACTACTACAGAACCTTAGATATCACTATGTATCTGGCATGTGGAGATGTGGAATCCAAAATGTTTCTCACATGACAGGATCTGGGGAAGGTACAGTGTGGGCGTACTATTATGTAAAAATCCACTTTTTCCTGGTGGAAGATTCAACAAGACTCAGCCAGAGGGACCCCACCATCACTACCACCAAAAAATCCAAAAGGCAGGATCCAGTGTGATGTGGGCATGGGATGCAGTTCTCAATATGGGATTCAAAATGATCCGTTTCCCCCCCCTGCTGTTCAGCAGCAAGAACTACTGCTTAAGTGGTGATCCAGCACTTGACACAAGACCCTAGAAGCCTCAAGCATTCATGCCCAATTCTAAAGGACTTCAGAAAGATGGGTGTGTCTCTTTCCTCCTCTCGCCCTCTCATAAGTGCCCATGTCAATAATTAGGTCCTTCCAAGAACACAGATCTCACATGTGTCCCTGAGCTGAACTGAATCGAGGCCTCTCCAGTCACAGCAAAGCCCTTCCTTCCTTCCTTTCCTTGGGGCTCAAGGCAAGCCCCCAGCGCTATCCTTGATGCCCACCTTCTCCTGCAACTTGTCAACTTCCTCCTTGTGGGCCAGCTCAGACTCCTCTTGGATGCGACGCTGAGCCGTCTCCTTTTTGAGGAACTCGATCTCTCTGTAAGAGGGAATGGAAGAGTTTGGGAAGGGAAAGATTCCAAGTCAGAAGTGCAAAAACCAGCCAGTGCATGGAAAAGAGCATGGGGGCTGTCACTCCTTAAAGCAGGGTTGGGGAACCTGTGGCCCTTCACATAGTGTTGGACTCCCAACTCCCATCAGCCCCAGTCAGGATGGTCAATGGTCAGGGGTGATGGGAGCTGGAGTCTAGAAACATCTGGAGGACCACAGGTTCCCCACCCATGCCTTCAAGAACAGCCTGCTGTAGGGCCATCAGAAGAGTTCAAATCGGTCTGGTCTACATGTGTAACAGGATGTGTTGGAATCCTGAGATGGTATAGTGAATTGTTCCATTTCAGATAGATGTGGGAAATGCCATTTTTAAATGCTTTCTCCATGTTCAGAATCCTCCTTGAAAGTACAACAACAACCATAGCTAGCTTATCAGGGAGGAAGATTCCAGTTCTATCTTTTCCTTGCTGTGTTAATTTTATTTGCAGGCAATGCTTTACACGGGAAAGCATTCAAAATGTGATTCCACACTTATAATCTGAAATGGTGCAGACTGTTCTATTACATTAGGATTCTACCACCTTGTTCTGCTTTGGGTGTAGACCAGGTCATGGTCTCTTTAAGTATGATGATTCTGTGCACAACTGCTCCTCACCTATTCCAAAATTCTGCAACAAAGGAGCTTAAATACTGCAATCATCGTATGTTCACCCTCCTGGTTTGGATAAGAGTACAGAATGGAATAGAATAAAAGTGGTTTATAAGTTTTAGAAAGATAAAAACCTCAGATTAGAAAATAAATTGAAAAACATTTTATAACTTTTAGAAAGAGAGAAAAGTTTTACTCAGTTGTTCTCCACTTCCCTTTCCTTCTGTCTAGTGCCTTTTATGGATTGTAGGCCTGCAGACAGGGCCCTTTTTAATTTACTGCAACAAGTACACTTAAGGCTTGGGGCAGTCAAAGTGTTGCCCTCCAGATACTGTTGGATGCCACCTCCCATCACCCCTGATCAATGGCCATGCTTGCTATGGCTGATGGGAGTTGGGAGGCTGACAACATCTGGAGGGCACCATGTTGGACACTCCTGCTTCAGATATTGTAAGAAATATGAAACAACAATAATGATGGGTAGATGAATCAAGCACTCCCCCCACCCCACGGTAATCTGCTGAACTGATCCTATTGGATGCCAACATGCTAATCCTGGCTACCTGCCATGCAGCAGTGCCTTGATAAGACCTGCTTATGGCAGAATGAGAGCTTAAGGCTGCAATCCTAAACACACTCACTAGGGAATGAGCCCCAGTGAACACAACGGAACAGACTTCTTTGCAGACATGTACATAGGTTTGTGCTGTAAGGGATGGAGCTCTGGAAATTGAGTTCTTACTTCTGTTGATACTCCTTGATGAGTCGCTTGGCTTTGCTGTACTTCCTCTCCAGAGTCTGGTACTGGGCCTGGGTCTCTTTCAAGTGCTCATCCACAGCCTGGCACAAGTTCTGGGCTTCCATCCAGTAGCCCTCTAGCTTCTCCATCCTCTCCTTGTTCTCTTCCACGCTTTGTTCTAGCTGGGCTTTCTCAAGGCGCCAACGGGCTTTCTCTTGTTCGATGGACTGCAGCTGAGGGCAGACGGTGGGAGGGAGAAGGATGAGATGCATTTTCTTACAGGCTAAATAAATTTGTATGCTGCTTTTCATAAAAAAATAAAATATAATGAACAACAGCAAAGAAACATAATAATAATAATAATAATAAAATTTAATTTTTGTGTCGCCTATCTGACCAAAGTCACTCTAGGCGACGTACATATTGAAATTCAATAAAATACAAAATAATATACAATATAAATACAGAATAAAATACAATGCAGTCAACAGTATAGAACCAATTTTAAACAGTCATAGAAAAATTAGCCTACCCTGCAGATCCCAGTGAAAACCAAAATCCATAGAAAAAGCAGTGGCAGCAGACACACAAGAGCTAGCAGTCACAGAAGGTTGTTCTATAGCTCTGGAGTGGCAATTGAGGAGGCCTTACTTCTTGTGGAGGCCAGTCAAGTCTCAATCATGATGGAACTTGAAGCAAGTCCTCCTTGGGATGGGGAACCTGTGGCCCTCCAGATATTGTTGTACTACAGCCTGTCGTTTGGGACTGTTGGGAGTTGGAGTCCGACAACATCTGGAGGGCCACAGCATTCCCATCCTTGAATTACAAGGAGGTTTACATGGGAGTAGCTGCTAATGAGAAATCCAGACCACAAGAGCTTTATAGGTCAAAGCCAGCACCTTGAATTGGGCCCCCAAACATAACTGGAAGCAAGTGTAGCTCTTTCAATACAGGCAGTAGAGGCTCTGTCCACTGGGGCAAATGGGGCATTGCCCCATTAACCCCAATCTGTTCTCCGCCAGCCCTCACCTGCCTGCCTCCTTACTTAAAACCAGACTAGGGACATAGCACTGCCTCTTTATTCTCAGTGTTGCCCTTTAGAACTCAGCAGGGAGGAGGATGGGGACAAAGCTAGAACTGGATGGCTCCGTCTGTCATTGGTTCTGGCTCCACCTACTGTAGATCTTCCTGCCTTCCACTTCATTAGTCCCAATGGGCACCAGCCACCACTGAGTACAGGTATGATAACCAACTTGCACCCAATAGTAAATGGTTGGTAGCATTTTGCAGTTGCAATTTTTAAAAAATGATTTTCTTGGCAGTGCCATGGACACCACATTATAGTAGTCTAATCTAGAGGTCACTAAAGCATGAATGACATTGGTCAAGTCTTTAATTTCTGGCAGAGAGAGCAACTGGTGCACCACCCACAGCTAGAGGTACCTGAGGGGAGTAAGCTAGCTGCATCACTCCCCCATAACAGCAAACTCAGTGCCCCAGCACTAGCAGGACTGGAGCCAAAACAGGGCCACTGAGATACAATACAGAGGTATCAGCATGCTTGGAAGAACACTGGAGTTTGCAGAAGTCCTTTAAAAAACACACCCAAAGCTCCCAAAACACAATTAAATGACAAATCAGCATGTTCAATGGATTGCTAAGTGTCTGCTGGAAAAGACAACTGGGTGACGAGAGGGAAGAGTGGAATGGTCTGCTTGAGCCCCTTACAGCTTATACAAAGTATTCTAGAAGAAGTCATGGCTGGTGAAACCAGAAGCCCTCTTGTTATGGGCTGAGGAGGCATTGCAACATCTTGTTGCTGGTCAAACTTGTATTTTATTTATATACATGAGTAGCTGTCCCATCCCAAAGGTAGACGAGAACAGAGGAAAGATAAAGTACAAAATATTCCAGTTAATGGCGGGGAGCGGGGCAGAAGGAATATGAGGCTGATACTCAAAGCTGGGTCCTCCTTGCATCCTCCCGCCAAAGCTCATTGTAGAGTCCCCTTGTCTTGGGAGAAACAGATCTTTTTGGCAGTGCGACTGTGTGTGGCAAGCCAGGAAGGGAGGTAAGATGACAGGACAGGCAGTTGTGCGAGGTCAGGCAGCACTCGCAGAAAGATATGTTCCAGGGAGCCACAGGATAGGTGACCCCAGGCATATGTATCCATTTAGGTTTCCAAGCTGCTGCATCCCAACAGCTCAGGAAAGGTAAGAACTAGGGATGGAATTTTCTGAAAATCTTGGTATCTGCACACTTTTTCCTGAATTCTCTTCTCACTCCTTGCTCATGATAAGAAGTCACTTACGTCCCCACCAATCCCCATTTCCACTAGAAATACAAACAATTCTTGCATATTATACGCATTACTCTATGTATAATATACCCATTCTATATGCATATACACTCCAGGCTTCCTAAAGTAACCAGCAAATAAACATATACATACAACGATGCATATAACCATATACAAGGTATTATTATTATTATTACCACCCATCCTTCACCAGCAGGTCCAGGGCGGGTAACAGCAATTTAAAATTCGGTATTAAAAACAATTAAAACAAACCACAATCACAAGAACATGGTGGGTCCTGAAAACATACACCTCCAGTGCCAAAGGTAAAGAGACACATCTTTAGCATTTGATGAAAACTGTACAGCAAAGGTGCCAGGCGCAGCTCTGTGAGAGGCTGCCACAGAGAATGCCCTTTCCTTGGCCACCCCCCCCCACACTTCTGAAAGTGGTGGAACTACCAAGAAGGGCCCTCTGCAGATCTTAACACCCAAGAGTCTACAGGAAAGGAGGTGGTCTCTCAGATATTTGGGGCCTTTTTTGTTTATTGCACACTCTTCACCATCAGGTCACAGTTTAAAATTCAATATTATGCTGCAGAAATATAGTACTGCATGGGGCTGCCTATTCTATATGTATTATACATATAATATTCTTATTTTTTGCTTATATTTTGCATATAATTGCATATCATGCATGAGCAAGTGATCAATGTGAGAGGCAGTCTGATACAGACAAAGCTCAATTGGGTTGGAACTGCCAGATCCCATGCAAAAATCCATTTAAAACAGATTCCTCCTCCATTCCTAGTAAGAACACTCCAATCAACTGACAAAATATTATATCCATTCAAGCATTTTATTGAAGGCATAGATTTATCACATTTGTATTCCACTCTTCCTTCAAAGAGCTCAGGGTGACTTTTATGGGGTTATTCCATTTTATCCTTACAAGAAAAATCCTGGCTTAGTGACTAACCCAAAGTCACCCAGTGAGCATTAGGGCGGAGTAGGGCCTCCCCAGCGCATGCCATACAAAAATAGTTTTAAAATAGCCCAGCTATTAAAAGCCAGCCCAAGAAGAAGCATGGATTTTGGCAAGTCTCCAAGGGAAGAGAAGGCATTTCATGGCTGCCAGCCTCAGTCCTTCATCTCCCCTTTGTTCCTTACCTTTCTTTTCAACTGCTGTATTTCAGCCTCAGTCACAGCATGCTTGATCTGGAGCTGTCAAAGAGAGTAACAAAGAGAGTTTAGCCCGGATTGGGGAACCTTTTTCCAGACTGAGGGTCACAATCCCATCTAGACAACCTCATGGGAGCCACAGTGGTGGGTAGGTCCAGAGGCAGTGAAGAGTGGTGGTTCTGAGGTCAATGGGGCAGTGAATCCGCTCCGGGTTTTAGTCCAAACTTTCAAGAGTTGTCCAAGGTGCTGAAAGCCAGAGGCAAAAGTAGACGAAACAACAAATGCCCATTTTACCTTTGTAGAGTAAGTTAGTTTCTACACACACCTCCTCTCTACTTTCCATCCAGGCAAGCAAGAGGCATACTCAGAGTCCAAGGACACATTCCAGCCAGGCAAAAACGCTCATGGAGGGTATGAGGTAGGGCTGGTGAGAGCCGTGGCCTGGGGAGAGGGATGTGTGGGTTGGGGAGAGTCTTGAGGGCCAGACAGAGAGGCCTAGAGGGCCACATATTGTCCCTGAGCCACAGGTCTCCCACCCCTGGTTCAGTTCCTTCCCTTGTTTAGATGGGATCCCAATATCCAAACGGCTTTTGACTGCATTCTAATCAGAGGATGTGCCAGACATCTTTGGAGAGGCTTTGTTGCCTGTCATCTTTCTGACTGGTTAATGATTATAATAAAATTATGGGCTACAGGGATGACTTGGTGGCAGAAAGGACACACTGAGACCTGAGCTGGCATTGTGAGTAGGTATGTTGCTGGTGAGCACTGCCAGGTTTTACTGGGGTTCTTTTTACACTGGTTGGGGTGAGGAAGCTCAGGCTAAAGGACCAAACTAAGATGTCTGTTGTCTTTATTATTTCCCCAAAGCTGCTATTATTCCCCCATCCTTCCAGACCCACAGAGGAAACTTTTATTTTGGTTTCTGCCAACTTCTGATGGGCTAGGTAGGACTTGTAGATAGACTGCATGGAGAAATAAAACAGCAATCCTTGCACCCCTTGCTATCGCTATCACTTTCACCACCCTACAGCTGGACAGCACAAAGAAAAAGAGAGGGAGAGATATGGAGTTTTTCAAAACCACATGTGCTCCGAGCACAGATGGGGCTGGCTCTTTTTCTCCAGTCCTCTGCAGGGTAGAGATGCATCTCAGGGCCAGTGTGTGTGGGGTGCTCTCCTCTTGTCACAACTCACTAAGCCAGGCAAGGGAAGCCTTTGGCCTTCCAGATGTTGCTGAACTACAACTCCCATCATCCTTGGCCATTGCCCATTTTGGCTGGGGCTGATGGGAACTGTAGAGGTTAGTTACAGCTGCCTGTTTTTTCAGAAGGTGTCAAATATTTTTTGTTCCCATTTGTGTAAATCGGTCAGTGACAGCAATAAATGTGAGAACCTGTTCTCCACAGCGGCACCCCAATTATGGAATGCCCCTTCCCTCACAGACATGAATGGCGTCAACCCTGATGGGATTTAGGTACCTTCGAAAGATACATCTGTTCACTCACACAACTGGTTAAATTGGCTGGAAGTGGACGAGGAGTCGCTCTGGCTGATTCTAATCCTGATTCCTCTGTGATGGCTTTGATGAGTTATTAAGATTGTACTGTGGGTTCTCTTCATTGTAACCTGTTCTGGGATTGATTTGAATGAAGAGCAAGCAGGCTGAAAGGGGCTCAAAGTAATACATGAAACAAATTTGTTCATCGTGTGTGTGTGTGTGTGGGAGAACCCCACTAAATCAAAGTCAGCAGCAAGGCTTCCTGCTTCTTAGGCACTTTCTCCCCTCGAGGGTTTCCTCATAAGGCTCCAGTTTAGCAGTGCTGAGGCATTTCTATGTACTCTCTCTCTCAAAAGGTAGCAGAGCAAGTCGGCAAGCATTGGGTGGCTTCATTCTGGGTGTTTACATGAAAGTTTGCCGACCCACGTTCCAGAGCTTACTAGAGGCCGGTACACACATTACAGTGGAAGCAGAGACATGAACATTTAGCACTTCCCAGTCTGGCATGTGCCCTTCCCTTTTCCCCATCTTTGATTGCCATTTACACGGTGCAGGAGCAGAAGCTGGTGCTGGAGAGCTGGGGCCACCTGCAGTTCCTCAACACACATTCCCACCTATATTTTTTCAAAGGGGGGGGGGAGGAGAGGGAAATAGTAAGTCCCTCACATGTTAGGGGGTAGAAGCCAGTATACACTGTTTAATACTTAGGAGCTTCAACAGTTATGTATAAAACAGCCTCAAGTGAGATGCCCAAAAGGGTGTAGCTATCGCTCCTTCTGGCAGGGATGTGGGGGTTTCAATTTTAGAAGGCTCGCATTGCACATCAAAAGCCCTGGCATCACAGTCTCTGGGCAGCTGAGCTAAAAGAGGAGCAAACCTGCTCCCTCAAGTGTTGCTTTCTATACTTAGATATAAGTCATCAGATAACAGAAGGCTGCATCTGCCACTAGGGGTCGCCAAGTCATGCAACCTGAGCCAGGGTTGTCAAATGCACAGGCACCAATTTCTTGCAGCCACACACATAATAAACACAAGATGGCTCATGGCAGCTTGGTCTCTACCACTTCCTTCCAGATCCCTCTCCTTGCTCGTATGCTTTGTTTCATTCCCATCTTATTCTCTCTCACCGTCTGGAAGTCTGATCTCCTTCAGCGCAGTGTTGGACTGTGCATCTTCACACATCCAGTTCTGTTCTTTCCAGATAATTGGTCTGTCCTAATTCATCCTGGAGGCCATGGGTTTCAAATAAGGCTGGACCCAAAACACCTCCCCTCCCTTACTTTTGTGGAACTCTTAGTTTCCCCTGAAAAGGGAGTTGGAGACAGCTGTGAAATTTCTTACATTTTTTTGGAAGGGGTTTACCTGTCAGATATGAAGCAGCAGAGTACTATAGTTAGTCTTTCTTTTAACTGTTTTTTTTTAAAGAAAGCATTGCTGCCAATGTAGTGGTGCCAGAGCTGCAATAAGCAGCAGCAGCCCAGCAGTGTTTCTTCTTTAAACATAGTGTCATTTCCAGATGCATTATTGGTAAAGCAATAACCACCATCATCTGTGGCCTTCCAGATATTGTTGGACTCTAATTCCCATCAGTCCCAGCCAGCATGATAAATTATTGTTGATGATGGTAACTGAAGTTCAACATGCTCTGGAGGACCACAAGTTCCCCACGACTGACCTAGAAGGTATATGGAGCTCCCTGTCTAATGGAAACATATATGAAGCCTTTTCTTGTTTCTAAGCATGCAGCAGAAATGGCCAGTACATTTACATTAATTCCCACAACTAAGGGAAAACTTGTTCTTTAAATTAAACAAATAAAAAAAACCTCACAGAGAAGTATGCCATTTGTTGAGTTGTGGAGGTGTCTATAGAAGCACTTGAGCACATGGCTGTGCATATGTGTACTTCACTTCTCAGAAGAAAAAAAGACAGTTGAAGCACCTGATGTATTTTAAATGTATGCAATGTAACATGGTCCACGGTCGCACTAATGCCAAGTGTGGATTTAAAACTAAAAATGGCAAAGAAGCAGGAGGGATGGAGAGAAGGAGAAGGATCAGAATTCATATGCATGAGACGCTGGTCACAAGTGGGTAAGGATATAGCAGCCGCCTGATCCCACTTTCCTGTTCAGATTAGAGAACCAAGAGATTCAGGAAGTATATATGAGGAGTAGGGCTGCAACCTTTAACTGATTATAACCAGTTAGATCAACCAATTACAAATCTTTTTTAATGGACTAAAACCCAGCAGTTTTCTTTTGTGATCACCTACCTGTCAGAGTGGCTTGAAAGGAAGGAGATGGTCATTTGTGCCCAGATTTGAAACTAAGGGCTGGGCTGAAATATTATTGGCCAGTGAATTTTCATGGGTTTCAGACAATGGGGCAAAAACAGCCCTGGAAATGTTCATGATTTGGGGGGATGGGAATTCGGCAAAATCTCTTTTAACATTTGTGTGCATGTGTGTGTGGGATTTCTTCTTTGAAGAATGGGAGGAAGGCTATGCCGTGAGGCAGCCACTGCCAATTTATCAGAAGCCCTCTTGGTAAACATCTTAACATAAAGAAGAGCCTGCTGGATGAGGCCAGTGGCCCATTTAGTCCAGCATCCTGTTCTCATAGTGGCCAACCACATGCCTATGGGAAGCCCACAAGCAGGAACTGAGTGCAAGAACACTCCCCTCCTGCGGCTTCCAACAACTGGTATTCAGAAGCATACTGCCTCTGGCTATGGAGGTACAGTAGGGCCCCGCTTTCCGGCGTTCTGCTTTCCGGCGTTCCGCTGATGTGGCGGCTTTCAATCAGGGGAAATTCCCCAGTTTAAAGCCGATTTTGCTGCATTTTCGCATCATTTTCGCGCGACGCGACCCATTAAAGTCAATGGGTTCTGCTTTACGGCGATTTCCGCTTTATGGCGGGGGCCGGGTCCCTAACCCGCCATATAAGCAGGGCCCTACTGTAGAGCACAGCTATCATGGTTAATAGCCATGATAGCCTTATCCTCCATGAATTTGTCTAATGCTCTGCTAAAGCTATAGATGTTGGGGGCCATCACTGCCTTACGTGGGAGCAAATTCCATAGATTAACTATGCAGTGTGTGAAGAAGTACTTTCTTTATATGAACAAGTTAAAAAAAAAAGGTCCCGATATCGATCCTTGGGGAACTCCATTTTCTACATCCCTCCATTGGAAGAACTGTCCATTTATTCCTTCTCTCTGCTTTCTGTTTCCTAGCGAGTTCCTCACCCACAAGACCTCTCCTCTTATTTCATGACAAGCTTACTCAGGAGACTTTGGTTGGGTACCTTGTAGAAAACTTTTTAAATGTCCAAGTACACTATGTCAACTGGATCACCTCTATCTATATTCTTGCTGACATTCTTAAAGAACTCTAATAAGTTAGTGAGACAGGACTTACCCTTGCAGAAGCTATGCTGGTTCTGCTTCAGCAAGGCTTGTTCTTCTAAATGCTTGGTTATTTTTATCTTTAACAATACTTTCCACCAGTTTTCCTCAGACAGATGTTAAGCTAACTGGTCTGTAATTTCCAGGATCCTCCCAGGATCCCTTTTTAAAGATTAGTGTTATATTGGCCACTTTCCAGTCCTCAGGTATGGAGGCAAATCTGAGGGACATTTTGCATATTTTTGTTAGAAGATCAGCAATGTCATATTTGAGTTTTTTGAGAACTCTCAGGTGAATGCCATCCAGACTCAGCAATTTGTCAGTTTTTATTTTGTCTGTTAGGCCTACGACGTCATCTCTCATCATCACTATCTGCTTCAGTTCCTCAGACTCCCTTCCTGCAATTCAGGCACAGTGATCTGTCCTGTATCTTCTGCTCTGAAGATAGATGCAAATAATTCACTCAGCTTCTCTGCAATTTCCTTATCTTCCTTTAGAACACTTTTGACTCCCTTGTGATCCAAGGGTCCAACCCTCCCTAGATGGTCTCCTCCTTTTAATGTATTTTAAAAATTATTTGTTTTTGCTCTTTACATTTTTAGCAATATGCTCCTCAAATTCTTTATTAGCATGCCTTATGGTCTGCTTGTATTTCTTTTAGGGATGTGCTAGAATTCCACCCAATTCAGATTTGTTATCAAATTTTCCATTAATTTGTTTATTCGCTATTGTTGTGGATAGGATTTTTATGTAGTGATTTTCTGTGGCTATTTTTGGAAACAGATTTTTTAAAATAAAATCTGCATCTAAAATATTAATATTGATATATTTATTGACACATTTATTGACACATTTATCACATTCTCCTTCAATTTATTGATATTAATATCAATATTTTTTCCAATGGAAAAAATGGATAGGTAAAAGCAGCAGTTTGCAGACCAAGAACAAAGTTGAATCAATACTAGCTTGTCAGTTGACGGAATGCTTTCAAACTAGTACTGGCCAATGGATCCCATCCCTAATTTCTTTTGGCAAAAGTTGCATTCCTTTTTATTCTCTTTCTGAAGGAAGCCTTCTTGCCTCTAATAGCATCTTTGGCACTGCTCGTTAACCACACTGGCATCATCTTGGCCCTGGTGGTACCTTTCCTGATCTGCAGTATACAGTTGAGTTTCTAAAATTGTGTTTTAAAACAACTCCCAAACAATTAAAGAGGAATTTGACCCTCTTGACTTTGCCTTTCAACTTCCTTTTTACCAATCCCCTCATTTTGGGGAAGTTTTCCTCTTTTGAAGTCAAATGTGACCGTGTTGGATTTTCTTGGCAACTAGCTATTTACATGTAAGTTTAATTGAATAGCACTATGGTCACTGCCCCCATTTGGTTCAACAACACTTACATCTCGCACCAGGTCCTGGACACCACTTAAAATTAAGTCCAGGGTCACCGCCCCTCTGGTTGGTTCGACGACCAATTGTTCTAGGGCACAGTCATTTACGGTATCTAGAAATTTTACCTCTTCATCATGACTGGAACATATACGTAGCCAGTCTATGTCAGGGTACTTGAAGTCACCCATTACTACAACACTTCCTCATTTGGATGCTTCCTCGATTTCATTTTTCATCTCAGGATCTCCCTGAGCATTTTGATCAGGGAGACGATAGAATGTCCCCAGTAATAAATTACTCTTGGGGCTTGGTATCAAATTCCACAACAATTCTATGGAGGAATCTGCCTCTTGGGTGTGTGTTCTATCTTGCTGGATTCAATGCCCTCTTTCACGTATAGAGCAACACCACCTCCAATACATTTTTCCTGTCCTTCCAATATAGTTTATATCCATTGATTTTCTCCATTCCTCCAGGTGTCCATTATGCTCACTATATCAGTGCTGTCCTCTAAAACCAAGCGCCCAGTTCTCCCATCTTGGCTCACAGACTTCAAGCATTAAGTGTATAAACACTCGTATACAGTGTCTCTCTTCAAGTGTCTTTGGCACTTTTATTTGGGCCTGTGGAACTTTGGCCTCTCTGAATTGCTATCCTGTGTCCCTACACTCACAATGCTTAGTTCAATGCTTACCCCAATTAATTTTTCATCATTTTTTTGGTCTTCGTCCCGGGGGGGGGGGGGGGAGAATTTGTTCCAAGCTTGACCCTCCTCAGCTCCCATTGGCTATCCGTGCTTTAGGTATTTACCTCTTTAAATTTATGCACCAGCTTTTCAGGGTCCATCTCAACAGGAGACAGCATATCTTCATTTTCAGCCAGCTCAAAGACCTCAATGGCCATCTCACTGCTGGGGAACATGGGACTCATCTCTTCATCTTCATCTGTAGCATATTCCCCCGTCTGCAAGTTGCAAAACAGGAAGCGTTATTGTTTATACCCACAGATGCGGAACAGAACTGAGAGTGTGTTCAGATAGTACCTTGAGACATAGGAAGAAAGAAAAACAACAAGTCTTGTTCAACTTTAAAGACTAACAAATATACTAAGGCCTAACCTTTTGTATCACTTCATCACTGGATACAAATCTGACATCAGCAATGGCATTAAACCTTGCAATTTCTGATGTCAGTTTTGTGTTTATTTCTTCTTTGACGGTCTCATGCCTATGAAAGCTTATGCCATAATACGTTTATAAAGGTGCCACAAGACTCTTTTTGTTGTTTATGCTGCATAACAGACTTAACATGGCTACCCCTCTGGAAACTGTTACAAAGGAAGAGAGAAGTAAAACCGAGTCATACATCCAGTTTTTGCATGGCTCAAGTAATACTGAAAAGAGGCATGTGGGGGAAATTCCACACTGGGGGCTTGCACATTTTCCAAAGCAAACCTCTCTTTAAATGTTATCTGAACAATGTAAACAAACGGGAAGTGGAGCTTGCTTATATGTCCTCTCTCCCTGCATCAAGATAATGTCTGAAGCTATACACATAAGCTATATGTTTAGTAGGCTTAAAACTCTGGGAGCTGCCGAAGGAGGAGGTACCAATTATCCTTCTATGATCTCCAGCAACAATGTTTATTTGGCATTCAATATCCTGATACAAGATATAACAGTTGCCCAGGAAACTTCAAAGGGCAGCACAACAGAGAAAGCCATTCCCTATGTTGTTTGTCCCCAGCAGGTATCCTGCTGTTGGATAGGGAGGTTCCTTTGTTAGCTCTCATGGTTAATAGCCAATGATAGACCTGTCTTCTAGTAAAACACATTAGCAGTTGCACAAATGAAGTTAAGGATGCACTACATGGGAATAATTTGCCTACTGTGAGACTGTTAAGTCTCACACTGACCTCGGTTTTACAGCAAACAATCTATACTGTAATGAACTACAAGATGTTGTGATTACTGACTGAAGTGGCAATGAAGCCTCTAGCACTCATTTGGCTAAGCTGGTGTGATGCTGTGTAGAGTTCACAATCATTCTATCAGGCAAGGGTAAGGATGGGGGAGATATTCGATTCAGTTCACATTTAAACCAAATCTACCACATTTGCACTTTGTGAAACAATATGAGAGAACCAATACACAGCCATCCTTTGAAATTTGCACTTATCCAAATGTGATGTAGCTTTCCAACCAATGTTTACAAAAATGCACATTTTAGGAGGAAGTGTGCATAAAAATGAATATATCAGTGAAAACAACATACAAAAATGCAGGATTTCCACAGGAGGTTACAGGTTATGCATTGATTGGAAATGAAGCCATATGACTGCTCCAAAACAATTGTAGGTGCAGAGTACTGAAAGCAGGATCACATAGGACTGCCCTGATAGCATCATGAGCACAAATCATCATGAATGTACACACAAAAAAAGGATGTCTAGAGGGACCATCAGTTTTAGTCAAATCATCTTCCCTGTAGCTGAGGGGGCCAACACAAAAAGCAAGAGACCTTGGGCAGATCCACATGATGCTTTTAAAGCACATTCAACCCACATTTAAAAGACATGACTTCCCCCAAAGAATTCTGGAAACTGTGGTTTTCCCTTCATAGAGCTCCAAATTCCCAGCACCCTTATTTATTTATTATGTATTTGTTACATTTATACCCCGCCTTTCTTTCATCATGGAGCCCAAGGCAGCATCCATGTGCTTCCCAGGTGGTCTCCCATCCAGGAACTGACCAGACCCAGACCGGCTTAGCTTCAGCAAGGTGGTGGCCTCATGTGCCTTCAGACCATAGCCTGGGACCTAACTGTTAACAAACTACAGTTCCCATGATTCTTTGGGGGAAGTCATGTGCTTTAAATGTGCGTTGGATGTGTTTATTTCCTCTGGCATGCCTTCAAATTCAAGCTCTGAGAAGACTGAGATGGAGGGAACTCAGGCTGAGTCTCCTTTCCTTCTCCTCCTCGTCTCCCCACAGGCAGCAAGAAATCCATTCCACTTACTTCTTCGTCTTCCTCTGTATATTGGGTATACCTCTGTTCCATCATTTCCCGCTGCCATCGTTCCTGCTCCAGAGTCTGCTGGATGAGCTGAGCCACCTCGCTCTGCTCTCCTGGCTTCTCCCTGCCAATCAGGAACCTAAAGAAAATGAAAGAGAAAGAAGGAGAGTAAGAGTGGGAATCTCAAAGAAGTGAGTCAACCTTAGTGGCCTTATAGCCCCCTTCCAACTCTACGATTCTATGATACCAGGAGCTATGTGTCCAGGCTGTATATAAACCAGGCTCAACAGATCCCAGTACAGTCATCTTCTAAGCCATGAATCAATTTGTGTGGATTTGCTTATTTTCACAGCTTGAAAAAGTTACTTTTTTGAACTACAACTCCCATCAGCCCAATCCAGTGGCCATGCTGGCTGGGGCTGATGGGAGTTCTGGTTCAAAAAAAGTAACTTTTCCAAGTTCTGCTTATTTTGTACAATCAGTTCTTCTTCAATTAGACATGGAGAAGGACAAGGAGGTATGCTGAGGACTAAAGTCCTCTCATCCTACTTTTTCATGCTGAACAGAAGCCCTGCTCAGCCACTATTTCTGAGGGCTAAACTAGCTGTGCTGTGGGGGAATCATAATATAGTAGAGTTGGAAGAGGCCTGTAAGGCCATCAAATCCAACCCTCTGCTGAATCTGTGATCAGATCTTTGGGTGTTTTCATGTTAAAAATAGCTGCCAGGACCCCCCAATTTGTAGGGAAACTGGCCTTTTCTCCTTCTGTTTTCCTGATCTAAATCTCCCCCATCTCAGTTCCTGTTAGTCCTGCCAAAGGAAAATATAGGAAGCTGTATTGTGCCTGTCTTTCTCCCATAGCACCGTACAGGCTGCGTGTGTGATTTTGGTTGAGAAAACAATGCAAGGGGGAGAGTTAAATCCCCCTCAATCAGAGCCACTGCTTTGATAACAACTGGAGTTCTACTGCCACTGCTGCAGAGAGATATTCCCCTTTGGGGTTTTAAAAATGAAGAGTGATCTATAAATAAATAATCTTTCATCTTGTATTGGTTGAGGCTCTGACAAGGGGCTGCCCAGTGATTAAAATGAATTAATCCAAATCAAGGTCTTGGGTGTGTGTCCAGAAAGCCATAGAGATTTCAAGGGCCTGGCCTTAATCTGAGCTTGGGGCCCATCACAGCTAGTCCCTGCAATTGATTTTCATTGGCAGGGCTCAGGAAGTTGTGGAGTGATAAGGATAATGTTGAGTGCTTCTGAGCACATGCAGAGCATGCTTCACAAATGGGTAACCACATCTCGCTGCCCACTCACCTAGGATCATATTCCAGATGTGAGGAAGTGACTTCCTGACACGCCTGAGTCCCACAATACCTCTGTTTTCAGAAACTGAGGATGAGGCAAGGGCTTGTGGTAGATACACCTCTTGTATTTGAGTATCCTGAGTTCTTGCAGCATAATGTCAGGGTGCTCCCCCCCCCAAGTGATTAAAAATGGGTCAGAGCACCAGTTAAATTGACTACCAAAGCCTTTAATTGGTTAATAGGGCCCTTCTATCTGTAAACGCAGAATGGTTGCTGTGGAGGATGGAGGAAACTAGTTGCCTAGCAACCCATTCTCATAGTTGAGGTTCCTGTCGCTTGGGAACAGATCAGCACTCATGGCTCAGAGGAATGGGTTAGGTTCTAGGTCTGACCCCATATACTGCACTATCCTTTCTGTTGGAGGAACACGGGCGTGCACGTGTAAGATTTTCTTGGTTACAGCACATTTTCAAACAGCCCATTCTTTTAAAAACCACCACTACAAGGATCCTGCAATGGTGCCAAGTCTCTCATTCTTAATGCTGCCAGGAAAAGTCAGGCCAAATGTCTCTATTGAGATTTTTTTTTTAAAGGCCACAGAGGCAGCCGTACAGATAAAGGACAAAATAGAACTGCAGCTGACAGGATAATTCAGCCAGCCCAAAGTCCCATGGTCTCCCCGCCAAACTCAACACACATTCCTTTTAAAAAACCCTTGATTTACTTTGTAGGAAATAATAAAATGGCCATGACATTGAACACTTTCCCATGATGCAATAGGGCACACTTCTGAAGTAATGGGCAGTGCTCCCCAGTTTCTATTAAATGGAACCCAAAGCTGACAGGACGCTGACAGCTTTTGCCCATTTCCCAGGAAGCAAAAGTGCCTGCTCACAGACTCCACCCAGCCCATCCTTCCGGTTGTAGTCAAAATTCTCTGTGAACTGCTGGGCAAGAGCATTGGAAATATATAACAATAACTGTAAAAAAAATGAAATAAGGCAGGGAGGGACAGAGGATCCCTTTTGTTGCTGTGCTTTGAAATTCAGTACCCTTGTTTTCATTTTCCTTTGTCCCACCCCTCCCCCCCAAAAAACCTTTCCCACTAGATGTTTGGGTTAGAATGTTTGGGTTTTGAAGGAGGAAAGGGTAGCTGGGTTGGTAGTGAGTATGAAGGAAAGTAGAGAGGTCAAAAGCTGCCATTCATGTCATGCGGCTACTGTCAATGAGCAGCATGTTAGTTCATGTGAGTGGGTGACACTAACCAAAAGGGATATCTTCCTATCACGTACGAACCCAGGATCCTGGTTTATTGGTCCTAAACCAGCCAGGATCTGTAAGCCAACTTAAAACCCTG
This sequence comes from Rhineura floridana, assembly GCF_030035675.1. NCBI lineage: Eukaryota > Metazoa > Chordata > Lepidosauria > Squamata > Rhineuridae > Rhineura > Rhineura floridana. Next base: position 41,952,277 of record NC_084490.1, on the reverse strand, counting down.
GTTTACAATCCTGGCTTGTTTGAGGGTAAGAAACTAGGAACCTGGGTTCACATGTCACGCTGAACTAGTCCTGCTTGCGTAAAGGTAGGAGTGAAGCCAAAGCAAATGCGTTCCATACTTTTGCACTGTAAGCCAAAAATCCTGGCTTATTCTGATGTATGAACACAGCCAGTGCATGTCCTCACAAGAGATAAGAGTTACAAAGAACAAGTGTATTGAAATCTCAATGCTCCTGCCTCTTCCCTGTCCAAGTAATGCTATCAAACCAAATTTAAGACAGCATTTTCACTCTCTGTTGAGGTGCAGAAAGATTTGCCAGAGAGGAGAAGAAAAGGAGATTTGAATTGGGCACTTAGAAGCAGAAGTAACAGCAAAAAAGAGAAGAGCCTACTTGACCAGAAAATGAAATGAGGAATGTTGAACCAGATGTTTAAGAGGTTTGATACCTGCCCCCTGTCAGAACTGAAGTAGAAGATTTTGCATGCAGATACAATTACCTGCTGAGAATTTACTGGAATATGCTTTGATATATTCCTTAAAGAGGAATATATCCTTAAATGACTGTGTAACAGGTGGACTTTCCACAGGTGCAGACTGTCCCCACCATATCTCCATGATGAGGGTAAAGTCAAACCGGTTTAACTTCTGTCCATCACACAATCTTGCCTGCCCCTTCCTTAGTGTTTTAAACGCTATGTAGCTTGTTCTCTACTTTCAAAGCACCACAACAAAAGGGAGTCTTTAAACTACATTTTAGTGCCTTAAAAAAAACCCCAATAAGTGACAGGTAGAAATCTAACAGATAAAGCCATTCATCACTGCATCTCCATCTGTTGAATTTCTATCTGGCAGCAGACATTTATAAGCACAGAAGCCCTGACAGAGGACGGGGTGGGTGGGGGGGACAACGATGACGACATGAATTCTGCCAGCAAAAAAAAGATGTCATCCTCATCTAGCTTCTTTTAAACTTCTTCGGCATGATTAGCTGAAAGCACTGTAATAAGGAGAGTCTAACCTGCCTGCTTTATTTGGTTTTTACATTCATTCCTGTATATTTCCATTGCTCTTGCCTTGCACATAGAACATTATATCAACTTCAATTGGGAGCTAGAAGTATCTCTAGAGAACCATTAAGATTATAGCCCCTTGATGTAATGATGTCATGAACTCACCAAAGCAATACATTCCCATATCTGCTCAACTCTACATAAATAAACGGAGGAAGCAATGTCACCGCTGACAGGAAAACCTATCAGCTGCCACCTTACTCCCACAACAATTTCACAGGAAACAAAATGACTGCTCATAGAACATTTTCCCCTGATGCAACAGGGCTCTCCCTGAATGAAGCAGGATTTCTGCTCCTCTGTATCTGTTTTTTTTCAGACAGACAAACAAAACATATTCTGGTCCCATCACAAAGCTGGGGTGCACACCGTTCCCCTACCGGACTCTACCCTTGGTATTCCTCAGCACGGAGGCAGCAAAGCTTTGAGTCACACCCACCAAACTGGTGCCATCCACCTCGACGATTAGGTCGTTTACCTGGATCCTGAGGAAGGAAAGGATGGAGAAAATTAGAATGGGATTGACAGTACAGGTGCATGAGCATGTGCAAAGTCAAGGAGAAAAATTCCCATATTCGGTAATTATTAAACAGCAAATCCCAGCTCACATCATGGAAAGTGGCCACATTCTCATTTGTGGAGAAAATGGAAGATGTGTTATTTTTATCAATCTGCAATACTGCAGTTATTTTTAATCGGCCAACTCTAGGACACTTTTTCAGTATATGAAGGTCTTTATATTCTCATTTGGTTGCCAGTAAGTTAGATTGAATGATAGTGCCTTGACGGGCTCAATGAGCTTCACAGCTAATCTGGGGCCTTGATCTTTGGTCTCCTCCATCCAAACCCAACATTTTTTTCACCACAAACCCCCACATGCTGGTGCTTCTCCATGTGAGTTTAAATACTAGAAGTACCCTTGTCTCTGTTTGCGGTCATGCCAACACAGCTCACAGTGGGTTGTGAGAAAAAGCCACAAGTCAGAGGATGAGCCTGTGTAGGCCTCACTGATAACATCCCTTGTAAAACAGAAATGCTACTCTTTCAAGATTAAAAAGAGAATCAAAAAGAGACGAACAACTGGAAAAGAAACCTAGGCAGGGCAGTTTTAAAAGAGACCAGGTGGATTCTCTACAGCATTTGACCAGATGCAAAATAAAAAATAAAAAATCTGAACATGCAAAAGAACCTGGCCGGATGCAACTTGGTGAGTGATTTCTGTAATCTTACCAAGTTTTCTCCCATGAATACCCCCTGTTTATATTTCACTGGTGCCCCTGGTACTGGGCAGGGAGCCATGTTGGTTGCCATGACAGCGAGCAGCAGCCCTGCTGGCATTTAGCACCAGAGTTGCTTCTCTTCCTCCCCCATCTCCCTTTTTAAACATTTCAATTCTGTGAGAAAATACACAGCCAGCATTAAGGTGTTCCATCCCATCAAAGAGACAGTGGTTGCTTCTTTATTTAAATCAATGATCTGGGATGGGTAACAATTTATTAAGGAGCTACTATAACAATTTACGTGTAATATATTTATTTCAACTTATATACTACCTTATCACACACAAATCCTCATGATGCGTAATGGTACATTAAAAATAATGATATAATACTCTTTTAAAAACTTTGGGAGACCAAACAATGAAAAAGAGATTTTAAAGGCCAGCCCTATAGCATCTCAGTCTTAGCTCCTAAAAGCCAATCCCAAGTAAGATAACATCATGTGGCAAGAGAGGGGAACCTCCGACCCATGGGCCAAACTCAGCCCAGCATGGGTCCCAATTTGGCCCACAAGGCTCTTTTCCTCAAACCACACTTGATGTCATATATGATGTGAGGTGGGGGCAGGTAGAAACATAGCTGGATCAGCTGCACTAGATTGTGCAGCCGACCCCTGCAGAAAGCAGGGTTGAAGTCACCACTCTTCAGCTGGAGTGGCTGCGCAGCTGAGTCTTCCGTGGGGATGGGGACTGATAAGGATCTTGCCCACTGGACCAAAAGGGATTCCCACCCTTGTCATGTAGCTACAGTTGTAGAGACATAAGAAGAGCCCTTCTGGATTAGGGGAAAGGCCCATCTACTCTAGCCATCTACAGTGGCCAACCAGATGCCTATGGAAAGCCTGCAAGCAGGACCTGAGGACCGCAGCAGTCTCCCTACAGGATACAATTAAGAAAGATCCTGATGACTGATTTATTAGTGAAAATGCACATCACACTGCCAATCAGACATTCTTTTAAAGGAATCCAAGAGCATAAGCAAACGACAGATACGAGTATAAGGAGGGAATAATTTATTTATCACATACTGGAGCACTACAGAAGACACATCAATACATTTGTCTCCTTTTTGACTGTGCTGGAATCTGACAGGGTATGCTTTGTTTTAAATTCTGCTTAATCAGTCTTATATTTAAGCTGATAGCCAGAGGCAACGAGAAATTACATGAGGTGTGTGAAAGGCTTGCAGAGAATGGATTGAGTACTCTATTCCTCCCCTGCACCCAGCACAGAGGCCAACCAGGCTGCCAGAGGAAAGCCCTCTCCTTCAGTTAGCTGATCTGCTAACTAAAATATGTAACTTGTCCCTCGGGTCCTCCTCCGTGCCTGAGGACTGGAAAGTGGCAAATGTAACGCCAATATTCAAAAAGGGATCCAGAGGGGATCCCGGAAATTACAGGCCAGTTAGCTTAACTTCTGTCCCTGGAAAACTGGTAGAAAGTATTATTAAAGCTAGATTAACTAAGCACATAGAAGAACAAGCCTTGCTGAAGCAGAGCCAGCATGGCTTCTGCAAGGGGAAGTCCTGTCTCAGTAACCTATTAGAATTCTTTGAGAGTGTTAACAAGCATATAGATAGAGGTGATCCAGTGGACATAGTGTACTTAGACTTTCAAAAAGCGTTTGACAAGGTACCTCACCAAAGGCTTCTGAGGAAGCTTAGCAGTCATGGAATAAGAGGAGAGGTGCTCTTGTGGATAAGGAATTGGTTAAGAAGCAGAAAGCAGAGAGTAGGAATCAACGGACAGTTCTCCCAATGGAGGGCTGTAGAAAGTGGAGTCCCTCAAGGATCGGTATTGGGACCTGTACTTTTCAACTTGTTCATTAATGACCTAGAATTAGGAGTGAGCAGTGAAGTGGCCAAGTTTGCTGACGACACTAAATTGTTCAGGGTTGTTAAAACAAAAAGGGATTGTGAAGAGCTCCAAAAAGATCTCTCCAAACTGAGTGAATGGGCGGAAAAATGGCAAATGCAATTCAATATAAACAAGTGTAAAATTATGCATATTGGAGCAAAAAATCTTAATTTCACATATACGCTCATGGGGTCTGAACTGGCGGTGACCGACCAGGAGAGAGACCTCGGGGTTGTAGTGGACAGCACGATGAAAATGTCGACCCAGTGTGCGGCAGCTGTGAAAAAGGCAAATTCCATGCTAGCGATAATTAGGAAAGGTATTGAAAATAAAACAGCCGATATCATAATGCCGTTGTATAAATCTATGGTGCGGCCGCATTTGGAATACTGTGTACAGTTCTGGTCGCCTCATCTCAAAAAGGATATTATAGAGTTGGAAAAGGTTCAGAAGAGGGCAACCAGAATGATCAAGGGGATGGAGCGACTCCCTTACGAGGAAAGGTTGCAGCATTTGGGGCTTTTTAGTTTAGAGAAAAGGCAGGTCAGAGGAGACATGATAGAAGTGTATAAAATTATGCATGGCATTGAGAAAGTGGATAGAGAAAAGTTCTTCTCCCTCTCTCATAATACTAGAACACGTGGACATTCAAAGAAGCTGAATGTTGGAAGATTCAGGACAGACAAAAGGAAGTACTTCTTTACTCAGCGCATAGTTAAACTATAGAATTTGCTCCCACAAGATGCAGTAATGGCCACCAGCTTGGACGGCTTTAAAAGAAGATTAGACAAATTCATGGAGGACAGGGCTATCAATGGCTACTAGCCGTGATGGCTGTGCTGTGCCACCCTAGTCAGATGCAGCATGCTTCTGAAAACCAGTTGCCGGAAGCCTCAGGAGGGGAGAGTGTTCTTGCACTCGGGTCCTGCTTGCGGGCTTCCCCCAGGCACCTGGTTGGCCACTGTGAGAACAGGATGCTGGACTAGATGGGCCACTGGCCTGATCCAGCAGGCTCTTCTTATGTTCTTATGTTCTTAAGCCATGCATAGAAATGTGCTGCTGGAGGAGGGCTCTACTCATTTCTGCCCCCTTTACACCTCTGATTATCCTTTGCCTCCCCCCTCGCCAATTTGTCCTCCTCATGGTCTTTCAGTGCATTTTAACTCACCAATTAAAACAAGATAAAGGGGGGAGGAAGCATGACAAAGGTTTCCAAAATGATTGATGGAGTTACCCTTGCACAGTTCTAGAACTCAGGGTCATCCAATCACATTCCTTGGCAATGGGTCCTGAGTTCAGAACAGACAATTCATCCAACAACTATGTTGTGGGCATCACTGTTACAAGATGTATGATGACCACTAGACAAATTCATGGATGATAGCAAAATCAATAGCTATGAGAGGAAAATAGATCTCCCCTCATATTCAATAGTGGTATTATGCCACTGGTGAATAGTTGATGGGTATAAACACCAGTAATTGGCTGCTTCTGTCATGGGTAGATGGACAGCTGGAGCATGTGACTGACCACACCTGGAGTGCTGAGCTGGATGCGCTGACCCAGCAAGGCAGTAATAATTTACAATGCTGTTTATTTGTTTGCTTGCTGCCTTTCTATAATATCAAGTCCCCCACGTCATGATTACTGAAACACACAACACATCAGAGATTCCATCACTGTATGTCTTGTTGCCGTCAACCATGGTGTTCTTTCTACCTTGTACACCTGTTAGAGGCCAGAGCCTTCAAGGTTTTAATTGCTATCTTCAAACTACAGAACTTCCAGCAGTAATTTCACAACAAACTATTTTGGGCGGAGAGCAAATCCTACAGCGGTAGGTATGATTCCAGCATTACAAATAGCGTAGTAGGGCGGGTACAGTTTGACTTTTTTTAACTGGAAAATGTTTACAAGGTTTGTAACTAAGCCAGAAGAGATTACGTTGCTCAGGAGCTGCTACCAAAGCATCAGAAATAACATGTTTTTAACTTTCAATGGGTAAACAAAACTATAAATCGTTAGACAGGACCCACCTGTTATTTCAGTAATGTTTAAGAACATAAGAAGAGCCTGCTGGATCAGGCCAGTGGCTCATCTAGTCTTGCGGCCCATCTAATCCAGCATCCTGTTCACACAGTGGCCAACCAGTTGTCCAAGGGAAGCCTACAAGCAAGCCCTGTGCAAGAACACTCTCCCCTCCTGCAGTTTCCAGACACTGGCATTCAGAAGGATACTGCCTCCAACTATGGAGGCAGAACATAGCCATCATGGCTAGTAGCCACTGATAGCCTTATCCTCCATGAATTTGTCTAGTTTCTAGTTGTTTGTTTCTAGTAGTTATGACATACAGGATTGAGATTAAGGGCTCATCTTACATTGTAGCCATGTATAGCAAATCCCCCCAAATCTTTTTTTTCCAAAACACTTTTGGGAAGGGACATTTTAAACTGGAAGCTAGGGTGGAGGGGAGAGGGCTTCAAGAGAAAAGCAACTGACAGCTTTTCTGATCGAACCAGTGGGCTGGAATGCTGTCCATAAATTAATTGTTTGGATGTTCCTGCCTGCTGTTCCCAGTGGCAGGTTAGTCCACTGTCATTATGTCTTGCTCCTATGCTAAGTTTTGCATTTGCATACTATAACAGTGCAACCCCCTTCCCAAAATCATAGGAGAAAAGAGGGATAGATTAAAATGGATCAAAAAGAAACTAAGGCTCCCATCCTATATGCACACTTACTTGGGATTAAGCCTCACTGTGCAACTAACTTAAAAGGAAACATGAATCAGGCCAATAATTCAACAAGGTCAATATGGAACATGCTGCCATGTGAAGCTGCCTCCATCAGCAACTAGCAATTATGCAGCCAGAGTATGCAGGCCTCTCTGCAAACCAATGGCCTGCTTAGGAACAATTACTGCCTGTAATTTTATGACAGAAGTATTGAACATTTTTTGTGTAACCAGAACCAAAGACTTAAGGAACAATACAAAAATGTGTATGTTCATATATAATACATAAAATAACTAAGGCTACTGCCCTCAACACATTTATTAGGAAATTACAACCCATTAAACTCAGTAAGTCCTATTTCTGAGTAAACACAGGGTAGAGACACACTTACTATTCTGGCGGTTCCAGTGCATCTCCACCTCTCTTTTCTAAAAATGGGGGCACACAATGCTAGTCAAACCTGGCTCTTTTTACTGTAAAACCTGGTGGGATCATCCTGAGTGTGTTTTTAAAAAATTCACTTCAGACAGATGTCGCAACTGATCGGCAATATCAGCCTGTTCCCCCTCCATGCTGGCCAATGGAAATGCTTTGCTGTAAGTAACTAGTGTGCTCACAGCCATACTTAGGATCATTCTATAAGAGTCTTAGTCTAGCCACTCATTACACTCACAATATGAAACCAGTTCCACCATGTAAGAGTTTTGTCTGTTAAGAATTTTGTTGGCTCTCCCACTAAGAAGCCAATAAAGCTAGACAGAACAGAAAAATCACACTGTAGTTTGTTAATTGTGATGGGAATTACAGCTCTGTGAGGGGTAAACTACAGTTCCCAGGATTCTTTGGGGGAAGCCATGTGCTTTATGGAGTGGATGTAACCTTTGGCTACATTTCCCCTCTGTTCTTTACCTCTCCTTACTGGTACGGTATATTGTCCCTGTTATGCCCCCTTCCAATTCCTAGGGGAAATTAGGAATTTTATAAAGAAAGAGATAAATAATGGATGGCGAAAAGCAGCCAGAGACTCCTCCTTTACTGTGTGGTGATATATTTATGCCCCCCCCGTTTTCTCTTCCTGTTGAAGAGGAAGCAGGCTTCAGAATTCTCAGCTCTCATGTAGAGTATAACATGTAGACAAACCCTTATTATAAAACCAGAAGTAGTGACTGTGATGCCCTTGTAGTGTTTGTATAATATTTATGGTAAGTGCCGGTTTTGTAGGTTAAATATGGTAAATACAGTGAGTTTGAAGGGGGGAGTACATGTGATGGAATGTTGAGGAATGCTGTGTTGTGTCTGGGTGGTTGAATGTATTCATGGGAGAATGACAGTTGGTCAGAGTTCGATTTTGATTTTGGGTTGAAGAGGGTGAGGGGTGGATGTCTATTTAGATGGGTAGTGAGGCAGGTTTAGGAATAAAGTACATGAAGAGAAACTATAATTTGTTGAAGGTCATTTATATGTAACCACATGCATGACAACTGAATTCAAAGTAATCTTGTTTATTCCCAATGTTACTTAATAAATCTGTTTGGTTTAACAACATGCCTGATCCTTGGCTGGGTTCATGCAGAGGAGAAGGGCGAGCAGAGGAAAAACCAAAGCTGGAACCAGTATCTATGGTGCCAGCGGTGAATGGTTAGTGTATCAGCAGCAGGTATCCAAAGGCAACCCAGGGCTGTAGTTTTTAAAGACAGAAAGATCCGGGGGGGGGGAGGTTGTGGCCTGAAAGTGTACCTAGGCACTTAATAGCAATCTGTTAAAGGAGGAGACTAAGGCAAAATCTCAGGGCAGCATTGCTTTCCAGTGTGTCAGGTAGTGACGCCTAGTGGTGGGATCATGAGAGATCCGTGCTGGGGCCAGCGCAAGAGAGGATGTCTGACAGTGACCTGCAACAAAATGTTGCAGCATATCCTCAACCCATGACAGGCACATTGTTCAGTGCTCCAGCCAGATTGGAGAAGTATCCTTACTATGCTGTTTAGGGCTCACGGAGGACACCTTCCCCCCTCCTTTTCCTTACTGTACTATTTAGTGCTACAGGGCTTAAGACTGGGGTTGGCTGCATACCTCCTAGATCAGCTTTCCCCAGCTTGATGCCCTCCAGATATTTTGGACTACCACTCCCATCAGCCCCAGCTTGCAACAAGTGTGCTGGCTGCTGCTGGTGGGAGTAGTAGTCCTAAACATCTGGATGACACCAGATTGGGGGAACTGTCCTAGATGTCATAAGCTTTTAGCTCCAGTTCCCTCCCACTCCTCCATTTTTAAACTGATCCTTTCATTGCATGGCTCAACTGCCCTCAACTGTAGACTTAATTGCTGGATTCACATAATGTGTCCAACATCCTGTTCCTTTAGAGCTGCTCATAGAAAACAGTGGAAGAAGTCAGGATTTGAGTGTAGCTGTGGCTAGGCAACAATGTATACAATCTTTCCCCAACTAAAAGGAGTAGTAAAGATAGGAGTTCCTGTTTGGGCATTCAGTGTATCCTGGACATTCCCTCTCCTGACAATGAGATGAATTACTCGAATATTTCTTACCTCTATGCCCTCAACATTGGAAACTTACCAGACTTCTCCTCTATATTTCATTTAATTTATGAACTTATATGCTTCTATACTTCCATATGCTTCTATACTTGGAAGGCCTTCAAGTATGCAGAAACTACTTCCTTATTTCTGGGTGGCCCTGTTTTACTTCCAAACAGATCATCACTTATTCACTCAAGTTCACCATTAGAAGGAATGATATCATTTGGTTGCTTGCCACTAGCCCTTCACTCAGAGGCATAGAATGTTTGTGAGTCATTCACTATAGTAAGTCGACAATCATAAGAGGATCACATTCTGTCACTTTCAGCCAGCATGGTTTTTCCTCTGCCCACAGCATTCCTTTCTGTGAGACAAAGTTGGACGTAACTAGCAATAATTAACGAGTTTACAGTGGCAGAGGTTTGATGTCAACCAGACTGACCTGCCATCTCGGTGAGCTGCTCCTCCTTCTGTCACCGTCTTGACAAAGATGCCAAGTTTTTCTAGGCCCATATCAGCCCCTGCTCCCATCCCGATAATACTTATCCCGAGACCCTCTGAATCTGCAAGAGAGAGACGAAAAGGTACACTTTCATTAAAATATGAGGTGCCAAGGGTGGAAGTTACCAGAATCTGATAATGGATTCTGCATTTGGAATCTGGTAGTGCGGTTTTTCTCCAGGGAACCCCACATAGTTCTTGGAAGATAAATGTGTTCTCAGTTTCCAGCCCCAGGGGGCAGAAAGAGAGCACCTGAAAGCAGGTGAGGACTGTTTATATCAGGACAATATGGAGAGGACAGATGGCAGGAAAGCAACTGCAGTGTGTCTGTGTGCAAAAGGGAAAGAATGCAAGTGTCCAAAAAGAAAAAGAGAAGTGTTTTGGGAGGGAAGTAAGAGCAAATCCAGTGTTCATTCATTTTAAATCCCATCCTTCACTAAAGTCACAGGGCAGGTTACAGCATCGGATAGCATATGCAATAAATATGATAGATAACCACAGAAAGAAGTCAATAAAAACTCACAATCACAATGTTTCTCATATCGTAGATGTGAATTGTTAACAAGGAAAACAAGGGTTGAAATTACTCTGCTCATGCTGAAATTTAAGTGGATGTCCACAGTGCATTCACAACATGGATTGGACCACAGGCAAAAAGATCCACACATTAAATGAGCCAATCTGGGCATATCAGATAGGAGCCAATGAGGCATCAATGCTTCACATCTTAGGATGGGATGGGGAACCTTTATCTCCTCCCCCTCCCCCAACTGCTGCGGGTCAACTTTGACATGTGGGCACTGTCAAATTTGACCTGAGTGTGGGAAGGGAAGACAGAAACCAGTGAAGCAAAATCAAGCAGGATTGAACTCTCCACTTATCAGCTGATATGTGAAGACTTCAGTCCTGCTCTCTGCAGCAGTCTGCTTCATTGGCACATTCTCCAGACATGATGAAGTAGCATCAAGCAGGATTGAACTTTCTGCTCATCAGAGCAGGACTGAACTCTGCTCATCAGCAGATGAGCAGAGAATCCTGCTCTCTGCAGAGATCATCAGCTGATGAACAGTGGGATAAGTTCTGCTGTTTTGGCTGTGCACGCTTCTCCCTGCAGGACAGAGAATGATTTAACCCCTGCCCAGCCCATCAGCTGATGAGCAAGGGGTTCTATCCTGCTACTCTGGCTTTGTGTGTGAGTGACACAGATGAACACTGACCATCAGCTGACATCACCCACCAATGGAGTGAAGTCAGCTGAGTGGCAGGTAGGCATCATTTTGGAAAAATGGCCAGAAGTGGATCCCCTGTCAGGCCAAGACTGACTCCGGGGCCAGAGGCTCCCTACCAGTTTTAGGATTATCCTAAGGCTAATCCTTGGTGATGGTTGTATATCTCCTTAGTAGCATATTTTCCTTGCTTCTAACCCTCCCAGAAGAAATGGGGTGAGAGAACAGCAACAGGGCAAGGTGGCCAAAGGAAGTGGGAGTAACATGAACCAGGCTCTAAATATGATCCTCCAGAGGAAAAAAGCTAGGATTATGTACCCCAGTTCTTAAAACGTATGTGAACAGAACAGGGGTAAGGGAACATCTTCCTGAATAAACCCTTCCAAAATGCCTAATGCCTTTACTCATGTGAATGTAGCTACTATAGAGCTGGAACTTAATTGGGACCTAATAGATATTCTGGTTACATCCACATCATCCATTTAAAATACCTGGTTTCCCCCAAAGGATCCTGGGAACATTAGTTTGTTAAGAGTGCTGGGAATTATAGCTCTGTGAGAGGAAAACTACAGTTTCCAGGATTTTTGGGGGGAAGCCATGGGCTTTAAATGTGTAACAACAATAACAATAAATGGTGTGGATGTGACCTTCCTGTAGCAATTTCCAGAGGGGTAGCTGTGTTAGTCTGTTTTAGCAAAAACAACGGAGAGACTCCTGTTTGCCCCAGAGGTATGCTTACATCAACTAGAAACTAAGCCTTTAGTTTTGCGGCTCCATCATTATGGAATCAGCTCCCAGCTTTATACATTCAGCTCCCAATCGAACTTAACCAAGCACCTAGCATTTTTGCTTTTAGGCACCTACTGGAGAGTTATCTTTTTAAGAGGGCTTTCCCTGAAGTGTGTCTCAGCCATTTTATAATGTATACTAAATGGAATCTGTGTTTTTAAGATCTTTTTATCAGATTGTTATGTATATGTTTATTTTTATTATGTATTTTGATTGTTTTTAAAAAATGTTTCTGTTGTATATACTGTGTCAAAAACACTTATTGGGAAGCAATCAATCAATCAATCAATGGTGGGGAATGTAAAGGTTGGTGTTAATGACAATGGAAAGCAAAAATACACTTTGTGACAACTTAAGTAGAACATAAATGTATGCAACATTATTCTTCTTAGCAGCAGTAATTGGTGATAACGCAGTCATCTTAGCATTGCTGGGTGAAGCGGCAATACAATCTGACCTTAAAGGTATGTAAAATGAATACAGTGACCCTTCACAGTAGCAGTGATGGCTGATAACAGAATCGTCTTAGCATTGCTTAGCAAATTAACACCTGCAGTGGGACAGGAAACAATTGTCTCTATTCAGGCCCAAATGAACAGAACTGAATGTTTTGCTAAGTTGCAATTCAGTGGCAAGGCAGATGCCAATGCATCCTTCTCTTGAAAATCTCTGACAAAGCCTCTCTGGGTGACTTTTCCCCCCATTCTGTAAGGGATTTCTTATTTCCCAAACATTCCCCAGACGGCTGGATCAAAGCATAAGGTCCCACCTCCACTCCAGAAGAGGATTTCTTTTACCTCTAATAGGTGCCACCATCATGAGAAGACATGATTCACTAGAAAAGACAATAATGATGGGAAAAACAGAAGGGAGTAGAAAAAGAGGAAGGCCAAACAAGAGATGGATTGATTCCATAAAGGAAGCCACAGACCTGAACTTATAAGATCTGAACAGGGTGGTTCATGACAGGTGCTCTTGGAGGTCACTGATTCATAGGATCGCCATAAGTCGTAATCGACTTGAAGGCACATAACAACAACAGGTGCCACATTTCTTCACTCCTACAATTACCTTTATCCAGTTCCACAGGAAAGAGGTCTAGCCTCTCCACCCGCTTTTCAAGTTCATATTCTGCTGAGGCAGCCATGGGATCAACATCTTCATTCCGCCGGTCATATTCCTCATTAGAGTAGGTGCTGAAAACCTGGATAGGAAAAAAAGAAATAATGAATATCAGTGATATGAACAGGGCCTGATCTGAGCCAAGCCTTAGCCTGGAAAATGTTTTCAATTACAAGGCCCACACTGGAACATGTCATTCAGTGCATCTGAGAATATGTAGAGTGCCCTTCCTTCACCGAGTAGCCACAAACCAATGTTGAACTTGTGACTCCCTGACAAGGGTGGTAGAATCCCTTGACTTCCGGGAAGGGTGACTTAGCCTGTGCCTGCTTTTGAGACGGGCTCCTGCCTCAAAAGAAGCTTATTCAGATATATCAGTCAGTTTTTTCTTTTTTTTTTGACTGATTAAACTTCTCCCGGGTAGGGAGAAACGAAGAGATTAACCTCAAAGCCTATTTTTGTTGGGACGACCAGATCTCATTAATTTATGGGACGAGGTCCAGCCGACGAAGGTGGAACGGATTTTTAACAGCAAGCTCTATCTGATAAAGCGAACGTTCACCTTATCTTCTAAGAGAGAACGCACTAACAGGCAAGCACCCTTCTTTCTATATTTTTCTTTTACTTGACTTAAATTGTTGCTGTTTAAAAGAGATTTGCCAGATTGATCGGTTTTTGACATCTCACTGGGGAGCCATAACTTCTCTCTGCTACGCACTAATTAATAGCTTATCTCTGTTTTTGTTGCAAAAAGCTGTCCTGGATTTGCATTCTAAAGATATACACAGAAGAGGGATTTCTATTCCAGATTTTTATTTTGAAAAATATTATACTGTTTTGAGACTACTCTCTTTTTGGTCTATTTTATTTTGACGAATCTGTTTCTTGACGATTGCCATTAATTGTTTCGATCCTGGGAACTGCATTTTGTTTACTTAACTATTGGAGAGATAAGGCTGTCTGCTCTGTTTATACTGTGATGTCACCAAGTTTGGAGTATTAACCCAATTGTTGCTGAAATAAGAAGTGGTTTTCCTATATTTTTCTTTTAAAATGGCAATTAAGAAAGTGGCTGAAAATCTGGAAATAACTATGTTTCAGAAAATAATGGATGAGATTGAGATAATGAAAATTGAATTGAGTAAAATGAAGCAGGAGATTAAAGATATAAGGGTCCCTGTGAGAGAGGTGACCCTGGAAGGGGTCCCTGTGAGAGAGGAGACCCCGGAGATTGGAACAGGGGTCCCTGTGAGAGAGGTGACCCTGGAGACTGGAATAGGGGTCCCTGTGAGAGAGGAGATCCCGGAGATTGGAACCAACGTGGAACAGGAACAAGATTTGGAGTCTATGGACTTTAGAAATAAAATCTATTGTTTGGAACTCAATGTTATCTCTGAAGAAATGAATGAAGATTCTAGAGATAAAGTTATCAATGGCATGGATAATCTTCTGGACTGGAATGATGTGATGGAGCCCAATATAGAGAAAATCTATGGAATTAACTGCAGCCATGTGACAATGGAAAAACTTTTAAGAGATGACCCAGTGTATTTTGAAAAAAAGAACAGAGATATGATTTTACAGCAGTATTTCAGCAACCTATTCAGAATGGATGGCAAGAAAATATTTGGGATAGAGGTAATTCCCATCAGACTCTTATTATATGACTATGGCTTTGACAGCAAGATTATTATGGAATACTGATAATGGAAGATTGGATATTGAAATTACTGGACTTAACAAGACTACTGAAGATGGAAGATGGAAAATGGAACTAATAGAGATAATAGAACAATGGCTACTGAAATTACTGAACCTAACAGATTCTGATGTGATGGATTAATTGAAATGTTTATTTTGACTATGGTTATGACAATAAGATTATCATAATTAGTAATGAGATGGATTAATCGATATGCTTATCTGGAAAAAAAAAATTGATAGATATATTTCTTAAAGAATTGAAACCTCTCTTTGACTTTTTGTGGAAAGAATAAAGTAATGTTTATGAGATTTGATGATTAAGTAAGATAACTACTGGAGGAAAGTGATTTTATAATATGACTTAAGAGACAGGATTGTTATATATTATAGACTTATAACTGATTTGATCTTTGACAAATGGGAAGTCAATATTTTACTCTTTATTTTTTATTTTTGTTTTTTTTTTCTTTTTTTCTTTTTGTTTAACTATTTTTGATTTTGTTTTTTGTCTTTGAATGTTTTATGATTTTGTCTTGTATGTTTTATGAAAATCTGAATAAAAATTATTGAAAAAAAAAAAAAAAAGGGTGGTAGAATCCCAAACAGCTGGTTGCCTGGAACTAAAGCCTGAAGATTTGACACTGTACACCTAGGAAAATGATTCCCTCCTCACGCCAAGACAGATATGTCTAAAATGAGTAAAAACATTTTAAAACATCATAAAACAGACATTAAAATACATTAAAACAAAATAACTTTAAAAGCATTTTTTAAAAAAGCTTTGAAGACTTTTTTTTAAAAAGGTTAAGAAACTTTTTTTTTAAAGCATATTAAAAAGCAATTCCAACACAGAAGCAGACTGGGATAAGGTCTCAACTTAAAAGGCTTGTTCTTGTTGAAAGAGGAAGGTTTTCAACAGGCGCCAAAAAGACAACAGAGATGGTATTGGGCAGGGCCAAAGCCTGACATGGGCAGAGCAAAAACATAGACATGTCCAGTTTTCTCTCTCTCACCCCCCCACATCATACACCACATTTGCACACACATGTACATGCATACACACACACTGTGTGCTATGAAAGGGGGGGCCCTGTTTCAGCTTAACTGCCTCAGTTTCGTGCTAAGAAAGGGAAGCACCTTTCTCAATGCACAGAGAGGAAACATGAGCTTGGAGATGCAGGAAGAGATCGCAGGAAGGGAAAATTAGACACTGAACAATGGAGAGGGGGCTGATTTTGGTGTACTTTGGATGGGACGAGGTGAGAGTCCCTAGTGACAGCTCAAACAAAGAGTGTTTAAAATCCTCTGCCAAGTCTTTCTTAGAGTAGATGGATCACCTTGATAACATACTCAGTGAGCAAGGGCTTACTGTTAAAGATGCTTAGAGGCCCTCAACCAGTGTGAGGGGTTGATTTTTACTTCTGCCACTCATATGGCCAATTCTGGTTTTTATTTCTTTCCTCATAAATCAGAATCCACATTTAGATATCCTTATTCTTCAGCAGACAATCCTAATTGCTGGGATGAACTTGTAATAGAGCTGTTAAGCTTTAAACCTTTCCCCCATCATTTTACAATTGATACGATTGTTTGTTTTTATTGTAAGCTGCCTTCTGGGTCTGTCATACCAAAAGTGCCAGTATGCATTTAAGCAAAAAGACCTTGCCTTCTTTGAGAGATACCAGATAAATTGAGCTAATCAGATTCAAAATGGTACATTGATGTAGCAAAGTGACTAGTTGCTTGGACACAAAGTGAACAGCTATTCAGGCACCATGGGACTTACTTCTGGTCAAACATGCCTATGATTATGCTGTGAATGCCATAGATATGTGGGTGAGGCCAGGACTCATATGGTCCTGGATGCAATCCAGATGGCATACATTTCCTAGCACATGCTAAGCCACACACTCACTATTATGCATGATGTGTCAAGAGTATTCAAATTATCAGTCACCTTTCAAGTCACAGCCCATGGACTTTATTTCAATTACCACAGCAGCATTAGAATCCCCCTTCCCAGTTGTAACAAAAGTTTTAGCACATTTCTCTCCCCACTGCTGTATTCCCTAGCTGTTCCCCACATCCTCATCCCTGACATCATCTCCACCCAACACCTCTATCATTTCTGCCTGACGTAGGTGGCAAACCCACTATGTATGCTTTTAGCAAATTGGTGGCATTAAATGCATCTAACCATTAATAACAGCAGTAGGTTTTTCCCCTCTGATATTTCTGACAATTTGTAGTTCCTTAGAAAGGAACTTTGTCAACCCATCTGGGCCACGGTCCAATCCAATTAATGGCCAGCCCTCACATGTTGTGTGGGAGAGGGTAGGTGTCCAATACCAAAGTCACAAGGCCTCACTCATAGGCATCCACAGGAATTCTTCCTTGGGCCTGGGGGGTGGGGAGAGCAAAGTAAATACTCTGTATAATAAGTACATAGCTAGCATCAGGTAACAGATTTACCACTTTTGGTAGATATGGTGACTGAACAGCAATGAGGCCTGGCCTCTGAGAAATGCGTATGCTAAGTCAAGCCTTCCATAGTTGTTGTTGTTGTTGTTGTTATTATTATTAAATTTATTAGTCACTTCATAAAAATGAACCCAAAGTGACATGCAATAAAAAGATCAAAACCAATATAAAACTAACACAAATAAAAAGTTAAAAAACACAATACATGGATAAGATGGTAGAACAGGCCACCCCCCCCCAAGAGGCTACAACATCAAAAGCTCTCCAAAAACCCTCCAAAAATTAAGAGCCAAATACCTGGGAGAAGAGGAATGTTTTTGCCTGGTGCCTATAGATAATGATAGCGCCAGGCATGCCTCTCTGGGGAGAGCATTCCATACGCAGGAGGCCACCACTCAGAAGGCCCATTCTCCTGTCACTATCCTCTGTACTTCCCTTGGAGGAGGCACACAAAGAAGGGCCTCAGATGATGAATGCAGGGTCCAGGTTGGTTCATATGGGGAGAGGCAGTCCTTGAGGTATTGGGGTCCTGAGCTGTATAAGGCTTATAGGTCAAAACGAGCCCGGAAACTAATTGGTAGCCAGTACAGTTGTGCCAGAATTGGTGTTGTGTGCTCAGACCATCTTGCCCTGGTGAGCAATCTGGCTGCTGAATTCTGCACCAGCTGCAGTTTCCAAACTGTCTTCAAAGGCAGCCCTACCTATAACACATTGCAGTTACCTAACCTAGAGGTTACCAGAGCATAGACAACAGAATGGGTAGACCTGGCATCTAGATGACATTTTTCACCCACAACTGAAATTCTCATTCTTTCAGCCATAGTTCCATCCCCTGCAATAGGAGTATCATAACAATGGGCTCTATCTGCACTGACATTGGCATGGTAATTTTTTTAAAGTTTACAAGCTAAAAAATAAAATGACATTAAACCACTGTTTTTTAGTATTAAATTAAACTTGGGTTAGAAAAATTGGGAACACCTGTCTGCTGCTTCCTTTTGATTTTTGGTAGACAGACTACTGCCCAGTCACAGCTAAACTACAATCCTGGATATCTGAATTGTTTTTTGTGGGGCAGCAATCACTATTATACCAGGGAAGACTTAAAAATGAACCAAGAAGTCCTTTCTAGCCTTTTCCTTGTTTTATTGACTAGACTGGCTTTCCTAAATGTCAGTCATAACAATGACTTCATTCATTGGCTAAAAACAAAGAAAGGCTAGAGCTGGTTTCTTACCAAATGAATGAGCAAAATGAGTCCAACTTTTTACCCCATTTCTCAGGTTGTATAAGGACTAGAGACTTGCTTTTTATATTTAAGAAAGCTGGGAATCTAAGAATTATGGTTTATTTCCCCTGCAGACACCCATGGTCTCTCTCATGAGTGGGAGCCACTGGTTCCTCCTTTGCCCTTTGAATGGACAAGACTTCAGTTACCAAAAAGCCTCATGTAATCATGAATAAGTGATAAGGTATCTCCTCTCTTGTTTTGCCATGGCACATCACCTGTAATTACAATGCTAAATTAACTGATGGCATCACTTCCTCAGCATCTCTGTGGCTGTCTTATGTGTGTTGCCTAATGGTTGGCAGCTGAGCATGGAGGTACGGAAGCCACTCCAACCGCTGGTGAGAATCCTTCTGGATGACTACAATGGGGATTTTCCCTATGGCCCATTTTTGTTGTTTCAGTGCATTAGAAACATGGAACAAATGAAGATCTCACCTGGTATAGTATGTAGGTCATTCTGTGTAGACCATGGATTGCCAACTCAGTGCCCATGAGCACCAATGTGCCTGTCACTGTCTCCTATGGCACCTGCAAATGTTCTCAGTAAATATTCTCTCAAAAATCCACAACGCATTGTAATATTGATGATATAAAATAGAGGGATGTATAGACTAATAAATCAGCAAAACTGATTTCTGCTCAAATAAGGGAACATACCGTTAAAGTATGTCCTAGATGGTATAGAACCTGGTTCAGATCTCTTGCATGACATCTAATCTCACTCCTGGCTGCTGGCCAGGCTGTGATAATAGGGGCACGCCCTGCCACTTATGGTGGGAATGTCCACTGGCAGAAGAGTTTTGGTCTGATGCCTATAAGGAAATTACCAGTATTAAAGAATTTATACAGGTTATGCCAGAATTATCATTATTGTCCATATTTCAGGATTTGAACGTGGATAATAAAGCTAGGAGCTTTTGATTTGGAAAATGGAAATCTTTGAAGGTCTTAAATTTACCCTTATGGTATAAGAACTCATGGACTATTGCTCTCTCTGAGAAATTACACAAGAGTCTTACAAAGAAAGGAAACATCACAGAACCTTTTACGTAGTTTGGTGGAACTTTATTGCATACTGTATGTCAATAGCAACAATCTACAGTACTGATTTTCAGCTGTATGTCTTAAGATTTGGAATGCATAATTATGTCCTCAGTCTTTTGTGCTTTGATTACCTATGCTTGTCTTTTTCTATGTATATGTTACTTTTGAAGTGCATTTCCTATTTATATTGTCCCCTGGGATTCTTGTCGTATTATTTGACCTTTGTATTTTTTTTTCTTTCTGTGTAGTAAAAAACCTAATTTAAAAAATCCACATGAGACTGTTTGCTCTTCTTGCTTGGCATCTCCTATATTGAACACACCCTCTTAAACACGTCCGTTCTACCTTCTGTTCTGAACAGAGGAGAGGTGCAAAGAGTTTCTCTCTCTGAGTGAGTACGCAGTGGGTTTTTTCCACTGATGTCATATGCCCGCACCATTTTGTTGTCCTCTCTCTTTTTCTGCTTTTTTAGATGTAGCAGCCACTTCGTGTTATGCTACTCTCCTACGGCAGCCATTTCGTAATTACTGCCCATGAGACTTGCTCAAAATTCTAAATGTGCCCTCTGACCCAAAAAGGTGGGCAACACCTGTCCTCTTCAGGCATTACAAGAAGGAGTGAAGTAAATGTGGGGATGAGTGTATTAGCTCCACCCATCATCATTGTTCCAGTCGCCCTCCAAGTCATGTAGCATGATTTTTCATGGGAACTCCCATGAGTACAGAAGGTTCCCGGCTGCTGGCATTCACACTCCATGAACTGGAAGGTGACTGTAATGGCAATGGTGTGTGTGTATGTCTGTGTGCAGCATGCATGTTCGCCTCCGCTGTCTCCTCACATGTTTATGCCACTCCTTATTGTAATGCCCAAATAAACTTAAATCACCCATGTTGAACCTGCCCTCCCAGTCTGCTAAGTGGAAGAATGGTGATTCCTGTATCAGCTTTGGATGGGTGCTTGTGTGATGATAGAATCTGATATGATGGATTAGCTGGGGGAAACTCCAGAGCTATATAAGGCCCACTGTGTCCAATCAAGCCTCTGCTGCTTCCCTTCCCTCTCTTCCTACAGCCATTGCCCCAGCACTTTGCTGCTCCAGAGGGCTACTAGTGCACCAGTCTTGGCTTCCACCTGCACATAAGTCAGTAAGTCAGGGACAGGGAGCCTATGGCCCTCTGGATGTGCTGTGCTCCAACTCCCATCTGTCCCAGCCAGCATGGCCAAGGTTGAGGGACAGGGTTGCCAGGACAGAAGCATCCCAAACCCTGAGATTTCAGGGGCGGGTCCTAGTGATGTCACGGGGGCAGGTCATAGTGATGTCACAGGGGCTTGCCCTAGTGATGTCATAAAGCATCATACATTAAGCATCAACCACAGTTGCTTGCAGCACACAATTCAAACAAAAACATTTCTCTGATTGGAGATTAAGGTAGAAATCTTAGCTAAAAGAGCCTGAGTAGGGAACATTTAATCTAGCCTACTTGCTTCTTGCAAGAAGGGTTTAAGTGCCCTCAGATGAACGCAGTCACCAGAAGGCCATTGTAGGAAGAAAGGAGCCTACGGTTGTGGAGATGTTAGATAGGAGCACTCAGGAGTAAAGATGGATGCCCTTGAAGGCTGCAATTCTAAACACACCTACTAAGCCCCACAGAACTCAAGAGGACTTACTTCTGAGTAGATATGGTTTAGATTATGCTGTTGGTAAAGCTTGACTAGGGATCCTCTACAAAGATATTCATATCCAAGCAGGATTGGCAACCCCCTGCTTGGGATGCCCTGCCTGTACCTTTTAACATGGCTGCTCCAAAACGTCTTTGCAGATTTGACTCTTCACTTCAGAAAGAGGTTTGAGAAATGAATAAGAGTAAGAAGATTCTCTACCCTTTTCTGTCTACCTTGTGGACTGGTATAAACTCACTTTGACAGCCAACCAGTGAATAACTGAAAGAGAGAAAACACACATGGTTTGATCTATCTTCACAGACAGCAACTTGGGAACAACAGCAATTGCAGCCATACTTCCCAGTATATGAATTCTCTTTTACCACTACTGGGCAAGAAACAAACCGTCATGCAACCAACAAGGTGCATCAACAGTGGGTTTAAGGGGGTTGGGTTGAGCGCATGGAACCACTGTTGTTGCTTCTATGGATGTAAGGGAGTGAGGTTAAAGGTAAATGAAATGCAAATAGAAAAACAAAAAGAAAGTGATGATTTCCTAAATGCAATACCATACCAACCGCATCAAAATTCCTATGAGTAAGACAGAAAACTCAGCATCCCAGTCAGGACTCCTAACCAAAAACCAAAACTAAAAACATTCTGGCAGCCAGTCAGCCAAGGTTCACAGAAATCCCCATGCAGCACAACCTGACCCTGTGGCTGCAGTTAGTGCAGATTGCTATGGCACGATTGCTGACACGAGACCCTATCAGCACATAATACCTCTGCTCTGAAATCTTCACTAGTTAATTTGCTACCAGGCCAAGTTCAAGGTGTGCTTTCCATGTTACGGGTGCCACATAGTACTTGTTCTGCTCTTGTAAGAAATCAGTTCTTTAGTGTACAGCACCTACGTTTTGGAACCCCCTGCCTATTGACATTAGGCAGACACCTTAATTGTACTCTTTTCAGCACTTGCTAAAAACATTTTTGTTTAGGCAAGACTACCTAGGCAGGTAGAAGCTATTGCGTTTTTTTCCTGTTTTTAACTCATGGTTGGTTTTATTATTTTGAATGTTTTTAAATACCTGTCTTTAACTGTTTTTGTCAATATTTTATTGTTTTATTTCCTTTTGTAAACCACTTTGAGAATTTTTACAATAAATTGGTATATAAATGTTGTAAATATAAAGGTTGTAAATAAATACGTAAATAACTTTTGGAGTCACTGTGGCCCTTGGGTCTTTTTCCACTTTTAGGAACAAAGGCATCTACATTATACCGACTCAGGCCATTTGGTACCATTTAGCTCAGTACTGATATGGATTAGCACTGGCTCTCCAGGATTCCAGGCAATAGTCTTTTCTAGAAATTGAATTTTGGACCTTTGCATGCAAAGCATATGCCCTTCCCCTGAGCTACAGCCCTTCCCCTGTTTAAAGTATCTTTTGAAATTGTTCTTTTCAATTCACTAATGAATGCACAGCATACCCAGGGCAGTCCACATCATTCATTTAAAGAACATTAAACACACATTTGAAGCACATGAATCCCACCACAGAATCATGGGAACGGTAGTTTGTTAAGGGTAGTGGGAACAATAACTGTGAGGGGGAAACTACACTTCCCAGGATTCTTTAGGGGAAGTCATGCACTTTAAATGCGAGTTGGATGCGCTTTAAATCTATTGTGTGGATCTACTTAATAAACACTGCCTGCATGTAAATCGTTTTAATTAATTTTTTTAAATGGAAATGAACTATAACGTTTACTGGGTGACCATGGGCTACTCACCATCTCTCAGCCTAATCTGCCCCTCAGGATGAAAATAACAGAGGGGAACCATGACCACCAAAGGAAAAAGGGCACACTTAAAATGTAGAGGAAGTAATAATGTACAGCCATAGTGTGAAATCAAATACTTATCAGGACATAGTATGAAGTAATATTTATATAAGCATGACTGTCAAAGATGTTTATTATTTACACAACCTGTAAATTTATTTGTAGTGCAATCCTATGATCGTTTACTCAGAAGCAAGTCCCAATGTATTCAATGGGACTTACTCAAACAGGGAAGCATGCACAGAACTGCAGCCTCAAGTGATAAGGATCACTCATACAACCCAAAATTCAAAATCATGCCATTTTAAGCTGTTTTGCATTTATACTTTTTATGGTCATTGGATTTTAAAGGGATTTATTTCCAGTCGGCAATCCAACCTCACAGGGTTGTTGGGAAGACTCCATAAACACACACACACACTGGAGATATAAAAATACATACAGTAGGGCCCCACTTTACAGCGCTTCGCTTTACAGCGCTTCACTAATGCAGTGGTCTCAATTAGATGCAATTAGACTAAAGCCCCACTCATATGGTGCTTGTTCCACTTTTATGGCGGTTTTCAGGCGTTGCACACCATTCTGTTCAATGAGTTCCGCTTTACAGCAGTTTTCGCTTTACAGCGGGGGTCCAGAACATAACCCGCCGTATGAGTGGGGCCCTACTGGTACACCCCATATAATAGTTTATTGTCAATACCAGTTGGTCACTGCAGAACATTTTTTTAAAATAACATCAGTATTAGTTGCCTACATAATAAAAGTGATACTTATGTAAGCCCTGTTTAATAGCTTTAAAAATAGGACTGGAGGGAAAGATAAAGATTTACAACACAAGTACAATCTTTGCTATGTTCACTGAAAAGTCCCATTCATTTACAGCACAATCCTAACCATGTCTACTCAAAAGTAAATCCTTTGAATTCAATGGGGTTTACTCCCGGTATGTAGGGATAGCATTGCAGCTTTACTCCCAGAAAAGCAAGTATTAGTTTAAAGCTTTGTATTGGGAAGGTTTTCAAAACATTGTCCTCTTCAACAGCCCAGGAAAATTTAACTTGTTTGACTCCTGCACACAAGAGAAAAAAAGACTCGGTACTGCTGAAAGCTATATGCTTACTTAATTTATGAGATTTTCAGATAAACAGGGAAAAAACAACAGTTTACTACCTTTGCAATGGGGTCTAGGTATTGCCTAGAGGCCCAGAAATCTTGTCAATCACAACCCTGACTTCACTTATTGGCTACAAACCTGAAAGGGCGGGGTTAGACCAGCCAGCTAAGAGATCATTTCACAGAAGTTGTGGAAGGGCGGCCGACGTTTTGGTGTATATCTCAAGAACCAGATCACCTAGAAGCATAACTTGTTTTAATGAAAGCTGAGAATCCGGAGATTAAGGTGACTCACCCGGAGACCCAGAGAGGACCACAAAAATCCGGAGCCTCCAAGCGAAAACTGGACATCTGGCAACGCTAGTGAAGGATGATGGGAGCTGTAATCCAGCAACGTCTGGAGAGCACCAGGTCCTCAATTCCTGCTGTAAGTCCTCTTGTTTCCCCGATTGTCCTCTTTCAGGTTTATTCCAAGACATTTTATTCCCTGTTCCACACACAGAGAGCCCAGCTGGACTGGCAGCTGAACTTACTTCAGTTGAACCTTTCGTCAACATTGGTGACAAGACGAGTCACTCCACTGCACCTGAGGGCAACAGTCTACCTTAGGAGATACAGGACAAGTCACTTGGCAATAGGGATGGGAGCGAATTTTGATTCAGTTCTCATTTCAAGCCAAATCTATCCAATTCACACTTTCCAAAACAATATGAGAACTGAAACACAGCCATCTTTGGAAATCTGCACTTACTTGAATTCTGCGATGCAGTTCGCCAACCAAACAATTTTTATAAAAATGTACATTAGGGGAAAGTGTGCATAAAAATGAATATATGAATGAAAATAACATGCAAAATGCATTTTGTGATGAGAAAAGGCTTGCAAAAATGTATACATTAGTCACAACTGCCTGCAAAATATGTTTATTAGGAGAAGTTCACACTAAAATGCTGGAGCATTTTTGTGAGAATTTTTTAAAAAAATCACAAATTGCTGCAGTATGTGGAGAACTTAATGTTAAGTTCAAGATTGGAAAAATGAGAAACTGAGGGAACCCAAACTGACGGATCTTGCCATCCCTAGTTGACACACACAGCTCTGCCTCCAACACTTTACCTCCACTCCCTGATCCCCAGTATCCCTCACCTGAGGCAGTGGTTTCACTCTGCCTAGTGGTAGAGCTGGCCCAAATCTCTCATGCCTTTGTTCACCCTTTCTGCCTTCCCTTCCTAGACAAAAGGATAAATTCTCTCTCTGCCTTCACTTTTCTTGCTTGCTTCCTTGTCTCTCACTTATAGTTTTCATTCTCCATGGAAGTCCACCTCTCCCCTCCCCCCCAAACATTTGAGCCCTCCAAAAGCCATCCCCATATGTACCCTTCCCCACTTAGGAGAATCACTCCCACCCCTCTCCAACTTCCTTGCCATCTCTCCCTCCTACTCACCCCCCCAGTGTTGATATGAGCAGACTCAATCCACTTCCGCCCCCACCCTCTGCCTCTCACACTTGCTCTATCCTGTAATCAAGCCACGCAGGCTGTCAGAGCCAGAGAAACAAAGCAGGAAAACACCCACCACCACCACGACGCAATCCATGACAGCATTAATTAAGCTGCCAGGGTAGCCGTTCGCCTGCTTCTGCCTTGCCCTTTCGATGCACATTTCAACCACCTGCGAGGCCTGGTTAAGAAACTGGGGTGGGGCGATTCCCTACACGCTCAGTCCCATCTAAGGATGTATACTGAATATATGATGGGAGGAAACAGACACTTTTTGAACTTGTGTGTGGGAAGAAAATAGAAGTTGGGAATAATTATGATCCCCTCCCCTCCCCCACATTTATTTATTAAAACTCTCATCAGATCCTTTGGACTTAGAAATATCACACAAAACATACCTCCCTTGAGATGATAATACAACTGTGGGGGAGGGGGATGCAGCTGGGACATAAACATATTTAGGTACCTTCATGGAATTCCCCCTAAGATTTCTTATTTTTTCTTAAGAGACTGTGGGGTTTTTTTAAAAAAAAATCCTTCCAGTAATTTTCCTCTCCACTCACTTATCTTGCCTAGACACAGGTGGTCAGGAAGGAATTTCCCCCCTAGTCAGAATGGATAATAGTGACAGTGATTTTTTTTAAAAATCTTCCATTCTCTGATAATACATGGCTGGGCTCATTTACATGAACAATCTCCTCACAGTCTGAAGTTGAGATGGGGTAGAATATCTGCTAAATCGGACTTAACACCAGATTTCAACATAATCTGACAATCTGCTATCTTTTTGAACCGGCATGGATCTTTTGCAGCAGGTTGCGGCTGTCAGCATGTTTTTTTAAAAAATCCACTCTGAAATTTACGTTATTGTCTTCGTAATTGGCTTTCCTCTAAGGTGATGCATTCTTAACTGCTGTCTAGGTGATAAAGATCACCATTTACATCCATTAACCTCCCTCCAATTTTAGGCAATTATCTGCCTAATTGATATGTAAATAGAAAAAAAGGTGGAACAGCATAAGCATTTTCATAAACATCTTCATTAAAAATATGTGGGGTTTTGCTTAAAAAAATAAACAGATTGGCAATTGCAAATGCAAACGGGAACAAATAAAGGGTAGATTGGCAATGAAAGCCAGACCCTCGGAATTCAAGCTGATTGGAACTAGGCAGCAAACCATCCTTAATCTGAGGACATCATGGCTGCATTCAGACATAGGGTTTATTGCATTATTTTTCCTGATTATGATGCTAGCATTTCTGTCCCAATTTCTAATGTCTCTTTCACACTGCAGTACCTGTTGTATTATGAAATGGTGTTTTTTTAATCAATATACTGCCATGTTCTGCTAAATTTCATTCACACCAGTGGGCATGGTGTGACACACCAGTGTACATCACTGGATATGTTGCCACCCCCCACCCTTTACACCCATGAACACGCCTGTATGCTGGAATACTGCCTAAATTTCATTACACGAGTGGCAGTGGCATCATCCCAAGAAAACCACAGGAAAACTAAAATGCCAAATTCCTGTGATTTTCTGGGTTTCAAGGTTCATAAACTGATTTTTTCTGGGAACAGTTAACATGGAAATGAGCACTAAACTACTGCTATATTCTGCTAGATTTCCAGAAGTGGTTTATGTCATTTGAAAGATCAAATAAAGTGCAGAAATTATTAGGGAAGGAAAACAGAATAAAGTGCCATGTTGAATGCACCCCCTGAGGCAACACAGCTTATTTGCTGTCACCAGTGTGGTGCCCATGGATGCCAGGGTGCCCATCAGTACATCATATGGCATTTACTTAAGGTCCCAGATTGACCTAAATTTAGGGCTGAAATTTAGGGGCCCCTCCAAGTAAAAAGCATTTTCAGAGTTCAATGACAGGTCCCAGCCAGGCAAAAACACTCAAGGAGGACGTAAGGCAGATTGCTGGTGCGGAGGAGCTGTTCAATGCACGTAGCAGCAGCTCAATTCACTGAGCACAGGTATATGAATGGCTATTGTCCATGATACCTAAATGGAGCCTCTGGATCTAGAGGCAATCTACCTCTGAGGACCAGATGCTGGGCAGAAGCAGCAGCTTGCTGGTGGTGATCTCTGTGGTTTGTTTGGAAGCTTCCCAGAGGCTGGTTGCTATTGGAAACAGAATGCCGAACTAGATGGATCTGGTGCTAATCCAGCAAGGCAATTATGGAGTTCTTAACATTTACTGTATAGCTCAACCCCTAGACATAGCAGGAAATTGTCTGGCAAAGACGGCCCCATACCAGACCAAATGATTAGGCATTATTGCAGGCAGCTAAATTTGGAGAGATGTGGCCTCCATAGTCATGATATGGGAGGATTTTCATACGTGCCATGCACTCAATTTGAAAAGACTTGGTTGCTCTGTCATGATAGAACCTCTCTCCCCAAGGAGGTTCCCCAACACTGGAACACCTAGCAGAAACTGGTCAGTATTATAGACTCAAAGATCTGGAAGACAGTCTTCTCCGGCATACTCCCATCCCCTTAATAGCAGGCAGGTACCTTTGCTGTATTGTTTTCGGTGCCTGCCCAAACACTTCTTTGTTCAGGCAAGCCAACCCAGAAAAATAATTTTAATATATCATTTTAACATGTCATTTTATTATGTATAGTTGTTTTAAAACTGCTGGTTTAAATAATATTTTGTTGTATTGTGTGCCAACTTGTTTTTAGCATTTGATTTTTATCAGTAAATTTTAATGAATATTTTATAATTTATGCAAACTGCTTAGAGGTTTTTGTTGATTAAGTGGTATATAAATCTTGTTAAATATAAATAAGCAAATAAATCTTATCCTCCGCCCAGCAGCTCCCCCTCCTTATTTTATCTCACAACGGTCCCCATGAAGGTGTGCTAGGATCAGAGATAAGAGGGTAAGGTACCTGAAGAGTCAACAGCAAAAACATTGTGCCTGTTACAAATGGGCTGATGCTTCAACTCTGGCTATCTGAAGACATAAACATAAGAAGAGCCCTGCTGGATCAGGCCAAAGGCCCACTTAGTCCAGCATCCTGTTTTCACAGTGGCCAAACAAATGTCCACGAGCAGAACCGGAGTGCAATAGCACTCTCCCCATTGGCAATTCCCAGCAACTAGTACTCAGAAGCACACTGCCTCCGACAGAGGAGGCAGAACACAGCCATCATGGCTAGTAGCTTTATTAATTTGTCTAATCCTCTTTTAAAGCCATCCAGGTTGGTGGTCATCATCCATGACAGGCCTTGGGAAAGTCCTTGCCATCTCGGAGGTGGCTGCATAAGTAGGCAGATGTCCAAAAGCCCCTTGGGGTGCAAGAGGCCTGGCCTTTGTTGAATCCGGTCAGTCTAACTTGAAGCCATCTGGATTGTCCTCAGGGTCTACCTCTTGTCCTCCACCCGCACCCCAACAGCCAATTCCTCTTTCCTTTCCCTGGAGGAGCTAAGAATGAAACCAAGCTGTACCAAAAAACCCTGCCTACTCACAAGCTGCCAGTCCATGTGAACAAGTGTGCCAACCTTCCAAGCAGTGCATGACTCAGCAGGCACACATATGGTGGAACTCACGAATGCAAGTGAATTGAAGCCAGGACATCTGTAAAAATCCAGGCCAGGATTTCCGCCTAACTGCACTGAGACAGCAAAACAAAACCAGACCCTTCAAAAGAACCATCTTCACCACAGAGAAGTCCATCCAGAGCTTGACTTCTACATCACCCTGGAATGGACTCTGGATTCAAGGCCAAGAATCCATAACTTTAACCCTGTAACTTGTTTTCATTGCTGGGTATCATCCCTGGAACGTAAAGCTTCTGAACAGGGAGGTTTAATTTCACTATCCCTATGGCTAATAGCTAAGGGTGGACTAATCCGGTATGAAATAGTCTACCCTTTTATTAAACATATCTTAGCAATGACCTATCAATATAACCTATGGTTATATTGGACTACAGCTCCCATCATCCTTGACAATTGACTATGCTGGCTGAGGTGGATGCGAGCTGCAGAGCTGCAGGCCAGCCACATCAGGAGGGCCACTGGTTGCCCACCCCTGTCCTATGGCAACAAATTCCATAAATTAATTATGCCTCGAGCAAACAACTGTTTTCTTTTACTTGTCCTGAATCTACTGCCAATTAATTTCACTGGCTAATCCCAAATTTTAATTTCCATATCTAAAACAGAGGGAGAAAAGGGTCTCTCTCTACATACCATGTGACACCTCCAGCATGTTCCTCTTCTGTCACTTTTTTTCCTTCTAATCAGTTTTTCTTAAAGTGAAAAGCATTATTAACTTACAAAACTCTCTGAAGCAAAATGGGATGGAAGTCGCTGGTTTACATCAGGGCGGAGCAGATTTCAGGTTTGTCAGATCTTCGTTGTTTTCTACTAAAACCCCAATATCTACCAACTGGAACCAGGTGCAAAATACACAGGGTTGTATTAAACTCAGAGGAGACCCACTGAAATCAATGAACCCAAGTTAGGCCCTATCTGCACTATACATTTAAAGCAGTATCATACCACCTTAATTGTCAAAGCTTCTCTACAAAGCATTCTGGGAACTGTAGTTTGTTAAGGGTGCTGAGGATTGTTAGGATACCCCTATTCTCCTCACACAGATAAAATTTTCAAAGTTCCCTCGGAAGAGGGACTGACTTCCAAAACACTCTGGGAATTGTAGCTCTGTGGGGGGAATAGGGGTCTCCTAACAACTCTTAGCACCTTTAGCAAACTATAGTTCTCAATATCTTTTGGGGGGAAGCCAAGACTGTTTAAAGTGGTATGGTACTGCTTTAAATGTACAGTGCAGATGGGGCCTTCATCATGTCTCTTAACTTGAATGGGTCTTCTCTGAGTAGGATTAGCATTGAATACCACCTATCAGGGGAGGCTGGTGGCTCCATGTCAGCGGGGCAGTTGAATCCACTCTGGGTTTTAGTCCGAACTTTCAAGGAGCACCTTGGACAGCTCCTTGAAATTTTGGACTAAAGCCTAGAGCAGATTCCACTGCTCCACTGACATGGGGCCACCAGCCATCACTGCCACCCATAGTTAGAATTAAACAACTGCTGCCTCTGAGCACATGTTGAGCCTACCGGGTTTTTTTCCCCAGTACCAGAACTGAAAAGAGTTCACAATCCTTTCACACAAAAGTCTACTCTTGGTTAATTTTCTTCATTTCACTTTCCAAATTTAGGAGGAAAAAGTAGTTTTGTTCTTGTTGTTAAACAAGTTGGGAGTCAGAAACTCTTGCAGATCTACCACAAATCACCCAGTGACATACCAGTAAACACTGATCTACCTTTCTACAAATTGATGAATCTGTCAGTTTCAGTTTCTCATTTTTCCAACCTTAAATTCAGTTCCTCACATTTCCACATCAGTTTGCAACTTCTTTTTTAAAGTCTTTCTGAAAATTTATCAGCATTTTAGTGCAAATTTCTCCAAATATACACATTTTTATGTGCAATTTTGCCAAACCTGCACATTTCTGCAAGCAACTTTCCCTAGTATCATGCATTTTTGTATGCTATTTTCACTAATATATGCTTTTGATGCCCCACCAATAAGCATGTTTGCACATATTATTTGGTTGGAGACCTGCATTTCAAAATTCAGAGAAGTGCGAATTTTGAAGGATGGCTGAGTTTTGGCTCACAAATTGTTTCAGGAAGTGAGACTTAGGTAGACTCGCCTTTAAATGGGAACTGAATTCAAATTTCTCCCCCACCCCCCACTTTCTGCCCACTCGTGGCTTAGATGACCTTAAAGGGGATTAGATTCATAAGGGATAGTGCTATCAATGGCTCCTAGGCATTATGGCTATATGCCACCTCCAGAGGCCACATGCCTCTGAATACCACTTATTGGGGTACAACAGAGGATGATTGCACTCCAATACTGCTTGTGGGCTTCCCAGAGTCGTCTGACTGGCCACTGAGAAACAGGATCAGAAAGACCTTTGGTCTAATCAAGAAGGATTTTTTTCTTCTTTTTAAAGCCCCAAATGGTGTAGCCTTTCCTTGTCTGGAAGGTGTTCTACTCCTTGACCATTATGGTTGTCCTTTTCTGACCCTAACTTTACAGAGAGGCCTTAAAATATTTTATTTTACTACAATTTGATTTTTACCCCATCTTTCCTTCAAGGAGCTCAAGGTGGCACACATGGTTCTCTCTTTCCCCTTTTTATCCTTACAACAACTCTTTCAGGCAGGTTAGGCTGAGCAACAGTGACTGGCCCAAGGTCACCCAGCAAGCTGCATGGCTGAGTCTCCCTGATCTCCCATGTGAGACACTAAAGGCCAAACTAGAGAATACATTAGCTCATCTGGCCCCTTAAGACAGAGAGAGAGAGAGAGAGAGAGAGAGAGTATGTGTGCACACGGGTGTGTGAGATAGAGGCTTTTGACCCATAATAAAAATGCTGACAAGGATGATGTCACTTTTTTCAGAATTGTGAGCTCAAAGTGGCTTACAAAAACAAACATTAAAGACAAGTATAAAAATCTGTTACAATCTCAGTTCAGACTGTGGGGGCCCAGTACAAATTGGGATCATAGCAGGGGCAAACAGTTAAAGCCCCCTATCCCCTCACACTAGCGAAATGATATGGGTCATCCCTACTCATGACTGACTCAAGTGCTGGTCTATGAGTGTGGTGTAAATCTCAAACAGGTTCTCCCTTTAACCTTCTCCTAGTTAGAAGTTTGCCTGTGCAGTGAGTGTGCTTCTACAGCGGGTTCACAGTTGAAATTATGAACATCTGGATGCACCCAAAGATCCTTAAGCATAGGTGAAGATTATGTCATACTGGAGAAAAGGGTTTCCAAAACTGAAGAGGTGCTACCATAAACATATCTCAGTATATCCTCACTAATTGTACAGGAAGTAGAAGGCCAGCTTAGACAACTGTAGAATCTTGAACACAGGTAGCCAACGTGGTGCCCTCTGGATGTTGTTGACCCTCAACTTTCCCATAATTCCTGACTATTGGCCTTGCTGGTTTAGGCTAACAGGAATTGGAGCCCAATAACATCTGGAGGGCACCATATTGGCCACCACTGATCTAGAAGGGCTAAAAAGTCCCTGAGGGTCTGTCTGCACTGGGTAATTTTACTTGTTAATGCAGATTGTTACATTTTAAACACAACTGCCACGATAACACAACTGTGCAACTTTCAATAAACATGGACAGATGGACTCCCTGACACAACGTCCCATGCCCACACAATTCTGCATTTTTTATTTTTACATTTTTGGAAAACATTTGCAGATGAACACTCTCCAGTAGACAAGAGTTCAGTCTCACCCTCTAATATGAAAAGGCAATGAAGCTACAGAACTATCCCACCACTTTGTGAATGAGTATCCCTTCCCCCCCCCGGTAGACTGTATGAAGGGTCAAAGATACTATACTACTGATGCAAGATTTGCACTTGTGCACAATTAATACTATAATAAAAGGATGGAATGGGAGAATTATGTTGTCTCGAAAGGTCATCAGTAAATTTAGCAACATATGTAAATATAAACTGTACCTTTTAATTTTTGCACTGCTGATAAAATCTTTCCATCTACACTACGAATATAGGGAGTTGCTTTGTACCAAGTCAGAACCCTGAGTTATCTAGCTTAGTATTGCCTGCACCAAGTGCGGGGAACCTTTAGCTGTCCAGATGCTGCTGAACTACAACTCTCATCATCCCTGGCCATTGGCCATGCTTGGTGGGGCTGATAAAAGTTGTAGATCACCAAATTCTGGAGGGCCAAAGATTCCCTGTGTCTTGTCTACACAATGAACGGCAGTGGCTCTCCAGAGTTTAAGTCAAGGGTCTTTCCTAGCTTTACTTGGACAAGCTGGGGACTGACCGTGCAACCTTCTGCATGTAAAGCATACACTCTGCCACTGAATTATGGCCCATTTCCTATCCTACCCTGAAACAGAGGTATTGTCTATTAAGGCAAAACGCACAAAACGTCCTTCAAATCACACCCAGTCCCTGCACCTGTGCAGAATCAAATCCTCATACTTGCCCTCCCGCTGCCCTTGCAGATGCCCTTTGCACATGACTGTAGCATCCCTCTCGCCTCCTTTCTCCTGGCCTGTTGCAAGATAAGAGGCACAACATCTTGAAGGTCGCCTGCTGAGGACCGAAAGGAAGTTGCTTCGCCTTGCAAGACGTAGCGTGTTTCATCAAGGACTGATGAGATACCAAAAACAAACTAAAAAGCAGCAGCCACACAAGAGGCATGTGTGCACAGCCCACATCAACATTGCTGCTGGGCTTGAGCTTTTAACAGTTGAAAAGTTCTTTTATATTCCATGTGGGTAACCTTTCAGTGACCCTCCTCATCCACCCCTCCAGCACCCGCTCCCCTCTTCCTGGTTTCCTTTTTGCATGCACACCAGCTTTGTTCTTGGGGAGAGGATGTCCCTAACTGAAACAGCTGAGCCTGAAGTGGACATGTGTATGTCGATGATGAAGCAACACAGAAGGGGGCGGGGAAAGTGAGGCTGGATTTGATTACACATAACCTAGACAAAAGGATGAAAGAGGCGGATATTGATCTCAACCAGCTGTCAATGGGTACAAGCTCCAGCTAATTCCTCACCCCCCAAACCTGGCTGCCCCCCAACCCCATCCCCTGTAAACAAAGGAGGGGCAGCTTTGACTCAAAACACAGGACAGGCATCCTTTCGACACTACTCCAAGGTTTTGTCATTTCATGTGGATGGTACGCAGATTTGTAAAGAAACTGATTTCAAAGGCACCAGTAGAAGTCTCTGGGGCTCTCTTCAACATAGGAAATAGTGGTCCTGCCATATTGCCCTGAACATCCCACCACATGGGAAATGGAGAGAACAAAATATGTTTGGGGGCTCCTTTCAGGACTTCATTTAACCACCAAAGCTCATCAGGGCTTAGCCTTAGAGGCAGAGCCTGCTTTGAATACTGGGATTGGTCCAGAGACAACTGAAAGTAGTAATCAAGGACAGAGTGCCTCTGAGCAAGTGCGGAGTGCCTTATGAATATTCACAGACAACCTACAACAGTATCAGCTTGGGGACAGCGCTTCTAGATTAGAGGGATGTGATTTGCATGGGGAAGGGCCATAGCTTACTGTAACGTGCTCTACTTGGGGCTGACTTTGACGAATGTTCAGAAACTTCAGCTGGTCCAAAGAGCTGCAGCCAGATTGTTAACTGGGGCTGCTTACAGGAGGCACACACTGGC
Organism: Rhineura floridana; assembly: GCF_030035675.1. Taxonomy (NCBI): domain Eukaryota; kingdom Metazoa; phylum Chordata; class Lepidosauria; order Squamata; family Rhineuridae; genus Rhineura; species Rhineura floridana. The sequence continues at coordinate 41,917,279 of NC_084490.1, read as the reverse complement.
TATCAGTCTATTTCCGAGCACAATTTCATGTGCTGGTAATAACCTATAAAGCCCTCTAAAGCTCAAGTCCCAGCTATCTGAAGGACCGTATCTTCCCGTATGAGCCTGTCCGAGCCCTGAGATCATCGGGGGAGGCCCTTCTCTCGGTCCCACCACCCACAGGCAGATCTGGTGGGAACACGGGAGATGGCCTTCTTGGTGGCTGCCCCCAGACTCTGGAATTCCCTTCCTAGGGAGGTGAGACCGGCTCCCTTCCTGTCTTCCTTTTGTCAGCAGGTGAAAACCTTTCTATTCTGACTGGCTTTTGGGAACTGAATACAAAAGTTATTAACAGGGTGCTGTTTTATTGATTTTTATTTTGTGTGTTTTTTAAATTGCTGTTTTAAATAGTTTTAATTCTATAAAAAGTTTAATTACATTTTAAGTGTAACTTTCTGTATGTTTTACTTAAATGTTTATAGCTATATTTGTTTTAATTTTTGTAAGATGCCTTGAGTCCCAGTTCTGAGAAAAAGGCAGGATATAAATTAAAAACAATATCATCATCATCAACAACAAAAATAATAATGAATAGCTCAGTGGCAGAGCAGGAGGTTCTAGGTTCCACCCCAGCAGCATCTCCAGGTAGGGATGGGAATGTCCTCTCTCTGAAACCCCAGACAGCCACTGCCAGTCAGTGTAGAGAATACTGAATTAGATAGACCAATGGCCTGACTCAGCATAAGGAAGCTTCCTCTGTCCCTATATTCAAGCCTGATTCTGACATCTCCCATTAAAGCATACTAATCACTAGACTGGATGGAGAACTTACTCCAAAATGCCAGGGCTGAGCTCTGAAATAAGACGTAATAATCAAGAAACTGTCTCTGAACATGAGAAAAGTTTATTTCCCTCCAGAGCAGTCCACCCCTACACATCTTACACTGAGCTTAAGTGAAAGGGTATAGAGGATCCTGCTCTTCACTTTGTAGGCTTGAGACCCGCCCACTCCCTCAGCACCTAATACGTTAACAATCAAGTCACAATGGTTCCCTTATAAGTAGGGAAGGAAGGATCGGTCTGTTTCAGTTCTCTCAGTTTCTCATTTTTCCCAATCTTCAATTCTATTCTCCACATTTTTGAAGCAGTTTGAGTTTGTGTGTATGTGTTTTGAGTCCTCATGAAAATTATTCAGCATTTAAGTGCAAATTTCTCTGAATGCACATATTTTTGTATGTAGTTTTGACTGATGTATACATTTTTGCAAGCAATTTCTCCTAATATAGTGGAATTCTGTAGGTTATGTTCAGTAATATACACATTTTTATGCACATTTTCCCCTAACATAGGTATTTTTGTCAACATTCTTTGGTTGGAGAACTGCATCGCAAAATTCAGATAAATGTGAATTTCCAAGGAAGGCTGTGTTTTGGTTCTCAGTATTGTTTTGGAAAGTGCAAATTTGATGGACTTGGCTTTAAAGGCGAATCGAATCGAATTTCTCTCCCATCCCTCCTCATATGTAAGTGCGTGCAACCTGGGAAGAGAATCAAAAGGACCGCTGCATCCTCCCCCCCCCACTTCTGTTTGTGTTTCCAGCAAAACCACAGAATATAGTTACAGATATAAGTTTAGTTTGGAAACAGAAAACAAGAGTCTCCTTTCACAGCAATCTCATGCTCACCCGCTTCTTATCTCTTTCCCCCCTCTTGAGGATCCCAATTGTTGCAGTTTCCCTTTGCACTGGTTTGCACAAAATGACCTTCATTGTTTTAGTAGTGTACAGGACCTGACCCTCCCCTTTAGAAGACAAAAGAGAAATGGCTTCGTACATCTTTCAAAAAATGCTCCCCCCACCTTAAATAGGGAGCGGTCCCACAAAGTCCCCATTCCCGACCTGATCTCCATAGGCCCCTCAGCCTGCGCACACCCCTCATTTGTCTTGAGCTAAGACAAATGCCCTGAACATGGCAGCAGCAAGCAACATGGAGAGAGGGAAGGGAGCCTCTGTTGCAGAGCACACACTCTTCCCCCACCCCCAATGCAACGAGTCATCCTGCTTGCTTCCTTTCTTTAAAAGAAACAGATCTGCTGCCATTTTGTAATTATGCCCAGAATCTGTGACAGCAAACGACCCTGGGCAATTTTAAAACTAGATTCTTTATGGATTCAATAGAATCTCCCCATCAGTTGCATTTCTTCCCACACTATTTGGCAAATAAATACTATTTAGCATTGATAGAGTGCTTTACAGTGATCACTTGTTATCCCCATATTACAGACAGGGAAGCTAAGGCTGACACAGAGTTGCTTGAATCAAGGCCACTTACTGAGTGTATGGCAGAGATGAGATTTCAACTTGGGACTGCCTGATTCAGAGCTCAGTCTTATAATCCTTAAGCAGAGCTTGGAAAAGTTACTTTTTTAAACTACAACTCCCATCAGCCCAATCCAGTGGCCATGCTGGCTGGGGCTGATGGGAGTTGGTAGTTTAAAAAAGTAACTTTTCCAAGCTCTGTCCTTAAGCTATGCCAGTTTCCAATAACTGTTGCATCGGTCCAAAAAGTTAAAGGGTAGGAATATATGGGTAAAAATATAAATTTGGTTGCAGTACTGGCTCCAAGTCAGTGCAGTGGGGGGGGAGTCTTCAAAAAACTGTAGTGCCCCCTTCTACATCAGTGGATCACCTTGGCATCACAGGCCTACCTGGTGACAGCAGCAGGCAACAACAGCACTGTAATGGAGCTGCAATGTACAATTCCCTGGAAAGCCAAAGTTTCAGGTGCAGGGACCTAATTAATTATTAACAGCCATTGCAAAACTGCTTCATGGATTGGGGAGTGCATGTCGATGATGTCACATGTGCTGGCCAATTATTATCCTCTATGGCCTGCTCCTCCCAGTTTCAAATTGAGCCCATCACAAGTAAGTGTGCTGGCATTTCACACAATGAGGGTGCTTTCAAACTGTATTCACTGCTCTTAAAATGTTGCATTTGTCTTTAGTATTCTGGTGATTAGTATATGTTTCAGTCAAGCACAGTGAACGAATTTCTTCTCCTAAGCATCATGGAAGAGACTATGAAGCCGATTAATGAGTAATTAGTTGGAACAAGACACCATTTGACCTGTCCTCTCAGATGTTCCTGGGAATCACTTTGCTTATAAGGGTGGCAGCTAATGACATTTTCCTGGTTTACACTTGTAGGAACAGCTTGGGTTTGCTGTGTATGGAGCTGATCAAAATTTCAACGGCCTGAACTAAATCAATACTCTGGGGTCACAAGTCTGGGTGTTTGTGGCTAGACACATCACGAACCATTTCACATGATCATATTTTGGCTTAATAAGCTGAGACACTGAATGAGCACTATAGCTGCATATGCCGTCCCCTGCTTCCTCCCTTCTCAGCCACCAGAATGACACCTGGAAATCTTGAACTTACTATAGTTCGTCTGAACTGAGAATCTATGGTTATGAGTTCAGAAAAAGCCAGGATCTTCAAACGTCTTCAAACTGTCTTTTAAGATCCTGGCTTGTTTTGAAGCAGATAACCATTGTTTCTCAGTTCAGACAAAACAGGAAACTATGGTCAATTGAAGACTTCTACATTACATTCAGGCACTCCAAGAAGAGAGACGGAAAGGAGTAGCACGTGGAACCATAATGCCATTATATATCTTGGCTTATTAAGCCAAGATATAATTATGCAAACCTGGGCAAATAACTGAGCAGACTGTAGACTAATACATAAAAGTCAAGATCCAAAGGACTATATGACCTGTTTCATTATGCCAATGTGTTTCTGGATTTGCAAAACTGCAATTTCTCCCTGCCCAAGCTAAACTGCTTTTGAAATCAGATGAGTCAGCATTTAGCATACAGTGGGTAGGGTGGTGGTGGGGGTTATTAAAAAAGAAAAATAAAACATTTGGCTTAGTTTGGGTGTGCCTGAAGTAGCTCCCAGGATCCCAGTCAAGGATTATTTGAAAGACCCAAAGTTACCAGCAAAGGGAACTAACCAGTGGTTGAGCAACAGCTTTGCATGCACAAGGTCCTAGGTTAAACTCCAGCATCTCCAGATAGGACTCAAGAAGACTCTCCCTGAAGCCCTGGAAAGCTGCTGCCAGTCAGTGTCACCTATAGTGTGCTAGATGGACCCAACCATCTGACCTGGTCTGAAGCAGCTTCCGATATTCCTGTGACCCAAAAATTACCACAGAGCTGGTGTCAGCAGGGGTCCAGTGGCCACAACTGCCATTGCCCACAGTACTCCAAGGGACATTATGTTGCTCCAGAGCACTGTGGGCAATTACAATGGTGGCTGCCTGATGCTCATTGGTGGAGAACCACTACCACTGTAACCTCCCGTTGTTGATGTCATCCTTCTTCTCGGTAACATCTGTTTGTCCACCTCTATGATGGTTAGAGAAGAGGGACTGGATAAGATCAGACTAAAATGGAGGGGCATCACCTGACATCGGGGTTGCTCATGATGAGGGCTCCCTCAAACACGGAACTGGGTTTACATTATTCTTGTTGGCTTTGCAAACCTTAGGTAAGCCTTCACCAACCTGGTACCTTTCAGATGTTTTGGACTACAATTCCCATCAGCCTCTGGCATATGAAATTGATTCTGACCACCTGGCCTTGGATCATCTTTACTTCTTTTACCAAGGAGTGGCCTTTCCTAGCCCTGCTACTCTTCTTCCTTCCTGGAGACTGAACATGGGACCTTCTGAATTTAAAACATATGTGCTCCATCTCTGAGTCCCAGCCCCTACCCTATAAAGTTGCCTTAGAGTAAAATCAATTCCATTGGCCTATCCAGCCCAGTATTGCCGTCTCCGACTGGCAGAAGTTCTTCAAGCAGTGGTCTTTCCTAACTCTGCTGCCTGAGATCCTTCTCTCTGGAAATGCCAAGAGACTGCTCCTGAGATCTCCTACACACAAGACATATCCTCTGTCCCTGAGGTATGGTGACTCCACAACTCAGCAATAATCACATTTGATCAAGTGGGGGGGTGAAACAAAGTGGGGAGTGGGACTGTAGAAGAAAAACAGCAGAAAGATTAATCCCCACAAAGATCAGCCATTTCAAGCCTTCAAATGCCTCTCCAGGGAGAGGGGGAACTGTGCACATCAGTGACAAAAATGTTATTCTGACCCAAGTCTCTGAATAGAAATTAAATACACATGTTTTCTGCACAGCACCTACTCAGCAATATGATTTAAAAAAACAAAAACAAAAACTCCTGTCCTTTCTCCTTCTTAGGCTCTCTTTAAGGTGTCCATGTTCAAAAAAGCATCATCTCCTTTCCCTTACTTTCATGTTCAGTGGTGCCATCAGGGCAGGACGTTGGGGCAGAAGTTCAGGGTCCCACTAAGCCGAATGAGCAGGAGGGCTCCCCAAACATAACATTTCTCCTGTTTGTTTCAACTGAGTTTTTTACCTGAGAGGTTCCCAGTGGATTATGCCTCATATTAATTAGCATGGGGATGTGTCAGTGTGTCCTCACACAACAAGCAGTAGTGGCCGATAGTAGTGCTTACCTGACCTCCCATCACCTATTTCGCTGTGGCTTACTGGGGGGGGGGTGGCAGCAAGGTTGGTGCAGAGCAAACACTCTGGCAGAATCCATCCGGTGGTCCTGCCAGTGTGTTTGCACTGCACCAACTTTGCTGCCTCCTCACCCCTCCTGGTAAGCTGCAGCGACACTGTGACGGGAGGTCATATTGGTGCTGCTACTCTGCCTCCCACTGCTCCCTGCTGTGCATGCACATACTAATATCTCCCCTCAAGCTAATTAACATGATGCACAAACCATTGGGAACTGCTCAGGTGAAAACTCAGTGGAAATGAACAGGGTACCATTCTTACCTTGCCCTTCCCTGCTCCCTGGTGGGTTGTGTGAATGGGGATGATTGAGCGGACTGCACCCCATCATTCAAATTGAGTCCATCTCCTACTCTGCTGCCCTTAACATCATCTAAAGCTCTGAGTTTACACATCTCAAAAAAAAGATATGGCACAGGGAGCTGAAGAAATTGGGGTTGAACCCAACGGTTGGGGCTTTATAGTTTAGAGAAAAGGCAATGAGGGAGGAATGAGATATGGTTTATAAAATAATGCACTGTGTGGAAAAAGTGGATAGAGAAAGAGTTTTTCTCCCTCTCTCATAAAACTACAGCTCGCAGTTACCCAATGAAATTGATTGACAGGAAGTTCAGGACAGACAAAAGAAAGCACTTCTTCACACAGCATGTAATTAATTTGTTGAATTAATTGCCACATGATGCAGTGACAGCCAGTACCTGAGATGGCTTTAAAACAGGGATAGGAATGCTGTAGCCCCCAGGACGCTGCTGGACTACAATTCCCATCAGCCCCAGCCAGCATGGCCAATGGTCAGGGATGATGGGAGTTGTAGTCCAACAACATCTGGAGGGCCACACCATCCCCACCCCAACCTATGCTCTCTGCCTGGATTATTTGTTTACTGTCTTCAATACAGTACTCCTTTAATACCACACAATCTGATACCTCATCTTTGATGCCTATTACAAGCACTGTGCACCCTGGCAGTCAATCAACCTGGAGGACCATTTCCCATGGGCAGGCCTTGGGGACACTTGTGGGATCACTTTCTCTATAGGTGCATGGCACACTGTCTTCCCGTCATCAACCTCTGTTAGGCAGTTTGTCACTTGACATGAGCCTCTCTTTTGTCCTGATTTTTACTCTTCTCTTAAACATCCAGATAGAGGGGAGGCATGGAGCAACTCAAAAGAGTGCATTAAAAAAGGAGCTAGCTGGTACAAACAACAAGGCTACTGTCTAACAGTTTGTGCTGCTTGTTTCATCCTTGACACAGAGAGTCCACCTGATGCTCCAGAGTGAGGCTGAGCAGATGGCCCATCAGCCTGTAAATGGAGTAGAAGAACGCAAGTACCGCCCTGTTAGGAGGATCAGCTCTAGATCAGTCTTTAACTGACAGTATCACAAGAAGCCTTTAATGTCCCCTGAGCAGGAGGCCCCTCAGGCTAAACCCTGATGAGCAGGACTGGTTGTGGTTATTCATTTAGCATCAACATTGGACTTGGCACAATTTTCTGCATTGCTTTCTAGATAAACAATAGCAGTGGTGGAGCCAATGGCTTAAAACTGGTGCTGTGGTTTGGTTTCTCTCTGACATGGAAGTCCTGATCCAAATCCCAAATGTTGACTATGATTGGAGAAGGTACTCTGCACATGTTCAGAGGCATTCCCTTCTTTATTACTAAGCCATATATCCTAAGGCTAAGCCTATGGCATGGGAGGAAACAGAGTATGTGACTCTTAGTCTTGGGGAGCAGCTGCAGCCAAGAGCAGTGAATGCTCAGTCAGCAGTGACAATTCTTGGGTTCTGACACAACATAAATGTTTGCACACATTTGGCAGCTACTTTTAAATGTTTAGAGCCAGATTCAAATCCCCATCTATCCATGAAGCTTACTCACTAGGTGACCTTGGGCCTAGTCACTTCCTCTTAGCCTATCCTGCTTCACAGGGCTGTTGTGAGGGGAATGGGGGAAGGATGGACTACCATATATTCAGCTCCTTGGAGGAAAAGGTGGGGTAGAAATGGAATAAATTAATACATAAAACTAAACCATGGTATATCTTTTTATCTTGTGACATTAGTATAATGTTTAAAGGCCTACAACTATGTGGGTGGGGTTGATCATATGCGGGTCCTTTCCCCACAGAACTGAAATTCCTGCGTTCCAGTTGGCTCTGCTGTGGTGTATGCAGGCCTCCAAACGTTAACACCAACATCCCTGACTGAATCCACAGAAGCTCCTTCCACAACACAAGTCCAGTTCACATTGGGTGAAAAAACAAGGATTGTGAGGAGCTCCAAAAAGATCTCTCCAAATGGGTCAATGGGCATTAAAATGGCAAATGCAGTTCAATGTATACAAGAATAAAATGATACACATTGCAGCAAAATATCCTAACTTCCTATGTATACGAATAGGGCCTGAATTGGCAGTGACAGGATTTGAAAGAGGCCTTGAGGTTGTAGTGGACACAGTCCATTGATAAAAATAGCCCTCTTCAGGCATACTTTATGCATGTGAAATAAACTTTCAGTGGAGGTATGTGCAGAGATGAGCACACAAATTAGGAACACAGGAAACTGCCTTCCTGAGTCAGACCATTGGTCCATCTAGATCTGCACCGCCTACACTGACTGGCAGTGACCCTCCAAGTGTTTCTGACAGAGGTCTCTCCCAGCCTCACCTGGAAATCCCGGGGATTGAACATGGGACTTTTTGCATGCAAAGCATGTGGTCTGCCACTGAGCCACAGCTCTCTTCCATAGTTCTGCTCCGCCATCACCATCCCTGCCACCTTCCAACTCATGGAGGTCGACCATGTGAAGCAGGGAGCCTCCTTCACTCTCCTAGGCTCCCCACGTGCTTTAGAATCCCTGGATTCCAAAATGCACAGGGAGCCTCTATGACAGAGGCGTTTATAACATTATGCATGGTGTGGAGAAAGTGCATAGAGAGAGAAAAAAGAATAATTCTCCCTCTCTCACAATACTAGAACAAGGTGTCATTCAATGAAGCTGAATGGTGGGTGATTCGAGACAGAGACAAGGAAGAAAGCTGTCACACAGCACGTACTTAAACTGTAGAATTTGCTTGCCACAAGTTGTAGTGATAACCACCTGTGTAGATGGCTTTAAACGCTGACTGGACAGATTCATGGAGGATGGGGTTATCAATGGCTACAAGTCATGATACCTGTTTTACCTCCATGATCAGAACCAGTAGGCTGGGGACTATGAGTGGGACAGTGCTGTTGCACTCATGTTCTGCTAGTAGAAACCCCATAGGCATCTGGCTGGGCACTGTGAGAACAGAATGCTGAAGTGGATAGACCTTTGGTCTCATCCAGCAGGGGTCTTCTAATGTTCTTCACGTAAAGAGCACCTTGGAATTCCAGCTGCGGGAGAAAACCCTTGTAAGCAATTAAAGCAATTACAGTAGGTTGCAGGACCAGTTTTATCTTGGACCCACAGGATGGCTTTGGACATGCTGCAATTTTTCAGCTTTCAATTTCTCATCCATAATATATTGACCTTCCTTACACAGTTTTACATAGGAGTATGTTATGTCAAAAACTGTCTGAAACCTGAAAGTCTATGCTCCACACACACGCACATCAGTCGCTGAGCAGATGTGATTTTATGACATGTTCACAAATGTTCTAACTCATCACAGGGAAGCTGACAGCAACAGAATATTATCAAATAGTGCAAGCTGTTGTCAGGAAAGTGCAACGATAGATCGAGCTGGGGGGGAAATGTTACACAGGATCTGGGAATAGTGGGGCTGTGAGCTGTGGGAAGAAAGGGTGCTGAGAAGGGAACTGGTGCACTGTGGGAAGGAAGGCCACAGAAACGGGGAGAGAAAGAGTACTGCATTTAACACACTGAGTTTTAACCAGCTGAATCTTAAGAAGGAAAAAATCTACTTTGCAGCTTCATAGAACAGCCTAGAGTTAAAGCCACTGGGCAACCACTAAGGGCAAGAATTGGTTGATTTTGCATTTCATTCTCTCCCTCCCACAAGCCTCCTAACGTCCTGATGACTTTACCCTTAATGGGAGGCCTTTTTCCCCTGAATGTTCCTATTTTTGTTTGATGTCACATACTGATGATGAAACATGTGCATGCTAGGATAAATTTTCCCCAGGCGATTAACTTGTGCTGGCATTTGCTACCTGTTGGGATGTTCCTTTCCTCTCCATTTCACCCACCGCTCTCCTCTTTGCAATGCCCATAAAGAAACTCCAGTTCTAGTTGCCTTTAGCGTTCCTGGGAAGAAAGGTACTGATAAAGGAAAGACACTGATACAGCAGCTGAGCTGTGTGTATAAGCATGGATCTGCCCCAATCATGAAGAAACAGAGGGGTGGGGAGGGGGGTTGTTTTGATGCATTGGTGAGGAGTGCAGAATCCTCACCCTGCCTGCTGATTGCGTCATCTATCTACCTATTGGAAAGCACTGGACAGCCCTGTATTTCAAAGCATTACCTATTTGAAGAGCTGTCCCATCCAAATCTGGGTTCAAGATCTAGAACTCTAAGAGCAAGCAGGCGCCTTGAAGTTGTTCATCAGGCAGTTAGCACCTGGACAGCAGACTGATCAGGCACTATAGTGAGACAAATTTAATTTCTATTTAAATTACAGTTATTATTTCTAAATGTGCATCTAGATGTAGACATGAGCAGATGCAAATGTTATGCAAATCTGTGTCCTTTGGCGATGCATTTCCTCTTTTTTTGGTGGTATCTAAGTGGCCACCCTATGACCTACTCACAGCCATGCTCTCTACAAGTGCTGTTCTCCCAACTGAGCATACTTTCAGCATTCAAGGAGAAAAACACCCTATGGGAACCTAAGATTCTGCACTCCTCATCCACATGCAGCTTTTGCTATACTTTGAGGGTGGGACAGACTGATATTTGAAACACCCAGATCTGTAACCTTTTTGCCCAGACTGGTCCTTACTAACAAGTCCTTGATCAGGGAACAAGATCAGGGAAGGACCATAGCTCAGTGTTAGAGCATCTGCCTTACATGCAAAAGGTCCTAGGTTCAATCCTTGGCGTCTCTAGCCAGGGCTGGGGAATGCCCCTGTCTGAAACCGTGGAAAGCTGCTGCCAGTCAGAGTAGACAATCCTGAGCCAGATGGACCAATGGTCTGACTCAGTGTAAAGCAGCTCCCTGTGTTCCTATGTTGATCCTTTCTCCACACTTGTGTCCATGTCCATCGTCCAAGGGGACAGTGCCCTATCTAAGCACAAGGTTGCAACCTGTCACTCACTTAGTCATCAATGGCGAATCGCAACTGCCCTCTAATGACCAGGACTGGCAGACCTGTAAATACAGCACAGAACCATGTGTGCTGCAAGTACAGGTGTTGGCTTAATGGCAACATATGAGAGACGGACACAGCCCACATGTTGCCATGATGTATTTTTAGATTGGCTGCAGACACGGTGGGGAAGGATGAGGCACACATAAACTAAACAGCATTGTTTGAAAAAATGTGAAAAATGAATAGTTTGAAATTGACACTATGCACAACAACGAAGTCAATTATGGTAGCCCAGGGATGGGGAACCTGTGGCCCCCCCGAGGTTGTTGGACTCCAACTCCGATCAGCCCCAGCCAGCATGGCCAATGACCAGGGATGATGAGAGATGGAGTCCAACAACCTCTGGAGGACCACGTTTCCCATCCCTGTCTTCAAGTGGTGCCCCACCCCCTGTGATGAGCAAGGCTTTCAAAAGTCTTACTGCACCATTCAGCTTGCATCAATCTCTTCACCCACCCCCCTCCTGCCCCTGGATGGTGTTGCCTCAAGCAGGTTGCTTTACCATGCTAAGTGACAGCACCAGTCATACATAAGTACTAGATGTTATTGTGCGATTGCCTTTGAATAGGACATTGCAGGCCTGTGGCATGAAAACTGAAGGCCACAGCACCCACTCAGTTATTATCTGGATCATCCTATTTCTTGGCCAACAGGGTTGACAATTCCGTAAGAAAGACACAAAGCCAAAGTGGTTGAAATACCCGCATCGAAGAAGTTACATCACAGTTCGAACCCTTGAGAAAAGTGATATAAGTTGTCTGACCCTTGCCAGAAAATGCCCATGGTTGGGTCTCTGATTGTGTTTGCTTTAGGACTGTGTTCAGCTATTGTTTTTGAATGCATATGAGCCATCTTTGCACAGTACCTCATTCCAGCTTCATAACTGAAGGTATATGATACAACGGGAAAAACTATCCCATTGGAGTCTAGCTTGTTAACCAACAGCATCACACAGTTTCATGGGGGAATCCGGCTCATTAAATGACAGCCTGACAGGGGATTGAGCCTGTCATAACAAAATGATAGAGTTATCAGAATCTAGCTTGTTAATTACAGTTTGATTCAGTGTTATGAGGGAGCCCAGTTCATCTGTGACAATATGTATGGGAAGAGGGGATAGACCGGGTGTAGGGAACCTTTGGCTCTCCAGATATAGCTCAACTACAACTCCCAGCAGCCCCAGCAGCCATGATTAATGGCCAAGATTGATGGGAATGGTAGTCCAGCAATATCTGGAGGGACGAAGGCTCCCCACATCTGGGATAGATAGCTTTCCTATAGGTTGGGGTGGGAAACATTTTTCAGCCCAAGGGCCACATTCCCTTCTGGGCAACCTTCCAGGGGCCACATGCCATTGGTGGGCAGGGCCAGAGGCAAAAGAGGACAGATCAACTAATGTAAATTTTCCCTTTGTACAATAGGCTACTTTCTACACACCCCTCTCTACCCTCTATTCAGACAAGCAAGAGGCATGATCAGAGTTCAAGGACACATTCCAGCCACGTAAAAACAGAGTACATAGCAAGGACAGTGAGGGGTGTGGGCTGTGGAGAAAGTTGTGGCCTAAAGAGAATTCTGAAGGTTAGTTCGAAAGGCCTGGAGGGGTGCATTTGGCCCAGTTGTCAAATGCACCCCTGCTGTAGGGTGACAAATTTTTAAAAGTTAAATAATTAGCAGAAGATCCATGAACGTAGCTGGGGCACTGATGTGGGACGTGAAGGTAGCCTTGCTCCAATGCTCCAATACATAGAAAGCTGGTGTGGTGGTTAGAGCACTGGACTGGGACTTGGGAGACCTGGGTTCAAATCCCCACCCAGCCATGAAGCTCATTGAGGGACGCTGGACCAGTCACCATATCATGCTGTAACCTATTTCACAGGGTTGTTATGAGGATGAATTAAGGAGGGGGAGAATCGTGTGCATCACCTTGATCCGCTTGGAGGAAAGGTGAGATATAAATGTAATAATAATACCTTGTGATACCTTGCAATTTTTATTGTTTGCTGTGAACGCTTTAAGGTGCCTTGTGCAAAACAGTGGCATATCAAGTTTAAACATTTTTTTAAAAAAACATAATGAGAATAAATCCTGGCGTGGCAGAAGGGATAACCCACCCTCTGGAGCTGACAAAATAATGTGGGGAAAACTCCCCAGACCCTCAATGGCTAAAGCCCTGCTCTGTGCCTCAGAACTGGAACAGAGGGGGACTCTGGCCCCAGAACAGCGCTAAGCTGTGGTGGATTTTAGTTCAAGTTATACCCCAGGGTGGGCAGAAATTAGGTTAGGGATCTATTGGCAGATTGCAGTAGATCAGCAAAGGTTTCTGACTCCCAGTTGCACAAGATTCCTCCACAAACCCCTCTCAAAAATCAGGCTGCCTCAATCCCTGATCTGCTGAAACTCAGATGTACATTTGTATTTGTACAAGTGGGGCCTACAACAAAATGTTGCAGTGCGCAGTGCTCTTGTTCAGGGTTCCAGCCAACCACGTCCTTTTCAGGATGCTCTATTCCATCTCCCCACCCCAATTTTCTGCTTCCTCGTACCTCAACTGATACTCAGCAATCTGTGGCCACTGAGAATACTCAGTCCTCAATGGACTGTTTTTTTGGGGGGGTGACTGTGGGGGGAATTTGCTACATACCAGTGGTGGGCTCTTTCTCCTTCTCTCACCTCCTTCCCCCCCCGCTACTTGCATGATATTAGGCTGAGGACCACATGCAGCCACCAAACCCCAGATTGCCAACCCCTGCTTTAGGCAGTTAAGAGAGCCACAGTGTGATACAGAGCCAGTATAGCATAGTGGTTAGAATGCTGGACTAGGATCTGGGAGTCCAGGGTTCAAATCCCCTCTCAGTCATGAAGCTCACAGGGTGACTTTGGGCCAGTCATTGTCTCTCAGCCTAACCTACCTCATAGGGTTGTTATGAGGATAAAACAAAGAAGGAGAAGAACCATGTATACCATCTTGAGCTCCTTGGAGTAAAGATGGGATATAGTTGTAATAATAAAATAATATAAACAAATGTAGTGATCATTATAGTACAGGGAGGCTGGGGATTAAATACCAGCTCATCCATGAAGTCTCTGGGTAACCTTTGCCCAGTCTCTCTCTCTTTCTTTCAGCCTCACTTACCTCAGAGGATTGTCATGAGGGTAAAGAAGAGAGGAACCATGCTCTGAGTGAGCTTCATAAATGGAGATTTTAAAATAAATAAATAAATAAACAACAGGAATGGATGATTTTTGCTAGGCCTTAATCTGAGCCAAGACTCTGCTCCAGACATGATTTCAGTGACAAGAGCTCAACTAGTTGCAAAAATAAATAAATTCTGAAACAAACCAGAGCACCAGTCAGAACTTTCATGGTAAGGACTGATGATATGTTAGCATAGGGCTGTGAACTTTAATTGATTTAATCAGTATACTCTTCAACCAAAGCTTTAATCAGAGACTAAAGTACCTCCCACTGATCAGTGGGGTTGACGAAAGGGCATACCACTAGGCAGACCTCATGCGCGCACACAGGCATGCTAGCTTCCTCTTTCCTTCTGCCATAAAAGTAATAAAAGATATTTAAAGATGCCTCCTAAAAGGCCATTTCCCTTTCAGGGTGAAAACTAAGATGGGCTTCCTACTAGGAACAATCACTATGAGCAACTTTAGTTGATAGCCCTCAGCTAGAATCAATGCCAACTCATCTCCTATGCTGAAATCTTCTATAATACTGATCAGCCTTGAGCTTGTTTCAACTTTGAAAGTGATTTTGGCTCTAGTATACTGTTCCTATGAGATTGCACTGTCATCCCACATATGATGAAAAAGAAAATATTAAAAATGAAATGTTATGCAATATATGACATAAAGAAGAAATATTCCACCTAACCACAAACTCTGGATTCAGTTGACTAAATTAAATAACCTTTCATTGGCTAACGGTGTTAGTTGCTACTGCCCTTTGCTATTGTGATCTTCTCTGGTGTGGTGCCATTGCTGGCATTACACTCCCTGGAGGTCTGTCTCCTCCCTCCTTGGTGACACTTGTGACTAGGGTGGTGGTGGTGGTAGCAGAGTATTGTGTGTGATTGGAAAGCAACTTGTACCATGCTATCTGTTCCCTCCATTGTTGCTTTTGTTGTTGTTACAAAAAAAACCAACCAGGAGTTGCTTGGGACTGTAACTAAAGAGCTGCTTTTCTCTATATGAGCCTGCCCGAACCCTAAGATCATCATTTGCATGCCACCTCAAAGGAGGACCAGAGGGTGGTGGCGAGAGAATGGGCCCTCTCTGTAGTGGCTCCTCGTTTACAGAATGTTCTCCCCAAGGAGGTCTGCCTGGTGCCAGCCACGTCATTGTTTCAGTGCCAGGGAAAGATGTTTTTATTTTCTCAGGTGCTTGGGCAGCACCAATGATATGACATTGCATTGTTAAATCTGTTTTTAATGTGTTTGTGTGATTTTTATCAATGGGCGGTATACAACAAAGTAGATCCGCTAGCACTTGAATTTCCACTTGAGGAATGGAACTTCCCCTCCCTCTCCTCTCTCCATGCGCCCCCACCCCCTCCCCAAATCTGCACTGGAGAATTTTGGGAACCCCAAAAATAGATTTAGGAGGACACGGGGTTGTGTGGGAGAAGAGAGGGAGGAGACATTTCCCTTGCACAGTCCAAAGTCCTTGCACTAGAAAATCTATTTAGCTGCATACTGCCTCTCCCACTGTAATTTTTTTAAAAACTTGGTTGCAAATCACACTGGGATTTTTTAAGTGAGAAGCGATATATACATTTAATAAACCTACATCTAAACCATTGCCAGCAGAGCTCTCCAAGCTAGCCCTGCCAATATACAGGCAGCTACTGGGAGTGTACAAATGACAGCAAGAACATGAGTTGGTCCTCAAACAGAGCTCATGATTATTACATAGTTCACTTGCACCAGAGACCCACCTGATAGGCCAGCTTAAATAAGAGGGTCTAGAAGGAAGCATCTTTGCCACATGTGGACCTTCCCTCATCCATAGCAAACAACAGCTAGCTCTTTCCCACAAAACCAGGATTGGAGGCAGACCTGAGCTACTGCACCTCTCCTTTCAGAATTTAATTCATGTACGGAACTCACAGCCAAAAGGATGTGATGATAACTAGGGATGTGCTAGAATTCCACCCAATTTGGATTTCCTGCCATATTTTCCATTAATTTGCTTATTCTCTATTGTTGCACATTGGATATTTACGTAGCAATTTTCTGCAGCTATTTTTGAAAACAGATTTTTAAAATCTACAATATTGATATTAAGAATGATAATTTTTCTTTCACATAATATCTTTCTTTCATTTATCAGTATTTCCTTTCAAAAGATCTCCTTTAAAATTATCTATATTTCCTTTAAAATATCAATATTAATATCAATATTTTTTCAAGGGAAAAATGGATCGGTAAAAGCAGCAGCTAGCAGGCAAAGAATGAACTTGAATCAACACTGGCCTGTTAGGTCGCAGAATGCTTTCAAACCGGTACCAGCCAAGGGATCGCATCCCTAGAGATAGCCACTGTCTTAGGTAGCGTTAAAGGAGGATTCGACAAATTCATAGAGCTTAGCTTTATCTACAGCTATCCTCCATGTGCAGGGATAGTGTACCTTGGCATCCCAGATGCTCAGAACATAGGGAAGGGTTGTTGCCTTCGTGCCCTGTTTGTGTGTGCTTCCCAGAAGCATTTGACTGTCCACTGTTGGCAAAAAAAGACGCTGGACTAAAAAAATTCAGTACGGATCTCCTTCACATTCTTAAGCCAGCCACTGATTTTTGTGCTTACAATCCCTGATGTCCATCTAATGTTGATGGCAAGTCCTCCAGCCAGTGACTCCATCCTTTCCAGCTTAAGTCCATACAGGCTGGAATTGATTTTCAACAACGGTTAGCTAATAGCTTGCAAAGGGAGCCTGGAAGGCATCATCATTTCCCTGGCCAGACTCTGGCTCTTCTTTATGGGACTCCGTTCAATGAGCTGCACATTTCACACGCGCCCTAAGCCCAAGCTGAGCACCCTTGTTCTGAAATCTCTTTTCTCCCCCACTGCTTATTGTACCCACAGTTTGATGTGTGAGGTGTGCACAGCCCAGTTTTAGTAGCACTCACTGGCATCCTGACACAACACCTAAGGCTTGTGGCCTGCCAGATGTCATCGGACTCCAACTCCCATCAGCCTCGGCCACCGTGGCCAATGGCCAGGCATTATAGGAAGTGTAGTCCCTACAACATTTGGAGGAGCTCAGGTTCTCCATCCCTGCCCTGTGGTTTAGAGGAGGAGGGAGTAAGGCAGAGAGTTTCTTAGGATCATACAGGCTAGGACCATGCACTTTTACTTCCAAGGTAGGATTCTCCACAAACCAAACCTTCTCATCCACTAACGCCAGGGTGGGGAACCCTAGGCCCCAAATGTAGGCCTCCACTGCCTTTCTATCTGGATGTCAGGATTCTCCCCCAGGCCTCACCCCTCACTGGCCCTGCTTCACACCTCGAGTGCTTTCCCCTGGCTGGAATGTGCCCTTGAACTCTGATCATGCTTCTTGCTTGTCTGGATGGAGATAGAGAGGGGTGGGTGAGTGTGTGCTGGAACTAGCCTACTCGACAAAGGTAACACTTGCATTCATTGCCCCACCTATTTTTGCCTCTGACCTCACCCACTGACATGTGGCCCTTGGAAGGTTTATTAGAAGGAAATGCGGCCCTTGGGCTGAATACGGCTCCCACCCTCTGCACTGAAGGATCAGCCTATAAGCAGAGACCAACAATGGACAAGGTACCAGCAGATCAGACATATCCAGGCAACCCCAGAAAGCAGGAGAAGGCAAAACGAGCCCAACCTCCAGGGTAACTGACAAATGTGGCTTTGGGGAAGGATTCCTTCCAAGCTTCACATATGGCAAATGTTATGCCTTACGCGGGGCACGACATACACCCACAGAGTCTCCCTAAAAAGAATTTCACAAGCACAAAAGACCTGCCAAGCAATCCTGTCACTTTCCGTGGCAGCCCTCCATGCCTAGAGCCAGCCCAAGACATTTCACTGCCTGAGGTGGAACAGCAAATGTTGCTCCCACCTCCAAGAAGACAAAGGGCGCAGTACCCCAGGCTGCCAATTTATTTTGCTACCTAAGTCAGAATATCCCACATGTGTAGCTCATGAGGAATAAAAATACCATAATACTTGAAAAAGGAACAATTTGCTGACCTTTTACTACAGCCCAAAATCAGCTTGTCTGAGGTGACTGCCTCATTCTGCCTAATGGCAGGGCTGGCCCCACCAACGTCCTAAAGAAAAATTAGGGTTGCCCATTTTATATCCCTGATAAACGTTGAGTCTTCTTGTTGTTTTGGCATCTGGCAAAACTAGATATATTTGTTCTCTTGGGGAGCCTGCCACTCAGCCATCCTCTCCACGCACACAGACACCAGGACAACTCATATGTAAAGTGTGGTGGCCCATAGTTTGGCAGTGATGATCAAGGAGTGGTTTTAGAATCCCACCTCTTAAAATCTGGCCCTTGAGCCTAGAAGTTTATGTATTTTGTTAGCTCAGGACAAGACTAGCTCCTAGGATCTGAACTCCCCAGAGAGCAATGCTGCCTCTTCCTCTGGGGAGCTGTCAAGTTTGCCATGACTTGGTGCCAGGATGTTAGAACTGTGCCAAAAAACCTAAAGAACATAAGAGCCTTGCTGGATCAGATCAAAGGTCTATCTCAGGAATGGGGAACCTTTGGCCCTCATAGCGTTGCTGAACTACAGTTCCCACCAACCCTGATAAGCATGGTCAATGACCAGGGATGGTGGGAGTCGTAGTTCAGCAACATCTTGAGGGCCAAAGCTTCCCCACTTCTGGCCTATCTAATCCACCATTCTGTTCCCATAATGGCCAAGCAGAAGCTTATGGAAAGCCCCCTCCCATTCCGGTTTGCTCTTGGTATGGGGCATCTTTTTAACTCCTGCCATCTGCCAGTGGGACTTTAACCCATGTTCCCAGGTTCTAACCTACAGTACCTCGGTACATATTGTATTTGCATCCTAAGCTTCCTCCAAAAAAACTCAAGACGGCCTGTTTTCCTCCTCCACTTTATCTTCATAAAAACCTAGCGGGGCGGGTTAGGCTGAGAGATAGTGATAGACCCAAGGTCACCCATAGGCTTTGTGGCTGAGCAAGGTTTTCAAACTGGGTCTCCCTGACTTAAATCCAACCCTCTAACCACTACACTGGTCAGAGTGGCTGCTAGTGGGCATGCGGGTTAATCGCATGTGCTGAATCCTACCTTGGAACCTGACAAGGTTGGAATGCTTGATACCTGGCTTCCATTCAAGTCTATGACCATATGGGCATCTACTTGGCTGGCTGGAGAGCTGCCATGTCCTCCGGCCTCAGGGTCCCAGTGCTGGCCTGAGGATGACTCCTTCAGATGATGCACCAGTCGTCCCACTTGAGTGGAAGCCTTCAGCAGCACCCGTTCAACACTGCTGTGGCTTGAAGATATGGCTCTTCCATCATATTCAGAGTCCGAAGATGATTCCCATCCAGCCTCTCCTGTGACTGCAGGATAGACTACAGGGCCTTTAACTATTGCCAACAGCATTCCCAGAGGGGCAGAGTCACTGGAGAGTCAAGCCCTCCTGGCCTTTTTAAGGCTTCAGATGATTCTTTAAGCTTTTGCTAAGACAACATCTTCCCAAGCTCAGCTAGCGAGGCTCACTGGGAGCTGCCCGGGGTCCCGATTTGCCTTGCTTAGCCCCGCCCCTGGACAAGGCTCTGACATTTATTACCAGCATTACTATTTCCTCTGTGGGCCCTAATCCCCAGCAGAACAGGAGAGGTGCCCTTTCCTTCCCCTTTCCTGTTGCTGTTTCATTGGGGAAAGACAGAGAGCCCTCCAGTTTCCAGATCCTCTCACCTTAGCAAACTGGACCCTTAACAGACAATGAAACCCAACTAACTCTTTGGGAATTATGCCCAGGATGCCTTTAATCCTTGCAAGGTGTTAAGGGGGAAAGGTAGCCAATTGATAAGAGACTCTAAGAAGGCATAAGGTGAGAAGGGGGGGAAGTCTGGAAAGGAACAGATGGCGACAGAGCATCTCCTTTAATTTGTGTCACAGACATCCTCTCTCTCTCTGTCTCTCTCTCATTCTTCCTCTTCTTCCAAAAGCATGCAGCTCCCAGCCAAGGAGGTGGGATGGAGTGTGAGAAACTAAGATTTCACATCCAATGTGTTATTCCCTTTACTACCAGCAGCCAGACATAAATGGGTTCATTAATAATCCCTCCCTCACCCCTAGCACTTCATAAAAGCGATGCTTTTGAAAGAAAAAAAGTGAGGGATAGAGAACGGTTTCTCTCTCTCTCTCTCTCTCCCCCCCCCTTGTGAAATTGAGTCACCTCATCAGCATTTCCCTGTCTGTTGAATTGTCAGGCTAGGGAATGGTCTCTTTCAATCCCACCCCTTCCCAACTCCCTCCCCACACTCCTGGAAATGGAATGGAGGGGAGGCGGTAGCTCCAAAACCCCGGAACTGTCAACCATGATGTTGTCTGGTCTAATGCTCCTGAACAGCACCTTTGCAGAAATATTCTCGAATCCCTTTGATTCTCCAGTTCCATTCCCAGCCTCAGTCAGAGACCAGTTCCATTAAAAGCAGCCGTGAGCCCCCTTCCACTAGCCTTTAGTGTGGGAGAGCTTTGCTTTGCTCTCTTTTTCTTCCCTTCAGCAGGTACATTTTTCGTAGTCCAAAAGTTAAAAATAAAATAAAAAATGCAACAAAAGGAACACACAATTCCTTTCCTGTTAGTCTGTAGTCCTCTTAAGTCCCATTGGTAAACATTTGCCACTGGCTTTTCAAAATCAAGGCCTTTTATTTGGAAATCATATTGAGGAGGGTGTTGGGGGAAAGCCCATCTTCAACTAGGAAACCTAGGCCTGTTTCTCATAAACAGGGAGAGGGGGACCTATTTCATGATTGTGACATTCTAGATGGCAGGTGATGGTAAGCAGTGGTAACGCAGCCGAAGCTCTGCTCACAGCCGGAGTTCGATTCCAACAGAAGGAGGAAATCAAATCTCCGGTAAAAGGGATCGAGGTCCACTCAGCCTTCCATCCATCCGTGGTCGGTAAAATGAGTACCTGGCATATGCTGAGGGGTGAAGAAAGGCCGGGAAAGGAACTGGCAATCCCACCCCATATATATGGTCTGCCTAGTAAATGTCGCAAGATGTCACCCTAAGAGTCGGAAACGACTCGCACTATAGGTGCGGGGACACCTTTACTTTTAGATGGCAGGTGGAGGCTTATATGACTGAATGCAGCTACACACACACACACACACACACACACAAACACCTTTCCTTACATACAGAAATCCAGCACATCAGGAAGAAGGTGAGATCTCAAACCTTCTCCCTGATGTGTTAGTTTTCTATGTGCAGGGAACTGTATTTATTTATTTATTTGTTGTAAGGAGGAAATGTTTTGGATGAAGGAGCATTCCACCAAGTGAACTGTATTTGCGGTCTTTGAAGCAGCACAATCAAGACACAGGTTTGCCATCCCATCTGCTGTTTGTGAGAACCAGGTCAAATGCAGAGGGTGCATGGTTAAGATTCTGGCTTGGAATTCTCATTGCCCCTGCCGACAACCCCCAGTAGCCAACTCTATTCCTGGATCCAACAAGAACTGATCCTCCGGAGGCCCAGTTACTGCTGCAAAGGACATTTAATCTACAGGCCTACCTGGATGGGGGCTGTGCTGAAGTGGATCTTGCGGCTGGGGGCAGCCTCTTCCTCTTCCGAAAGCCCGGGGATCTCCATGCAGCTGGATTCCGGTGCATATAGTCCATCGTTATCCTCATCTTCATCCAGCCCGCTCCCTCCCGAATCCTCCCCCAGCCCACTGTAGGCACTAATGTCCACAAGGTCAGCCTCAGAGAAATCCTCTTTCTTGGACTCATCACACAGGTCATTTTCCTCTGGCCCCTCAGCCTTGGCCACTTCCTCACAGTACGTGTCTGCCAACGGGTCTGGAATCTCGAGGTGCCTCTCGCCACCCAGCCTGCCATTTTCTAAGGCCGCGTGTACCGTTACCTCAGCCTGGATCACCTCGGCCCTGTTGGCTTCAGACCCCTTGGAGGCCTTGCTGTGCTCCTCCGCTATTGCTGCCGCCACCGCCACCTCAGCCGCCTCAAACTCCTGCTCAGAGTCCCCGCTCTCCTCCACTTCCACGGGCTTGATCTTGCGCACCTCTTGGACCTTCTGAGGACGTAGGCCCGCGTTAATGTCCTTTTCCCCTGGCTTCCCTGCTCCCAGTCCACCGGCAGGAAGTTTGCCTTGGCTTTTGTCAGCCTCTGGCAGCCTGCCTCTCACCTGGAGAGCAGGCCCATCGCTACTCTTTCCTTCCACTTTGGCCCCTTCTGGAGCCTGAAGGAAAACCCTGGACCTCTTGCTGACAATCTTGGAGTTCAGGGGCCCGACTTTGACCGGGGCTTTGTGGAGGTTGTTCCTCAGGTCGGCCTTCTCGAAGACAGCGCTGAGCTGGCTGACGGTGGGCGACACAGCCTCCGTGTCCAGCTTGTCCAAAGACTCTGTGCTCCCGTTGAATCTCACCACCACGTCCAGCTTCCTGTCCTGAAAGCCAGCCCTCTCCTTCCTCAGGAGGAGCTTGTTGGTCGTCTCCTTCTCCTGGAGGCTCCTCTCAAAGATCTTCCGCGTCTCCTGGAGCTTGGAGAGCGGCTTGTCCGTCTTGGAATCGAAGCGGCTCACCCTCTCGGACACGCTGGTGCCCAGCTTCAACAATGCACTGTGGTCTACATTCTCGTTTAGACTGCTGGCCCGGGGCAAGGACAACCGGACGGGCTTCTCCTTCATCTTGGCCAGGTCGACCGTCCCCTCGCCGGCAGGCCCCGCCGTCCCCATCTGCAGAAACATGTTCTTGATCCGATGGACGTTAGAGCCATACTTCTTGTTCCGGGCTTTCTTGGCCTCCTCGCTGTCCGAGTTGCCAAGGGCATCCTTTGTGGCTTTCAAGGCTTGGATGCCGGCTTCGTAGGCGTTCCGGTGAGGCGAGGCACTCCTCAGGCTCCCTCCACTGCCGTTGCCGCTGTTACTGCCGCTGCCGCCAGGACTATTCTGGGGCTCAGTCTTCATCATGGTTCAGCGAATCTTCTGGTGTCGCTGACACCACATAGCCCCACGCTTCGTCCTGTCTGCCTTTTCCTCCCAGACACCCCCCTCCAGCTGCCTCTACCGCGACGAGCTGCAGCGGATTCACATCGCGAGAAACACGAGTGGGGGGAGGGAAAAGAGCTCATGCACGCTGTCCCTTCTACAACACGGGGTTCATTGTGTCAGGAAAATGTGGTCCGGGGGGACGGAGGAGAGAAGGGCCCACGAAGAGGCTTCTTACCAAAGGTTAGGAGACAGATCCGTCCAAAGGGCTTGGCTGGGATTAGCACAGGCCCGCTCCGGCCGTCTGGTCGGACGTGATACGCCTCCCCTTCATCCCTTCCCTCCTCCTCCTCTTGCTTTCTGCTCTTCCTCTCCTGGTCGCGTTCGCGCTTTGCTCTCTCGCTGTCTGTTTCTTGCAGCCCGATGATGGAGACCTAACGCTTTCTGCAAACTGCACAGCCTGTCGCTCCTAAAAAAAAAAAGTGTGTGTGTGGGGGAGAGAGAGAGAGAGAGAGGGAGAAGGGGTGGGGGAAATGAAGGGAAATTCCCGCTGGGTCTTAGAGAGAGCTCTCTGTTCTTCTCCACCCCCTTTTTCTGCGGTGGCAGGAAAGGAAGCCGAAAGGAAGCCGAAAGGCAGCGAGCGACACGTTCCTCTTCCTCCTTTCGCCTCCCCCCTCCTCCCGACACGCCGCCTTCCGCCTTCCCAGGATGGAAAGGGAGAGAAAAGCCCACTGAACTCATCAACCCAATTGCAAAAGGGAGGGAGGGAGGCGAGGAGACCGCGGCCCTCCCCTTTCTGTCCCTGGCCGATGAATTATTAAAAAATAATGTCCAACAATGTAATCCAACCCCTTCCGCGTGTCGGCGGCTTTTGCACGCCTTCTCTGCGCCTTTTTGGTGAAAGCAAAACAAAACCGCCCCCTTCTCCCTTGATCTAAAATAGGATCGACCACGGTCCGAGGGATATTTGCCACCCCCTGCGCCACTGAAGAAGCGCAAACCCGAGATCGATGGCAAAGGCCACCTAGGATTGTTGGGGGCTCAGATCCGGCGGAGAGGAGCGGGGCGCCTCGGGATCTTCGCAGGCTTGCCAAAACCACAGCAGAGCGAGACCTTTATTTGGGCAACTGCAAATGTCAGAAAATCAGGAGCAAGCTGGAGAACTCAAGAGAGCTGGCTCGCTAATGTTTGGTGATGTTTTGGTTGTCCCTTATACAGAGGTATTGGCTGACTCTGGATTTTCCTTCTTCTAATGGACCAACACATTTTACCTGTGCGGTTTTGTATTATTGCAAAGGATTCCTGGGGTAAATACATGCAGCTTCTTAACTGGATGCTCCAATATGCACTCAAAATATATAAGGCCATTCAGAGATGATGAAAATGATTTGATTGCCTCCAGGCTGGATGACTGTAATACGCTCTATGTGGGGTTGCCCCTGAGGTTGGTCCCGAAGCTGCAGCTGATGCAAAATGCAGCAACACCACTGCTCACTGGGGCAGGGTATCCCTAGCA
This sequence comes from Rhineura floridana, assembly GCF_030035675.1. Lineage (NCBI taxonomy): Eukaryota > Metazoa > Chordata > Lepidosauria > Squamata > Rhineuridae > Rhineura > Rhineura floridana. The sequence continues at coordinate 41,892,647 of NC_084490.1, read as the reverse complement.
TGTTACTCAGCTGCTGAAAGAATTGCACTGGCTGCCCATTATCTGCAGAGCCAAGCTCGAGGTGCTGGTTTTGGTGTACAAAGACCTTTGCAGCTCTGGACTAGGATACCTGAAAGACCATCTTATCCTTTATATACCCAGTCGATCACTGCACTCTTCAGGTGAGGACCTTCTGCAGATACTATCTTATCAGGAGGTCTGTCTTGCACAACATAGGAAGTGGACCTTTAGTGTAGTGGCACCTACCCTTTGGAATTCCTTCTCCTTAAATACTAGACAGGTGCCATCTCGGTTATCTTTTTGGTGCCTACTGAAGACCTTCCCCTTTCAACAAGCCTTTTAAGTAGATACCTTATCCCAGTTTGTGTCTCTTTTGGAATTGCTTTGTAAGATGCTTTAAAGATTTGTTTTTAAAAATATGTTTTTAAAATGTTTTATTTTTAAAATGTTTTTAAGATGCTTTGTTTTTGAGATGTTTTATGATGTCTTTAGTGTTTTATTTTTTGTTTGCTGCCCTGGGCTCCTTCTGGGAGGAAGGGCAGGATATAAGTTTAATAATAAACAAACAAACAATGCAAGACCTGGATTCATAAAACCACCATTCTAATTACTGAAAATGAATCTTTAGATTCCATTTGACACATCTCCATAGGACCTGAAATCAAAGGCTCCTCCACCCTAGTTTGCTATATATTCTACTAAGCAGCTGTAGCTGATTACATTTGTTTGTTCAGTGACAAACTGAGCTGATGGAAGACTGGTCCACGTCCCAGTTTTCAAGTAAATTTTATCATGAACAATCCATTATTGACATTTTGGAATAGCAATACTTTCACACAACTATTTCTCAGCCTTTTGGTCATTCTTTTGCAATCAACAACCCTGCGAAGTGGGCCATAGACAGCTTATGGCAGAAAGGAGGTAAACTCCATGTCAGGCATACATCTTCATGATGAGCTGATACTAGTGCTTGAATTACAGGGGGCTAAAGGGCTTTGCACCCTTTACCTTTTATTTATGTTTATTTATTTATTAAATTTCTATTCCACCCTTCCTCTCGGAAGGAACCCAGGGTGACACTTCCCTTAGTGAGTTTAAAAAAATGGGGGGGTGGGTGGTACAACTTGGCTAAAATTAGGGAGACTTGGGGGTTGGATTTGTGATTTTATTAAGGTTTCACCTCCCTTTCCCGCATAACTGTGCAGATAGTTAAAGAAAAAATATCTTGCTACAGTTAGTGATTTGTGATTTCAGTTTTTATGTGATTTATATTGTATTTTTATTTGTTGTGGTGGTATATAAGTATTTTATAAATAAATAAATACATTGAGCATTAGCTGATAAATCTGAAAGTACAGTATGGTGCAAATGCAGAACTTCATTGAAGGCAATTTCAATTGGCCTCCATATGGCTGTTTCTTTTTAAATAGCCCCCCCTCCCCCGTTAGCCCTCTGTTACCTCATGTACACTTACCTTGAAAAAAATATTGCGCACATGTGGTCACATAATACTTAAGATCTATAGTGCCGCACAAAAGTGTTCCAATTATATTGAGTGATTTCTGTTTTTTTGCCTAGGTGTGAACAATTCGTGCTGCGTGTTGCAGGAGTTATCCCAGACTCCTTGCAATGAGGGTGTTCTTGGACTCCATATCCCATCAGCCTCAGCTAGCATGGCTGATAGTTAGGAATGATGGGAGATGTAGTCCAGCAGTGGCTGGAGGGCTACAAGTTGCCCATCCCAACTCTGATCTAGTGAAAGCAATCCATGTGTGGAGACAGGTTGCCATCATGAGCAGACCTTCGTGGAGGGAGGGGGGAGGAATTATTAATGCATTACTCATAAGGATCACCTTGCTCCCCAAGTGTGTGTGTTAGGCTCTGCTTCCCCACAGGCTGAACAGCATGCATGCTGCAGCTTCCTTTCAGCTGATGCAACTACTCTGCTCTGGATTGGGGTAACTGCTTCTTGTTGAGACAACTGCCTCTTGTTTAGGCTTGAGAAAGTATTGATCACCAACAGCACGAAATTGTGCAGCAAGGTCAAAGGAAGCACACAAGCGAGCCCCAGTTCAGCCACAGAAGTATCCCATCATCCCCAAGGCTACACAGAGGGGGGGGCACAAGGACCCTGCAGAACATGCCTGACCAAAGCTTCCCTTCCGTGCTATGCCGTTTCCTGCATCTTTTCACTTTTTGGGGTGTGGTCAAAGTGGTCCTATATTCCATGATCTCTCCCATTTCCTCCTCTGCCATCAATTTACCAGCTGCTGTAGATTCTCCAACAGGGGGATGGTAGGAGATTGGCTGTGGATGACACAAATTTATTTTCGATATGAAATGGAGCCACTTATTCAGACAAGATTGGGGATGTGTGGATCCTTCTTCCATAGATCCCAAAGCTCCGATCCCAGGATGCTTTCGGAAGCTGGTTGTAGATGTTCTCTGCAACAAAGGGAAATGTACTTGCTCAGAGGCACTCAATTCTATATTATTATTTTGTAAGTGCCAGTCTCAAGATTGCGGACAAGTTCCTAGTTCTCACTGATGTGGAAAATCGGGAACACAGCATTTGTATCTTCTAGGTCACTTTCATAATTTCTCCCTGTGCCACATGGCTTCAGATTATAGTGTGCCTTGCATCCCTCTCTGCTTGCTGCCTCTCATTTCCCCACACTGTTTCCACTATGCTTTTCTTCTTACATAGAGGTCTGCACAAAATTCTGCAAATTTTTTTTTTTAAAAAAATTAATCACCAGGCTAAGTATGATCTTAAACAGATGCACGCAAAATCCCCAGAGTGGGTAGGTGGGTGAAACTCATGTATTTCTTCACCAGAGCAAGTCCTTACTTCGCATTACACCGGAAGCATGAAAGAGGAAACATAAACCACTTATGCTTTCACTAGCACTGCCTCTGCCGCCACTTATTTGAACAGCCAAAGCCACCACAGACACGCAGGAGGGCATATAATCCAAGAGCATGTGACAGAGAAAGAAATGACCAGTTAGCAAAGCTACAGGTGCTACATCCCCAATTTCCACATCAGTGAGGACTAGAAATCTGTTCTGAATTTCAGGACTCAGCACTGGAACTTATGACAGAATAATAAAGTGAGTGCTTCTAAGTACGTGCAAAATGTCTTTCTCTTTGTCATACAGAACATCCACAAAGTGCTTCCAAACCCATCCTAGAACTGGGACAAGGTGAACATCCAGGCACAAATATATTGAATGCAGAATTTTCTTGGTGCAGATGTGGGGGAACTTGCTGCTTTGAGTGTGTGTGTATGTGTGTGCTATCAGTTAGTTTTGGCCTGGATAACTTCTGAGGAAGAACGTTTCATTGCAGAAGCTGTGACGTACATTCATGTTGAGAGCCACATCTCAAGATTTGTATTGTGTCTTTTTTAACAGTTAGATGTGACATCTTCCAAGGCTGTTGTCCCCCTGGGATTCTTTTAATGGTGGAAGTGGCTCTACCTCTTAGATCCTTTTGGGGCATGGGTGGGGGAAAATGGGACTTGAAGGATATATGGTCTGTGATATGAATCCCCTGATCTAAATCACACAAACATACACACCAATTCTTATATTCACTGAGTATAAGGACCCATAAGAGCATAAGAAGAGCCCTGCTGGATCAAACCAAAGGCACATTTGTCCAGCATCCTGTTCTCACAGTGGCTAACCAGATGCCTATGGGAAGCCTGTAAGCAGGACCTGAGTGCAACAACCCTCTCCCCAGTTGTGATTCCCCAGCAACTGGAAGACATACTGCCTTCAACAGTGGAAATAGAACATAGCCTAGAACCTGCTTTGACTTCACACACACCTCATTGGCTGATGTGATAGGGGGTGGGGGCCAACTGAGAAGATAAAAGCCTGCCCTTAGGGATGGGATCCGGTTGCCTGTGCCATTTTGAAAGCATTCCATCAACCTAACAGGGCGGTATTGATTCAAGTTCATTCTTTGTTCGCTAGCTGCTGCTTTTATACCAATCCGTTATTTTCCCCTGGCAAAAAAATTTGATTATTAATATCGATATTTTTAAAGGAAATATCAATCAATAAAAGGAAATATCTATAAAATTATTGATTAAAATTATAGGCAGAAACATTTTTGAAAATAGCTGCAGAAAATCACTTCATAAAAATCCAATCTGCGATAAGCGAATTAATGGAAATTTCAGTACCAAATCCAAATTGGGCGAAATTGTAGCATATCTGTATACTTCACTTCTAGCTTGAAGAAGTTTCTAAATACCAAAGGCAATAATCACCCCTCCTCTCCTAACAAGAGGAGTAATCTATATTTTGGCTCCGCAGCCTATGTCTGAGCTTCTGGGAAAGCCAAGTTCTCAGGTTCAATCCCTAGTATAGTCAGGTAAAACTGAGAAACACTTCTCTCTGAAACCCTGGAGAAAGCAGTGCATGATGATGACTGAAGAGGAAGAAGAGGAGGACTGAAATCTGGACCTCCACATTCTTAGCTAGTAGTCTACAGTGGCTTTTAGAAACAGACATCCTGCCTTGATCAAGCAGACCCATTCTGGGTGCAGAGAGAAATAGATAGCAATCTGCACCTTACATTTAAAGCAGTATTATAGCACTTTTACAGTTTCCAATGTGGGTTCACAATCAATCTCTCTTCCCAGGGAACTTTAACTCTGTGAAGGGAAGCTAAGCTGGTACAGCACAGTGGCGAGGAGAGCCTGGCTGGGAGTCCAGAGTCTGAGTTCAAAGCCCCACTCGTGCCTCCTGCGTGTCAAGGGTCAGCTAAAGATCACCCCACAGTGAGTGGCTCGAGTTACATGCCCTGCCACCTGTGCAGCCATGGGCAAGTTGCAGAGTCCCAAGGAGCCCAATTGCCCCCCAGCTGGCAGTTGCAGACATGGAAGGGGCTGGCTTGTGCAGCTGTGGCAAGCTGAGCAGGCCCTAGCCAGCTGGGGAGGACTAGCCTCAGAGGGAGGCAATGGTAAACCCCCTCTGAACACCGCTTACCATGAACACCCTATTCATAGGGTCGCTATAAGTCGGGATCGACTTGAAGGCAGCCCAACAACTCTCAGCACTCTTAACAAACTAACAAAGTTCCCAGGATTCTTTGGGGGAAACCATGACTGTTATGGCCAGTGTTTCACACATGGATCTCCTGTATTTAGTGTGACCATTTACACATCTTCTGAAAATAACAAATGACATCTCTCTCTCTCACACACACACATACACACACATGCACACACACAGAAAAAAAGAACAAGGACACAGATGTGCATGAAATTTGCATATGCTAATATACAAACATATTTAGAAATAATTACTATTATTTAAATAGTTATTCAAACTATATGCAGCAGGGAAGACTATGACCAGGTGACCTGTCTGCTATCTTCAAATAGGACTCTCCTCTGCAAAGCAGGACAAATGGCCACCCTGCCTGCATCATGAATACAAAGGCTTGCTAGAGTGAGAACGGGAAACCTGAAAGCTCATTGTGTATCTGCAGCCGTCACCCCTATGGATTCCCCTGTTGCAGCCTGTGCACTGCAACCTATCTGACAGCTTTCTGCTGTTCAGTGTGGGCAATTTTATGCCGATTGACGGTGTGTTCACCTTGGAATTGGCTTGTAGGTCAGGAGGAAAATACCTGGGCATGAGGTTCCTAGAATAGCCATGTTAGGATTGTAACAATTGACGGTGTGTTCACCTTGGAATTGGCTTGTAGGTCAGGAGGAAAATACCTGGGCATGAGGTTTCTAGAATAGCCATGTTAGGATTGTGCCAATTGACAGTGTGTTCACCTTGGAATTGGCTTGTAGGTCAGGAGGAAAATACCTGGGCATGAGGTTCCTAGAATAGCCATGTTAGGATTTAGGTGTGTTAATCCAGGCCTGGAAAAGAATGGCCTTGTGCGAAAGCACACCAGCTCATCCGGTGCAGCTGCTACTGGTAATACATCTTCCCTTGCAGCCGAGCCGGCTTCGGTAGCAGAATGTTCCAGAGTAAATCCACATCAGTGTTAGGGGGAGAGTCCCTTAAACATAGCCTAGGGCAAGAAAGATTGGAATCAAGGCATTGAGTCAGCTCTGATTCACACCCTGTTCCCCCCTCCATCCGTCCACCCACCCATGATATGTTGCTGTGAAAAAAAAGCCAAGTTCCTGGCTATTACAGTCTCATAATAACTGGTTTACACCACAATTTGATAAAAGTAGGGGTATTCATCCCGGATTGTCATAGGCAGTATCTGTTAAAGCTGCTTCTTGACTTTTTACTATTTCTGTTTATATTTTTAAATAGAGTTGAAATGAAATCTAGGGGAAGATTTTTCTTTTAAAAACGAACATCATAAATTAAATGTAAATATTTGGATATCAAAATTGAATAATATAATGCTTTCTTTTATATATTAGGTTGATATCCATCAGCTGCATTTCCACCCAAAAGGCCTTCAAAGTGTCTAACCGAAGCTAAGACCAACCTGCAGTGACTGCAATATTACAATATCCAAAATACAAACTAAAAACATACATTGAGCAGTAGTAGAATATAAGGGCCAGAATACTGAAAGATAATCGCTTGACTCTGAAGGCCCAGCTAAGAAAACAGCCAGCCAATGAAATGCCTGTTTTGTGGGCTCCTATAAACAAACTTCTGGTGCAGTGATGGCAGGTGCCCATTGAGACTGGCAGGGCAGAAGGTAGAAGGCCAACAGTAGGTGGACTCATAGCCAGTGGCAGATGGGCCAGTTAATTATAGTTTTGTCCCTGCTCAGTTCTACAAGGGCATTACTGAGATTAAGGAGGGAAAAGGTGACTGCTAGGTCACCCCCTGGCCTGGTTGTAAGTCAGAAGGCAGGTAGGGGGGCTGGTTGAGGGCAGACAGAGTTTAGTGGGGCAGTGCTCCCTTTGTCCTCATGGAGCATCTCCACTGCACCAGCGGGAGTTCCACAGCTAAGGGGCACTACTGAAAAGGTCCTGTCCTGAGTCACCACAAACTTATTATCAGGACAGAGTACCACAATGCTTCTGTGAGATGAAGGCTCTCCAGGCATTGTTGGACTACAGCTCCCATCATCCCTAACCACTGGCCATGCCAAGTGGGGCTGATGGGAACTGGAGTCCAACAACAGATGTTTTAGAGTGTTTTTAGTGTTTTGTTTGCCACCCTGGTTCCTACTGGGAGGAAGGGTGTGGTATAAATTTAATTAAAAATAAATAATAACAACAGTTGGAAAAGCCACAGGTTCCAGATGCTGGATATACTTGAATATGAACAAATGTACTTTTAAGTAAATTAGCTAGTTTAATAAAGACAGCCAAACATATATTCTGTGTTCAAAGATGGGAACATTTCCAAAGACACAGGCATGGTCTTGAGACCTATCTAAGGCCTTGATTTCAACTCTTGCATTTTCTTTGGATTGCAGTGATGAGAAAAACTGCATTTGCTGGACTAGGAAGGGCAACTTGGATTGCAGGTTTTAAGCAGGGATGAGGAACCTGTGGCCCTCCAGATATTAGCGGACTTACCCCAGCCAGCATGGCCAATGGTCAGGGATGATGGGAATTGTAGTCTAGCAACATCTGGAGAGCCACAGGTTCCCCACCCCTGTACTAAAGGTAGAGGAATGTGTAATATTAATATTCAGTCATATGTTTGAAGGCACATAAACAAGACTTAGCCCCAGAATTCATTTTATTTGTCAGACTTCAGTCCTGGAATATGTGACTATGGTGCATCTGAGCATGTACAGAGTGCCCACAGCTGACACTGGATATCGGAAGTGTGACTTTCTGGTTCTGATAGCATGAATTCTAAGCAGGCTTGAGAACATTCCCTGTTGAGGATGGTGTAGGGGAGACATAAGAACGTGGTCTGCAGCTTCTTCCAACACAAATATAGCACTTAATACACCACTTACAGCACTGTGGCTCCTGTCAGAATCAATACCTTTCAAGTTTTGTCAGTTTTTAAATCACAGTGTGCATCACTCTGCATTTTTGCTAAGACGGCTGTTTTCTTGTGAAAAACTGCAGACAGAACTTGTCACAGGACAGCTTCCTGTCTTCCACCCAAAAAGAAGAAGTGATACAGCACTGTATAACAGGGGTGAGGAACTTCTAGGCCCTCAAGATGTTGCTAGACTACAACTCCTATAATATGTGACCATTGGCCTTGCTGGTTGGGGCTGATGAGGCCTGGAGTCCAGCAACATCCGGAGGGCCACAGGTTCCCCACCCCCAACGCTATATAAACAGACATTCCAAGCTGCAAATGGAGCTTCCATATTTTTCACTGACTGTTGGCATTTCCAGCAAAAAAATAGGAAAGAGGAACATGCCCTCCCAGCATCACCCACCACCCAGGTTCTCTGAACAAGAGTACGCAGTGTTCACAATCAGTCGCCCAAACCATCTGTGTTGAGGACAGACATGAAAAAAAAGGGGGGGGAATCTCCATGGAGTTTTCTGCACAAGCTGTGCCAGGCAAAGTTAAGTAGTATAATTATTTCAAGAAGCTGAAGAAGAGTCACAGGATTGCTTCTGGATCCATTATGGCAACTAAGATCCCCATGTTGTGAAGGAACTCGGGCATAGCAATTTCACCAGGCTGTAGGGGAGTTGTTAATGGGTGTCTCAAAGGGCTTGAGCTCCTGGTCTTTTGTACTAGGCCCCAGACCTCCAGACCTTCCTCCCCTTCTTTTAAAATTTTGATCTCTCTAGACCAGCCTTTCCCAACCAGTGTGCCTCCAGATTTTGTTGGACCACAACTCCCATCAGCCTCAGCCAGCATTGCCAATGGCCAGGAAAGATGGGAATTGTGGTCCAACAACATCTGGAGGCACACTGGTTGGGAAAGGCTGCTCTAGACATAGATATATAAAAATTGCAAACGGTAATTTTTCCTTCTGAGATTTGGCCCAAATTTGCACCTGTACATAAACAGAAATTAGCATTAGTGTCTGTGTGAGCCTATGTACAAACCTTACATTTAAAGCACATGACTTCTCCAAAGAATCCTGGGACTTGTAGTTTACCATCCCGAGCTACAATTCCCAACACCCTTAACAAACTACAATTCCCAGGATTCTTTTTTTGAGGAGGGGATATGCCTTACATGTGCTTTAATTATTTCTATATAAGAAATAAAAGAAGCAATGCAAACACAGTTAAAATATCTAGTATTGTGCATTGCAATTGCTACAAGCAGAAAAATCACGAAGTGGTCCCCCAGGAACCTCCACAATTTTCAAAGGGAAACAAGTTGGCGCAACACGAGCTTAGAGTGAGAGACTGAGATTTGCCCAAGGTCACCCAGTAAGCTTCATGGTTGAACTGGAATTTGAACCCTGGTCTCCCAGGGTTCCAGTCCAAGACTCTAACCACTGCCTCACGTTGTCTCTTCCCCAGCAGTCATGAAATATGCTTGGGTCAGGGTAATGCAGGGGTCTTTCTTTTCTCCATGTAGACAATAAACCTTTGTGCAGATCTGTGTATAAAAATCTCCCTGCAAACCCTTAATTTTACATGCCCCTTCTTCCCCCAGGGAGGAATGCAAAGCAAAAAACAATAAACAAACCCCATAGCAAACCAATACAGTATTTCCAAAACAAGTGTCTGGTTTAGGCCCTCACTTCAGTCTTCCACTCCCAGGCTGCCACCCCTTCCACTATAAACCAAGACTAGCCAGGAAGACTCCTGGAAGATTTGGAAAAATCTATGCTCCAGTAAAAAAAACAACAAACTGAGACTGAACATCCATCAGATGCAAAACAGTGTATTGAGACCGTTGGGGCGAGGAGGTGGTGGATGTCAAGATGAAAGGGCCAAGATAAACGGCAGCGGCCCACAATTAATTATTCATCAAGTTATTAATAGCCGCAATAGTTCCTTCACCACAAGGATCCCACCCCTAGGGAGACAGGGAAGCTTCTGTTCAAACCCCTCCCCAAAACAAACTCATCCTGCTCCTAATAGGGGAGGGTTTGGAAGAAGGGACTCTCTCATTCTGATAGTTGTGAGCTTTGAGGTGTGTGTATGCATTTAGATTATTTGAGCTTTGTTAATTGTTGTAACCAAGAAACAATGGCATTTGCAGTACCAAAATTAGAATTTCCAGAGCTGTGAATTGCTGTGAATCTGAGAGACCCAAATCAAGTCCTATTTCAGCAACATTCAGCAAATGCATACAGGAACATGTTCCTACTCTTATATCTCTTGTACAGGCTGCTTGTGCAAAGCCTGTGCGCAAGTAAAGTGTGATAGGATGGTGGAAGGAATAACCAGTAGTGTAGTGACAAATGCAGTGTCCCTTCATGATAGTCAAGCCACACCCTTCCCACTCTTTTTTGCTGCTGGGTTGAAAATGAGATCCTTGTTAACACCTTCTCCCACAACAACAGATGTCCCTAGGAGCCAATAGGCATGAAAGGGGAGAGTGTTAGCTACTGAAAAGAGTCTTCTCAGTTTCTGACTCACCTCCTTTCACTCTGGCTCCAATCAACAGGAAAGGACAAGAAAGCATGTTAGAATATACTTCTCAGTGGGCAACACACTCCCCTTTCGTGCTGATTGGCTCGTAGGATGCTGAAGACATTGGGACTCTGCTCCCAAAAAAGTAAGGGGTCTAAGACCCCCTGAGACCCCAGATGACTACACCACTGGGAATAACTATATCTAGTAATGAATGCAAGAATGTCCTAAGTAACTGAGCCATTAGCTTCAAGCCATCTTCAGAGGCTGTTTTAGTAATGAGCGTGTTAAAAGAGACACCATAATCAAAGTTATAGAAGTGAATGGCTCAACTCTGACATCAATCTGAAAAGAAACCATAATCAGAAACCCTGAAGGGGGTTTGCAAGCCATGGCTTGTGCTAACTATGGTTTGGTATGGTGTTTTAATTGACAAATCATAGCTACAACTGAAAGAAAACAGATTGGAGAACTGAACCAATGAAATCTGAGTGCAGACAAGTAGCTTTAAATCATGGTATGTTCAAAACCTGTATGTTCAGAAGTTCAAATTATGGCGTGGATTGTAGAGTATGGTTTGTGCAAACCATAATAGCTTTGTGTGATGTTGGAACTGAGCCAACACCTCTAACTTTTAGTTGCCATTTTTTGTACATGGATAAAAACATTCTTAAGTACCAATGTCGAATTTTGAGCGATGTAGTCAACACCTCATTTATATGATCACTTGTTCTAGAATAACAGGCATGAATTTAGCTTAACCTCAGATTTGTTTATATATTCAAGGCATGAAAAAGGGACTGGACTGAGTCTACGGTTGTGACCTCTGGTGTCTGGAGTTCCCAGTTCCATACTGTAAATTCTGAAGGTCCTAACAGAGTTAGCAAGGGAATGTAGTTTAAAAGTCCTGGAATTTCTAATTTCTTGTAGATGCTTGAGGAATTCGAACTTTCAAATTCCAGTAGGGACTAACCTGATCTGTACCTCCTAGACTAGCATGTGGTTTGGAATGTAGCTCTACATGTATGTAGAATGTAGCAGGACATGGAATAATGGGTCCAAATTACAGGAAGCCAGATTTCGGCTGAACATCAGAAAAAACTACTTAACTGTTAGAGCAGTATGACAATGGAATCAATTGGCTTGGGAGGTGGTTGGCTTTCCAGCATTGGAGGCATTTAAGAAGCAGCTGGACAGCCTCCTGTTGGGCATGCTTTAAGTTGGATTCCTGCATTGAGCAAGGGGTTGGACTTGATGGCCTCTTCCAACTCTTCTATGAGTCTGTGAGAGTCTGTGATTCTGTTTTCCAAATGTTGTGATGCAGTTCTTGACTCACAAAAGCATGTTCAAAAATGCATATTTTGAGATAAAATAAGTTTAGAAATGCGTATTTTGAGACAGAACCTTTTTTTAAAAATGTATTTGAATGTAAATGTTTGTACAGTTTCTTTTAAAAAATGCAGATTAATGCAGAAACATGGTGGAACAGACTTATGGGTGAAAACATGTGAAAGGAATATGGACTGGAAATAGACTAATTTGCACATCCCTTCTCAGGATAAAAAAACTTGAATGCCAGTCACTGAATTTTCAATATGCAAAAAAGAGCAGGCAGACCCATCACACTCAGAACTTCCTCAGCTGCAGGATCTAAATGGATTTAATTTGATAAAAGCCAGGGTAGATTGGCCAGGATCAGACTGGGGCCCAGTGGTGGCCTGGTAGATTGTTCATTCTGGAAAATAAATCTTATTCCAGGGGAAAGTGTCAAATTGATCAAATTAGCTTTTGTGTATTCTGTGCATAATCATCTTGCTTAAGAGCAGAATGCAGACTCTAATGTCAGCTCTCATCTTAAAAAAATTAAGTTGCTAGCCCATAAGACTGTAGTGGCCTTTTAGTGAAATGTCAGACCCTCATGGACATAAGCAGGACTTCTGGTGGTGGGAGGTGGAGTTTCTTTCCTGTTTGTTCCTGTACAAAACATGACTAGTTATATTAACTATGCAGCTTAAACATCTATCTATGGAAATTGGCTTGATTTACATAATATATTCAGCTTGCAGGATTTGGTGTTCTGCTGGCAAGAATTCTTATTCTCCCATACAGAATATTCAAAGGACAAAAAACCCCAAAAACATCTTCATAGCATTATTTATAAACTCTTGGGGTTTTGCAGGTAACTCTGAGATTTAAACACATTTTCAGTATTTGTAAGAATTCAAGGGTGGGCAAAGGCTTGCAATGGCAGCCACTGGGTGGGAGAGCAAGAGGAGGAAGGCCCGACAAGAAGCAGTTCAAGCTCCCTTTTGGTCTTCCTCTGTCAGATAGCTCATAACTGTGTTTCTCAGTTAGAGTACAAGAAAGTACCCCTCCTTCCCTCTTTCTCTGAGCTTTTTGCTTGCGGCTGCCAGCATTTTGTGCCCACTCATCAATGAAATCTCTGCCTTGCCGCACATGCAGAGTCACCCCCCTCCCACTGCTGTAATTCTAATACCCATTTTTGAAGCGCACTACCTAAGCGCTTTTCCCTTTAGGCAACACAGCAAGTGCGCTAAGCAGACAGGGAAAGAAAGAGGGATTGGTACATTGTCTATGAAGGCTATTTCATGCATAACCTTTTTTGTGGCATGGACGTAGGAAAATTGCAGCTAAACACACAGACATGCATGTGGACATCTCCATGTACAAAAAACACACCATGTATATTTTGTTGCATCTTCAAACTAGGGATGGGGGAGAAATTCGGTTCAGTTTGCATTTAAAGCCACATTTACCATATTCGCACTTTCTGAAACAATGTGAGAATCAAAACATAGCCATCCTTTGAAATTTGCCCTCATCCAAATTTTGCAATACAGTTCTCCAACCAGCCAGTGTTTACAACGATGCATATATATCAGAGGAAAGTGTGAACAAAATGAATATCTAAGCGAAAATAACATACAAAAATGCATTATATTCCGATAAATTGCTTGCAAAATGTGTACGTCAGTCAAAACTACATACATAAAAGTGTGTATTAGGACAAGTTCTCACTAAAATGTGGAAGAATTTTATGAGGATTTTTTTTTAAAAAAATTGCAAATTACTGCAGAAATGTGGAGAATCGAATTGAAGTTTAGAAAAATGAGAAACAGAACTTGACAGATCATTCTCTCTCTACTTCAAACAAGTCTGGAACTCATGGTCTGTGTTTTTTCCCTCCTATGCCAGGGGTGGGGAAGTTGGGGAACAAATGCAGCCATCTAGGCCTCTCCGTCTGGCCCTCAGTTGGGACTCTTCCCAGGATGCACCCCCTTCCTAGGGATAGAAACTGGCCTACTGTGCTGAGGTAAAATTTACATTTGTTGCCAACCTTTGCCTCTAGCCCACCTACCAGTGACATCGGGCCCCCGGAAGGGAATGCAGCCCTCAGGGTGAAAAAGGTTTTATACCCGAGCTGTACTGTAGTGAGAAGTGATTACATGTGAATGACAAAGAATACATGAACGTCACTGAGCTAATCATGGTAGTGAGCCTGTCAAATTCAAACTGACCTTGTCCTCAAGAACCAAGTCAAAGAGATCTTTTATCTTTTACCCCAGTTCCTTGGCTTTCTTTCACACTAGTAGAACCTACTCCCCTCCCTGTTTTGGACAAAGAGCCCCTCACTCAAAAATCGACTATTATAACAATGTTAATCTTTCAAACATATCGAAAGCTAGCCATTATGCCCTATTTCCTTCTGAAGGCTGGAAAAGAAGAAGTCCAGACGCCCTTCGTAGGGACTGAACAGCAGCTTAGAAACACTTAGATAAGGGAGCTGTAACCATTAATTTCCCATCGTTCATTCTCCTCTCCCTCCTTGGCTTTATGCAGAAAATCCCAGGTCGACCTTTTCTGCACCCACCCACCCATGCTTCTCACTACTAGGATCTACTCTCATTTGAAGAGATGAAAAGAGAATCCAGCCCCCCTGCTTCCTAATATTCCCCTCACCTCCACAACCTTGTCAAATTAGTCCTGGTCTAGTTTGGTCTTCGTTGTGGAGGAGGTGGCCATATGGCCTACTTCACAGAGGACATTCCTTTATAAGAAGGGCTGACCAGTCCAAGTATGATTTAATGATAAAGGACTCTAAAAAGGGGCCTGGACATGGCTTTGAAGCACATTGAGCAGGCACATGGGTCACTTGGTCACATTCTTCCCTGCTAAGGTGAGATATATTGTTTGTATTTCTCTTTTAAATAATAATATTATCATTATTTCTATGCATACCAAACAATAGCCTCTTATTTTGATGATGCCATTTCCTCTTTTGGGGCAATATGTAAATGAACACTGTTAAGTTCTTATTGAATACTAGGGGAGCTCTGACCCCCCTGCTCACCAACCCCCCACCCTCCACTCGCTCCGCTCATCCACATTTTTGCAAGCATTTTCTCCTAGAATAATGCATTTTTATATGTTATTTTTGCTAATATATTCATTTTAAGCACATTTTCCCCTAATATAAGCATTTTTGTAAGCATTGGTTGGTTGGAGAACTGTGTGGCAAAATTTGGATAAGTGCGAATTTCAAAGGACGGCTGTGTTTCGGTTTTCATATTGTTTTGGAAAATGTAAATGTGATAAATTCATCTGTAAATACAAACTGAATAGAATTTCTCCCCTATCCTTATAGCAAATCAGTGTCTGGACTGCACCACTTCAGATTACTGGTGGAGGCTCACATGAGAAAAAAACAAAACAAAACACTTCCCTATACAGTACTTATAAAATAGTAAGTAATAGAAAAAGCCTGTATAGAACACTTCTCCCTGACTTTAGTTTTCTATGTACAGGGCTTTGTTTTTTTTGTTTTTTTGTTTTTGTTTTTGTTTTTTTAATTTAGAGGAGTGTTCTATCATGTGATCTTCCCTGCTGTTGAAAGTGGTATGGCCCCAGCTCAAAGTGGTATGACCCAGCTATTATGTCCTCATTTGCTCTTTATGACAACTAAGCCTCAGTCTGTAGCTTTTCTGAATTCCTCTGGTAGAAACAATTGCTTTTGGAATTCTTCATTTCCTGATTTCTTCTTCTCTGGTTGATAAATGTGGGGCGAGAGGGAAAGAGAAAAGAAGGGCAGGACACAGCCCTCAAGCATATTTTGTTTCGTAAGATGCTGCGTAAAATAAAAATAAACATTAATAAAAAGCTGTGTGTGTGTGTGCAAACCTGGGCTATCATACTCTGTTTCTCTAGACATTTTCTGCACCTACATAAACACAAATTTATCCTACTGCCCCAAATCCAGATTTATAGATGTTTGTTTGTTTGGGGGGATGTGAGGTGTCTGGGAACAGTATTACAAAGGGAAATGGTGGCAATAGCCACGGAGGCAAGGACAGGCATCAGATGATAACCAATAAGGAAAGGGAGTGCTTGGCATTAAAGCACCCTTCTTATTATTGTTTGTATTGAACAAACCTTAAAATTGGTGCCCCTCCCTTTTCCTGTCAATGGATTTTGAGGCCATTCCATCTCATATGCTCCAGCTGTGTTAGAGTGTTGGACTAGTGCAGCCTTTCCCAACCTTTGAGGCCCTAGATGTTGTTGGACTACAACACCCATCAGCCACAGCCAGCGTGGCCAATGATTAGGAATGATGGGAACTGTAGTCCCACAACATCTGGGAACCCAAATGTTGGGAAAGGCTGGACTAGGACATGACAGATCCAGGTTTAAATCCGCACTCAGCCATGAAGCTTACTGGGTAACCTTGGGCCAATCACCATCTCTCAGCTGCACCAACCTCACAGGGTTGTTGTGAGAATAAAATGGAGAGGGGGAGAACCATGTATGCCCTCTTGAGCTCCTCGGAGGAAAGGTGGGATATAAATATTAATTGTTGTTGTTTTGGTGGTATCCTGATAAATCACTCCCCCTATTTTGTGCCTTTGTGGGGATGCCTTCTTAAAATGACATTAGTACAAGGACTGAACTAAATGTAATGTCTGTCACATGGTTTGACCTTGTGATGGGCGAATCTGTCATTTTCGGTTCTCTCTCTCATTTTTCCAATCTTAAGTTCAGTTCCCCACATTTCCATGTCAGTTTGTGATTTTTTTTAAAGTCCTCATGAAAATTCATCAGAATATTAGTGTGAATTTCCCCTAATATACACATGTTTACCCAGGCATTTGACGACTGAAGAGGATTGTTTCTAGCAATCTGAAGATCACTGGATGGAAGTTTTTTTAAAAAGCTGTAACTGTGTTTGGAATGCTTTTATATGTTTTTAGAATGTTTTTATTTTCGTTGCTGTTAAGTTGTTTTGTTATGTTTGCTCTTAATCATTAACAGGGGTCATTCCACACTGCAACATTTTGTTGCAGGCCCCATGCCTAGAGGTAACAGGCAGAGGAGAACCTTTAGTGGTGTGTAACAGTGAAAGGAGTGGAGTTCACAAAGCAACCCTCCTTATGAGAATGTGTTGGATGAATTGTCTACAGAAAGGTAGGGTAAACATTAAATTAACAACATCACAAACATCATCGTATCATATCATATCATTTTGTTCATCAAATGTCAGAGGGTGTGTACCCCCAAGGCTGAGGGTGCATTACCAATAAACTAAGAAAGTTTACTATATCCTGTATCCTACTGTAACTGTATACTGGGACATTTGTTTAAGTTCCTGCTTTAAAGAGATAGATCTAGACGGAGCATTGAATCTTTTGCCTTCTCAGGGAGCAGTCCCAGACCCAATGTAGGCTGGGAAAGGTTATCTCTACGTAGAAGGGGATGTCAGCAACAGGGACGCCCCTGTAATCTCTCTGAGCAAAGGGGGTGGAAGGATTTGCCAAGCAACCTTGTGTAGCGTGTTAATAACAGGCTTGACGAAAGGATGAAAGCACAGCTCCAAACTGCTTGCTTATGCATCACCCTCGTGGGAGAATGAGTAATGTGGCTGGAGATAGTTGGTGTGGTGAGAAGACATGTGGCTTGATGTATATGAGGGGTGGTGAACCTCAGGCTTGGAGGCCAAATTTAGCCTTCCTAATCTTTCTCTCTGGTCCTTAGAACTCTCCCCAGACCACACACCCTCTCTCTAGGCCACACCCCTCACGGGTCCCGCTTTGCATCCTGAGTGGTTTTGCCTGGCTGGAAGGCAAAGGTCCTTGGACTCTTATCATGCCTCTTGCTTGTCTGTTGCTCTGCCCATTTTTGCCTATGGCTCCGCCCACGTCTGGCATATGGTGCACAGAAGATTGCCCAGAAGGGACTGTGGCCCTCAGGCTGAGACAAGGTTCCCCAGCCCTGATGTGCTTGTCACTATAACGGCTTATTTACATTCACTGCAGCTGTGTAAGGTAGGTTGGACCACGGCCACCAAGCAATCTGCATCACACTGGCAATGAAATGTTGAATGTTCTAAGGTCACATTCGAACTCACCCTTGGGTAGTCAAATCCTGTTAAGCACAAAAGACTCTGTTTAGCCCAGCAGCACTGTCTCCATCAATGCCAGCTAGATCTCTTTGGGAAGCTCACCCAGGGCTGGTGTCAGCACTTGGCATACTTGGGAAGCTATTGGGGCTTCAGGAGCCTGGCAAGGTCTGCCACTGATGTCTAGGCCTTCCCTTTAAAATAAAATCGAATAAAGATGACCTGATGCTCCAAGCAACCCAGAGCAGCTGAATTTAGCTGCCATTTTAATGTCACACAATGCTTCAGAGCTATGCTGGGAGCATGATGAGAAATGAAAATGGCAGCTAGACCCAAGTGCCTCCCACTGCTCAAAGTGTTCCTGCTAGCTGCTGCCACCACCGGGCAAGTGATGGATAGGGCTCTCTTGAACCTGGAACTGAGCTTACAAGAAGGGCATAATGGAGGCATCTGCGCACAGTTGTTTGTGCCCAGTATGTAGTCCTCAGATATATATTCCCTCTGAATATGGATGACCTATCTTTCATGAATTTGTTGAATCTCTTTAGAACCATCCATCCTAAAATCTCTCTCTCTCTCTGCCTTCATCGTCTCATTTTGGTAAAAGGTGCATAACAGTTATGGTTCATTACAAAAAGAGAAGGATCTCAAGCACTAGCAGCCAGTGTGGTGGGGCAGAGCCATCTTCCTGACATTGGTGTCACTGCAGCTTACTGGGATAGAGTGGCAGTTAGGGGTTGGGGCCGTGTGGGCACGTGTGTTTGCAGCCAATCAGGCCCTTCTATCAGTATATCCACTTGCTCCCAACCTCATCACTGCCTTGCTCTGCCTCAGCCCTACACAGGCAAGTTTTAATGGTGCTGCTATCATGAGGGCGGCTCCATTCCACTGCACCAACCACTACTGGGCTCAAGTATGCCTGTGATTACATGCCCAATATGTTTCAACCTGGGCAAGATGTGATGAATAGGGTAAAATTTGGAATTTGTCATCCTTTAAAGCAATCACCACTAGGGTTAAAGAAAATTTCTTGTAAGTATTCCACTGCTGGTATATGACTCCTTACCTGTTGAGTAAAATTACTAAAACAACTGCTATTGAGTGTTGGTGAAATTGTGGTCCATTGGGATCCTACTTCCTCATGTGGTGGCTATGCTCTAAAGTGAATTCATTTTGGATAAAGGTGTTCCAAGGAACAGAACAAATCACAAGGCAAGAAATTACTCCTAATCCTAAATTGCCCTTGTTCTCCATTTATGACAACTTGACCCAGACATTACTGTATAAAGGTTTGATTTTCTTTTTATTACTGGCAGCAAAACTGACCACAACTAAATTTTGTAGATCTTTGAGTCTGGATGCAGATTTGATGAATGACTGGCATGGAGAAGTTTGGCAACTTGCTGTCATGGAGAAATTGACTTGTCAATTAAGAGACAGAAGGAGACAGCACACATCTGTTTTTTTTACCCCCCTGAAACCTTGAACATGGATATTGCCCTCCACAAGTGCACAGCCATCTTTGGAAAAACTCTTTTAGTTAATTTCTATCTTGAATGATGCTATGGCATAATGCTGACCCCTCTTTTCTTTGTTGTTTTATTGTTGTCACATTGCTGCCTGTAATATATAAAATCAATAAAAGGTTATTTGTAAAAAACATGGAAAACATGGCAGCATACCTCTGAATACCAGCAAAAGGGATCAATAGTAGGGGAGGGCTACTGTGCTCATGTCCTGTTTGTGGCCTTTTCATAGGCATCTGGTTGATCAGTGTGGAAAACAGGATGTTGGTATAGATATGGCTTTCACCTAGTGGAGCAAGGCACCTCTTATGTTCTTATAATACCCCTGGTGCCCTAATCTCATCAGCATTCATTTCAAATTGTTACTGGTTTCTGCTAGTAGTATGGTATTGTCTGCATATCTTCAATTATTGATATTTCTCCCTCCAATTTTCACACCTCCTTCATCTTGGTCCAATCCTGCTTTCCATATGATAAATTCTGTGTATAGATTAAATAAATAGGGTGATAAAATACACCCCTGTCTCACACTCTTTCTGATGGGGAACCAATTGGTTTCTCCATATTCTGTCCTTACAGTAGCCTCTTGTGCAGAGTGTAGGTTGTGCATCAGGACAATCAGATGCTGTAGCACCCCCATTTCTTTTGAAGCATTCCATAGCTTTTCATTATCTACACAGTCAAAGGCTTTGCTGTAATCTATAAAGCACAAGGCAATGGAAATATGCTGGGCAATGAAGAGGCAGGTCCCTGCCCGTGTAATAGGGTGGCCAGCTGGGCATCACCCAAAATGAGGGCACAGATTTACATAACATTTACACATGCTAATTTATATGTATCACTGCAAATTTAGACATAATTCCTATAATAGAAATACAATATATCTGGCTTTAGTGGGGAAAGCTATGAGCGGGTGACCCTGTGTGCCTGCTCAGTCTGCTCTCCAGGAGTTGATGGGCAGCTTTAAGGCCCTTCCTGCTTTCCTCTCTTAGGGTTCTTGATCTTGAAAGCGGACTTGGACTGGACAGCTCTTCAAATAGGAGATACCTTCAAATAGAGGACTGTCACTGGACAGCCTATGAAAGAGAGGATTGTCCTCTGCAAAATAGGACACATGGCTGCCCTACCATGGGTTGTGGCTCAGTTTGAGCCAGAACCCACTGGACCCCTGCCATGACCCCACTTGGAAATGTGAAATAATCAGCAAAAAGTGACTCTGAGCATATTCAGGGTGCCACTGAGCATGTCCACTTCTGGACCCCCAATGCACCGCTTTGTTTCCAGATCAAAAACCTTTAGAAAGATCCTGGGGACTCAAACCCATCTTTTTAGAAATCAGCCAGGGTGCTTCAATATCTAGGACAGGCTCTAATCATTTTGCAAGCAGTAGTAAGTGTACCCCTCAGTGGCCTACCCAGGCAGCCATGCTGTGCCTTAAGACATCAGGAAAAGTTATGTGGAATGCAGCTCTTGCAGGTATCCCTCTCAGGTACCCTTGATTGAAAGGGATGTCCTAGATTTGAATCAATCTTTTCAAATCCTCCCTCTGTTCTTCGTTCCACTTGCAATGTCCCTGATTTTCAACATGTATCTTTTTTTGGTTCAGCTGGATTTGCTGGTAACTCTCTCTGATGGCCATGGGAGGCCATTGAGGTACCCAGCAAAGACACAGCAAGTGCTGTCAGAAACGTCAAAGTGCACTAGCCTTTGTATCTGGTCTGTGCTCGCCAGGAAATGCATTTTATTTCTAAGCATTATGTTCCATCAAACAGACAACCATCTCCATAAAAGCCTATAGGACAGGCATTAGCAGAACAACCCAACTCCCCTTTTGTGCCAAGCTGGGGGGAGGTGGGGGTTCGATTGGGCAAAAGTATCCCTCTCTGCCTAGCCCTGCCAGCCTCTGTTGGCCACCCACTGGCCTCTGCCTGCATCACTCTGATGGAGCAGAGCTCCTGTTTCTGCCTACTAAACATGCCAAAAGAAAAACGCAAAAAGGGCCATTTCTAGGAGTGGGGGCAGGACGGTGCATCAATCCAGGATCTGTTGGATTCTGAGCCATCCCTACTGTCGTCCCATGATGGTACTGAGCCTGATTTGAGCCTGACGACTGTGCCAGCTCCAAGCTGCCACGGCAATCTGCCTGCCCCCTCACCTTTCTCCTTTCCTGCTGTGGGTGGCAGAGGGGTGGATGCAGTGGTAGTCCTGCTGTTTTGTAAAACCCTACCTGTCTGATACATGATTGTGGTGCTCCCCCCCCACAGAGTGCCCCAAGAGCATATGAGGCTCCAAGTGAACTGTGGCTTCCATGTGGGGAGGTTCCATGTGATGCCTACTGTTTCCACATTGTCGTGGGTCTTTCTTTCAGGCTACCATGATTGTACAAATTGCAGGGACTATATGAGCAGCCACCCCATGTGGGGCCCCCTGGTTCTGTTTAATGTGTGCATGCTACCAACTTATAAACCTAGGGATGACCTCATCTCCTGCCTCCTCTTATAACGTCTCTCCCAAGGGGACAGTCTCTATGCTTCCAAGGTGCTCATGGGCAGGGTGCCATTTGTCTGAATCAGGCCTCCCTTTATGCAGTAGCTCACTTGACTTGGGAAACACATAAAACATGAAAGGGAGAAGCTGGGGTCAATGCCAAAAAAAGAGGACCAAAAGAAAAAAAGAAAAAAGAGCACATATCTGCAAAAGCTTTGCATGTGCAAATCTGTAGCTATAGGTGCAAATTTGGAAATCATCACGAGTATAATTTAAACAGAAGTGCAAGGCATCTCATCATCATACGGAAGACTGTGACCAGGTGACCAGCGTGCCTGTTTCATTTGCTCTCCAGGTGCCCACCAGTGATGGGAAACTTCAAGGCCCCTGATCTCCATTTTTAGGGTTGTTCATTGAGCAGGGGGTTGGACTTGATGGCCTTATAGACCCCTTCCAATTCTACTATTCTATGATTCTATGATTCACCTTTAAACTGGTCTTGGACTGGACAACCCATGAAATAGAGGACTGTTCTCTGTAAAGTAGGATGCATAGCCATCCTAGGAGATACTTTCTGGGGCACATGACTAGCTTTAGCTTCTTGGCATATGCCCACTGCATGTTTTAGGAAGTGCACCTCCCCTTCACCTAGGCATGTGCTGGCTGGAGCTGATGGGAGTTGTAGTCCAAAATGTGTGGAGGGCACCAGGTTGGTGAATGCTGCTTTATGTGTTTAATACAGTAAACAGCAGTGAAACTCAGCAGCCACATACAGTGCAGAGCAGCTCAAGTGGTTAGAGAACCCAGTTTTTGTAAGGGCAATCCACATCTTGCACAGAAAGCCACAGCTTCCTTTACACTTTCCGGCATGGGTGTCAACTGTCAAGCAACACAGAGAGCTCAGTCTGGAAGCTCTGCAGAGGAGGCACTAACTCCCTGCTCCTTGCATCTTGGGTATGAAAAGCAATTCCAGCAGAGAGATTCATATTGTATTCCATAATCTGCCTTGTTTAGGATGTCAGGGCCAATCCAGGGACACCGGCTGCTATAAAAGCTCTGAGATGTGCTGATTTCCCTCATTCTGGGCAACTTGTTGTTGAATGTGGCAACTGCATCCCATCCCACCCCACTCCAGCCTCCCTCCCTCCCTCCATTTCTGCCTTTCTTTCTTTTTTTGTTCTTGTGCCTCAATGTGCACACAACAGCTTTTTTTGTGTGGCCAGATCTCTCTCTTACTCTATCTGCTTTTGCTTTTGTTGTTCAAAAAAGGCAAAAAGGAGGAACCTGAGAACTAACAAGTCACTCTGACATCAATCCCTGAGAAAATTCTGGAGCATATTATAAAGTGGCCAATGCAGTGATTACTAGAAGCAAACATGGATTTATCAAGAACAAATCCTGCCAGACTAAACGTATCTCATTTTTTTTATAAATTAACCTCCCTTGTATACTGTGGGAATGCTGTGGACATAATATATCTCAACTTCATCAAACCTTTTGACAAAGTGCCCCATGATATTCTGATTAGCAAGCTAGCTAAATGTGGGCTGGATCAGGGGGACTAGAAACGATCAGGTGGATCCACAGTTGGCTACAGAATTGTACTGAACGAGCGCTTATCGATGGTTCCTTCTCAAACTGCGGGGAGGTAACAAGCGGGATACTGCAGGGCTTAGTCTTGGGCCCAGTGCTCTTCAACATTTTTATTAATGACTTGGATGAGGAAGTGCAGGGAATGCTTATCAAAGTTGCAGATGATACAAATTTGGGAGGGACAACTAATACCTTGGAAGACAGAAACAAACTTCAAAAGGATCTTGATAGGCTGGAGCATTGGGCTGAAAACAACAGAATGAAATGTAACAGGGATAAGTGCAAAGTTCTACACCCAGGAAAAAGAAACCAAATGTACAGTTATAAGATGGGGGAAACTTGTCTCAGCAATACTACATGCAAGAAGGATCTTGGGGTTGTTGTTGATCATGCTGAATATGAGCCTACAGTGTGATGTGGCTGCAAAAAAGGCAAATGCTATTTTAGCCTGCATTAACAGAAGTATACTTTCCAAATTGCGTGAAGTATTGGTTCCCTTCTATTTGGCACTGATTAGGCCTCACCTTGGGTAATGCATCCAGTTCTGGACACCACACTTTAAGAAGGATGCAGACAAACTGGAAAGGGTTCAGAGGAGGGCAATGAGTATGATCAGGGGACCAGAAACAAAGCTCTATGAGGAGAGACTGAAAGAACTGGGCATGTTTAGCGTTGAAAAGAGAAGGCTGAGGGGAGACAAGATAGTACTCTTCAAGTACTTGAAAACTTGCCACACAGAGAAGGGCCAGGATCTCTTCCCAATCATCCCAGAGTGCAGGACATGGAATAATGGGCTCAAGATGCAGGAAGTCAGACTTCAACTGAACATCAGGAAAAAATTCCTGAGTGTTAGAGCAGTACTCCAGTGGAACCAATTACCTAGGGAGGTGGTGGCTCTCCAACACTGGACGCCTTCAAGAGGCAGCTGGACAGCCACCTGTTGGGTATGTTTTAATTTGGATTCCTGCACTGAGCAGGGGGTTGGACTTGATGGCCTTATAGGCTCCTTCCAATTCTATGATTCTATGATTCTATGAACTCTGGCAATGAGAAGAGATGCTAATCCATAAATCAGGAAGGTGAAACCAGATACAGGGGCCAAACGTGGCCCTCCAACCTTATTTATCTGGCCCTTGGCACTCTCCCCAGGTCACACCCTTCACTGACCCTGCTTCACCCCCCTTACAAGATACAAGAAAGAGACAGAGCTGGAAAAAGGTTCAGAAAAGAACATGCAAAATGATGCAAGCTAAATGGACCTAAACCATTTAGAGCTTTAAAGGTGACCGTCAACACTTTGAATTGTGCTGGGAGGCAGATTGGTAACCAGTAGGAATGGGGAGGAAATTAAGTTTTGATTGCATTTTAATGTGAAGCGACCTAATTCGCAGTTCCCAAAACCATATGCAAACCAAAACACAGCTATCATTCAAAATTCATACTTCTCCAACTTTTGCAAAGCAGTTCTACAACCAAATAATGAGTATACAAAAATATGCACATTAAGGGAAAATATGCACAAAAATAACATACAAAAATGCATTATATTAGGGGGAAATGTGCATATGAAGATAAATGCATGCTAAAATGCTGACAAATTCTTGTGAGGACTTTAAAAAAAAAAAAGCAACACAGAAGTGTGGAGAACTGAAGACTGGAGAAAAAAGAGAAAGTGAGAGAAACAGAAACTGAAAGGTTTGCCCATCCTTAGAAATCAATGCAGCTCTTGCAGAAGTGGCGAAAGCACACACCAGCATTCTGCATCTTTGCAGTTCTATTCTGGACTAAATAACTAAGACATGTTTTACTGTAGCTGGGTGTGACGTCCACAGCAACAGGGGCAGTTGGAACACCAGCCTCGCTGACCAAAGGTACTCCTGGCCACAGCCTCCCACTGGTCATCAATGTGCAAAAGGAAATCCAGGAGCACTCCCTGCCTGAGTACCTGACTTCAGGGGGAGTAACTTATGCTTTAACACCTGGTATAGCACAGTGGGGAGGAGAGCCTGGGTGGGAGTCCAGAGTCTGTAAGTTCAAATCCCGACTTGTGTCTCCTGGATGTCAAGGGCCAGCTAAAGATCACCCCCACAGGGAGTGGCTCAGGGGTTACGTGCCCTGCCACCTGTGCAGCTGTGGGCAAGCTGCATAGTCCCAAGGAGCCCAGTTGCCCCCCAGCTGGCAGTTGTGGACAAGGAAGGGGCTGGCTTGTGCAGCTGCGGCAAGCTGAGCAGGCCCTAGCCAGCTGGGGAGGACTAGCCTCAGAGGGAGGCAATGGTAACCCCCCTCTGAATACCGCTTACCATGAAAACCCTATTCATAGGGTCGCCATAAGTCAGGATTGACTTGAAGGCAGCCTATTTCCATTCAACTTATGCTTTAAGTTGAGCAGGAGGTTGGACTCGTTGGTCTTATAGGCCTGTTCCAACTCTACTCTTCTATGGTTCTACCACCTCATCCAAAACAGGCTGCACCCTTGTTCCCAAATCTGACTCATTAGGAACATTGGAACCTACATTATACTGTGTCTTGCTCTCCATCTAGCCCAGTACTGTTAACACTGAGTGGCAGTGGCTCTCCAGGGTTTCAGGCAGGGGACTTTCCCAGTCGTATTTGAGGAAGCCGGGGACTGAACCTGGGACCTTCTGCATGCAAGATAGATGCTCTTCTGCTGAGGTACAGTCCTTACTTCCTGACCAGCAGCACCTCTATCTTCTCTGGATGAACACTCATTCTGTTGTTAGACCTCATGCACGCCATGTTATTTGTTGTTCCTCACTGTGGTACACCATCCACGATATTTACATACAAGTCGCTTATAAATGGGTGGGTGCAGTTTGTGTGCTGCAGCTTTGCTCAACCATTCAAACAGTCCTTTTACTGTGAATCATCTCCTTGTATGTTGTTTTAGCAGACCTGCAGTGCCCCCTTCAGGAAGTGACAGGGCTTGATTCTCTCAACCCCACTGGCGCACGTTGTCCTAACCTCTGTCTATGCAGCACCCCAAGAAACACACACCCTGCCCACCTCCCTCCATCTTTCATACCAGCCTGCCTCTGTCAATCAAAACTTTCCTCTTGCAAGATGGCAGGACGGTGCCTGATTGGGAGCTACTTCCTTGTAGGCAAGTTGGTTTCTAGATTTTATATGGGAGTATAGGACTCTGCTGTGCCATGGAGGGTGTGTGGGTCTGTTTGTGTGACTTTATGATCTACTTATAGGAACTGGAGGTGTAGAGAGTGAATTGCGCAGGGCTGGTTTTAAGACCACATGAGTAGCCATGGAAGGACATGTAGGAAAGACGCTGATCAAGGGCTCTTTCAAACTTTTTTTAAAAAATCCCTGTTCCACTCAAGAGAGGAGTAACCATATGTGTGCTTTTGCCCTCCTGTATGTCTTTTGGCACAATTTTTAGCTGGATGCGCATGCCTAAAATTCTTGGGGATCAGAAAGTTTGCCTGCATTCCCACAGCCTCTCTTCTTGACACATTCTAATTTTAGTATCAGGCTGCCGTCCCTTTTGTTTGTTACTTGGAGCGGAGACAGCTGTTGCCATATTTGTTGGAGAGAACAGGAGATTACACCATAGGGATGGCAATATCTTTGGGTGTAGGCTGTGTTTTTGTGTGTGATGGAACTCACTGATACAGAGTACCAGCTGCCCATGGTAACCATTTTGTGCTGCCACTTACAGCACTTTTATCAAGGTATGAGTACTGGGAACTTTTTTTTTTACCACAGGTGTAGGAATGTGCAGGTTTCAAAATTATGCAGAACTCTGGTCATGATGAGGGATGGGGAGAAATTTGATTTCAGTTTGCATTTATTGAATCGCAGACTGAAACACACCCATCCTTCAGACTTCTCATACTTCTCCGAATTTTGCAATGCAGCTCTCCAACTAGGTAATGTGCACAGAAATGTATTTACTCAGATAAAGTGTGTAAAAACATGCATATATTAGTGAAAATCGAATTGAATCGTAGAGTTGGAAGGGGCCTATAAGGCCATCAAGTCCATCCCCCTGCTTAATGCTGGAATCCAAATCCAAAATAGCATTCCAAAATGTGTTTTAATAGGGAAAATTGCTTTGCAAAAGTGCGTTAGGTAACTTTGCATACAAACCTATGTTTTTAAAGAGAAATTCACACTAAAATGCTGATGAATTTTCATGAGAACTTTTTTTTAAAAATCACAAATTGATGCGGAAATGTGGAGAACCAAATTTAAAGACTGGAAAAATGAGAAACGGAGAGGATCTGAACATGACAGATTCACCCATCCCAGTAACCTAAAGGAAGGGCTGCTGCTGGGTGATAGAGCAATCCCTTTGCATGCAGAAGGTTCCAGGGTTTAATTCTCAGCATTTCAAGGTAGGGTTGAGAAAGATCTCTGCCTGGAACCCTGGAGAATTGCTGCTAGGCAGAGTTTACAGGACTGAGCTAGACGGACAACAGGCAGCTTCCTATGTTCCTTACTTAAGAGGCAATGTCTTTACTGTGACAAAAAGGTGGCTGTGTTAGAGCAAAACTAGACAAGTTCCATGACTGGATTGCCAGACTCTTTCATTCAAGCAGTATTTTGCTAATATTTTGAAAATATACAATTAGAAGCGTAGATTGGAAGGGCTTAATTCACCCAGGCTTTTGGTGGACTTTAGTGCCAGTGTCAATATTTATTTTAGCTATCCTGTTTGCAGCTATCTGTCTTGTTTTTTGTACGAGTTGTTAGTATGAAGTGCCCGGATTTGTTTTAATTTGTAATCTGCTCTGAAATTGCATTTAATAATGTTTTAAAATAAAAATAAATAAATAGCAGATAAACTCACGTTGCTGAAAGAGCAGTGACTAAGAAGGGGTTTAATCCACTTTATTTTTTTAAAAAAAATAGCATTGTAATGTTACAATACTATAATACTCTAAGCAGTTTTTTGCTAATACTTTATAATATTTTTGAAAAGATATATAGACAGAAAGCATTTTAGCACTAATTAAAGGATATTTTTTTAAAAAATTGAATGGAGTTATAAAATGGTGCCCACTGCAAAGAATGACTGTGTGGTTAGGTATGAGAGGTTCACCTGACTGTCACTGTCCTCCATTTCTATTTAAAAAGATGGAAGAGAGCTAAGAGTATCTATACATGTGGAGACTTTGCTGCTTTTCCATACTTTTATTGTTTGGTTCACTGGGAGTTAAAGCCCAAGAAAACACAGGAGGATTACAAATGAATGACATTGTCATGTGGAACCACTCTCTTCCCCCCACCCCCAACAAAATGCAAGTGAGTGAACAAGGCATGGGAACCCCATACTAAACCCAGATTAGAGAAGTAGCAGCCTAGTGCTACATTCACACCATACATTTATTCCACTATTATATCACTTAAAACAGTCATGGCTTCCCCCAAAGATCTTGGGAACTGTTGTTTGTGAAGGAAGGTGATAGTTGTTAGGAGACCCCTTGTTTCCCTCACAGAGCTACAATTCCCAGAGTGGTTTAACAGTCAGTCCCTCTTCCTAAGGAGCTCTGGGAATAGTAGCTCTGTGAGAGGAATAGCAGTTACCAGTGGTAAGCGGCGGTACCACAGCCAAAGCTCTGCTCACGGCTGGAGTTCGATTCCAACAGAAGGAGGAAGTTGATTCTCTGGTAAAAGGGGTCGAGGTCCACTCAGCCTTCCATCCATCCGTGGTCGGTAAAATGAGTACCTGGCATATGCTGGGGGGTAAAGAAAGGCCGGGGAAGGAACTGACAATCCCACCCCATATATACGGTCTGCCTAGTAAACATTGCAAGACGGCACCCTAAGTGTCGGAAATGACTCGCACTGTAAGTGCGGGGACACCTTTACCTTTTTTAAATATCTCTCAGCACCCTTCACAAGTTGCACTTCCCAAGACTGTTTAAAGTGGGATAACAGTGGAATAAATGTGTGATGTGAATGTAGTCTTGGCTTTGCCTTTTAGACTTTTATGGAGACAGGTGTCTATTGATATAACAGGCCAACACTGCCCAACACTGGCATGCGACCCGTGAAAGATTGCTTCGAAGGGAATCTGGTCCTCGAGATGAAAAAGTTTCCCCGCCCCATGTTACTGTGTTCTGTAGTCCCAGCGTCTGCCATCTTCCAGCATCTGCCATCTTTTAAAGATAAAGCAGCAAGGAATACAGGTTCCTAAATCTGATTGCAAATGAGCCTCACTGTGTGAGGAAGTGACAAATTCCCTCCAAGGACAAGACTGCAAAATAAAAAAAGATCAGCTGCCTTAGGGAATAAAAGAAGCAAGGTGAGAAAAGTCTATCACTTTAGCAGTATTTGGATGTCACAAAACCCTTGAAGGCAGAGAAGAAATGAAAGAAAACACAGCAAATGGCAAAACCAGAGACTGAAAGCACATGAGGCAAAGAATGAATTGAAGTCCAATGGGGTTTAACTGGTATGCAGTTTGAAAGTTGGCTTCCAGCTTTCAAATCCTATCTGGACTGCATAAAGGAATCCATTCATTTTGGGGGTGGATGGGTGGTCCATTCATTTATGACATGTATATCCTGCTTTTAAGCCAAGAGTGGCTCCCAAAGTGATTTACAATAATTGTTGTTGATATGTGCCTTCAGGTCAATTTCGACTTATGGTGACCCTATGAATCAGTGACCTGCAATAGCATCTGTCATGAACCACCCTGCTCAGATCTTGTAACTTCAGGTCTGTAGCTTCCTTTATGGAATCAATCCATCTCTTCTTTGGCCTTCCTCTTTTTCTACTCCCTTCTGTTTTCCCCAGCATTATTGTCTTTTCTAGTGAATCATGTCTTCTCATGATGTGTCCAAAGTATGATAAACTCAGTTTCATCATTTTAGCTTCTAGTGACAGTTCTGGTTTAATTTGTTCTAACACCCAATTATTTGTCTTTTTCGCAGTCCATGGTACGCGCAAACTCTCCTCCAACACCACATTTCAAATGAGTTGATTTTTCTCTTATCCGCTTTTTTCGCTGTGCAACTTTCACATCCATGCATAGAGATCAGGAATACTATGGTCTGAATGATCCTGACTTTAGTGTTCAGTGATACATCTTTGCATTTGAGGACCTTTTCTAGTTCTCTCATAGCTGCCCTCCCCAGTCTTAGCCTTCTTCTGATTTCTTGACTATTGTCTCCATTTTGGTTAATGACTGTACTGAGGTATTGATAGTCCTTGACAAGTTCAATGTCCTCATTGTCAACTTTAAAGTTACATAAATCTTCTGTTGTCATTACCTTAGTCTTTTTGACATTCAGCTGTAGTCCTGCTTTGATGCTTTCTTCTTTACCTTTCATCAGCATTCATTTCAAATCGTTACTGGTTTCTGCTAGTAGTATGGTATTGTCTGCATATCTTCAATTATTGATATTTCTCCCTCCAATTTTCACACCTCCTTCATCTTAGTCCGATCCCGCTTTCTGTATGATATGTTCTGCATATAGATTAAACAAATGAAAAATGGAAATGGACTGCCTACAAGTCGATTCTGACTTATGGCCAGAGCTTGGAAAAGTTACTTTTTTAAACTACAGCTCCTATCAGCCCCAGCCAGCATGGCCACTGGATTGGGCTGATGGGAGTTATAGTTCAAAAACTTTTCCAAGCTCTGCTTATGGCAACCCTATGAATAGGGTTTTCATGGTAAGCGGTATTCAGAGGGGGTTTACCATTGCTTTCCTCTGAGGCTGAGAGGCAGTGACTAGCCCAAGGTCACCTAGTGAGCTTCATGGCTGTGTGGGGATTCGAACCCTGGTCTCTCAGGTCATAGTCCAACAGGGCCTGACCTGGCCACCCTCTAGTGCTGGCTCTGCAAGCAGTGTTTACAGAAATTCCTATATTAGGGGAAAGTGTGCACAAAATGAATATACTTTTGAAAATAACATACAAAATGCATTATATTAGATTGATTGCAAAAACATATACTTTTGTCAAAACTGCATACAAAATGTGTTTATTAGTACTAAAGTGATTTCCATAAGGATTTTTTTTAAAAAAATGGCAAAATCCTGCAGAAATGTTGAGAACTGAATTTAAGATTGAAAAATAAATAAATGGAGAGAACTGAAACTGACAGATCATTCTATCCCCAGCCACAGTACAAAAGAACAGTTAAAAGCAGTCAGTAGAAATGAAAAACAACCAGAAAACAGCATCATCTCAATTCACAGAGAAACAAAAAGCCAGGGAAAATAAAATAAAAAAAGAAAAGGTCATTGCCTTGTGAAGAAGCATCCTGTGCATTATGAGCTCAACAAATGCATGTTCCAAACCAGGTAATTATTAACTTCAGTGATGCTTTAGTTAGTATGAGAATGAGCAGGCTTTCCAGTCACACAAAACTCTTTATTGTTCTTCTGCACAGAAATTTAGTGAATCCTCAGTTTGTTGAAAGCATAGGGCAGTAGAAAGGATTGAACATTTGTCATTTATATCATAGCATTGGGATTTGGGACCTGATCCCATGTCTTCTTTGCACTCTCCTAGGGCTTCTCTTTAGATGGGGCCTCACTGTCAATCTCCCTGTCCTCAATCTCCACGCTGTTGTTGGGGAGATCTTCATCCATGAGCTGGAAAAAGAGGGCTTTAAGGATGCCTTTCCCCCGTCCATGGATCAAAATGGTAAGGGATTCAGAGCTCATTATTTGATACAGAACATTATTTATTTATATATGTGTGTGAGAGAGAGTCCCTCTGTGTGTGTGTGTGTGCACATACATATGTGTTTGGGGGTGCGTGGGCATATTTGGGGCTGGGGGCTGGCGAGTATATTGTCATCAGTGTGCATGGTGCTTCACAGAGCACAAGGGGACAGGTCCCTGCCCTCAGGAGCTTATAATCTAAAACTCTGCAGTGGAAGGGGAGAGAAAAGGAGACAGGGATAAACAGAGAAGCAATAAGTGGTTGTTTCAGGACCCATCTAGACATCCTTTTTATTGGGCATTGATGATGCTTTGTCCTCATAATGGTTACAGGGTAGTTATACGCAATCTGGCTTTCATTACTATTTACACCTCCAAAAATTTCAGGGTGGACATAATGCTTCATTGCCAATCAGCGCATGTCCTATAACTCCTTGCTGAAAACCTGCAACTTGTTAGATCACCCATGTTCCAGTTTATTTTTTGTCCCACTTCTGTTGTGCTATAGTGCTCCTCCAGACTGGACAGTCCAGTACAAATCCACTACTAATGCGCTATTACGTTATCAATGACATGTCGGGGAATACACCTGCAAAAACAAACAAGCAAACAAAAACACGCCCCCCCAGTTTGGAGGGGACCACATTTTGCATGTGTTACAGTCAGTTATAGTCTGAGTGACAGCAGCGCATGGGAACTTGGGGGTTATGCCAAAGGCTTCATGGAAAGGGTGAGTTTTGAGGAGGGACTTGAAGGGAATGAGAGAGGGGGCATCACAGAGATGTTGTCGGAGGCAGTTCCAGGTGTGTGAGACAGCAACGGAGAAAGGGTGGGATTATTTGAGGAAGCGCTAGACCTTCAGATGGTGGACAGTGGGGGTGGGGTGGGGGTGCAGGAACAAAGATCCTGGAGAGGGACTTATTTATTTATTATTTGATTTATATCCTGCCCTTCCTCCCAGCAGGAACCCAGGACTTCAATCCATCCCCATGTGAAGACCTTTCTGTTTATCTGTGTGTCTGTCTATAAGATATGTGTACAGACACAGAGACACACACATTCCAGAAGTGGCTGGCCAGGAGGGGCGGTGGTCCTCACTTGGCCTTGAGTCTGCAGTGTCACTGTGCCTACCAGGAGGGAGTGGGGGAGGGATGAGGTAACGTGGAGGTTAGTGCAGGTGCAGCCGCGGAGCCAGTCTGGCACTCCTGCCACTGCGCCTGCACCAACCTCCCCTGCTGCCTCATCCCTCCCCCTCCCCCTCCCAGTAAGCGCACTGATGGGTGCAAACCCTCTTCGCCGCCTGCCTCTGATACAATCTGTCCAGTTACTCTCTCCCCATGTTTCCCTCTCCTTCCATTGTTCCATTCCTTTCCTTTCCCTGCCCATTCCAGATAAGCCGGGAGCATCAGTTCTTCCCTGGGAGTTCCTCTGACTGAAACTATCAGTGAAATGGTTGGAAACAGACAGTGGACCAAAACCTAATACATTTGCCCAGTTGCTCCAGAGTGACAAACAGGATTCCTACATAGACACTCTTCTTGGCCTTGACTCCATAGAGACACCCTGTACATTCTGCCCTAAGCTTTTCAAGGACCAGGCTCTGTGATACCTGGGGGTAGAAGCACAATTTTAGCTCAATCTGGGTCTGAAATCTTACAGAACCGTCTGACGCTCCAGTCACCTTCCACGCCAATCTTCTGCATCACCCCGACTTGCCTCGCTGGCTGCGCTACATTCAACGCACCCCCTACCAGCCAGGATATCTCTATGGGTCCGCCACCAAGCAAGATGTTGGCAAGCAGACAATTGAGGTGTGCATGCGTGTGTGCTTTATAATTCCCTGCTGGACAAAACAGTTAAGTTTTACTCAAGGTTTACCTGAGAGTTTTCTTGACTTAAGTTCAGGTGCAGGTTGAGCCTGAGAAAGCATTTGGTTTCTGATTTCTACTCCCAAAGCTAAAGTTTGTTTATGTGTTTCTCTGAATGTATATGTTTTGGTTTGCAATTCCCCCAAATGTACTTATTTTTGCCAGCAATTTCCCTTAACGCTATGCATTTTTGTGTGTTATTTTCAGAAATATGAGGATTTGTATGTGCACTTTCCCATAATAATACACTTCTTTTGGTACACATTTTTGGTTGGAAAACTGCATTGCAAAATCCAGAGGAGAGGAGTGTGATTTTTGAGGGATAGCCACATTTTGAGTTGTGTACTGGTTCAGGAAGTACAGATTAGGTAGGTTTGTGTTAAAATCAGAGCTTGGAAAAGTTACTTTTTTAAACTACAACTTCCATCAGCCCTGGCCAGCATGGCCACTGGATTGGGCTGATGGCAGCTGTAGTTCAAAAAAGTAACTTTTCCAAGCTCTGGTTAAAATGCAAACCAAATGAATTTCTTCTCCACTCCGAGTGGACAGGCATATTTCGAAGCCCCAACTGGGCCTCTTGCCACCTGTAGGCCTTGGACCTCTCTCCAGATTGACTGTAATCAGTGGAGATAGTCCATTAGGGCGAATGGAACACTGCCCCACCAACCTCAGTCTGTCCTCAATCTCCACCTGTCTGCCTTCTTATTTAGGACTAGGAATGGAAGAACCTGTCAATTTCAGTTCTTTCAGTTTCTCATTTTTTCAATCTTAAATTCAGTTCTCCACATTTCTGCAGGAGTTTGCAATGTTTTTTAAAAAAATCCTTATGAAACTGTCAGCATTTTAGTGCAAATTTCTCCTAAAAAACAAATTTTTGTAGGCAGTTTTGACGAATGTAGACTTTTTTGCATGCAATTTATCCTAATATAATGCATTTTTGTGTGTTATTATCACTAATACGTTCATTTTTATGCAAACCTTTTCCTAATATATGCGTTTTTGTAATGGTTGGTTGGTTGAAAACTGCCTCGCAAAATTTGGATAAGTGCAAATTCCAAAGGATGGCTGTGTTTTGGTTCTTATATTGTTTTGGAAAGTGTGAATTTGATAGATTCGGCTTGAAATGCAAACTGAATCTAATTTCTTCTCCATCCCTACTTAGGGTTGCAGGGTTGGCACTGGCTATCAGCATCCTCCTCCTTAGTCTCAGAGTTGTCCCTTGTAGAATTCAGCCAGGAAGAAGATGGGGACAAACAGGGCCGGCTCCAGGCATGCAGGGGCCCTTGGGCATCAGCTTGCTCCGGCCCCCGGTGTCTGTGTGTGTGTGCACGCGTGAGTGCATACGTGTGTGCATGCGGCCCCCCTGCACAGCCCCCCACAGCCCCCCTACCTGTCTAGTCTTTACCATTGCCCTTAATGAAGATGGTGGCCGTGGTTTCCCTAAGGGGAATGAAGCCTCCGCTGCCATCTTTGTTGATGGCACACATGCGTGCTATGCACACACATCTCTGCCATCAACTAAGATGGCGGCAGCAGCTTCAGTACCTTAGGGAAGCTGCGGCCGCCATCTTCATTAAGGGCAATGCTAAAAAGCTGGCTGACAGGTAAGTGGGGGGCGTGGGGGGGCGCAGATCACGGAAGGGGAGTGGAGGGCCCCTCAGGGGCTCCTGTAGCTCCAGGGCCCTCTGGCCAGTGCCCAACCTGGCTGCCCTTTAGAACCGGCCCTGGGGACAAAACTAGAATTAGTTGGCTCTGCCTGTCATTGGCTCCTTGCCTTCTACCCTACCAGTCCCAGTGGTCACTAGCCACCACTGGCTGTAACCAGATATCCTAATACCAGGTTTGAAGGGCCAGCTCCATATAGAGAGAGGACTGGAGTTGAACTGTCTGTGATTCCAGCCCACAAATCTACCTTTTGTGGTAGCCCCCTATTCACAGGGTTGCCATAAGTCGAAATCGACTTGAAGGCAGAACGTTTACATTTTTTTGTTTAGACTGGAAAAGATTTATTTGCTCAACTCAACTCTTTATTATACAGTCATAGACCCACAATACAAGTTAAAACAAAAGAAATAAAATCATCACTTTTAAACATTTTAAAAGCAATACATTATTTACAGAATTTACTTGCTAAAATCCAGAGATGGAAACCTGCCTTTTTCGTATAGACTGGGCTATATAAAGAAATTTTGCAACTTGTTCAGTTGTAGCTTTAACTTTATCTGACAAAAGATGTTGTATTAACCATTCTGTGGGTCTGCCAGGAAACCCTGTAATAAGTGGCAGAATAAATTTTGCTCTTGCATCTCGATATAACTCGCATACAAAGAACACATGACCAATAGTTTCGGGCAGTTTCATCCTACAAATGCAATAACGGTTCTCCACAGGAGTACCTTGAAAACGACCCGTTAAAAGTGCAGAAGGTAAACAATTAAATCTTGCTCGGGAGAACAGAAATCTATAATACGGAAAGCTTAACTCTTCTAAATATGACGCTTGGAAAGGAAAACGAAAGCTCAGGCCAAAATAAAAAGGATGTTCAAAAACAAGATGTGCGCGCCTTAGACAATAGGTACTGGCGATCTAGATCTTCTATCCGTTGTCCAATATTGTATTTGGCTACCTCGGAATCCCAGGATTTATTTGCTATCATTATCCTTCCTGGAAATATATTTTTTCTAGAAGGATGAGATACATTTTTTTTAAATAAAAATGATAAATAAATTAAATTAACTAAATCTCTCTTCTTTGTGACAGGTGAAGGCATATAACAGGTACACCTATGAGACTGTGAGGCAAACAGTGAACATCAGCATTGTCAAATCTTCAGGTAATCCCCCTCCCTCCATCATTCCCATGAAGGATATGCTGCATATTTACCTCTCTTTCCTTACTGTTAACTTTGATAGGAATATCGGCTCTAGGCTGCTTTTAAATTTGGTGCAGATATTCACTTCCTGGATTCCCATTCAAGGCCTTTGCTGGGCTGCTGGGAGAAGGCAAAGGGGAGGTGGCAGATGAGCAGATCGTGACCCAGTCCAGGCAAGATGGAAGAGACTTTTCCCCAGCCATATCCACCTAGGCCAGATGCATAAATGTTATTTGGGCATATCGGTCCTGCAGATGGATTGATTTTCTCCTCAGATTATCCTAGATTAGGGGTGGGGAACAGGATCCAGCGTTTTTACTTGCCTCACACCTCATATATGATGGTGTCATGAGTTAAATGGGGAGGCCAAATGGACCTAATTAGACCCACAGATAAGAGGCTTCCCACTCCTGCCTTTGACCTTTTGCTTGAAGTGGTCAGTCAACATATACATGTATATGTTTGGTTGTGTGTGGGTACTCCAGCAATAACCTCAGAGGCCTCTACAGGGCTTATTCCCACAAT
Source organism: Rhineura floridana (assembly GCF_030035675.1). Lineage (NCBI taxonomy): Eukaryota > Metazoa > Chordata > Lepidosauria > Squamata > Rhineuridae > Rhineura > Rhineura floridana. The sequence goes on along the minus strand of NC_084490.1, from coordinate 41,855,231 downwards.
GCCGTCCACATGGTGTCTTAGAACTATATAACAGACACTGAACTATAAACAACTGAAACATCCTCCTCTCCCATCTGAATCTTTTCATAAGAGGAAGGCAGTACCTGGAAGGGAAAGGCTCATCCTAACAGAGCTCAGCAACAGGATGGCACTAATATCCAAAGCAGGATCTTGCACCATGGTCCTTTGCCAAGTTGATTCCTGGCAAAACCTGAGTCTCGCCTCGCCAGCCTTACATAATTTGTCAAGAGTGCCAACAGTTACATTATATAGTTGAGCTTCCAAAAAGCTTTCGATAGCATCCCCCACCAAAGCCTCCTAAGTACACTTAGCAATAATGGGATCTGAATCCAGGTCCCCCTGTGGTTAAAGCACAAGAAGCAGAGGATAGGAATATGGGCAGTTTTCACGAGGGAGGGGAATAAGCACTTCACAGTGGAAGGAAATAAGTATTGGGGTCCCTCCAAGGATCTGCATTGGGACTGATGCTATTTCACTTATTCATAAGTGATCTGGAATCAGGGCTGAGTAGTGAGATAGCCCAGTGTCTGGATTACACAAGTACTTAAGAATGGTGAATGCTCAGCGGACTGTGAGGAGATCCAAAAGGGCCACTCCAAACAACACAAAGCAAAATGATATTGTTGGGCACCACCCCAATCTCCAAGCGATGAGAAATCTCCAGGGATCCCTGCGCTTGCCCAGGGTTTGGTTTCCTTGGAAAGAAGGTTAGCGGAGTCTATGGTGTCTTTATGAAATATGGTTTTTTTATTTTCACACATTCCAACCTGAGCTCAAGATGGAGGGGTACAAGGCATCAGCAGTCCAATAGATCTTGCCTTTCCATCAGGCTTACAGGAGGCATCCTAAAGCTACAGTGCAGGGAGCCAGCCTCTCTGCCTGTCTCCAGTTCCCAGCCTTTCCTCAGACACAACTAAAAACACAAGCCACTCTTAGGCCCCAGGAGGTGGGGGGCTCTCCTGAAGAGTTTCAATAACAATATGATCTCCCTCGCCCATTCACCAGTTAAGGGGCACTTGGCAGACCCATTAGCCCACCTGGCCACTCTATTGGATTAACAAAAGAGACTCAACGGACCAGTGGAGCAGGTTTCTCAGCTACAGAGCCCACCTCCAGGTGTCATGTTCCAAATCAGAGGCTGGAAGGGGACTCATAGAAACCACCTATCTCAACCCCCAAACCCATAACAATATGTACAGCTTCATTGGTGCACCAACTTTGGAAGTTGCCTCAGACGGAATTAGATAATTGGTCCGTCTTGTTCAGTACTGCCTACACTGACTGGCAGCAGCTCTTCAGGGTTTCAGACCAGTAGCCATTCCCAGCCCTACCTGGAGCTGAAACTAGGACCTTCTGCATGCAAAGCAGGTGCTCTACCACTGAGCTACGGTCCTTCCCTATCGTGCAATCCTATGCAGGTTTACTTAGAAATAAGCCTCTCTGTGTTCAGTGGGGCTTTCTCTCTGGTGAATGAGTTTAGGATTATAACCTCTGTAAGTAACTGTAAAATGATGCATCAGCATTTGGAATGATTATGAAAGGAACTGGAAATAAAACAGCAGGTAGTACATTGCCTTTCTATCAGACTGCTGCAGTGCGGCTACAATTAGAATATTATCATCCAGTCTCAAAAGGATATAATAGCATTGGGGAAATGATCGAATAGCTGAAGTACTTTGCCTACAAAGGAAGGCCAAATTGAGCCTTTTTAGTTTAGCAAAAAGACAGCTAAAGAGCATGATAGAGGTTTATCAGTTTTTGAGTAGTATGGTGAGAGTGGATAGAGAGAGTCTTCCCTCCCTTTCTCATAATACTAGAAGTCAGAGTCAAGAAACAAACTGAGCAGTAAAGCAAAAGAGGTATTTCTTCACATAGCTAACTTAAGTATTTCTTGCCCCAAGATGTGATGTTCATTACCTTAGTTGGCTTTGTGGAAAGGTTGCAACATTTGGGGCTTTTTAGTTTAGAGAAAAGACAAGATTGAAGTGTATAAAAGTATGCATACCATGGAGAAAGTGGATAGAGAAAAGTTTTCTCCCCTGTCTCATAACACTAGAACTCATGGACATCAAATGAAGCTGAATGCTGGAAGATTCAGGACAGATAAAAGAAAGCACCTCTTCACACAGTGCATAGTTAAGCTATGGAACTCACTCCCACAGGAGGTAGTGATGGCCCCCCAACTTGAAAGACTTTAAAAGAGCACTGGGCAAATTCATGGAGAATAAGGCTATCAACGGCTATTAGCCACAATGGCTAAGCCCTGCTTCCACGATAAGAGGCAGTATGCATCTGAACATCAGTTGCTGGAAACCACAGGAGGGGAGAGTGCTCTTGCGCTCAGGCCCTGCCTGCGGGCTTCCCATGGGCACCTGGTTGACCACTGTGAGAACAGGACGCTGGACTAAATGGGCCACTGGCCTGATCCAGCAGACTCTTCTTATGCACTTATGTCATCGTTGCAGTGCCAGGTAAAGACATTTTTGTTTTCCCAGCCCTTTGGGCAGTGCAAATGATTGGACGTTGTTACTCGGATTATGTTTTTAATATGTTTATGTCTTTGTATTACTGTTTTTTTATTCTTGTAAATCAGTGCTGGCTGGTGCCCTTGAGAATGGTAGAGCGGAAGGCAGGGTGACCAACAGTAGATGGAGCCAGAGCCAACGACAGGCAGAGCCAACTAATTTTGGTTTTATCCCCATCCTCCTCCTTGCTGAGTTCTATAAGAGCAACACTGAGACTAGGGAAGAGGAACCTAACAGATAGCGCCACCCCTTGGGCTGTTTTTCTTTTAATTTTCAAAGAAAATCTTATTGAGTGAAACAAAATATATGATTCCAAATAACCATTTTTTTCCATAATACATACATTAATCATAACAACCAATATGAATTAAATATTTTTAAAAGATATTTATCTGCTGTTTTATAGAAATGCCTGATAAACCAGGACTCATTGTGTCTTTCAAGTTTATCTGGACCCTAGAGAGAAGCAGCTGACTTCCATATAAGTGCATACTTTTCTGGTGTTCTGTTGGGAACTTCTGATTTTGCTCTATAATCAGTGAAGCCAGACCAAATGGTACATAATTTGCCTTTTTAAATTTGTCCTCTAAATAGTTGCATTTTGGAATCCACAGTAGTGGCCAGCTTCTCTGACACTACCAAAACCACACCTTTTCATACCTCACTTATACAGAGAGGCCCTCCAAATATTTCCAGTACCTGGAGATTTAATATTCTTGCAGCCATCAAGAGAATCCAGCTAAAGTTTCACTTCTCCCATCCTTGTTCTGGTTATCCCAAATACTCAGCAGTGCCAACTGGTAACAAGTCCTGTGCTCTTAGCTGGTTAATTTCATTGAACACTGATTCCCAAAAGGAGGGTACTCTGGGACATTCCCATCAAAGGTGGAAACATGTTCCCCTGTGTTGCCAGCATTTTGGGTAAGATAGTGGACTGGATGTAAGTAAGAAGGCAGGTGGGGTTGGCTGAGAGAAGACTTAAGGCTGATTGGCCAGTGCCCCATTTGCCTTGACAGACCAATCTCCATAGTTATAAATTCCTTCAGGACTTTTTGTAGTGGGAAATGCTACATAAATTCAACAGACCTAACATAACCCTCTCTGTAGAAGGAGAAATGCCATATCAAGCTGACTTCTTCGTGAAGAACTGGGACGTGGAGGAAGTGCTACCTACAGATGTCCAAGAACTTTTTCAGCAAGCTGTGGACAGCATGTGGGAGCAAGAAGGATTGACTGTCATCAATATTACCTCAGCCTTGGACCGGGGAGGCCGCGTACCTTTGCCAATTGAAAACCGGAAGGAAGGGTAAGAGAAGAGGAGTCTCTTGTGTGAATGGTAGTTGAATAGCACAGTTGCCAAGCAGTGCCAGATTTAGGAACAAGCCAAGTAAACCATGGCTTAGGGCCTCATATTATGAGGGGCCTCTAAATATATTGGAGATAACCAAGAAGATATAATTGAAATAGCTTTGGCTTAATAAACCTGCCATAGAAAATCCAGCACCAACGTTCTGAACCCTGACCTTCCTATCCCATTCCCATCAGCTTCCCTTCAAGGGCTGCTGGCCTACTTGCATCGTCCACCGAGGTTGTCCAACCTCACCCCAGACTTCAAGAGGAGACAATGGGAGCTGGCCCACCAACACATTCTCAAGTCCTGTTCCATACCAGGCACCATCTCTGGTAATCCCCTCCTTGCCACGTTCCCACCCCTACATATACCACCACAGTCTTGTAGCTGGGGAGAGGGCTGTATTGGAAAATATGTGCAAGACAAACATGTATTTTTGCCCCTTTGATGCCCCATCTGAAGCCCATGTAGAGGCCAGAATCAGCTTAATAATAAGCTTTCATTTGTTGCTGTCCCATTGCAATACTTAAATTTCCTTTCAAGCTGTGGCTTGTCAGGAGCTAAGTCTGTGTAGGAATGAATGGCAGAAGCTGCCAGAGGAGGGTCTTCAGTTTCATTTATGCTAATTAAGAAATCATAAAGTATGTAATAATGCAGATAGAACATTTTTCAAGAAATTTGTTTTATTTAGTTTTTTATTGCATTTTTGCCTATGTATATATGCAAATATAGTGGTTTACCATATATTTTTCATTACTGTTTCTATTATAATGTATTATAATGTAGTACACATTTCTCTCTGTCTCTCTTTCTTAATGGTTGTTGAGTTGTTTTTCATGGACGATGATTTTGGATCATCAGATGCTCTGGTATGGGGCCTCTGAATCTTGACATGGCTTAATCTGGCCCTGCTGCCAAAGTTCTGGTCTGCTGTCAGAGATCCTCTCTCTCAATGCTATTGCTTCACAGCAGGAGTTGGAGGAATTCACACAACCACTTTAAGAGTGAAGGGGAAAATCCCCACAAGGTGACCTTTCCTCCTCAACATTCATATGCCATGTGAAGGCCTCCTTTGTGGAAAAACACTGCAGAGTTTCACATTCCAAATAACATTTCCAGGCATATTTATTTTTCTATCACAATCAGAAAATCAGGAACTGTAGCTCAATATCAGAGCACATATTTTGCATGCAAAAAGTTCCAGGTTCAATCCCTGGCATCACATCCAGATAGGGCTGCAGGATGATTGGCAAGGCTCAGTTGCTAAGCCCCTGCTTGCCAAATCAGAAAGCAGTTTATTGAAAGCCTCTCTGTATTGCCAGTACTGAAGGTGTCATTTCCTTAATAATCCTAAAGATTTGGTTCAGGCTTCTTGTGCTTTGCCTCACTGTGGTCCTGAAGAAGAGTATAGCCGACAGGCTGGAGCAATGAGGAACATGCCACACCACAACATTCTGTTGCAGGTCCAGCTTGTTGCACAGAATATCAATGGAAGTTTCAGCTGCCTGTATATAACAGTATAATAATATAACAAGACTTGCTTCATGGTTGTGCGTCTGTGGGACTGGAACAGAGGCATGAGTTTCCCTGGATCTCTATGATTCTACTGCCCCCCCCTCGCCACTCTTTCCTTTCTTGATTTGCTGTGCTCCTTCTCTCTTTCTCCCAGAGTTTACATCAAGGTGGGCTCCAAAGATCTGTTCACTGAATGCTTAACAAAGACCAAGTCCCCTGACAACCTTTACCGGTGTAAGCTGCAGCAACAGCCAGTCATTACCTGCTATGACAGCTTCAGACCCCAATTCCAAATTGACTGGTGCAACCTGACCTTGGTGAGATGGATGCTAGAGATAGTGGGGAACGGTGTGTACTAGGAGTATGTGGGCAGCTTCCCGAAGATGGTCACTCCCCTTGTCCTTTCCCTTTTCACAATCCTCAGATAGACCTCACAAGGATAAACGCCACAGAAACGATGCCCATCTATGGAGATGGGGTGCTTGAGGAAGGCAGCGAATTCAATCCTCCGGATGTTGCCCCCGACAGGATGTTCCTCTGTGACTTCTTCCTGACTTTCCTCCTCCCCTTCCTCTTGGGCCTTCTCCTCGCTGTCATCCTGGCCTACATCATGTGCTGCCGACGGGAAGGCGTGTAAGTTGCTTATATGCATCCAGAAGTTTGGGAGATCACAACCTTCCTTAGGCATTACAAATTGTTGAAAATAAACATAGGAGGGGAAGCAGTGTGTGTGTGTGAATGATCATGCTAGCTCCTCCCGCTTTCTGTTGTCGTTCTCATTGCTTTACAATTCCTGGAAGGTAACTGTATGTATCTGTGGAAGCTCCCTATGCATTCTAGAACTCTGGAAAATCAGGGTTCTAAAACATGCAAGGAACTTCCATGGATACAAAAGGTTCCCTACGGCAAACAGTCCCACAAGCTGGAAGCAGGGATGAAGAAGACATTTAATTCGGCTACACTGAAAGGCGAACCTACCTAATTCATACTTTCCAAAAAAATACATGAAACGAAACATAGCTATCCTTCGAAATTCAGACTTCTCCAAATTTTGCAATGCAGTTCTCCAGCCAAGTAATGTGTACGAAAATGCAAGTACTAGGTTAAAGTGTACATAAACATATATATGTTAGTGAAAATAACATACAAAATTGTATTATTTTAGGGGAAACTGCCTTGCAAAAAAGTGTATATTAGAGAAACCACAAACAAAAATGTGTATGAGAAATTTGCGCTAAAATGCTGGTGAATTTTCATGAAGACTTTAAAAAATTGCACACTGATGGAGTTATTTTTTCCGCACCTACTGAAGACCTTCCCCTTTAAACAAGCCTTTTAAGTACAGACCTTATCCCAGTCTGCATCTGTGTTGGAATTACTTTTTCAGATGTTTTTAAAGCTTTTCTTTTTAATGGTTTTAAAGCTTTTTTTTTTTAAAGATGTTTTTAAAGATGTTTTGTTGTAACATGTTTTTAAAGATGTTTTGTTTTAATATATTTTGAAATCTGTTATGATGTTTTAGAGTATTTTTAGTGTTTTTGTTTGCTGCCCTGGGCTTCTGCTGGGAGGAAGAGAGGGATATAAATAAAATAATAAATAAATAAACATGAAGAACTAAATTTAAGATTGGAAAAATGAGAAATTGAGGGAAACCTAAATTGAGAGATTTATCCATCCCTAGCTGGAAGGCAGCAGAAATGAGGACAGAGCGGGCTGAGCTAGCACATTCATTCCCACTGGCCCCTCACATGTTTACTTTCGACAATTTATAACTCCTGAAGAGGGCTCGAGTGTTGCATAATATGTATGGGACCAGATGGGAGCCTTGTATGCTTTTTTTTAAAAAACAAAAAACTCTAGCACATATGGTCAGAGTTGTGTCCATGAGAAAAAAAGAGCATTAGGTACTTCTGTAAGAATTACTCAAGAAGGTGTGCCTTATTTCTGTAGGAATTACTCAGGAAGGTGTGCCTTATGTCTGCACGAACACTTTAGGTAAAAGCCTAATCTTCCCCTCTCCCCCACACACATTGACAATGCTGTGTTACCTATAAATAGCACAAATGCACAGACTTTTTCATTGTCACAGCTGTCTATAAACTACAGCTTCTGTCTGCAAAAATACATAGCAGAGAGAATCCCATATAGATCAGGCCACCACTTTAGAATATTTTCCTAGTGAGAGCTGCAATTCAGGACCAAACTAGGCTTGACAAAATTCACACAACTGCAATTCCTGCAATCCATATGGGATAGTCTCTCTTATTTATTTTTGTGGAGAGAGGCTGCAACATATGGGTGAATGTGACAATCAAAAATGCAGTGCATTTTGCGTCATTTCTAAATAACATAATACTATCAATAGACATGGAGCTTTACCAGATATCATTTAAGCCCCCCTCCCAAACAGCTCTCTGTTTAGGGAGAGAATTCCAGGTGCAAATGGCAGCAAGGGCAACATCATTTAAAACAAGAGTGGGGAACCTTTGGCCCTCCAGATGTCCCTGAGCTACAACTCCCATGGGCCAAAGGTCCCCCACACCTGATTTAAGAGAACAGAATACCTTAGGGCAGCCTTTGATCCCCAGATATTGCTGGATGACTCCCATAATCCCTGATCATTGGCCCTTGCTGGGTTTTAAAAAGACAGCAGGTTCACGCCCTTAATCCAGGTAGGGACCCTGGTGGTGGTGGATAGGGAGTTTTAATCCCTTGACCTCCTGTATCTTCTCTTTGTATTGGAATGGAACCTCTCATTTGATGCTAATAGAAGTTTTCCTTTTAATGCAAATCCAAGGCATGGATCCTCCAGTGTGGATCAGCAGAACGGTGGCATGTGTGTGTGTGTATACACATGCACAAATGGTTAAAGCCACTCTAACCCCTGCTAGGGTTCCAGTCTGAATTGGGCCCCTTGCATCAGTTATTTTCTGTTTAAAAACCATGTCTGCAATAGGTATTTGCGAGCCTGGCATCATATTTAATCTGGTCTTTGTACTCATATGTCTCATATGCCATTCTTAAGTGATACAGCTCATATGTATTTTGTATGTAGGTGGAAATGCCAGAATGCAAGACGTAGCTGGAGGAAATCCTTACTGAGGATAGGATTTAATGCACATTAAGGATGTATTAAACTGAAGTAACTGTTTGTGTGAACCAGTGTACCCCAGAGAGTATGGGAAGGATATGCTGCACAAACTATACACATTTGTGTAACTTGTCCTCTTCTGTGCTTAGGTTTTCAAATGATCTGGGATTTTAGCAAAATTCTATGGCAACCAAGTTACCTTGGTAATGGGTTTTCAAAAGACACCCTCCCTGTATATCACTTTATGCACACACAGACTCACTATCGTTTTAATCCATCTCATGCCCTGGAATGGTGCCTCTGATGAATCACAGGCTGCATTTGGACATTACAGTAAACCAGCAGGAATGAGCTGTAGTGAGCATGCTTCCTACTCCCATGCAGGGGGAGGAAAGAGGAGTGCATGAGCCTGATGCTCACTGCTGTTTGTTGCTCCTCAGGCACATGACACTAAACTGGGGTGGGGAGCCCTTTTTCAGTTGAGGTCAATATTCCCTTGGGGGTAATCAAAAAAATGGGTGGGACCAGAGCCAAGAATAGGCGGGGCATCCTCTTTTCAGTTTCTCATTCTGACACTCCATTTCCCTCTACCCCCCATTGCAATCCATTTAAAATTATCCTGAGTGTTGCATGTTCCCCAGCGCTACACCATAGTTTAGTGCACTGTTCTTCAACCTTGGGTCCTCAGATGTTGTTGGACTTCAACTCCCATCGTCCTTGGCTATTGGCTAAGCTGGCAGGGGTTGATGGGAGTTGTAGTCCAACAACATCTGGAGACCCAAGATTGAAGAACATTGGTTTAGCATGATATGCAAACATGGTCACAGTCTCTGAAAAGGCAACCATGGGGTCAAAATAGGATAGTGATATATCAAGCACAGGCCCAGAAAAAAGAGGCTGTCCCTGGTAAATAGGATCAGCTGGAGTATATAGAACAGTTGTTGTCTTGTTATAGCCCTGAGTCCATTACTGAGAAATAAAAGTTGTTCTATTGCCAATTGGACCTAACCCCAGTTTCCCCCCTTCTTTTCATTGTAGGCAGAAAAGGGATATGAAGACCTCAGAGTAAGTGGTTTTACCCTCCTATGAATATTCTGTGTCGCCATTTGCACTTGAGTGGTTTTGTGAAAATGTGAAATCATGATTTCCGCCCCCCTTCTTGCCACAATGTTTGTATTTTGAAGACTCCTTTCCCTCTTCAGCCTCACCTAGTTCTTTATACCTTCTATTGTAGCCTTTTAAAAGTGAGGTGATCTGAAGTACTCACATTATTTTAAAGAGTGTTTAAAAAATCACACTGGCTGACTTTAGGGTGTATTTGGACCCCAGTGAAATTTCCAGTGAAGGATGGAGTAACTTTGTTCCTCAGAGACCACTTTTGTCTGTGTTGTCTGTGTTTGACAATACCAAAGGACCTTGAGCCAAACCCCCCCCCCTTATTCAAAGGAGGTAGAATTTTTCCAAGCAGTAACCGGTGGCACATTCCCCGGGCATTAAACAAACAATTTCTGGGGTATATTTCTGGGGTATATTTTGAGCCCAGGTAGTTTTTTTTTTAATTTCCAGAAGGAAAATTGTAACTGGCTGACATTTGGGGATGTTCTCCAGGTGAAAGTTTGTGACAATGTCCTAGAAGGACAACCCTGTAGGTCTACCCATATGTCAAATAAAAAATAAAAGGCAGAAATTTGCCTTCATGGCTTTCTGCTGGGATATTTTTGGCCCCCAATGGTTTTTTGTTTCCAGAAGGAAAATGGTAAGTGGTAACTGGCTGACATTTGGGGACATTGTATAGGTGACAGATTGTGACAATGTCTTAGAAGGACAGCTCTGTAGGTCTACTCGTCTGTAAATTACACAATAAAAGGTTTTGGGGTTATTTTTGGCCCCCAGTGTTTTTTTTATTTCCAGAAGGAAAACTATAAGTGATAACTGGCTGAAGTTTGGGCATGTTGTACGGGTGAGTTTGTGACAGTGTCCTAGAAAGACACCCCTACAGGTCTACTTGTGTATAAATTACGCAATGAAAAGTGCACCTGGTGTCCAAATGGACCCCGTAACATTGGATGATTAAAACATGGGTAAAGCAACAGACACACAAACACACACGAGTAACGGTATGAGTCACTGGTATTGAATGTATGGATTTTGTCTGTTGATCAGATCCTTGCAGTCCATCTGAAATTTCTGCACTCTGGGCCACAATTATAGGACTGCCCTTACAATTGGGGAAACTGAGGGCACTTCCAGACTGTTGGCATTTTTGGGTGGGATCTAATCACATACAGGTAAATTCAGGTTGTGCCATTTTAATGTTGATTTGGAGCTTTTGCTTAACAAACCTGCTTTTCCAAAAGATCGGACTTTTTTTGCAATAAGGAAAGTGACAGAAAAATGCTCTTGAGAGTGTGGGATAAGACTTGCTTGACACATTGTTGTCTAGTCTCCTGCAAACAAATGAGAATGAATGCTCAGTAAATAGCTGGGGTCACCTAACCTCGCTGCAAACAAATCAAGATGAATGCTCAATAAACAGCTTGTCTGGAAGTGACCTGAGGTGGGCGGGCACCTCAGACAGCAGGCTCTGGGAGTTGGAAGTGGTAGCAACATTTTGATAGAACAGAGCTGTGTGTGCCACATGGCATGCCCTGCACCCCTGAAACTAGCCTAGTGCCCTCAACTGCAGTGGAAGATACCACCAGTGTCCATGTAAAATGCAGTTTCTTGGCTTTTACACATGGAACAGGGTAGGGACAACATCTTGACCTTGGCCTTAGGCAGTAAAATGTCTTGGGGATGACACTGTGTGACGAGGTCATCAAACAAGGGCACACATGCATGTGCAGACAAAAGAGAGGCATCACAGAGTATTTGTGATTCCACAATCCACCAAGCTGTTTTCATGACAACCATTTAATTCAAGCCCCTCCCCCTGTAACCTCATAACCTCTGCAAAGTAGGATGGCCTAATCATATCTGCCTTGCACAGGAATCCCACCCAACATCTTCCTTGCTGTGTGAGTCAGGCAGCCTAGGGACTCCCAGAAGAACCATCAGACTAAAGGACCTCAAACTCAGAAAGGAACATCAAGTAAAAGAAAGGCAAGAGCCAAGCCAAAGAAGCTTTTGGATCTTGGCACATGGTGGGGATGTAGCAACCCAAGGAGCTTAAGGAGAAATGGGTACCGTAAATGAAACTCCAGTTCATTTCTTATTGAATAATGATGGGAATTCCGAACCAGTATCTACTGACTTCTTTGCCCCAACTCAGCAAGAAATCAAGAGCTTTAGGGAGCCTCAGCCATCCTGTTCTGGCCTACAACTAAAGCCTGCATCCAGGTCCAGATCTAAAGGTAGAGATGCCCACAAGCCTTCATTCCCTTGGAAATTCCTTTTGCCGAGGCGTGGTGTCTCCAAAATAATTTTCCAGGTGGTGGCATCTGCTGAGAAACGCTCCGGTGTCTCCCTGCAAGCTATTAAGAAGAGCGTGGCAGCCACTGGCTATGACCTTGAGAAGCGGAAGAATTACTTCAAGAGGGTCTTGAGGGCTTTGGTCGCCAAGGGCTTGTTGAGGAAGCTGACTGGCCGTGGACTTACGGGCTCCTATGCAATCAGCCAGATGATGATGAAGGTGCTGAAGAGGAGGAGGATGAAAAGGAGAACGAGAAGGAAGAGGAGGAGAAAGGCAATGACAAGCCTGAAGCAGAAGAAAGCCTCCAACAGGAGGAGGAGGAAGAGGAGGAGGTCAAGGAGAAAGAAGACCAAGTCACAGAAATCTGAACCATCTGAGGTGCAGAGTCATATGTTGACTACAGGAGGTTTCCATAGCTGAAACTGTGTGTAAGAAGGAAAAAAGAATAAAGTGCCGTATTTCAGCTGTCTTTATTTTTATGCCTGTTATTTGGTCTTGAGATCATCTTTTGAGTCAAATCAAAAGATGAATGAGAAATGTCTGAGGGCAGCTCTGAATGCACACTTGTCTCAGTCTTTTAAGTATTGTAGTCTGATGCAACTGGAAGCTCTGTCTGTCTGTCTCTTTCTCACTGTGCTAGAGGAAGGCAGGATAGGAGACTGTCTCTGCTGATGATATGGTCCTCCCACCCTAGCCAAAAAGGGGTAGAAAGCCACCCAGTTCCTGCAACCTCAGAAATGTTGACTGCATTATGAGATGTGCACATGGAATGGAGTTGTGGTGGGACCAGAGGTGAAACCTGCCTGTTCAGCCACAACCACCACTACAGATGGGCAGATCTATCAATTTAAGTTCCTTTTTGTTTCTTCTTTTTTCAGTCTTAAGTTCAGTTCTCCACATTTCCAGATCAATTTGCAATATTTGTTTAAAAAGCCCTCATTTCTCAGCATTTTAGTTCAGATTTCTCCTAATATACAAATTTTTGCAATTTCCCCTAATACACACGTTTGCAAAGCTACATTCTGTAACAGAATGCATTTTTGTATGTTATTTTCGGTAATATATGCATTTTATGCCCACTTTGCCCTAAGATATGCATTTTTGTACACATTACTCGGCTGGTGAACTGCATTGCAAAATTAGAAAAAGTATGAGTTTTGAAGAATGACTGTGTTGGCCCCATCTATTTGTTATCTCAACAGTAAGGACTTAGGTCTTCTTGCTTCTGAGCACAGCTTCCACTATGATCTATTCAACGTTAGAAGGTAGAAAGCTTTTCCTATCATGCCATTGTAGCCCCTTCCTGCTTCAGTTTATGGCTTTGGGAGTAGTGCCATCTCTCTTGCTTAGTGGACCATCAGTTCTCATCTTTTAGGTTAGACTATTGCCATGTGCTATAGTTGCGGCTGCCTTTAAGGACAGCCCAGAAGTTGCAATTAGTTCAGAATGCACCTGCTGGATACTAACTGGGGTTGGGCATTATATTCATAGGACACATGCTATGCCAGCCACACTGGCTCTCAGTGCAGGCCCAGTTCAGGGTATCTTTTTTTTTTTTTAAACATCCTTTATGGCTTAAGGGATCAGGGTACTTGAAGGACCATTTGTCTCCATATACACCTGTCCTTACATTTCATATCTTCAGCAGAGGACTTCCTCCAGTTGCCCCCCACATCTGAGACGAGCTCTTTGGTGGCTCCCAAGGAGTGAGCCTTCTTGGTTATGGTGGCCTGACTGTGGAATGCTCTCCCCAGAGGTGACTACTGTATCGTCAGAGAATGCCTTGCTAGTTGTGCCGCTTTTTACAATAGATCACTAGGTGACAACACGGAAATAGGCCTTCTCAGCAGTGGCACCTGCTACAAGTGAGGCACCCACAGTAGGGTGCTTGCAAAGACTGTTAAGAATGCATTTAGTTGCTCAGGCTTTTCCTAATTAGTTTTTTTTGGTCCATTTAGATAGTGTATACTGTATATCCCTGAAATTGCTCATCGTTTGTTGTTGATTTTATTTAGATCTTATGTTTATTGATTTTATATGTTTTTAACCTCTTAGTGTTGGAATTTTATTCTGTAAACAGCTTCAGGATCTATGGATGTTAGTCGATGAACAAATAAAGTAACCCCTCGAATCTTTCTCAAAATGAGTCTAATTCCCTTTTATTTTTCTTGTAATTTCGCAGTGGTAAGGCACAATAGGATAACGCAGATAGCTTACTAGATAATGAATGGGTTACCTGGACAAAGAGAATGGACAATTGTGGGGCACCAGCTGTCCCAGTATGCTTCACTATATGGATGATTAAAACAATTAACAGCAGCTCAGTAGCTATGGGAACCAAGCACAAAGGGAGGAAAGCTGGAGGGGAAGGGTGCACTATCTGATTGGCCAGCCTCCATGTTGCATTCTTTGCATTTGATAGTCTTTCCATATCCCCTTACGAATGATCCTACTTCTCGCCCTCTCTCACTGTCCATTTTGAGAAAAGGGCATTTTGGGATTAGGCTGGATTCAGGCAACCTTTACTTAATGTGGGTTTAATCTGAGGCGAGTCGCATTACTGGGATATGGCTTTCAGAGTCAGCCATGTACACTCAGGTCAGTATGCATGACTCTGGTATAGCAGAGGTTTAGACCTTGGAGGTCATCCACATCAACTACCTGCTAGCTGCAAGGAATCTTCTTACTGAAAGCATGTTTGTTGGGAAAGCAGGGGGGAAATCACCCTAATTTCTAGCAATGAACACATTTGGATATAGAGCTGGAAGTCATTTCAAGTGATGGACCCCATTGGAGAGGCTGGGAGTCATTTAAGCTGCTCCAGATAAAATAATCCAGTGGTTGGCCACTGTGAGAACAGGATGCTGTACTAGATGGCCCATTAGTCTGGTCAAGCAGACTCTTCTAGTGTTTTTATGTCCTGATTCTCTTCATACCTTTTAATAAATACAAGGCAGTTTGCCTGAATGAAGCCCGGGTAGAAGTAGAGTGCCCGTGAACATGTGCAACTTGCATGTCCCTCACCACTGAGTCATAATAATTCCCTCCATTTTAGACTGCTTGGGCAGGACCTGTGGCTGGTTCTGTGCAGTATATTACATATAAACAAGTGCTATAAGGTAGCAAGAGTAAATAAAAGTCCTCTTCAACTTACTTGAATTGTTAAACCTGAGATAAGGAGTCTCACTTCTGTGCAATGCCTAACATGCTGTTGGCACTATTGATATCAGGCAGGCACCTTCATTGGATTCTTTTTGTGTGTGTACTGCCTTCAAGTCGATTCCGACTTATGGAGACCCTATGAATAGGGTTTTCATGAGGCTGAGAGGCAGTGACTGGCCCAAGGTCACCCAGGGAGCTTCATGGCTGTGTGGGGATTCGAACCCTGGTCTCCCAGGTCGTAGTCCAACACCTTAACCACTACACCACACATCTGCTTAAAACGTTTCAGGCAAGCTTATCCAGACACACATATGTTTGAAGTGTTCTGACTTTTTTAGTCTGTTGCTGTTTTAATTGTTTTTTTTAAAGTTTTTAATTTCCTGTTTTTAACTGTTTCATCAATCAATTTGATGTCTTTTGTAAACCGATTAGAGGGGTTTTTCAGAATCAAGCGCTATATAAACTTTGTTCAATAAACAAACAAACAAACAAATATTATGTAGTAATAAAAGTAAAATCAACAACATAGTAATTCTCTCTGGGTTAGCTCACACAGCTATTGGATGTGCCCTACAGTCTTTAAAGGGAGAAATCGCCTATTTTATCTTTGTAAATAATATGCTAATCACTCCTGGTTTCTCTGATGATGTAGGTGACTCCACCCCATTTGGGATACTTTAGGAATCCAAACTTCCCTACATGTAATGATGCAATCCACTCATTTCGGACTAATATACTTTGCTATCCATGCAATTTTGCACTTTTCTGAATGTTGTGATGCAGTTCTTGGCAATTTGAAATATATCAAAATACACATCTAATTTCCAGAGAAAATACACATTTAAATAATGTAGTTTGAGTAAAAAAAGTCTATAGGTATCTATTACATAACTTAATAAGCATTTCAATAGGATTTTTTAAAAATCACAGATTAATGTGGAAAAGAGATTGAATAGAATTTTAAAAAATCCTTTCCGATCCCGTCCTATAAAGCAACTTGACGCGATTTCACAGTAATGAATAAGGACAATAAAAACATCCACATCATGGGTAAATTGCAGGTTAAAGAAAAGTGAAAAGGGACTACAGACTGGAAAGAGACAGATTCATCCACCTCTATGCCATATACCTGGAGTCTCCTCTCCCTGTCCTGGCTTCATGTTATTTTCATTTTTTAAAGAAAGAAAAAGCATAGATAGGTGAATTTTAAATACAGGGATTGTTTTATTAGTCATAAGGATGCAGAAGTCACTCTGGAGGACAGGGCAGGCATCCTTCACACTTTGACCTGATTCTGGGAAGCTTGAATAGTTAGCACCCGGTTTTTCTTGGTGGCTCTGTTGGATTCGCCCTTCCCTTGCTTCTTCCCATTGTTCCTGCCATTCCTAGAAGTGGTTGGGCTGCCTTTTGTCTTGGTGGCATCCTTTGCCTTCTTGCCTTTCCCTCTCATCTTTGGCTGATTTTTCTTCTTCCCAATGTTGGGGTTGATCTTGTAGGAGCCTGTTGCTCCCGTCCCTTTCACTTGCCAGAGCTGTCCTTTGGACACCATGTTTTTGATGGATCTCAGGAAATAGTGTTTCTTCTTGTCCATGTTGTAGCCCATGCTGGTCACAATTTTCTTAAGGGCTTGCATGGAAAGGCCAGACTTTTTCTTGCAGGTGGCTACAGCTGTGAAGATCAGCAAGGAAAGATGGGTGGTGGGTAGCTTGGGCACAATGGCTGTTGATGGATTCATCTGCTTCGCAGCTTTTTGGCTCTGATCAGAAGTCATGGCTGTCTTTGTCCCAGGATTTCTGCCTCTCTGTAATGAAGGATCCAGTAGAGAAGGGGGCTCAGAAGAACCTGAGGACTGAGCGTTTTGGGAACTATCAGATTCTTCAGCATCTTCTGATTGTGGGTTTGAGGCCATATTGGTTGAACCTGATTCAGATGCACCTACCGAAGGAACTTCTGGGAATTCATTTGACTCCATCATACTGTTCAGAAAGTATCTTCTGTTTGACTTTTCTTTTCCTTTTGTTTCTGGTTGGATATTTCAGGCAGTTTGGAACTGTCCTGGCATCTATTTGGGAGGGGAAATGTGTCTCCCTTCCTTCCCAGATTTAAATGTGGCTCTTTTCTTTCTCTTTCAGTATGTATTGTCCAGGCATGTCCTCCACGTCCCCAATTTAATGTACACACATTTGGAGGCTTTGTGGCTCCAAAGATCTCTTCACATTCACAACTTCACTCATTCACTCACCCTGTTCTTGCTCTGAGACTTGGGGTTTCCTGAATAAGCAGATGCTGCTTCCTGAGTATCCTTCTTCAAGTGTCAACACACGTCTAGTATCTCTTTTTAACCTCTCACAACAATATTTTGAGTTTGCGTGTTTTGGAGTGTAGAGGAACTCAAGTTGATGGTGCTCAGCTGCAAGGCAAATAAAACCTGTCCATCTCACATACACATTTTGAGTATATAGGTCTGGCTGGTTGTCATGGGAATACAGCTGGGTGCTCTGTGATGTCAACTTGGTACTCTGTGATGTCACGAAAACACTGCCTGAAGTTTTACATCACATGTCTGCCCCTTCTACTTAGTGATTTGGTGTTTTTTTAAACACATTTTGTTTATTTGCTAAACAGTTGCGAGCATTCCCCCTGGGGGAAAAATATAACAATGTTTAGTATTTTTATCCATGCCCAAAGTGGCGGGGGGGAGTGGGATGGTTTCAAAACAGGGGGAGAAGTGGGATGATTAGGGCAGACTCAAATATGTATGAAAATAAATGGAATGCTTACAGGCCCAAATCAAAAGAAGTGGGATGGCAGCCTAGCCTAGGCCACTTTGAACATTGATGTGCATATAACCTTTCATGGACTAGGACACACTTTATTAGATAGTAAATAGCATCTGCCTAAAAGGAGGAAATGCTTCCCCAAAAGAAAACAAAAAGGACACATTGGCATAATATTTGAATATGCTGATTTATAAATATAGATGTAAATTTAGAACTATTGACAATAATTTAAGAACATAAGAACATAAAGAAGAGTCTTGGTGGAATAGGCTAATGGTCCACTTAGTCCAGCATCTTGTTCTCATAGTGGCCAACCAGATGCCCATGGGAAGCCCGAAATCAGGACCTGAGTGGAAGAGCACTCTCCCCTCCTGCGATTTCCAGCGACTGGTATCCAGAAGCATGCTGCCTCTGGCTGTGGAAGCACAGAATAGCCATCATGGCTAGTAGCCATTGATAACCTTATCCTCCAGGAATTTGGCTAATCCTCTATTAAAGCTATCCAAGCTGGTGGACATCACTGCCTCCTGTGGGAGCAAATTCCATAGTTTAAAGTATGCATTGTGTGAAGAAGTACTATCTGATGTAAGACAGAAATATAATCCATTTCACCAAAGTGGGGAAGCGCATGACCTGGTGACCTGCTCAGCCTGCTGTCCAGGTGCTTGATGGGCAGCTTTAAGGCCTCTGCTCCTCTTTCTTGAACAGCCCATCAAAGAGAGAAGTCCTTCAAATATAGGACTGTTCTCTGACAGCTCTTGAAACAGAGGACTGTCCTCTGTAAAGTAGGGCATGTGGCCACCCTATTAGATAGTGAGGATCAGATACAGAGGGGGAGGAAATGTAAGCATTGACCCCAAAGACTGGAAAAATCAATAGATGCTTACAATGTGTGTGTGCGTGGGTGGATGGATGGGTACCTGTGTAGCTTTAGCACAGTGGTGAAGTTGATGCATGGCATGCAGAAGGGGCCAGGGACAATCTCCAGTTAGCAGGTAGCAGGCCTTGGAAAGGCTCCCACCTGAGATGCTGGAGAGGCATTGCCAGCCAGAGTTCATCTGTTCATCTGAAGATTCGCTTCATGCATCAGAGCAAAATGAGGTCGACTGGTCCTTGTGCTCAGGGGTATAGTAGTCCAGGGTCTTGGGGGGGTCTAAGACCTCATCCTTTTTTGGGAGCAGGGTCCTGGTAGGATCCCTATATCTCCAGCATCCTATGAGACAATCAGCATGAGTGTGTTAGCCACTGAGAAGAGTCTTCTAATGTGCTTCCTTGTCCTTTCCTGCTGATTGGAGTCAATCAGAGTGAAAGGAGGTGAATCAGCCACTGAGAATACTCTTCTCAGCAGCTAACATTCTTCCCTTTCATGCGTATTGACTCCTAGGGATATCTGTTGTTGTGGGAGAAGGTTTAAAAAGGATCTCATTCTTAACGCAGCAGCAAAAAGGGGGGAGGGGCTCAGCTGTGACTAACATGAAGGGACCCTGCACTTCTGAACTTGCCACTACACTACTGCTTGTGCTACAGTATTATTATTATTTACATTTATATCCCACCTTTCTTCCAAGGAGCTTAAGGTCATCTACATGGTTCTCTCCCTCCCCGTTTTATCCTCACAACAACCCTGTGAGGAAGGTTAGGCTGAGTCCGGATTTGAATCCAGGTTTCCCACGTCCTAGTCTAACATTCTAACCACTACACCATACCTGCTCTTATATCCACGCTAGTTTTTTTAAAAGTGCCACAAGATTCTTTTGTTTTGTAAAAGATAAAGGTGTCCCCGCACTTATAGTGCGAGTCGTTTCCGACTCTTAGGGTGACGTCTTGCGACGTTTACTAGGCAGACGTTATATATGGGGTGGGATTGCCAGTTCCTTCCCCGGTCTTTCTTTACCCTTTTGTTTTGTATTAGGCTGTAAAAGACTAACATGGGCTACTTCCCTGGAATTAGCATTAGTGCATAAAGTGCTGCTTACCAGTCGTTATAACAAAAGTAGGTGAGCTTATCCCTCCATGATAGATGGACAGCAGGCGCTTAATGACAGAAGTGCTTGCCTAAGGCCACCCCAGTCAGTGATGCTGAGCCAAGACTGGAACTGGAGCTTCATAGCCCGTTCTCTTAACCATTGCTTAACATTGACTTAAAAACAAAAATTCAAAATGAAAACAATCTGAAATCCCAGTTAAGCAACAGGAGGGATAGATGCAGAGAACTTGGTGCCTTATGTTAGCTGCTTCTTGGAGCCATAATAAGAGATGTTTTGCTGACCGACACATCTTTCTTTTGAAGTGTTCACCTGTTCACATTCAAGGCCTGGGTTTTGTGAGCTTACTTTAACGGTACAAAGGAGCATACGAGAAAGGAGAACTGGACCTTCTCCCTCCCGAGCCTTACCCCCGTCTCCCCTTGGTCAATTGCTCCAGTTGCTTATTTCTATACCCTGCTCACTTCTGTTGTCACAGCCAGGAACAGAAAAAATAGTTGGAGCAACTGACTGTGGGAAGGGTTGGAAAACCTATTTCAGCCCAAGGGATGCATTTTTTTTCTGGGCAACATTTCAAGGGCTCCATGCCGGTGGTGGGTGGGGCTGGAGGCAAAAGTGGGCAGAGCAACAAATTTGAATTTTATCTTTGTACATGTACACACACATATACACACACACACATCCCTCTGTCCTCCATCCAGACAAGCAAGGACACAATCCATCCAACCAAAAATATTTGGGGTGTCAAGCAGGGCCAGTTGAGGGTGTGGCCTGGGGAGAGTTTCAAGGGGCAGGCAGAGCGTCCTGGTGGGCCGCATTTGGCCCTTAAGTCTGAGGGTCTCCAACCCTGTTGTACAGAATATGTGAGGGTCAGTCAACCAAAAATGGTTTTGTATAATGTTGGTCTTTATTGGTAATGTTTTAGAATGAAGGGGGGGGGGAAATCATTTCAGAACATTGTCTGAAATTTGAACTGGTGCATAATTGTCCTTGGCATAAATTCATTATATGATTTAGAGATGGAAGAACAGCATGCTGCTCTCCCTAAAAATGAATCAAGTCTCCTCTGGGTGCTGCCTTCCTTCTCTGCCACAAACCACCTCCTTCCCTGTAGGCTGCTTCCTTATCCCCACTGTGGGATGCTTCTTTTGTCTCCCCAGTGCTCCCTCACAATGGGGAAAAGCTCATCTTATGGGGCAGGCACACGGTGTCAGGGATGATTTGATGCAATTCACAGTTAAAAGTGAACCTGCCTAATTTGCACTTTCTGAAACAATTTGCAAACTGAAACACAGACATCTCTTAAAATTCTCAGACTTCTCTCTGAATTTTGCAATGCAGTTCTCCAGCCAAACAATGTGTACAAAAATGCATATGCTAGGATGAAGTGTGCATATACACGCAGACATTAGTGAAAATATCACACAAAATGCATTATATTAGGTAAAGCTGCTTTGCAAAACATGCATATCAGGCAAAATCGCACGCAAATGCGCATGTAAGAAGAAATTCCCACAAAAATGCTGATGAATTTTCACGAGGACTTAAAAAAAATCACCAAGTGATGCGGAAATGTGGAGAACTGAACTTAAGACAGGGAAAAATGAGAAACTGAACTGTGACAGATTCACCCATCCCCAGGCAGCAGCTCTGGCAGTCGGGCATCTTTGCTTAGATAGGCCTACTGGCCTGCCTCTCCTTTCCCCACATTTGCTTCTGTCAAGCACAAAAGGAAATGCAGCTAGCACCTTGATACTGTGTAGTGTCTCCTTCCTCCTGGGATCGTGGAAGCTGAGCTATGACTCCCATCATCCCTGATGGAAAATGGCAACGGCTGGAGATTATGGGGCTTGTGGCTCAACTTCAGTGATCTCAAGCAGAAGGACACACCGCAGTGTCAAGACACTGGCAGGACCGCCTTTTGCTTTTGGAGGATGCAAATATGGGAGAAGAAGGGAGAGGCTTGAGGGCCCCAAATTGTCCAAAGGGCCATGTTAGTGGAGCTGCCCCTCGCCTGGCCCCCAAGTAAAGCTTTTTCCCCCTGAGAGGGGTGGTGGGTAGGCTGGGGCTGGTTGTTGTGTGTGCTTCTCTTTGCGATGGGATTTTGCCATGATGGCTAAATTAACATATTATGAAGATCAAGAGTATCAGGTGATAATAGAAATAAATTTGGGGTAAATTGGCCTCTCTTTATACAATTCTGCCAGAAGAACTCTAATCTCCTGCAACTTGAAATGGTTTTTTTTATAATTGTACTAATTCTTTTACTTTATTTCATTTTGTGAAACAGCATTATAATTGTTTACGGTTTACTTGATGTTTATTTATAATGTTTTTAAAATTATGAATGTTGCACAGTGGGGAGGAGAGCCTGGCTGGGAGTCCAGAGTCTGTGAGTTCAAATCCCCGCTCATGTCTCCTGGGTGTAAAGGTCCAGTTAAAGGTCATCCCCACAGTGAGTGGCTCAGGGGTTACGTGCCCTACCACCTGTGCAGCCGTGGGCAAGCTGCATAGTCCCAAGGAGCCCAGTTGCCCCCCAGCTGACAGTTGCAGACAAGGAAGGGGCTGGCTTGTGCAGCTGTGGTAAGCTGAGCAGGCCCTAGCCAACTGGGGAGGACTAGCCTCAGAGGGAGGCAATGGTATACCCCCTCTGAATACCGCTTACCATGAAATCCCTATTCATAGGTAGCCATAAGTTGGGATTGACTTGAAGGCAGTCCATTTCCATTTTCATCTATATCTATAGTTGTGTCCATATCTTACTATAGTTTATATGTGTGTGTGTTTTTTTCTCTTTGCAGAAATTGAGCAGGGCATTCAACAACATGAGCACCCCTGCTTGCTTTCTTGTGACACCCCTAAAAATAACATACAGCAGTAGCTGCCTAATTTATTTTGGCTTCTGTTATAAATGATCACAGTTACTGTAACCCATGCAGAACCTACAGGATAGTGTGGGATAAAATCCAAATAAATTAATTAATGATGTCCATTTTAAGGGGTCAATAAGGTCATGTTTTCCCTCCCTCTCATTACCATTTTGTTTCTTCTTCAGCATCCAGATGGTGCATCACCACACAGTCCATGACAACACAGAGGAACTGAGGCAGATGGCCAGCACCCGAAACGTTCCCAGGCCCCTCTCCACTTTGCCCATGTTCAACATCCGCACAGGCGAGAGGACCAATCCCATGCAAAGTGGCCACCTTGACAGTGCCCAGGTGCCTCTCGTCCTGGCTCAGCAGTGAACCTTTGCCAGGTTTGTGCCACTATGGCCACTACATAATTGCAGAATCAGAGATTTGGCTCACATCCACACCCTACATTTAAAGCATTCTTATACCATGTTAACAGTCGTTGCTTCCCCCAAAGATTCCTGGGAGTGCAGTTTGTTAAGGAGAGTTGTTCGTGTTAGAGTTTTTGGTAGTGTGTCTTGCTGCAGACTGTAGAAATAGCTGGTCTGTTAAGACTGGTAGTTGAAAGAATAAAGAAAAGTAAGGTTTATTACTAGAAAGAAGTCAAGTCATACATGCTGAAGCAGCCATGGGGTCTACACTTAGGGAGCCATTACTAACTGAGAACAAAGTCAGGAAGGGGAGGAGCAAAACCTGCAATCTGACATCCTAGAAAGCTGCTGCCAGTGAGTGTAGACAATACTGAACTAGATGGACCAATCAATAATCTGACTCAGTATAAGGCACCTTTCAATAAGTGTAGCTGCTTACACAGTAGTTGAGGTGTACAAAACCAACAAGTGTACACTCTTTCACACAAAGATGTGTACATGTTTAGAGACAGCTTGTGCCTGTGTTCCGTGTAACATGTGAACAAGCCTTATGTGGCAGGTATTTGAAAATGCCCCCCTTCAGTGTTTCCTTCTTCAGGCTAAACATACCCGTTTCCTTCACCCTTTCCTCACAGGGCTTGTTTTCTATGCCACTGACTGTCTTTGCTCCTTTTCTCTGAATTTGTTCCAGTTTGCCTACCTCGTTCCTAGAACTGGACACAGTATTCCAGATGAGATCTAACTAGTGCGGAATAAAGTGGAATATTAATTTGGAGCAAATGGCAATGCCCGGTAGGCACTGTACAAAATTGGCACAGTTCCTACCAGAAAGAGTTGTAATAGTTACACAAGATGGGAATTGCGGGGAGGGGACTGAGGGAGCTGTAGCTACCCCCATCCCACAAGCATTCTGGCGGTTGAATTTTTGCACCAACTGGTGTTTACCCATCATAGAGAGCATTGCAATAGTCAGCTTGTGTTCAGCTACTGTCAGCTGTAGAAAAGGGCAGTCGGCTACTGTCCTCCTTTCCTGGTTTCTTGCATTTGATCTGGCAAACAAAGGTCCCACTTCCAGACTTTGAACCTGTGGGGATGTGAGATGTGGGGGAAGTATGTAGAGGGAGGCATTGTCCTTTAGGGTTGCTAGATCTTGTGAAGGCTGCTATACCTTTAGGAAATTGCATAGAAAATTTCAGAAAGAGGTGGGATGGATTCCAGATGGTGTGGTTTCTCTTGTCACTGTAGTACTGTGATATGAAAAGCCTCATTGGGAAGGGAGTTATTTTTTGTGCAATTCCAAAGATATGAGAACTTTCTGGGAGATGCACGAACCCTGTTGTAATCTGTTTCCCCTTCTCACTGATGGAAGCCAAAGGAATTTGTGTGCTACCGAGCTTCATCTCTTCCTCCAACAGGCCAAATCCAGCTAGACTGTGGAGAATGTTCCCACCAAAGTCTTCTCTCAATACTGACACAACAATTTTCATCGAAACTTGGAATAGTGGATTTTGCTTTGCTGCTTGTATCCACATTGATAATTGTGGTAACTGGGATTGGGGTGTGTGTTGTTTGGTCACTCTTTGTACAGGTTTGTAGGGTTAACTTTAAGCAT
Organism: Rhineura floridana; assembly: GCF_030035675.1. Classification (NCBI taxonomy): domain Eukaryota; kingdom Metazoa; phylum Chordata; class Lepidosauria; order Squamata; family Rhineuridae; genus Rhineura; species Rhineura floridana. The sequence continues at coordinate 41,830,491 of NC_084490.1, read as the reverse complement.
TTTGGCTACTAGGGCAAAAATATTTTTGTTGTTGCTATGTATCTGAGTGGTGGTAAGTTCAGGACTACTAATGCTGCATGTTGGAGAGAACTGGCCTTCTCGTTGTGAACTGAACTTTCCAGAATTCTGTGGGAAAAGTCATGACAGTTAAGACCTCTTTGAGTCTATAGTGAATGTGATCAAAGAACCCTTTTTTACCATCTTGCTCCTTGGAGTGATGAAAAGTTGAACCTCCTCCTTTGTATTGTTTTCTTTCCCCCAATTCATAGCCTTCGGACGTTTGGATTGCTTGATACTCTTGAACTTCTAATACCACTGTGATGGGTTTATGTTATCCATTCTAGGACTCTGATTAAGTTGCAACTTGGAAGACCATCCATAAATCTGAGTGAAAACAAAAGTTAGACAAAAAACTCAACCCATAAGGCTATAGCCCAACCAAACCACCACCACCAAAGCCAGCCCAAATTTCATGGCCTTCCAAATCTTCCAAAAGGGAGCTAATTTTAACTGTGTTGGTACCAATAAGAACTTCTTAACTGTCAGCTGAGCCAAAACAGCACCCTAGTGTTTGCAGCCCTGTTCACAGGCAATGAAAAGAGGTCTCTACTTTCAACAAGGGCAGGACTGTGGTGGAAAGAGCTGTAAACAGGGCTGCAAAAGTTTGTCCAGTTTACCTAGACAATAGAGACAGTGGGCAAGATGCACTTCACTTCCACCCTTGCTCAAAATCCAACATGTGTTCCCTTTCCCGACCAATTCAGACTGAGAGCAATATGATTCAGGAAGCATTGCCCTCACTCTGATACATTTACCTTCAGGGTAGTTGTTGCAAAGCCAATCTGATGAGTTCTTTGGTACTGTGATGTCATCACATTCATAATGTGATCCCAGATTGGCAGGGATCATGTGGTGAGGAAGAAGCCATGATTACAGGAAAAATGGTACCTAAGCCAGCTGATCAGAAGGCCAGCAAAAGCTGGGCAAACACATATGAAAGGTAAGCTTTTGTTGTGGCCTTTCAGATAACTTTTTGTTTCCTGCAAAAGCCTCTTTTCTACACCAAAATATTCACTCAAAAATATTTGGTGCAGCCCTGTCCTATCTATAAGGATAGGCTGGCCATGGAAGAAGAAGCTAGTATGTATGTACACATGTGATATGGGAGAGTCCATGGAATCTTTTCTAAATGGTATCAGGAAATATGGAAATTAGCCCTTATGGAAAAACTAACACATAGCTCAAAAGCTATGAGACAAGGAACAGATGCAGACAAGTTCTATAAACAATGGTATAGCTTTATTGTTTTTGTTAGTCAAAGTGATGGGGCTTGCAAGCCTCCAACCTCGCATGGTCAGATTCGGCGGTCCACATTGGGATAATTATCTGGAAAACAATTTAGGACAATAACCATTTAATATATGCTTACCTCCTTAGAGCATTATAGGTACAATAACTCCTTTTGTCAACTGCACTATTTTCTCTCACTGTTGTATAAGTTATTCTTGTTTTGTATTCTATTCTACCCAAAACCAATAAAAACATTATTAAAACAAAAACAACAACAAATTATTCAAATATGTTGCAAACTATACAATTTTCCAATAAAGTATAAATGTCAAAGTCACAGAATTAATATAAAAACTTGAAAACTGAGAATAAACTGGGGATAAAATAACCCAATAGAGTAAATCCATCTTAAACCATCAAACATCAATAGCTGGAATACATAAATATTAAATATTAATAGATTTTCATGAGAAGGTTTAAGAGTCATCTGTCACAAATCTTTCAGGTATAGGATTCATTGTCGTGCTTGCAGGGACTAGATGATTCCCAAAATATCTTACATTTCCAACAAAAAACATTTTGTTTGGGGGGGGGAACCACAGCTCAGTGGTAGAATATTTGCCTTGCATGCAGAAAGTCCAAAGTTCAGTCCACAGCATCTCCAGATAGGGCTGAAACAGACTCCTGCCTGAAACCCTGGAGAGCCGCTGCCAATCAGTGTAGACAATACTAAGCTAGATAGACCAAAGGTCTGACTTAGTATAAGACAGCTTCCCATGTTCTCAAAATACTCAGATGGTGGCAAAGCTACCTGGAAAAGCCATAGAGTGCTCCCCCTGTCTTTGCTAATGGGTTAAGAGGCCGTAATAGCTGTGGCAACCTGCTCCATAGGACCCTGAGATAGGACAGGGGCCCCAGTTTGGGCAGGGACAGCTCAGAGATGTGGCAGTGCAGTGGATTTGGTGTGGACAAGTCGTGACAGAGTTGGGCAGGAAGGAGTTTGTTTCCTTTGAACACACACACAACTTGCTATAAAAAATGTCAGCACACATATTCTAAAAGTATTCATTTTCACCAATGCACATTTGTACAATGTATACAGTAGGGCCCTTACGGTAGGGTTACTTTCCAGACCTCCACCGAAAAGTGAAACCCGCTGAAAAGCAGAACTCCATCAATAAAATGGCACCCGACGCCCAAAATATGCTGTAAAAGCAGAACAAGCGCCATATGAATGGGGCCTTACTCTAATTGAAAGCCACTGTATTAGTGGAATGCCGAAACGCGGGCCGCTGAAAGGCAAGGCCCTACTGTATAAATACTTGCTTCCAGCAAAGGCATTGCTTAGCCACACACTCAAAAACATTCATTTTCAACACACAATGCAAAACATTTATTTTCAAATTACTCTTTACATCTCGCCAAAACACACTTTCCCCAGCCAATACACGACTACACAAAATATCAACGCAAGCCACAAAGAAATCATTCATTTCTAACATATATACAACTGTGCAAATAGCTAGTATGTATACCAATAACATGCTCATTTCAACAAATACCCCATCTAAATTGTCTTCTACTTGAAAAAAGAAATATTTCTAATGAAGCATTGGAGTTCATTAGACCCCAATTAAATCGTTTTTAAAAACTTGAATGAAAGATTAGTAGACTATTGCTCCAGTTTAAGTTTTGGAAAAGAAATGTAAAGATTATAGAAGTTAGAGTGACATTGGGTGGTATTTAGTGCTAGTCCTACTCAAAGGAGACCCATTGAAGTTAATAGACATGACTTACTTTAGGTTCATTAATTTCAATGGGACTATTTTGAATAGGACTTAGTTGAATACAATCTATTATGTTTACAGCAGAGGATATATAGTGATAGGTATCTAGGGGAGCCTGGTGCTCTCTACAGCATCCCCATAAAGCAGCGGTTATATTGTTAACAGTGAAATCCTATACATGTCTACTGAAAAGCCTCATTAATTCAATGAGGATGAGTCCCAGGTAAGTGACTAGAGAACTGCAACCTACAGTACATGTAAGTTCTTGCTATGGTTAGGTAGGAATACTTGGGATGGAACTGTGCATTCTTCATAAGGCAAATGAAGGGGTGGAGGGTCACACTAACAGGTGGGAATATGTGGGCAAGGGGGCTTAATCCTTGCTCTGCCTGCAGATTTTTCCTTGCAAATCCTTCCTTAGCCCATAAGCGATCCCCATGTGGAAAACAACTAGGTACTGTATTTCTCTGGTCCTGTGTTAGCTTGTCTGGATAGGCACTTTCATACCCTCACAGCATTCCTTTCATCATCATCATCATCATCATCATCATCAATATTAATATTATTATGGCAGGTTACAACATTAAAAACAACCTAAAATCACAATATCACACAAGATATGGTGGGCCCTACAAATATACATCTCAGGTGTAAAAAGCCAGCGTAAAAAGGTGAGTTTTCAGCATTCGACAAAACTGTACAGTGAAGTTGCCAGGTGCACCCCTGTAGGAGGAAGTTTCATGACATAGGGGCTGCCACAGAGAATGCCCTCTCCCGGGCTGCCACCCCCTGAGCTTTTGAGGGTGGTGGAACTATCAAAAAGGCCCCCTTCTGCTGATCTCACCACCCAAGAGGGACTGTAGGCATGGAGGCGGTCTTTCCGATATTTGGGACCTGTTGTGTAGGGCTTTAAACAGTAGCTTGAGCACCTTGAATTGTGCTTGGAAACAAACTGGCAACCAATCTACAGACATACACATCTGTCAAAACTGTCAGCACATATACATAATGTGCCAACACAGAGTGTACTTACAGTGCACACAAAGTTTCAACAGATGCATGCATGTACTATCCTTTCAAATTAACACACACTCATACAAAGCACACAGTTCATTTCTTAATATATTAAGAGATATATTAAATCTTCCACATTCCCTTAGTGCATGCAATGTCCACACACAGCCTACCCTCGCCTTTCACAATACTTCATATTCTGAACATATTGCCTTCCCACTACGAACGGAGGAGAAATTTGGTTCAGCTTGTATTTAAAGGTGAACTTACAGTATTTGCACTTTACCAAACAATTAGCTAACAGAAATACAGTCATCCTTCAAAATTCACACTTCACTGCAGCCATGAAATGTGTAAATATACTAGGGTAAAGCGTGCATAAAATGCATATATTAGTGAAACTAACATATAAAATTGCATTATATTAAGGACAATTGTTTGCAAAAATGTGTATATTAGGAGAAATTCATACTAAAATGCTGGTTAATTTTCATGAGGACTTTAAAAAATAAAATTGTAAACTGATGTGGAAATGTCGAGAACTGAACTTAAGATTGGAAAAATGAGATAGAGAGAAATCAAAACTGACAGATTTCTCCATTCCTACGCCCTGCTTCGTAAAAAGAAAACCTCAACAGCTCTAACTGATACATGCTCACAAATATGCCAGCCCACATCTTGGATGCACATAGGTGCAAACTTTGTGGTACTTCAGATATTCTGCACTGCTGGTCACCATGGTAGGTCACAGCTGGACATCAGCAAGTGTCAAAAAGAATATAAAGGAAGCCTCTTTTCTTCAAATATCACAGTTTCAAAACCCCTGATTTTTAAATCCTAAAATAACAACTCAGGCAAAATTGCCCTCACTTTTATTGGAAGAGGTGAGATCTGTGTGTGTAAGCTTTCACATTTCACAGAACCCTTCATCAGACCAAGCCCAATAAAATATAACATTTTACAGCTTTGTATTTCAATTCTAAAACTCTAGGCAAAAAGACAAATTATCACATATTTTACTTATTCCCCCCGTCTCACACACACACACAGTGTTCACCTTCACATCATCATCACCACGCTAAATAATAACCACATACTAAATAACCCCCACTTTAATAAAGTGAAAACCCATTGTGAGACTGTACTGATGAACACTGAACAGAGATTAATAATTTTTAAAAATCTAATTAGTGCTTTTTAATTTTCATACATTTGTCGTTCTGGAAGGAATCTTCTAAACAACAATCCACAAATGCAGTGACAGCTGATTGGAGCACAATGTATTCCAATCCCAAGATCATTCCTCTTCTCCTCTGCCTCTTTCTTGTCTCCCGTAAGAATGGACTCTCTTTCTTTAACCTAAACGTATAGTGAAAAAAGCCAAGCACACCTTTTTTTCTTTACACCTCTGGTTCACTGGCTAATGAAGAAGCATTAAGTACAAAGCACATAACCCAGCCAAAAGCTGTATGTTCCTATCCTTGTTTCCATTCCATTCAGTTGCAGGCTATATACCAGAATTAACATTTCGAAAAATGTGGAGGCATTATCATAAAGCCACTATTGCCCACTTTGCAGCATACGGTTTTTCTGTCTAGCAGTTGTGTCTGCTCAAAGCAAAAGGTTTTCGTAGATCTTCAGCATGCTTCAAGCTCCACCTGGAAAAACCTGATTCCTCTTCCCAGAAGAGACATGAAGAAGTCTTATTCCACAGACGTGTGGTTGTGGTGGCTGCTTATTGGCCAGTTTCTGTGACATCACCAGAGCCACATTCCCTGCCCCTGAATCTGTGGAGCAGTTGTGCAACTGTTCTTAAAATTTTCTTTAATAAGACAAAGATGAATGCATATACATTGTACATACATTGTACCTTAATTCTGAAACTTGGCACATGGATGGATAAATGTATGTATGTGGTCCTTTTCAAAAGAGAAAATAGTTCAAGGCTACTCATTCCAGTCGCAGCAATGCCTCACTGTTTCAAGTTTGTTTTTGTGCTTTGTAAAATCTATTTTTCATTGATCAGACTGCATATTCTTCTCCTCTAGCACAACACAGCAAACCCTCCCTGGGTTTTGAAGGAGCAAATAAGATTTAGACTGTGTTGCAAAGCTATCTCACCCCTGAGCCCGGTTGGAGAGCCTCCAGGCAGCTCGGCACAAAAGCTTCATTGTAGGGGGAGAGTTGGAGCATTATACAGGCTCTGTTGCAGTTCTTCCTGTCTGAGCGTGTAACATTGCAAAAAAGAAATGACAGCAGATCAGCGGGAAATCAAAGGTAAAAAAAAATTGGCATATGGATGAGCCCAGCATGGCTATTCAGCAGTAATAAAAGTTACAATTGCTCATTGTGATATTACTACATATTCTCCACTTTGCTCAGCAGTGAGAAGGGCTACTCGGGTTTAGTTTCCCTTGGGGAAGACAGCGCCTGTGTTTTATGGCATTTTGCAACATTTGGTGCATTTACAGCAGCCTTCCTCAACCTGGTGCCCTCCATATGTTGGTCTTCAACTCCCACTAGCCCCAGCAAGCATGGCCAATGGTCCAGGATGGTGGGAGTTATAGTGCAGCAATATCTGAAGGGCACCAGGTTGGGGAAGGTTAATTTAGAAATATACACAGAGCATAGGGGAGGCAAGCAGCATAAGCATTTGTAGCAGGTGGTAGACCTACTACCCCACATCAGATCACCCGAGTGAGATACCTGCATCCCCAAAAGTGCCTTCTAGCCCAAATATTTCTGTCTTTTTGTTTTTGTCTCTCCCCAAAACAGGCATGATCTGTGTACATATCCCTATAGGATACACTTAAGCATCACCAAAAAAAGTAGATAGAGATGCAAATTTAGAAATCGTTACTATGATTTGAATAGAAAAACAAACAATACATCTCGCCATAGTGGAAAGATTGTGTCCAGGAACTCACTGTTGTGTTGACAGACAACTTGAAGGCCTGTGCATTTCCTTATTTTGATTCTTCATCTTTAAACCAGGCTTGGTTCAGAGACAGCCCTTAAAACAGAGGACTTGTACAGGAGACATGACCACCCTATCTCCCATCATTAGCTTGTATTGAGAAACCATTAACCACTCATCCCGGGCCATTAACCAAAAAGTTCCCTAATAAAGAATGTGGCTGACATGGCTGGGGCAGCATTCGTAAATATATCGGGTCTGCAAATACATTCTGTAGGGAGTGCAGGAGAAGCAAAATCAGGCAAAATAGCTATTATCTGCTCCCAGGCCTTTAACAGGATAGAGGGGGGAGGGAGAGATGGGATTCCACAGCCTCACCATCCAGTCTGCTAGAGACTAGTTCCATCAGAATCCCCCCTCAACTTTATCTACATCAGCCACTCCATCAGACGATAACGGAAGCAAACAGAAGGTACTGCAGAGTCTCCTCATCTGCTCTGCTGAAAAACCAGCAGTTTTTGGCTCCACCTGTCCTTGAAATTCTTTCATTCCAGCTGGTCTTTACAAGAATTCCATAACTAAGAAATAGTGCCTGAGTCCCCCCTCCCTCCCAGTCCATTTTCCTTTTGTGTCATGTCTTTTAGATTGTAAGCTTGAAGGTAAGGACTTTCTTATTATTCACATGTGTAAGTCACTCTTGGAGCGTCTTCTTTTGCTGAATAGCAGAATAAAAATGCTTCAGATTAATAAATAATAACACTTAAGCCCCTTCACACCCCACGTTTGAAAAGGGTCATTAATGCAATTTTCATTGCTCCTATTTCTGTGCCTTCATCCACCATGTTTCAGCCTGACACACACAAGCTTTTCTCACCATTTACCTCAGTGAAATTATGATATGTCATGCTCCCAGCTGGTGTCTGGATCTGGCACCCTTGGATGACGTCCAGGGTTCCAACAACTAGTTAGGAATTGGCACTGATGCCTGCCTTGATCCAGGGCAGCTGGGTCTGGGAAGCTGTCATCTTAAATTTCCCACAAAGTGGTCTGGGGTCACTGTCAGAAATTTAAAATGGCAGCTTTTCATTACTTGCTGTTGCCACCAGATAAGGCAATAGCTTGGGGGTCCTGTCACTATAGAACAGGGCCCATCAGGCAGGATTTTGCTATGGATCACCCAACCCTGGAACAAACTCTGGTCAGACTGCTGGCAGAGCCAAGAAGTGCTTATTTCTATGGATTAGCTGAACCACTAAGTTCCATTCTGAAAAGTACTGATGTGATCATATGTATGATTGCACCTAGATTCTTTTTGTATAGTACTTTTCTGATGCACAATACATGCTCCTGTGCATTGGTGAAAAAAATAATCTTACAAAAGGGAAAAAAACCCAAAGAAGAGCCCTGCTAGATCAGACCAAATTCCTACCCAGCCCAGCAACCTGTTTACCGAAGTGGCCAACCAGATAGCTATGGGATCTTGATACAACCCAGTGGACAATCACATTAGAATTACTTTGTGGGGGATGTTTTACCAGTACGCATGTGTATTTTGTAGGGGGAGGGAAAGACACGAATAACATGGACAAACTAAACGCTGTGGTGAACTGTGCATGCACTGCACACTGTATATAGTTTGGGAATATAACAACAACGGAGGACCCCTAGTGCACTGGTTCCACCTTTGAAACAAGACCAGGGGATTTTGCACTGCAAAGTCCTGTGAAAGATTCAGATGAGAAGAATTTCAGAAGCATCCCTGCATGCAGACAGCCATGATTTTTCCAAGATATTCCATCCCACAGTCTACTCCACACCCTGATTTTCCATTTTCTTCCTCACCAGTCAGTCATCGTTCCATATCCCATCAGCATGTGCAGTCTACAATGAGATGTTTTTGGGGTCTGCCCTTCAGGGTTTCTGTTTAATTTTCTTCGGTACTTCTGGAAATCTTTGGGTTCCTTCTCAGCTTCCCATTAACTCGTTCTTGGGTGTGGATATTCTGTTTTGGCTCCACAAGGATGCAGACACGGAGAACTGAGATTGCTATTAGTGTGCAGTATTATAAGAGTCGTTGGGCACTTCACCTCCTTGCATGATTTTTAGTAGCAAATGGGCAGACTCTAGAGTGGCATTAAGGGGCATGCTAGTCTTCTATGTGCCTTTTTAGTGCCAAAAGTATGCTAGGTGCTTACAGAACACCAAAGTCAAGCTGTCCTTGCTGAAGAACATTTGCAATCAACATTAAACCAGAAAGGCCAGGCAGTGTAGGGTTCAGTAGCTGAACCCAAAGTTCCCTCAAGTGAACTATTTGGCTCAAAATTTGTACTTTTGGGGGTGAGGAAGTTTTCATAACCCCCTTCCTCCCTAACGTTTTCCACTGCTACTTTTTCATGATCCTGACAATGTCAGTAGTTATACTCCCCAGCACAGCTGGCTTCCACTTCCTGTTTATTTTTACCCACAATTTGCCAGATTGAGAGCAGAAAGCAATGCTTCCTGATTTTACTTGTGTTTGAGTTCATGGCACTGCCATGTAGCCAATGAGATTTGGCTACAACATGATGACATTTCAAGTCAGATCAGAGTGAGGGCAAAACTTGTATAGTCTGAGAACTGGGTGTTAATTTTTTGGGGGGTGGAGTTCATCTAAGCCTTAGTATTTGTGATGGGTGCATTCCTTGGACAGTGGGTGCTTTGGGGATAGCCTTATAGTCAGGGTCATACTGAATCCTGGCTAGAAGAACCCATGATTCACTACGGGCAGCACGTACAGACAATGAGTGATGGGAATAGGGTGGAGGATGTTTTGTGGTTGTGCATGCTCTGTGTGCTTGTGCATACCAAATGGCAATAGAAGGGGAGACAAAGTGAGGTTAGGCTGGTTTTGCTCAGCATGTGATTCTTGTGAAGGGAGAAGGGGCTCGAGGAACAGAAAAGAGGTAAGGGCCATGATGACTCAGTGGTAGAGAACATGTTTGTAGGTAGAAGGCCCCAGGTTCAATCCCTGACATCTCTAGCTAGGGCTGGGAGAGACCCCTGCCTGAAACCCTAAAGAGCCACCGCCAGTAAGTTTATCGAGCTAGATGGACCAATGGTTTGACCCAGCATAAGGCAGCTTCCTATTTTCCTATGATCAGATGTCACAGGGCAGCAGCAAGGGCAGAAACTGTCTTTCATCCCACTCCATTTGAGCCTTGGGGTTTTCCAGACAGCTGCTGGTTGTTTTGAAAATGCAAAAGAACCTCCATCCATCCATTGTGTTTTAAAAGGCTCCCTATTCATGATCAGCCACAGGAGCAGCAGCTGTGCTTTGCTGCCCTCACAACCTGGCCTCTTTGGAAGTGGCAAAACATCCACTGTATGTGTTTGTGTGTGATGTCTCTGGTGTACGTTTCCCCTTTACAAAGCACTCTTTGATGCAAAGGACCCCTTTTCATGCTAGCTCCTGAATGGGGACCATTGAATGTTGTCCAGCTTTCCTGGCACGTGGGGAGAAGAGGCCAGCTCTCACATTTGATGGGGAAGGAGGAGGGTTTCCTCCCCTCCTGTTTAGAATGCAGGTAAGCAAAAGGAATAGAAAGCGTGGTCTAGTTTGTAAAGACCTCAGAAATGTCAAGAGCTGAATAAGAGAGGGAAGAGGGGCTGAAAGTGATGTGATTGAGACATAATGGAAAAATGGAAAAGGAGAGCAAAGGCATGGGTGATGACTGAACGATGGATAAGAGGAAGAAGAAATTCAAGAAACAAAAGCTGTTGAATGTTGGAGTGAAGCACATATATCTCATGAAGCTGTGACACTGTGACAAGAGTAGAGAGAGCCTGTGGAACGCTGGAGCCTCACTCATTCCTTGTGGCTTGGAGCATATGCAGGCAGCATCCCAGAGCTTCATGTGGACCACCAGGGCTCAGCATTGAAATCTGTTTTCAGTGCCATGTGGAGTAATAATACAGAGAAGTGGTTCTGAACATGCACAGAGTGCCTTTCTCCCACAGCTTCTCACCCACACAATTTGGATCACTACATGAGGCTTCAAGGGAGAGAAGGGAATTGACCGCTAGGAAAATTCAAGCCCTGGCATGTCTCTCAGAAATTACACATTGCAAGAGCATATTTCAGCAGATGAAGGTGACTCTTGTGATGCTTGCGTACCTCTTTTGTGGAACTGGCGGACCTGCTATGTTTTCTGGGGAAATGGGCTTTGGTTTGTGGAATATGTTCAATCTTCCTTTAAAAGAAAGATCTTTGCAGGCTCCCAGAGGAGAAGAGAGATTTTGTAAGGAGGGGGGGATGCTTTGTGAAAAAGAATTCCTTATCAGTTTTCAAGGTGGAATATTCCCAGAACGTTTTTTTAAAAAAAATCTTTGTCAGAAGCCTCATGCCTTGAGAAGTGCCATCTTCCTCAGCATTTTGGTAAGTTCACAGCTTTTTCTTTCTTTCTTTCTCTCTTTGGTCCCAAACTCATTGCTTTTCTACCATGCAAGCAAGTGGTTGATTGGTGGATTGGCTAGTTGTTCCCTCAACCCTTCCAAACCTTCCTTGGTTTTTTTGGGGGGAGTGGTGGTGGAAAAAAAGAGATATTTCATGGCGGGTGAAAATTAGCAGGGAATCCATGTGGGGAGAATGCTGAAGATGAAATATTTGGAAAAAGAAATAACATCAAATCAAATCAATTTAATTTGTTGAACTGATGACGAGGTTTGCTGCTATGTATGTTTTTGCTGGCCCTATAGCTGGGCCCACCTGAGCCCACCCAGAAATGTAGTAGCAGAAGTGTTTCTTTATAGGGAGATAAAACGGCAAGCACTTTACCTGCTTAACCCCCCCCCCCGCCTTGTTTGTTAAAACATATGGGAACAGGACTGGTAAAAAGCTGTCAAGCCTGGTGGCAGCACTATGGGGTGATGTGGGAAATACTGGCCAGTTGTAGGAGAGATGGGGGAGGGGAGGAAATAACCAGGCATTCAAGAAGAGAGTAAGAACGAGGCAGGACCATGCAAAGTGAGAAATATTAGAAGAACTAAGTGAACAAACAAAACTTGCTAGATAGACTTCCTTTGGACTCCATCCCTCTGCCTACGATGCGTCCACACTGCAAATGTAAACTGGCCAAACTGTCATGGCTCCCAGGGAGAAATCCAGGGATGATGTCACCTTAGAACAAGGGTGGGGATCCCGTGGCTCTCCTAATGTTGCTGAACTACAGCTCCCATCACCTCTGGCCATTGGCCATGCTAGCAGGGGCTGATGGGAGTTGAAATCCAACGGCATTTAGAACGCCACAATCTCCTTATCCCTGTCTTAGAGAAAGCACATTCTGACAGAAAAGTCTCTTAACTCCTTCACACAACTACAGCTACCTGGTTTCTTGAGGAAGGCCATGACAGTTTTTTTTAAAAAAAGTTTCCCATTTGAAATGCAGACACATTGATAAGAGTGTAGGAAACGTTTGCCCCATTCTCCCAAACGATACCCCCAGCCAGCAACCTGGCCTTGCGTGACAGAAAAGTCTGAAGAACAACCGGTGTATTGGATCATTTCACATGCTTTATTTCAGCAGTCAAAATAATTAAAAACATCTCAAATTATTATACATATACAAAATAGGTACAGAATCTTTGGTCGCTCACACTCCCTAGAACATCTGCCTCTTGTTAAAGAGAGGAATGGGTTTGCTTGAATTGGAAACCCACCGAAAGACAGAAGAGGGGAGAAAAAGAAGATGAGGGGGAGGCTGGGGGAGTGGAGAAGAAAGAGGTGAATAAGAAAGGGATGAATGGATCAGCAGCGAGTGAGGACCATGGGAGAACAAGAGAGGCTTGGCACAAGAGTCTGCTTGCAGGGTGGGACAAGAGATGGAAGAAGAAAAAAGGGGTTGAGAAGAACTGGGTGAATGTGAGGAGGGGAAAGACAAGCCAAAAGGGAATCCACCTGCTTTACAAGAGAAAGACAGAAACTGCTCAGACCTTGATCCCTTGTAGCAATGTTTGATTTTTTTTCCTCATCCTGGAATTTTTTTTTGCTTGTTAAAAAAAATAGCACCTTTTGAAAAAAATTCACAAGTATCTGTAGGCAGCAAGGAATCAAATTTGATTCCCCCCTCCAATAGTCTCATTTCTATAGCACCAAATAACCCCTCTCAGGACCTTGCATGGGGTGAGGTTTTTATAGGTTGATCAAAATAAAAAATTCTTGGGACCTTAAAAAATTATTAACATAGACTAAAAAGGAAAAAAATAGATATATAAAAGACAGTTAGCACCTTTATCTAAACTTGAAATTCTGCCCAGTTTCCCCCCATGCAACCTGATACTGGTATGAAAAAAATCCCAAAACTACCCCAAAGAACTTGAAAATGACAATGGTGAGGTAGCCGTCCATACAACAATAATATACATTTAACATTACATTTTCTCTGCTTTCTAATATTATTGGCCATTTTTTCCTTCAGTTGTTCACCGACAAAACATTTATAGCACTTAAACCTATTTTTTCTGCCTGTCTTGCTTCAAAATAATCTCTGACCTCTCTCAGAGGGACAGGCATTATTCACCTGTTCTTTTTCTTGAAACAGGTTTCTGTTCTTCAAACCACCCAGTGCCACACCTGTATTTATTTAGACTTCTCAAATGTATCTTTATTGCCGACTGAACAAAACAGAAAAAAATGTACATTTAAAATGGCTGAAAAATATTTTCAGTGGTATTGCTCCGTATAAAGAAAAAGAGAAAGAAAAATCTCTCTCTATAAGGTACCGGCAGAGAAAGATGGCCTATAGGTAAATTTTGGGATATTTTCCCAGCTCCAGGTTGGGAGGGGGGGTATTTTTATAGGGGTGTAAATGGGCAGGTCCTACCACTAGTTTATTATTGCTTTTGTTGCTCCCAAAACAACAGATTTACAAAACTGGCTGATGTACTTCAGATGTTGCTTGGTTTGGACTGGTTTTGTCATTTTGTTCAGTTTTTATATATGTATTTTGGAATGTGCAAATAGTGGTCCCACAATATTACTTGATCTTAAAAAAAGAATAAGATAAAATCAAACCATTCTGTCTTCGGGGATTTTAATAATAATAATAATGAAAAAGTCAAGCAAGTGGATGCACTTCCTTAATTATTTTTGAAAAGTCATTTATTTTTATTTTTTTGGTTTAATGCTTTTTTTGTTTTTTTAACGGAAACAAAAATAGTTTTAGAGATGATGGATAGAAAAAGACACAAATTCAAGTCCATGTGAAATTTCCTTCTTTTTTGGCTGTTTTTTATTTTATTTTTTAGACTGTCAGGTTTCCTTTTGGGTTTACAAGAAGCAGCATGGTCCAATCTCAAGGCCGAATTCCTGGTCTGGGGCACCAACGTCCATGGGAGCCACATCTATGACGGGCAACCGGGAAGTTTTTGTTGACTTGTATTCAATGACTGTCTTTCCCCAACTACCAGTGTGACTCTGCAGAGGAAGGAAAAGCAGGAAGAAATTAGAATTTTGTGTACGGCTCAACAGACTTCTAAAACTTCTAGGTACAGAAGGATGACCCTTCCCCCATCTAAACTCTCTTCCTGGTCAAAAAACAGGATGTGCCTTGGAAATTAAAATACATAAAATATGCAAGATTCTGTCCCTGATTCAAACAGCAGAAGCAAGTAGAAGATTGAACAGATGCTGCTACAACAATGGAGGTACACCTTGGAACATACGAGGGCTTCTCTGAGTATTGTTGGACTGTAATTCCCATCATCCCTGACCACTGGTCGTATTGGCTGGGGCCGATGGGAGTTGGAGTCCAACAAATTTCTGGAGAGCCCACAGGTTCTCCAAATATGTCTGATGGGTTCGTTTAGGGGGTTCTGCTACTGGATGAAGACATTTTCCCCTCATTTACCATGCTTTAGTACAGAAAAGCATGCAGTGCCTGCAAAGATGTGTTTTGACACACATATTGGATGCACAGTGCTGAGGCATCTACTTGCAGCCTTGACTTTCTCAGTCAGACCTGCCTATCTCTATTTTCCTCCAGCTTCTGACCATTCTTACACATGCTTTGGCTTTTACATGGATTATCTTCCTGGGTATCATCCCCAGTTGCAGAGCACAGACCAAAGGTTTTAGCAGGATGTATAGAGAGGAAAGGGAGAACCCCCCCACCCAACACTAGTAAAACACTGTACCTTATATGCAAGGACTCCTGTCTGAGATAATTAAAATCTACTGGTATCCCCATGCCTTGCTACACCTAAAGCTCAATGACTCACCGTGCAGCCATCCTTGGTGACTCCATAGGTGAAGCGGCTGTTGCCCTCTGCTCTGATCTCAATCTCGTTGGAGCCTTGGAGCAGCAGAGCCTTCTTCAGGTTGCCAGTCTGTTGGTCCATGTATGCCACGCTGTTCTTGCAGTGGTATGTGATGTTCTGGGAAGCTTCAGTGGACATCAAGCGCAGGAAGGTCAGCTGAATGGCAACATCGGCTGGGTTGGATCCCTCACCACCATATTCAAACTGCCAAAGGAAACAGGGAAGGAGAAAGCAAGGAAATGATTAGTGCTCAGGTGATCTCTTCTAGGAATCATCCTGTTATATCTGGAAACCTATTCAGGTCGGAGTGCCCAAGCAGCAATGGGCAAAGTCAGGCAAGCTGATCACTTTTCTCCTTAAGGAGCCAAAATCCAACTTGGAGACACATGAAATGTGGAGAGAGATGGGGCAATAGGCATACCTTCTCACTAATAGGCTATATTTCCCAATTGCACCAGCTGTAGCTTGTTTGAGCTAGCCTACTCCAACATAATAAGCTGCCTTTCAACAGACACTGCTTTGCCTTTGACCTGTGAGCCCAGTTCAACCTCTGGATTCTATCACCTGAAAATTGGCCTATACTTGCTTGTGACCAATGATGTTCTCATCTCCTTTGTTTTGTAACATCATAGAGTTGGAAGTGATTTCATGGGCTATCAAGTTCAACCTCCTGCAAGCAGCAGGAAGTCTACTTTGAGACTCCTCAGTCAACAGAAGTTCCCTCTTCCGTTTCATTCTCATCTATTGACATCCTTGGATATAGGTTAGAAATGACCACAAGAGATTACCAGGTACTTCTCCTGCCTTGTGAATCAAGCCCCTCCAAACTAGCTCAACCAAACTTTTGTCCAAATAGCTCTTTAAGAGTTCTGGTGATAAAGACTCCATGGCCTCCCTAGGAAACCAGTTCCAGGGCTTCTCCACCTTTACCATTAGAAAGACTTCTTTAAAGGGCAACCTAAATCTTTCTGTTACAGTCTGAACAGATCCTTTCTTGCACTGTTCATGGCAGACATGGAGAACAGACCCAAATTCCTCAGTCTCCTTGAGGCTGGTGCTACTTGGACATTTAGTCAATTATCAAATCTCTTCTCAATCTCTTCTTCCCCAAGGCCAAATAGCCCCAAAGCTTGCATTTAAATGGCCAAACATTCACTAAGTTCTTCTGCCTGTGATATTCCTTCCACACATGACCTTGGAGGAATTTGTTTCAGCTTCAGTTCAGGAGATGAGCTGGGAGAAGCCTGACCATGAAATAACTCTCCACAGTCCCAGCTCAGAGTACATGCTTGCCAATCCCAGCTAAACCACTTGTTATTTAACCTTTCCTGTTTCACTGGTTCCTGGTCTCACCTGGAAGCCTTCAGTCATTGTCTCGCCAAACCAGACATGTTTCTTCTCCTTGGGGTTCTTGCTGATGTACCAGTTCTTCTGGGAGATGGTAGGCTGAGATGGGTGGATGCAAGTCTCTCCAGTCTCCATGTTACAGTAGACCTTGATGGCATCCAGGTTGCAGCCTTGGTTGGGGTCAATCCAGTACTCTCCTGATGAGGAAAATTGAGTGAATGGGTTGATGAAGAATGAATCACAAGAGCAAAACAAACATTTAGTTCAGCCTTCTATTCTTAAATGGGACTGATCAATCATTTGTCCTCCCTGCTTTTTCCTGTCCCACAGATCCTCCTGTGCAAGGAGTTCCCAAACTTATCAAATTGTGTCTCCCCAAGTCAGGAAAATATCTGCTCAAGCCTCATTGCATGTAAGACGAACAGGCCACCAGCTTAAGGCAAGCATGTGAAATAAAAAGACAGAGAAAAGAACTGTGGATTATGGCCATAACAGACTTTAAGGTGCCTCAGAGTAAGGGGAAGTGGCTGTGTAGGATAAAAAATAGATGGTTGCCCCATCACTGTCCAGCATTGACAATCAACACAATAAATGGTACTCTGATTTCAAGGCATGATTTTTTGTAGGAGAGGGTCAGGGAAATGTCTGAATGACTAGGGTTGGACATTCTCTGTAGCCCCTTTGAAGGCCCATCTCATCCTTTCAGAAAGCAAATCCAGGCCACATTTTACAGACAGAAGCTTTCTGGAGAATTAATAACTATGTTTGACTCAAGCATTTTAGGTAGGGAACAGGTTGCAAGAAAAGGCAGTCGAATCACTGCCCAGTCAGCTTTGGTGGGAAATCCATTCCTGGCCGCAGACCCGAGTCAACAACTATTCCTGGTTGTGCAAACAATCCTCACATGAAATAGAAAGATTAGCAGTGGAAGAGAAGAGAGGGGAGGTGAGAAGAAAAGAGCAGGACAGAGCTATTCTGGCAACATAACTTCCGTTTCTCAAATTTGTTTTTTCCTGCACTTACCGCTCTTCCAGTCTCCATGGCACATCTTCAGGTCACGGCAAGTGCGGGCTGGGTTCTTACGGGTTCCCTCAGGGCTACGGATGTTCTCAATCTGCATGGACAGGCTCTTGAGGGTAGTGTCAACTTCAAGGTCACGGTCACGCATTACATTGGCATCATCAGCTCTGTAGTAGCGACCGCCATCATGAGCTTTCTCCTGAGGAGGCTGGGGCAGGAAGCTGAAATCAAAGCCACCGCTGGGTGCGCCTGGGGGACCAGGTGGGCCAGGAGGTCCAGCAGGACCCTGGAGAAGGAAAAGAAGAAGAGTTGGAGGCAAAGATCTCGTCCACCTAATGTATTCCAGCTATGAACTTTGTACAGTTAAGACAGAATACGTACAGCAGGGCCAACATCACCAGTGCGACCACGGGGACCAGGTGGACCAATGGGACCAGGGAGACCATTCAGACCATCTTTACCAGAGGAACCAGAAGAGCCAGGGGGACCCTGCCAGGAAAAGAGAATAAAAATGCACCATTAGTGAGTTTTTTGTCATAACATGAAAGAAAAACAACAGATGCATGATCAGTGGAAGAATCAAAGTCCAGCAATATCCATCCATGTCTTACTCTACTGCAAAATGTATCCCCCAATTTAAGATCTTCCTGAGTGGTGATGGCTGGAAATACTATGATACATGTAGCATCACATACTATTTCCCTGCCAAAACACGTTTGCAAGGGATTTGGGGGGAGGGGGAGGGGCTCTGCACATCCATCATTACATTCATTTTGAGTGATTCTCACCATTTGTCATGGCAAATGGGAAAAGGGAAATCATGGCTTCAGCATGAGTGACACAAGGCAATGTTGCACAATTCCCTCCTGCTACCCGATGCCTGCGCTTTCAGTTGCTGCTTCCCTAACTTCCAATAAAGGGGAAGAACAATGAATGGTGTTCCTCATAGACTGTGTCCCACACCCTCAGTTTGTGTTTCCTTCAAATTATTGAAGTCCATAATTATTTAAGGCAATAGCAAATACTTTCCTCTTGCAGATTCTACTAAACCTCATCCATTCACTTTTTGACAAACCAACCAGGAGAGTTTGGTGGCTAATGAAATAACCTAATATCAACATTGTTCTTAATAGGCTGTTTAGGAGGAAATTGGGTGTTTGTATGGGCCCCTAGAGGAGTTCTTTTTCAAAGCTGACCCCTTTTTGCTTCACTTCTCATCTGTTTCCCCCATCCCATGTCTGCCTTCAAATGTTGCTTATCTTTTGTTACACATCAAAGAATTATACAACTCTCAACCACTGTATCTTGTGGATTGGTTCTCTATCTAAATAGCTGTATGCCACATTGGCCCTCAAATAGCTAACATCCCTCTAAAAAGCTGTTTTACAGCCGAAGCCTATGTATGTTTACTCAAAAGTAAGTCTTACTGTTTTCAGTAGAGTTTACTCCCAGGTAAGTCTGTACAGGGTTGCAGCATCAGGGTTGTATCCAGTTAAACTCTACTCAGAATAGATCCACTGCAATGAATGAACCTAAATTAGTCCATTCATTTGAACAGATCGACTCTTGAGTAGATCTAACATTGGATACAACCATTAGTTACTCAAATGACTATGCTATGGTTCAAATACACAGCAACTTTTGATTCTGATCCAGAGATGATTGCTCTTCATTTGTTGTAGATTTTTTATTTCCCCAGAGCTCACTCATTCAGGCCTGAGGTGCTATAATGTTCCCATTCAGCTCATGAAATAATTATACTTACTCTTGGACCAGCAGGGCCAGAAGCACCAGAGGGACCTTGTTCACCAGGAGAACCCTACAGAAGAGAAGAAAATAACTGTCAGTTTAACTAGATGGTCATCCTGACAAACCAAATTTATTAACAAGAGAGAAAGCTGTAGTCATATTCAATAACAAAGAAGAAACTACACATAGGGATAGACAAGTGAGGCCTGAGGCCTACTGCATCTGGCCTCAGTAACTGCCCTGCCACACGAGAGACCTTTTCTCTATGGCTGTAGGAATAAGTGGGACAAATGGATTTTGTATGAACACAGGGAAGCCCTTATGAGTATTTTATTTTTAGAACACATGGTATAAAAAACTGACATCTGTGAGGAAAAAATGTATACGAGAAACTGGAGAGATTTGGGGAAGAATTTGTGATACATTTTCAGAGCTGCAAGTTTTAATTAATTAATTGGTATAATTAGTGATCTAGCAGCAATTGTAAAAGAAAGCTGATTAATTGGCAAGGGCGACAACAAGCTAAGAAGGTTTGGGACTTTTCCCAAGGAAGTATATCCAGCAAGAACCCACTGCCATCCAGGCCACATAGATAAGCTCCCCTCTTCCTTTCCTCTTCCTCGACTAGATTTTTCATCAAAAAGGCTTTTGTTGTTAAATGCCTCTTATAAAAGGATTGGCTTGCTGAATCAGATTGATATCCATCTCTCTCTTAACAGTGGACAGCCAGATCCTTCTGGGAAGTTTTAGAAATAGCGGGGAAGGAAGCAGATTTCCTTTGAATACAGAAGTTCAGTTTAGTTATCGTGGCAATTAAGAGGTCTATCCTTCATGAACTTGCCTAATTCTTTTTTTAAAACTATCTAAGTCATGGAAATGAGACAAATGGCCTTTGAAAGCTAGGAAAGCTCTGGCAAGGCCTCTCTAGACAGGGGGGCACAACTCTAATAATTGTGAGAACTATTTCTTTACTTCATGAGCAGGGGTGTAGCTGTCCAGGGTCTTAGGGGGTCTTAGACCCCTTACTCTTTTAGGAGCAGGGTCCAGCATCCTATGAGCCAATCAGCATGAAAGGAGAGAGCGTTAGCCACTGAGAAGAGTCTTCTAACATGCTTCTTTGTCCTTTTCTGCTGATTGGAACCAATCAAAGTGAAAGGAAGTGAATCAGCCACTGAGAAGACTCTTCTCAGTAGCTAACATGGTCCCTTTCACGCTCACTGACTCCGAGAAACATCTGCTGTGGTTGAAGAAGTCATTAACAAGGATCTCATTCTCAACCAGGCAGCAAAAAAGGAGGGGGAAGGGAGGGGAGGGGGTGTAATGTGGCTGTGACTATCATGAAGGGACCCTGCACTTCTGGATGTGCCACTACACTATTGTTCATGTGAGCTGCAGCCTTAAAGCAGCTCATGGTGTGAATTGCTCAGGCTACCAGAATGAAGTTTTAAACTGCTAGACTGACATGGGCTTGCACAGAACCTACAACACCACTATTCCCCAGCCAATTTTTGAATGTTCCCAAAAGAACATTACACAGAGAGGGTTAAATCAACCCCTGATGCAGGTGCCCATTCTCTGTGGACTAGGGTTGAGCAGATTAGTCTATTTCCAGTCAGTGTTGTCTTTGCATGTGCTCATTCATAAGTCCTGCTTCCTCATTAATCTCATTAAGATAATGCCTTTTATCCTAATATAAGCATTTCTATACACATTTTCATACTTTTTAAAGCCAAAAACTGCTTCACATGATTTATTTATTTATTATTAGCTTTATATCCCGCCCTTCCTCCCAATAGGAGCCCAGGGCGGCAAGGATAACTGCTTTTGATCTGCACATTAGTCTGGAAGTTGCAGATCAGGCTAGTTAATACCAGAATTCACAAATAATGAATTCCTCAAGCATCCCTAATGGGGACTGGCAGGGCCAAGTGTGGGTTCTGTGACATTTAGCTTGCTCTACATCAATAAGGCAAGATGTATTGATACTTACAGGGGCACCAGGGGGACCCTGGAGACCAGAGAATCCTCTGTGACCCTTCATTCCTCTTTCACCATGTTCGCCAGTCTCACCCTTGTCACCACGAGCACCTTGTGGGCCCTAGAAAGAAAAAGAAAGATTTTTTTAAAATGGTTTAATGAAATTTCACAAATGAAAAGAAAGCAAACACCTGTCGATGAGCCACTCTGTGTAGCTATGGATATGAGCTCAAAATATTAAAAGACACTTATTTTTAGTTGTCTTTTAACCTTAAGACAAACATAACACTGATATGCGGACGACGAATGTCCAAGTATATCCGGTCAAACATCTTGAAACAATCTAATAGCAATGATCACAGCAACCATTATATTATGTAATTCTTTGATTTAGACAAGAGAGAAAGATTTTTAAAGTCCAAACTTACAGAAGGACCACGAGCGCCAGCAGGGCCAGCGGGACCAGCAGGGCCAGCGGGACCCTAGAGTGGAAGAAAAGAAGAAAAGGTACATATCATTAGTTAAAAAATTTCACATGTAATTGGGCATGTAGCCTATTTCTGTAGTATTGCATTGCTTGTAAGTGATTGTACTACAGCAGGAAGAATGCTGGACTATAGCTTTTTCTGTATCTATATAAATGGATTGGATCATTAGTGCTTTCAGTGTAAGGTGTTTTCAGCAACAGCAGTCAACCTGATGTTTAGAACATACAGGTGGAACTACCAGCTGGAATGGGTTACTCAAGGGATGGTCTGGAGGAACATGCTGCTGGGCCTACTTTGCGAAAGCTAAGCAGGTTTACATTTGTTCAGGGTGTGCATGGGGGAGCCACCCAGGAACCCCCATGTAGACTGCCTTGAGTTCCAAGGTAGAAAAGCCATGATATAAATGAACTAATAAATAACTCTGGGACAATATATTCCTGAATTTGGTAGCAAGATCTTGGGATGTTCAATGGGATTCAAGTGGAAGATATGCTCCCTGGGTTCTACCACCCACTGCTTGTAGAGTGAAATTTAAACATAATAATAAGGATAAGTGATCCCTGTAATGCTCTGGCAGAGTTGCAAAAAGGATGGCAAACCAGTAATGTAAGAGGTTCCCCCACAGTGTTCCCACATGGCTCAATAATGAATGTGGAGCCATACATGGTTGTCAATCCAAGTTAATTAAAGCAGCATGAAAGAGTGCCCCTTTAGTGCATGTGAGCACAGAACCAGAAGTGGTGTGTATTCCACATTAATTAAGTAAGAAGGTATGATTCTTAAACATGTGTCTTTAGCAACTCTAAGTTGTCATGATGAGTGTGGGTGGAGGGTATGCCTACCTCATCTGAAAAAGGATACTTGATCGATCTGCATCTTTACTGAGCATGAGAATAGAAATGTTTGTGGCTGATAGTTATTTCAGATTAATTGATTTGGAATAATGCAATTCTGAGTATGTGGCATAGGGGTGTGTGTAAAAATGAAAGATTCTGGAAATGGCTTATTATTATTATTTATTTTTATGATATAACAAAATGAAAGGAAGTGCCACTTACATGCTCACCACGGTCTCCATTCTTGCCAGCAGGGCCAACAGGGCCTGGGGCGCCAGGGGCACCGGGGGCACCAGGAGCACCAGCTGGGCCACTCTCACCACGATCACCCTGTTTGGGAAAGGAAAGGTAAGAAGAGAAGATCAGAGCTCAGAATCCATGTATATGTGTGTGAAGTTTTCATTTCAGAGTTATCTGACTATTGTCTTGTGACACCAGCCAATTCCTGACACCTGCTGCATGCACACATATGTATATAACTCACCTTAGGACCAGCAGCACCATCACGACCGGGAGCACCTTCTGCACCAGGAGCACCCTATCAGCCAAGAAGAGAGGCAGAAAGAGAGATTATGAGACTGAGAAGATCATGGAGGCATCAGAGCTGAAGGACTTTCTTGGTACTAATGGGGGATCTAGAATGCTATCCTGAATTAAAACTTCCAAACTCTGCAACTTAAATATATTATTCAATGCACATCTGTTATTACGGATAATGAATATATGAAGCTGCCATATACTGCGTAGGAATATTGGTCTATCTAGGAGCCCAGCATTGTCTATTCTGTTTGAGCACCAAAAATCTGGCAGCATCTCTTCAAGGTCTCAGGAAGAAGTCTTTCAGATACCCTTTCAACAAGAGATGCTCAGGACTGAACCTGGGACCTTCTGCAAGTGAAGTATATGCCCAATTACGTCATGGCCCCTCATAAAGCTACCTTGAACTGAGTCAGACCATTGGTCTATTTAGCCCAGTACCATCTATTCTGACTGGCTGCAACTTTCCAAGGCTTCAAGATAGAGGTCTTCCCTTATCTTCTTTAGTTGGAGATGCCAAGGCTTGAAACCAGGACATTTGGCATGCTATGTGTTTTACTATTGAGTTATGGACCCTCCTCAGTTTGGTTTGGACCATAGTTGTGATTAATGGTAAGAGTTCCAGATGAGATTGGGGTTCCACAGAGAAAAGTGAGCAGATGGAGCTCCCATGGAAATCTGAAGACTTACCTCACGTCCAGCTTCACCAGGGGGTCCAGCCAAACCAGGTGGTCCTGATGGGCCAGGAGGACCACGTTCACCAGAAGGACCAGATGGGCCTTGTTTGCCAGGCTCACCCTGTGGAGATCAGTCCCAGTTAGAACAAAAATAATCCAATGGTTGAGATTGGGAAGGAAAAAAAGAGAAATCACATTTACACACCCCATGTATAACCATGGTTAACTACAGTCCAAAAGAAAGAATGAGGGGGCTTAATATAGACAGTGTGATTGTTCTAGTCCCCAGGATCTGTGAAAGCACCAAAGTAGAATTATCAATTCAAAGTTTGAGGTATGGGATGGAGATGTAGAGGGCTACGTTTTTCATGGACTTCTGTAGTCCTTGAAATGTATAATTCTACATTTCAGCACTGGGGAAGTATCTGTTCTATAAGGTGTCGGTAATGCAAGGGCATGTTGCAGATACAGATTTCTATGGAGTTCAGTTTTGTAAGATTTACATCACTATTCTATATGCTGAAAAACTTTCAGCACTGTTCTGTTTATGAAAGCTTGGTTGCTTCCTAGTATTGACAATTTAGGAAGTTTCAGTGACATTTCACAAGCTGAATTTGTTTTAGTTTTAGAGTCAAAGTTTTAGAGAACACTTGGAAAAACCCTAAATTTTGTCTTATTGATCACTGCTAAGGCATTAATGTTAAGTTCTAACCTACCAAATTCAATACATTAAAACCTATTTTTTCCTCCTCCCTGGACCCAAGCACACCTATAGTGGGAAAGGCTGTAAAACAAATCCTAATTAAAAGAGGACAGAGTCAAAATGTGCAAGCAAATTTGAACTAGGACAATCAGCTTGAGTTCTTTTCTCTCAGAATTCATTTCAGCTCCAGTACATGTAGTTACGAATTTATTTGTTCTATGGAGCTGTGGATGGTTCTTTTAAAACAGAATTCTAGGAATTTATGAGGTGCTGCTTCTAAGAAGCTGTTGGGCTCCTAAAGACCAGTTCTTAAAACACAGAGCATCTGTCAAATGTATTTTGAAGGCTTAACAAGTTGCTAAGATAAAAATCTGAGTGAATGAAAGCTACCTCATCTTTTGGGATATCCTGTCTCTGGGTTTATGTTGAATATGAACAACAGGCTTCCCTAGAGATGATGGGAAATGTTTTGAAAACTTGACAATTCACAGCACTCGTAGTTGCATGATAAGCCAGTCTTGCCTTTTCAGGGTTTTGCAAATGTTGAAGGGAAAGTAAAGTTTGGGAACTGAATTCCAAGGCTTTGGCCAGGGAACAGCAACCCTGGATTGCGCTCCAGTGGATGGAGAGAAATAACAGATGTATGTGAGCAAGCTAAAATAATGAATGGTGCCCTGTCTTAGATGCAATATGGAAAGCATGTTGCTTCCTTAATTTCTACAGGTTAATGGCACTACCTATTCTTTTCAGCCTTGGAGAAAACAAAAGTGATTATTTGGGACAATGCACACTAATGCTGTCACTAAGGTAAACAACAACAGAGCCCATTGTTATTATGCATTATAAGCATGAACAGAAATAAAGAGCAGCACATGGATGGAAAGAAAACTTGATTTGAGACTTAAGCTACAATCCAAACCACTCATACTTAGAGATGAACCATTGATATCGACTTCCATATAAATATGTTTATCACAAGAGTGCTGAAGAGTCTAAATCAGAGCAAGAATCTTACAGCAGCCCAGAAATGAATTTTGCTGTTATTTTCTCCTGTTCTTTTGGCCTCTTATCTGAACTATAGACCAAGTTAAGTCATTAGCTATTGAAGAATATCCCAATTAAACCCGAGAACCTATTTTGCTCATATACCCTTGTGTCTGCAGCCCCATGTATGGCTGAGATGTCCCCCACTGTTCCCTTGCCCTCTGATGACCAAAACTCTGTCCTGCAAAGCTCAGGATGAAACCGTATCCAGACTATCTGCCCACAGCTGTCGGAAAAGGACTGAACAGAAGCACTCACAGATGGTCCAGGAAGACCAGAGAAACCTCTCTCGCCTCTTTGCCCGGGAAGACCAACTACACCACGCTGTCCACCAATACCTTGGGGACCAGGAGTACCAGGTGCACCCTATAGGAAGGAAAGAGACATGAACGTGAGATGTCAACAAAGAACTGTTCCTGGGTAGGAGAGTTTTCATTTTCACCAACATAATGGTGCACCATGGAAGGGGTGGTGATGAGGAGCTAGGCCTCAGTAGCAACTAAGCAGCAAATAGTAAGCTAGCATTTCTGCGACCCAGACATGTTGGGAAATAAGAATATGGTGGGCTTGCTTGAAGAAGAACTGTTGGATATCCTGACTCCTCTTTACATTGCGAGCAATCCCTATCCTTTGTGGGTCTTTCTACCAGTGTCTTGCCTAAAGGAATCCACATCCTGTTGTCTCTGACTGGCTGGCTGTGGGATCAAATAAGAGTCCCTTAAAATAAAGGGTGCTTTGTGACCACCCATGCCAAGGACTATGTTTTCTACTGAAATACATCCCACATTTCTTTTTCTATTCCTAACACTTAAACTCACTAAACTGGTGAATATAGTTAACATGATATGTAATGTGGTATCTCATTATTTTGAATCTTAGTTATACTCACTAGAAGTTTTTCCAGTGAAGAGATATAGTTTTAAATATTTGCACAGTTGCCAATTGCCATGAAAATGGTAGGGGATGCTCTAGTCATATGGCAAGGACTAGTGCAACATCACCACTAGGAAGAGGGAAATTTCAAAAGCAAAAGCAGGAAGTGGGGAATTTCAAAAGCAATTTAAGATAGGGGAATTTTATCATCATCATCATCATGGTAGTGGGGCTGCTTATAGGGAGTTCATTGTTGTGATAGGGAGATTCCACAAGGAGAAGACACCCAGCTTGGCCTTCACTATCCCATTAAAGAGAAATGAATTGTAGAAGGAGGTATTTACTTACAGGGGGTCCATCAGAACCGGGAGAGCCCTTCTCACCAGTAGGTCCAGGTGGGCCAGCAGGTCCAGCTTCACCAGGGCGGCCAGCAGGTCCAGTCTCACCACGGGGTCCTTTGCCACCTTCCTTTCCACCAGGGCCTGGTGGGCCAGGAAGACCGATGTTACCCTTTTGGGAAAGGAAGAGGACAAACAAGTCAGTCATTCTTATAAGTACAGAAAACATATACATGAGGGTGGACAGATCATTTTAACTGCCATGTTTTGCTCCAACAAATCTGGGAATTCAGCTTTGGTGAAGATGCTGAGAATATATGCCTAGAAATCCTTAGCTTCTTGTCCCTAACTACAACTCAAAGATTTCTCTTGGAAGAAGGAATGACCATAAAGTCAGGAGTATAAATATACCTAGAGACACCTGTGTGTTAAAACCTGTAAAGCCCAACAATTTCAGATATGTCTCAAGGGGAGTGGGGTTTGGCTAAAATTTGAAAACCTGGTTATCCAGTTTGCAAACTTGGGTCATAAAAATAAAATTGGACACTAGAATTCTTTCAAATTAAAATATTTTGTAAAGTGTTATTTACAAGGAATACTTTTGATTCAGACTAAAACCATTTTATATTCAGATTTGAATTGATTCAGCACTATGCTCACATCTGTATCTTTTCCGCTTTATGGCCCCCTTGTTCTGTCCTCTCTTCTGAGGAAGCAAACAAAAATTCTTGTAGGCCCTACAGTATACACATATTCTTGTAGGTCTTGTAATGTAGGATATTGGGAACTTCCCACTGAGCATCCTCCCTCCGTCCCCTCACCAAGCTGGGAGCTGTGTAATGGCTTTCAAGACTATTGCCCACAATACCAAACTGTGGGTTTGTGGGAAGGCACTTACAGATGGGCCAGGGGGTCCAATTCTACCAGCAGCTCCGGGGAATCCAGTAGCACCCTATGAAAGGAATCGAAGAGAAAGTTTCATTTCAATAACTTTCCCCTACATATGGGAACTGTAAGTTTGTCTAGAGCTGTTTCTCCACCGAACAGGAACCTGCAATTGTTCTAATAGGTTTGGTCTTAATTTTTCTGTTCAGGAACCTCTTTGCAATGCCATAGAATGTCATAGAAAGATAATAATATCTCAGCCCTTCTAGCATCTTAGCAGGAAATAATAATAATAATAATAATAAATTAGATTTATATCCCACCCTTTCTCCCAGTAGAAGCCCAGGGCAGCAAACAAAAGCACTAAAAACACTTTAACACATCATAAAAACAGACTTTAAAACACATTAAAACCAAACAACCATTAAAAACATATTAAAACAAAACATCTTAAATTTTTTTACGAAAAGCTTTAAAAACATCTATTTTTTAAAGAAAAGGTTTAAAAACATGTTAAAAAGCAATTCCAACACAGACGCAGACTGGGATAAGGTCTCTGCTTAAAAGGCTTGTTCAAAGAGGAAGGTCTTCAGTATGTGCCGAAAAGATAACAGAGATGGCGACTGTCTAATATTTAAGGGGAGGGAATTCCAAAGGTTAGGCACCACTACACTAAAGGTCTGTTTCCTATATTGTACAGAATGGACCTCCTAGGTATCTGTAGGAGGCTCTCACCTGCAGAGCGCAGTGATCGACTGGGCATATAGTAAGGCGGTCTTTCAGGTATCCTGATCCCAAGCTGTGTAGGGCTTGGTACACCAAAACTAGAACCTTGAACTTAGCCCACTGCTTCTATTCTAAACGGAGATGCAGAAATACAGTGTGAAAAAAAACCTGTATGTCGTGCCAACTGAAGAGCCTCCTGTATATCCCCCAGGTAAAACAGCTTGGATTATCTGATCTAGGTTACTTGCAATCAGCTAATGTTTACTTTTAGCTAGGACCTGCTGGCAGCACACTCTGGAATGGAATTCTTTCCTGTTGTGTATTAGGGTTTAGGATAGCTAGTGAGAGCTTCTGAGCATGCATGGAGACTTTTTCCTCACCATGGAGTAGCCAGTCCCCCGTGAATAAAGATTAACTATTTTGGACCAGGGGTTAAAGAACCCTGTGTTGCCCACTTCATACAGACTGTAATCTCTCTGGGCAGAGGTTGCATGACCCCTTCTATAGTTTGTTTGTATAGCACATTACTTGTGCTGAGAGCACCATTAATTTCCCAACTCACAGTCTGCTTTAAATGTCCAAGGATTATGAACTTGAGTAATATTCTTGGGATGTAAAAGCTCTGGAGTTTTTGACAAATGTGAATAATGATCTGAATGCATGTGTGGCCTCATTTTTGACTTGCATCCAGCTTAATAATGCAAAAGAAGATACTCACAGCAGGTCCAGGGCCTCCACGAGCACCTTTGGGTCCAGGAGCACCAATAGCACCCTGGAATAAATGGAAAGAAGACAGCATTAAACCAAAGGCTGACAGAAGGTCAAGGTGTCTCAAAAGAGATTGGGAAGCAAAGAAAGGGCACTTACAGAAGGGCCAGGAGGTCCGGTGGCTCCACCAGGGCCAGGAGGACCAGCATCACCTTTAGCACCAGCATCACCAGGTTCACCTTTAGCACCAGGTTGTCCATCAGCACCCTATGGAGGTAAGAACAGAGCAGGTGGTGAGTAACAGGAGGATGGAAAAGGAAAGATAATTTCACTTTTAGTTATATGGTCTTCTAATATGTATCTTTCGCTGCATCATCCAAAAATATCTGACTATGGGAGGTTAGACCATATTGCTTCTGATAATCTGCCTTTCCAGCGGATTTGCCAGGTGTGAATAAAACTGAAAGAGGTGGAATTGGAAGCTAATTTTTTCAACCAGGAAAGGGAAGGGTGCAAAAAAGGGAGGAGGGATTTGATCATGTTTTGGATATTCAATTCCTGATTCATCTCACCACTGCTTAGATATGGTGGAGTCAACCCTTTGTGGTTCAGCAGAAAATGGCTTGGGCATGGGAGACCCAGGTTCAAATCCCCACTCTTCAGCTATGAGCTCATTGGATGGGAGAACAAACGATATGAGCACTTGTAAAGCAATTGGCAGATACAGAAATACTAAAGAAACAATTACTAACAATTTGCAACCCAAATCAACTTGTCCATTGTACTTTGGGACCTTGACTGAACCAGTTCTGTGATGGCACTAAACCCAAGTTTAGACTGCAGTTCACCTGGTACTGAAAAATATTCCAAAAATGGATTCAGCCAGTACATAGAGACTTGCTTGTCTGGGCTGCTGTTGGCCTGAACGTCCATGAGAGTAGTTCAGTGGCATAGTAAGGCATTGAAAAAGGCACTTTGTCACACCAACAGTGTACTAATTCATGCCTAACTGACTGCTGTAGTTAGGGGGAGGGTAAGGAAGAACTGAATATGCCCCAAATTGGGGATTTATGAGTGCTGCTAACTGAGTGATATCAACAACACCTGGAACATTTCACTTTCTCCTACCAGAGGTCACCTGACAATAATCCACACCTGCTTCTGGTAGCCAACCTCGACTGTTAACTGTGTCACTTTCGCTCCACAATGTACATAAAACAGGTGGACTGTTCACCCTCCACCCTGGCCTGGCCACAGAACATGCAATAAAAGCCGACAGTTCAGTGAGAAATTAATGTTTGTCATCATACTAACAGGGGGGCCAGCGAATCCAGCAGGGCCAGCAGGGCCAGGCTCACCACGATCTCCCTGCGAAGGAAAAAAGAGACAAATGTACATGGTCAGTGATGGAAGGAAGGCCAGAGGAAGAGAGCAGTTGGAACAATGAGGAAGTTGATGACCCAAGAAGATGTACTTACAGGAGCACCACGACCACCAGTGGGGCCAGCAGGGCCAGCAGGACCAGCTTCACCCTAGGTGAGGAGAACAAAAGAGAGACAAGGCTAAGTTCCAGAGAACCAGGAGGGACCACAAAAGATGCTGTAATACAAAGAGGAAAAGCATCAAAAAACCCTGGATGCATCCAACAGCAAAATACTATAGGTTGATTATCTGCTGCCAAAGAAGGATTTTTCTAAAGCTGATATATCTACTGCTATCACCGAACTTGATAAATTTGGCAGAGGTCAGAAATGCTTCTTTTTCTAACAGTTTATTCAGTGTCTCATATGGAGGCCAAAATTCAACATGTGGATTCAAAAAATGGACAATTTGCCTTCATATCAGAGAGAGCCATCAAGCTTTGGTACAAAAAAAAGGAGGGGGAGAAAAATATTATTCATGACAAATTGGAAGAGCAAAATTGGCTTGGAAGAGGAAGGACCATATCTTCCCCTGCAAGAGGTCCCAGGTTCAATCCCTGTAACCTCCAGGTAGACCTGGGAAAAGACCCCTGACTGAAACCCCAGAAAGCCACTGCTGAACAGGATAGACAATACTGAGCTAGATAGATTAATGGTCTGACTCAGTATAAGACAATTTTCTTTTCTCCTGTTTAAAGTGTGAACGAGATGATTTTATGTGGATGGAAAGTGGAGATGGGAGGATTGACTAGAACCCTATCTTTGTGCCTGACCTGTTGGTAATATTTGAAAAAGGACCCATGAGCAACCTTTAAGATCAGATATAGCAGGTTGAGCTGGGGATTCCTTTCACTGAGGGCAGTCAGCAACTGGTGGCCTGTTAGACAATATGGCCTATAGATGATGACTGTTGGCTCAATGCTGTCACCTATGCCATTCTGGAGGCAAAAAGAAGTACTCCCCCCCCCATTTGTCCTTCCCACAGCCACTGTAGGGAGTAGCCTTCCCACATGGAAGACAGCCAGTGTGTGGAACGTTTAGCCTCAGCCAGCAATAGGTATCCTGGTGGCATCATGTGAATAAAATGACAGGGAAAGAGCGAAACTCCTCACCCTAGCACTCTACCCTAGATTGCCCTATCAGTGAATCTAGTTACAGGCCACTACTTTAATTTCAAACTGACCCTTGTCATATCAGGCCTGGTCATTGTGGACAGGGTTAGAAGGAGCCTGATACAGGCTTGGATTCCACTGGTTTCTTGTTTTCTTCCCAAGTCTAACCCAGCCCACCTCACAGAGCCTGAGGGGCCCAGATGAAGCATGAGATCATGGTCTAAAATACCAGGCTGTCCAATTGCTGCTCCTCTGAAAGGGTCAAGCTTCAGTAAGGGTACACAATGCTGAAATTCTCATGCTTTAGAATTCCTTGGAAAAGGAGGCTGTCCCCAATGCTGCCCAATTCTGACAGTCAGCATGAGGGGTGGGATACTGAACTGACTAGAAAAAGATAGCTTGGAACTCTGCATCCCCATCCATTCAGGACAAAGCTGGGGAAAGGGTTCAGGAAAGAGTTTCCATCTCCATTGGCAACTGTCTGCCTATTGAGTGACTTCCCATTGCTTGGCAAAGTAGTGGCATCAAAGCCTGAGTTTGGAGACACCAAATAGTTCCTGGCTTATTCACAAATTCATTAAAATGCCAGGATATGTACCTAGACACCTGACAACTGTAGTTCACTACAGCTTCTCTGGAAATAAAGTGCAGAAAGTCAATAGAACACTTACCTTGTCGCCAGGAGAACCAGCTGGTCCAGCTGCGCCAATAGGTCCAGTCGGTCCTCTAACTCCATCTTTGCCAGGAGCACCATCAACACCTTTGGGACCTGCGTCACCCTAAGAGGAAGGAAAAGCAGAACACACCGTGAAGCACTGAAGAGAACAAACTGGTACAACCACTGGGAGGAAGAACTTTATATTAATGATGTAACATGTCCCAAATTTGAAGTCTTCTGAGAGATTTGATCATCTTGAAGAATTTATATCAGCATGTCAAATCAAATTTGACATGAGGAAATTTCTCTCAAGGAAACTGATAAAGGAAAGACTAAAATAGCACCCCAAGATTTCTCCTTTGCTCCAAACCCCTTGGGCCAATGCTGAAGGCAAATCCTATAAACCAGAGGTGAGGAATCTGTGGCCTTCCAGATGTTGTTAAGCTCTTACTTCTATCAGCCCCAGCCTGCATGGACAATGGTCAGGGATGATGGAAGACATAGTCCAGCAACATCTGGAGGGCCATAGGTCAGCTACCTCTGCTGTAAACCACCCTCTTGCTCTGAGTCTACAGAACGGGAAGATCATCTGCCCACTGGCCTCTGCACTGGAGATTTTAAGGAGGGAAGATATCTATATGCCAGTAGAATTTAAGACTATCTTCCTGTTCCTTAGTCCCTGTATTATGATTCTGCCAGAAATCTACTTGTGTGGTAGCACTAGGTAGGGGAGGGGCTCACTGGCAGATCACAAGCTTTGCATGCAAAAGGCAATACTTTAAATCTCTGGCATTTTTTGTAAAAAATAAAATGACCACATGTGATGGGGCTGGGCAATGCCTCAGCCTGAGATGGGTGGAGAACTGTTGCCAGTTGAAGGAGACAGTACTGAGCTTTATGGCCCAATGGCCTGATTCAGTATAAGGCAACTTCAGATGCTACTTTTCCTCATACAAGCTTATAGGCCAGTAGCCTGGTGCATTTTCCTGTCACTGCAAAAAGTGGGGGGGGGAGTGGGTTTGTTGCACAAGAACACCAAATCCACTGTAATTGCACAACCTGAGATTGCACAACCCTGAGATAGTGGTCTGGCTACCTTGCCTCCTGTTTTTTAAATCTCCTTTCTTCCACCCCCCCCAATGGCCCCTAATGAATCTGCGGGCATGAGTGGGAATGAGTATCTATGTCATGATTATCTCTATAAAGATACAACAATGGTGATTCTTATTGAAAGAGAGCTAGGGAGAGACATGAGAAGTTGGGAAAGACTTGAAGTAGCAGGATGACACTTGAAGAGTAAGGGTGCTGCTGTTGTTGTTTTGCTTGTTCATTTTCTTAACAGGCAGGGTAAGTTACTGATTGCTGTTTTGATGGCATTGTTTCCAAGGACAAGATACTTACTCTGTCTCCCTTGGCACCAGGCAGACCAGCAGCGCCACGTTCACCGGGCATACCCTGAAGGCCAGGAGGACCTTGGCTTCCAGGAGCGCCAGGAGCACCAGCATCACCCTAGAGGGGTAGAGCCAAAAAAACAGAAGTGGGCAAGGATCAGAAACAGAGCTAAGACATCAGACCCAGCATAGGTGGCACCTAATCCTTTCTGAATTCACTCACTCACTCACAAATCTGTGAGACAATATTTATCTTTTCTGATGTCTAGCCTTTATGTTAGGGAAGAAGAAGAGCCTTGTTACTCCCAGGATGGCAGCAATTTAGGGGGCTTTGGTAGATGTCACTAAGGGCAAGATAAAATTTCTGAACATCCCAGTGCCCATGCACATTTATTTCCTTGAGACAATTTGCTTTAGGATGCAAAAGCTGCCTTACTTTGAGTGAAATGTGGCTGTGGATGCTGAAGGGACAAGGAAGACCCCAGAGCTTGTTCCATGTGGTTTGGCTTAACCCTGCAATAAGATGAAGGCTATGCCTTGCTTCACACAGCAGATGCTTGGTTGGATTCCAAACCTAGCCCAGTCCTGAGGGAACGACTCAGCTCAGCTGTGGCCCCCTATTCCTGATTTTGCCCTAGGTTCTTATAACCTGTATGTATGTGTATGAATGGAGATGCAATATTATCGAGTTACATAAGCTCATGAGAGGATCCCAAATACTATAGGTGCTATCACTCAGTCTTAAGCAGGCAAGCACTGTGCTGAGTCAGAGCTGAGAAAATAGGAGGTGTGCAGGGATGCCTAAGAAGGGATGTATTAGTTTTTCCTCCATCTCTGAATTTCAGAGGTTTATAGATGTCTCGTTACCTGCATGCCTCAAAATCTGACATTGAGAATTTGAAAATTTCCTCTACATAATAACTATCCAACACTAATTTCATATTTATCCTACAACATATTCTCAACAAAGAAAATACTGTGAAGAACAGTTGGGAATAACAAGTAGTGATAGGGCACATTCTATGATTTTATTGGATCTCCACACAAACACATTCTTGTGAAAGGCCTGGCCTTCACCTATTTCGTCAGGGTCTTCACGCATCCCTTACCTTAGCACCATCGTTACCAGGACCACCATTAGAACCACGGGGTCCCTGAGGACCTGGGGGACCTTGGGTACCACGTTCACCAGGGAAACCTCTCTCCCCCTAAAGGTAGGAAAGAGATCTAATTACAACTCCACCATTACAAGAAGCAACAGTGGATGAATGAAAAGATACATGGAAGACAAGAGTGAAGATGTTCACTTACTCTTGCACCAGAGGGACCAGGAGCACCAGCATCGCCAGGGGCACCCTATCAGGAAGGCAAAAAAAGAAAATATCATTGCTTAAAGCATCTTTGACAAAGCATTCAAGTACCATAGTTAATCCACGGTGGGACTGAAGGATGGTCCTGCTGTGCAGCAATGGGTGGACTGTGCTGCTTCATGAATGAGGGTAGGATTACATGGCCTTTTGATCCCTTTGAGTTGTGGAATTTTAGAAGGCTATAGAATGAGCTCAAGTTTCAGGTGGCAGGACTTGCTCAGTGTAGGCAGGGCCTCTAGGGTAAAGGCATGGAGGAAACAGAAGGACATGATAGGAAATATCTGGCTATTCTCATCTGCCTGATAGGATAATCTTCAGCAATACATAGCACAGCTATCCTTGATGGCTTCTCCAAAACCTCACACTGGAAATGTGTATGGTTCTATGGATAGGATCCAAAGAAGATGAACTCTCCAAAATGCCAATTTCAGATTCAGAATGTTAAGAAGAATCATAGAGTCCTGGATATAGAAAACCCTTGTGAGCACTGAGTCATCAGGATGTGTTCAATTCATTGCCTTATTGAAAGATTTGCTAGGCCTAAACTATGGACTCCACAAGGGCAGTCCCATACTTAATCCATTATTCCAGGATGTCTCAACCCACTGAGGTCCCCTGAGGCAGAGGGAAGTATCTGATATCTACAGTACTTTGAATACCCGAAATCCTAGTTTTGGTCCAAACAGTTTATTCCATCTCTAGTAGAAGAACATGTGGGTGATGGCACAAGGATGTTGATTGCAGTATGGGGGGTTATGTGGCCACTGGAACATGTGGAAGAGGAGGAGTCCATTTGCTTCAGTAATGCAGAGAGCCTTTGTACAAGAGATCATTGTACTCTTGATTTGGCTTTACACAGGAAGCATGGGAGGAGATCCTTTCAAAAAAGAGGTGTGATATGGACTCTGCCATGATTGTACAACTTCTAGTTCAGCCCCCAAGTGCAATGTGTATGTGTGTCTCTGAAGGGTAAGGGGTAGATTCAGCACAAGCACTTTATGGTTTACAAGGACTGAATGAAGACTTTCAAAAGATCATCTAATCTAAGCGTTCCTAATCTTGCTGTGACATGGTCCCAAAAGAGAGGAGAAAGTTTTGTCTGCTGAAATTCCCTTCAGCTATTAAAAGAAGGAAGAAGCTGTTCCCACTGTGCGTGCAGATTGTGAATAATAAAGCAGAAGATGCTAAAGGAGGAGGTGCTTAACTTCCCAGTTCTCTATAAGACATCCACAAGGCTTTCCATAATGGCTTCCTAATGCATTCTGCTTGAAAAGGAAATGCACTAATAATGACCAGATTGCTCCGGAAGACAGATATAAATACTATACATATGGCGAGCAAGCCTTTTCTGGCGAGACAGCATGCTCAGATTATACCCTAACCTATCTGTCTTTAGACCCAATCTTTTCTTCACATTTTTGTACACACAGCCCCATTACCTGTTCACCAGGCTTTCCAGATTCACCAGGGGCACCAGCAGGTCCTGGAAGACCCTGCAAGAGGAAGCCGAAGGTGGGGAAAGAGTTAGATTAGGAAGTGAAATATTGCTTATCAAGGGGGTTAGCTATATCTGTACTATAATCTGATAATCTGCAAATTTGCTGAAGAAGCACAGGCATTGCTGCCTGTTGTCATGGATTCTGCATACTTAAATTTTGCACCATTCCTTTTTCTTCAAACTCCTGGTTTGAAGAAGAAAACACAATCATGTTGTCCCCTTCCAACTATTCTACTGCTGCCTCCCACACCTTCCAACTACTTATCAGAAAATCTGTAAAGAAATCTAAGACACCGTAAAACCAGAAGCAGGGAAGCAGAAATTAAGTATACAAAATTAAGCAACAATGCAGAAACGTACTATATTTGCCTTGTTTTATTGCTACCCCTGAAGTTTTCTTCCCTGGCTTCCAAATTTGGAGTTTTGTTGCAATAGAAAAACACAGTTCCATCTGCACCTCTTTTTATGAAAAGCCTCTCACCTGGAATCCAGGAGCTCCTGATGGACCTGGTTCACCTCTTTCTCCAGCAGGACCCTGAGAGAGGAAACAAAGGAAAGTTCAAGAGTTGACAGAATACAGAAAAATGGTATCCTACAATAGCCATCAATGGTACAGAAAGTGGAATAAAAAAATCATACTTACACTTGGGCCAGGGGGTCCCTGAGCACCAGCTTCACCATCTTTACCAGGAGCACCCTGGGGAGGAAAGAGGAAGGGATGTGGGTTGGAACACACAGAGGTGAGAGTATCTGGAAGGATTCTTTGAAGAATGGTCTATTGACTGAAAGTATTACGGTTAAATTCATCTTTCTTATTGCTGACAATATGCCTAGATCATGTATCTTTGTAATTCATTGTGTTGGTTCCTTATCGCTCTATGCACCTGTCAAACTTGTTAGCCTCTTCGTTTATGTACTTTGCCTCTTTGTGTGATTCTCCACCCAAACTCATCTCATTTGTCATTTTTCCTTAGCAAAGCCTTTCCAGAGCCTCCCCTTGCCTGCTCCTCCATTGCTATCTGACTGGTCTGAGTGGGACAGACCCACTACAATTTTACCAGTCCCCAACCTCTCCCTCGGCTGTCAATCTTCTTTGTTACAGCAATTGCAAGCTTTTCAGGGTAGGGTTCTCATCATTTCAGTGTTCTGTAAATGCCTAGCACACACTCGGTGTCATATCAGTATCATGCTGTTGCAGCAGTAGCAGTTATCCTTTCCTTGCTGCAGTGGGGCTTGCTATAATGACAGGTGTCAACTTGGAACAAGTGCAAACAATTTCTTGCTTTCATCTAAAAATCCCTGTGCAGATGTCAGGCCAGCTCCACACCTGGTATATAGGGCACTAAGTAAAATACTTACAAGAGGACCAGCAGGTCCAGGAGTACCTCTCTCGCCGGTTTTGCCAGGCTCACCCTAGGAGAAAAGAAAAAAGTGGGTCATTTTAGGGACAGAATCAATAACTTTATAAGCAGCAAGCAAGAAGGTATTCCTTGCAGTGGAGCTTCATTACGCTCATGAGGAGTTACAGGAAGTAGCGCAAATCCAGGACATATGTATGTCAAATACTCATTGAATGTGCATTCATGTGCAAGCAGTGTGCAAATGTTCAGCCACAAATAGATACCACAGTGCCTGCATCTCTCTGTATTCTTAGGAGTGAGTTTTGTGTTGGAAGACACTATTGCTGAACAAGAAGGCATACTCTGTCTTGTGTGCCTACTGCTCACATTGGATTTATAAATGATCATCACATCACCAGGATTTCCCATATTTCCTTTCTCTTCTTCATTACCCATAAATCTCTAGCCTTCTTTTGTCATTTTGGTAAACTACCTGTTTTCTTAACACCTCGCCTTCCCCAGTTCACAATCTGGAGGTGATGGATTACTATACCGCCCCCCCCCCAAACAAACAAATCCCAAATCAACTCAATTATCATCTACCTCGGAGGAATTCAAACAGTGTAAAATAAATCTATGGGCATAAAAAGCTGCAGTGAGATTAGTAATCAGAAAAGGAAGCCTTGCAAGCCATTGCAGGAAATTGCTGAACAGGAGGCCCTGAAGTTGCTGTGTGAACTGCCCCAGAACAGGGTGTGTGAAGCCAGGATTCTGCTCCATAGTAGTAACTGCAGGTGCAAAACAAAAATGACCAGCAAGTTTGGTCTTTATAGATCCCCCAGATTTTGATCTCTCCAGCTGCTCAAAAATGTTAGGAGGGCAATTATTAGAGGTGCAACATAAGCCAATGTCAGCTTTTATTTCAGGAACGCTTGGAGGCAGCCATTTCACAAAGTCCTGAAACTGAGACTGCCACTTGCATGTCAACACTGTGAGATGAGAATTGAAAAAGACTGGACATTGGAGGAGGAAGCTAGATTTTGCCACCTTGGCAACTTCATTCAAAGGAACAAGGGATTCAAGAAAAGGAACCAGCTAGAGAGTGGTTACTTACAGCAGCACCTTTAGGTCCAGGGAATCCCATCACACCAGCTTGGCCTCTTTGACCAGGTGGACCTGCAGATCCAGGGCGACCATCATGACCAGCAGGGCCCTGTTAGGGAAAGAAGAAACCAATACGTTGTTTGCGGTATGTGTGTGTTTAAGAAAAATTCCCTCCTGAGCAAGAAAAGAAACTGAAGAGGACCATTCTGTTACTTACAGTGGGTCCAGTCTTGCCATCTGGGCCAGGGCTTCCAGGGCTACCAGTCAGACCCTAATGGGAGGGGGAAAGGAAAGACAGTTAGGAAGCATCCTTTGGTGCATTAACAAACAGGGCTTGAGAGAACTGTGAAGGATAATATAC
Source organism: Rhineura floridana (assembly GCF_030035675.1). NCBI lineage: Eukaryota > Metazoa > Chordata > Lepidosauria > Squamata > Rhineuridae > Rhineura > Rhineura floridana. Next base: position 41,791,028 of record NC_084490.1, on the reverse strand, counting down.
CTGTAGATAGGATTGCTCTGTCTTTGCCACCCCAAGCATGGCATGACACTGCATGATCAGAGGAGTGTGCCACAGAATCCCTTGGAATGCCACCAAAGAGGGTGAAACAACTCTTGGATTGTGCACCCAAGTTGGGCTGGTCCTACTGGGCATTCATCACAGTAACAGCAGCTCATAAATGCATTTTAGACTCTGCTTTGAAAACATCTATTTGTCACGGGAACCCCTTATTGTGCATCTTTTCTGTGAAAGATACCCAGTTCCTTTACAGCTTTTACATTCAGAGCCCCTTCTGGACACACTCTTTTCACTCTAAGAGAATAGTCTCCAGCTGAACAGAATATTTGAATAGCTAATAAATCCAATAAGTGCCATTCACAATTGGGTGTTCCTTTCATCAGAGGGTGAAGACTTCCCCCTCCCCCAAAAAACCCTAGGAATTGCTGGTTTCTCTTAAATTAATTCCAGGTTTTAGATATGTTTTGTTTCCCCTCCACCAGTTTTATGCTATTTTAAATTAATTTGGGCATGTATTTTATTGCAATTTTAATCTTGTTGTAAGTTGCCCTGAGCACATGGGGAAAAGGGACAGATCAAGGCAACAGGTAGGAGGGGTTATTTGGCCTATTTCTGGAGCTGGAAGGCCAGGTTCAAATTGTTGAGCAAGGGAGGATTTTGAGAGCTTATGTAGCCCAGTAACAAGAGTATATGGCTTTGGTTTATAAGCCCTGAGTTCAAATTATAGACAGCCCTTGACTTCCTAGTAGCCTTGGGCAAGTCAGTTCTTTCTAGGGTTGCACTGAATGCTTGCCTCTGAAAACATTCTTGTTTCCAGCCAATCAAGTATCACATAGGGAGCAAGAGGATGCATGCCATGATGCACGTAACCAGTCAACTCTGGTTATGTGATGATGTCATAACACCAATTCAGAGGGAGGGCAATGCTTCCTGGATCAGCATCACCTTCATTCTGAATGGGTGAATACTTTTGCTGTATTCACCATGCCCCCCTGAAAAATAACCAAAAGAAGGCACTAAAATCTGTCACCCAAAGGTGACAAAAGCCTTTCGATTCACTTACTTACTCAGCCTCATTTTCCCATCTGTAAAGTGGGATAATTAAGGACCTCCTTACTAAGTTGCTAGGATGAATGTGACAGAGAATACAAAATACTTTGCATACTTAAAAGTCCTGTATCATTTTATGAGTGCAATTAATATAACAAGGGAAGCATATGATTTCCTAACACGGTTCATTTCTAAATTTGTTTCTAGGGCCCAAACGCAGCACTGATGTGGAAGCTTGTTGTAGAATGTGCCCCGTTTTCCATTACTCGGGGGCTAACAGGAAAACCGCATCACATTTGCAAGCTCCCATTTTGTCAGAGCTCTTGTAATTCACTCACCTTGGCTCCAGGGAGACCAGGCTCACCAGAGCGTCCAGCTTCACCGGGAGATCCTTTGGGACCAGCAGGGCCAGGAGAGCCACGTTCGCCAGAGGGACCCTGGAGGAGGAACAGTGATCAAGGGAAGACATTGAACACTGCAGGTAAATACTGGCATTGCTTCATCTTCTCTTTTTTAGAGAACTATATTAGGGCTAAATCTAAGGATTCATTGAGAACAAAGAGCTGAGCAAGGAATGGAGACCAACATCAGACTGCCTGATTCTGTGTGGGTGAATTAATCTTCAATTGTGGAGGATGTGCAGAGAAATAAGTTGAACCATAAAAGGCCAAAAGCCCCACAGCATGAGCAATAACTACTGGGGTACTGGCTCCAGCTCCACTTTAGTCAAATGAGCATGTGTGAGTTCTAAGCAGACTCACTTGAAGTAAATCTGGAGAGTTCCAAAATGTGAGAAATGGGCAAAATATAGCATAATGAAACAGATGGGTTGTTGGAGTGGGAAAAATAATGGTCAGAAGGAAAGACTGAAGCTGGCTTCCAGGCAAATCTGGTTCCTAGGGAATAAGAAGCTCAAGAAAGCCCCTCGGTATGCAGGGGCAAGGAATGTGAAACCAATTGGTGTAGGAAAGCACTCTTTACATTTCATTCTCTGGTTAACTTGAAAGCATATGTCATCTGAAAGAATTGGAGGAGAAGCCAGAGGGCATAAGTCTGGTAGTTAAGCAAGAACTGGGAGCAACAGCAATTCAGCTGGAATTAAGGACCATGGGAGTTTGAGGATGAGGGAGCACCGCAGGCCCCCGTGCCTTAAAAAGGGATGATGTGTGATGTTATCTGATGATTAGGCAACCCCCGTTGGCCCCTTTGAATTTCCAGAAGACTTCAGAGAACTTTGGAGAGATGGGGAAAGCAAATTCCTCTAGTGTCAGCAAACAATGTAGATTTCTATATTTACTGAGCAATTTGGGATCAGGGTTCATGTCTGCCATGAACTCATTCAGCATGCGCTTGGCCAAGTTACCTCTCAGCATCCATCTCTAAAATGGGAGTAGTATGGGCCCAGAGGTAAATTTGAACAGGATATTTTACTTATGCTTTAAAAAAAACTATTTTAGATATTTTATTATAATATTTTCATTTTTGCTAGCCAGTATTGACATTGGTAGGTGGGAAATAAATGAAGCAATCGACCTATTTTGATAGCCTTAGAACATGTGCAGCATGGCAGTACTCCTGGGCAAGTGCAGAGTGCCATTTCCTCTACATTGAGTAAATCTGGCCAGGTCCTCTGAGATGAAGGGGAACGAGTTTCATGTAAGAAGCCTTTTCCCCCCATAATATATTTCCCTCTTCTAAACTACTTATAATGTAGATTGTTAATATGTGCCTTTGATTATGACTTATGGCGACCCTATGAATCAGCAACCTCAATAGCATCTGTCATGAACCACCCTGTTCAGATCTTGTAAGTTCAGGTCTGTGGCATCCTTTATGGAGTTAATCCATCTCTTGTTTGGTCTTCCTCTTTTTCTACTCCCTTCTGTTTTCCCCAGCATTATTGTCTTTTCTAGTGAATCATGTCTTCTCATTATGTGTTCAAAGTATGATAACTTCAGTTTCATGATTTTAGTTCAATTTGTTCTAACACCCAATTATTTATCTTTTTCTCAGTCCATGGTGTGCGGAAAGCTCTCCTCCACCACATTTCAAAGAGTTGATTTCTCTCTTATCCACTTTTTTCACTGTCCAACTTTCTGACTTTAATGTTCAGTGATACATCTTTGCATTTGAGGACCTTTTCTAGGTCTCTCATAGCTGCCCTCCCCAGTCCTAGCCTTCTTCTGATTTCTTGCCTATTGTCTCCATTTTGGTTAATGATTGTGCCAATCATTGTGATAATCCTTGACAAGTTCATAGTCAATTCAGAATTGTGCCAGGCTCCTTTCTGAGAGAAGATTCCATTTCTCCCTCCTGGCCCTGGTTTAACTGTCACTACCCTGCCCCACATTCCCAAAAGCTTGTCTGATGCTTCCCACTTTTCAACCCAGTTGCTCCGCCCTAACCTCTGCAAATAGGATTGCTGCCAATGGAGGGGTAGGGGTCAAGAAGCCGTGCTCCCTTTATTTTTATACCTTCCCTTCTGTAAAGAAGAAATCAGCAGTGTGATACTAGAACTCACCTTGGGACCAGCAATGCCATCAGATCCAGGGAAACCACGGCTTCCAGGAGCACCCTGTGAATGGGATAAAGGAGAACCAGTGAATGTCACATGTTCAACACAGCTAGAAGGTGAGCCTCAATGAGAGATCTCCCATCAAAATATCAATGCAAGTTCATTTCTTATGTTGTGAACAGGAAAAATAATAACTGATTGGCCACAAAGGACCAAAAATTCCAATGCTGCAAGGAAGAATCACCTGCAGGTCAATGAAAGCAACTCCAGAAGATTCACGATAGTCTCAAGAATCTCACAATTATAGTTCATTGCCCAGGCTAAAGACAGGACCACACAGCAGCCACCTCATACTCTCCCATCACCCTGCCTCAAAGCAGTACACATAACCCACAAACAGAAAGCAGGTGCTCCAGATAACTCAAGCAAGAGTACCAGGCAACACATTACAAGAGGGAGCAACCCCACCCCAACCCCAAAAGAAGAAAAAAAGAAACTGTCCAGGGTAGAGGGAAGTTTGGATTTGATCAAACATTTGATCATCATAAAACACAACTGACGACCTGACTATGAGGCCATCTTTTGACCTTAAAGGTCTCATTTATTATTTATATAGAATCAGTTCTCATGGAACTGTCCTGGGGTTTCAACTCAGTAACAGAAAAGAGTGATGGTGCTTCTTTCTAGATCCAGATTTAAGTAATTAAGGGAGTGAGTACCTTAAGGACCACCTGACTATGTTCCATCTTGATCACTGAGATCTTCTGATGGGGCAATTTTGGTGGTTCCCCATGACCCTGAGGTTCGGCTGGCCTCCACCAGGGACCGAGCCTTTAATGTGGCAGGCCCTGCCTTGTGGAACTCCCAACCAATAGAGATTCAGCAGGAACCATTCCTTCTTTCTTTCAGGCGTCTCTTGAAAATCAAACTTTTTAGAAAGGGCTTTTAATATGATTTTTTTCTTTAAGCCAATGCAGTATTTGCTGATGCTTTTATTATTGTTTTTAATGATGTTTATATTGGTTTTTACTTTTTATAATGTCTTTGCATGCTGTAAGCCACCTTGCTGTACTTTTATGAAAAGGGCAGCTTATAAATGCTTTAATATATTTATTTATTTATTGCATTTGTATACTGCCCCATAGCCAAAGCTCTCTGGGCGGTTTACAACAAAATAAATAATAAATACAATGCTGATTTGTTAAAAGCAAAAGAACAGCAGTGTCCTGCTCACATATAGTGCCCAGGCAGTGATCTTTCCTGGGTTTAAAACACTGCATGAGCAAAGAACACACTGTACTTAATGTGATTAAGTCCTGGACACCTTAATAGGCAGCTCCTAATAAATGACAAAGGTACCTGTAAATTCAGTTTCCTTTGAAGTGCTACAGTGTACTCTGTTTTTGCGACAGTTTTCCTCTAGGAGAATAGCTCTCCTCTGATTCACAGAGGGTTCTTAAGCCTTCCCTTCTAACCTGCTTTGGTTTCACTTGTAATCTGACTTAGCAATTCCTAATGAATCTAATAAAGTACTGTGAGGTATACCAGACAGATACATGATCCATGCACAAATGGGCTTACTCTAAATGGCTGCTAAGAGGCTGTGATCTTGGTATTCACAGCTAAGAGGAGACTAATTTTGGTCGGGAGGGCAATAATATGGAGACCAAAAGCTTAAGTTGCTACATACACGTTCACCAGCAGGTCCAGGCAAGCCAGCAGGTCCAGGCTCACCACGAGATCCTCTCTTGCCTTCCTCACCATGTGGACCAGGAGGGCCTTGGACACCAACGGGGCCCTAGAAAATAAAGTAAAGTGTTTGTGGAGGTAAAAATAAAGCTAGAATAGTCACAACATTTTACAAAGACATCCCAGGTGAGATGGACACTTACAGGTTCGCCTTTAGCACCAGCATCTCCTTTGTTTCCAGGAGCACCAGGTTCACCCTAAAGATATTAAGAAGAGACAGAAAACAATCACAAATCTCGTTCAGTGCAAGAAATGCAACAATGAATTTTGTTTTGTATTTTACAAGAGAACAAGGGTGTGTGGCATCTTTGAAGTGTCTCTCAACAAGTATCTGTTATCAAGACAATCCAGAGAGGAACAGGTTTGGTAAGATGCTAGGAGTTAGTTGAAAATTGGCTTTGCACCTGTCTAGAAGGAACTGATGGTGGGAAACAGAGCCAGGAAAAAGGGATTTGAGAACACAGTAATCAGTATGTGACTGATGAAAACCTCCATCATATGAGACTTAACAAAGGGATTTGGTAGCAGGAATATCCTGCTAAAGGATTTTGGATACTATTACTCTTAAAACATTTTTTTCCCACACCATCACTTATCCTTTTGATACTTTATTCCACCTACTGCACAGATCTGGCTGCTTTGAAATACTGTCATTTTTGGAATTTCAGAACCCAGTATATGCTGACAGGGTGGTATAATATGGTATCAAAGCAAGAAAGCTGGTATTCTGCCAGAAAAAATTTTTTTGAGTCTATACTCCCCTATTAGATACTGATCTGGAACAAATTGCCAACACTGCAAGAAACTAGGTACTGTTTCAAGCACAGCTGGAGGGATAAACAGAGGACGATGCCCACTGAATCAGTTATATTATGATAGATCCTCTTTGTTCTCCTACTGGCTAAAGAAACTGGGATTTACTGGATAGCCAGCCACGATGCGGATTTATTTGTTCAAAGTCCTGTGAAGAAAGGCACAACTTAAATGATAAGCCAAACGGTGAGGAACAATTAGGTGACACCTACGTTGTTACCCTTGGGACCAGGACCGCCACTGGGACCCGAAGGTCCAGCTGGGCCACGAGCACCAGGGAAGCCAGGAGCGCCAGCAATACCAGGAGCACCCTAGAAGAGAAAGCAGAGCTGGTGAAACAACTGGAAAAAAAGAAGGCTTTGAAGAAGACAAGAAAAGTAATGGGATGATACTTACAGTTACGCCTTTGCCACCAGGTTGACCATCGGCACCAGGATTGCCCTAAAGCAGAGGAGAAGGAGAGAAGGGTTATTATTATGATTGTCATTAGAAAATTCTGCATTCAGAATGAAAAAGAAAAGCAAAAACCAATTGGCACTGTAGCTTACAGAAGGACCAGCAGCACCAGCAGGACCAGCTGGGCCAGGTTCACCACGAGCACCTTGTGGGCCTTCACCACCACGACCACCTTGGGGGCCAGTTTCACCCTGTGCAGCAAGAGAAAGAAGAATATGCATAAGTACTCCTCCTCCAGCCTGGAGGCAACATCTTACTTCCCCGTCAAACTACACTATGCCACCCCCAGTCCTCTTGAGGCCTCACAATTTTGTCTTCTTGTTAGGCCTGCTAGTTTAGCAGTATAAGGCGTTAAGCTAGCTTTCAGGACCTCAGGCCTTCCCTTGAGGCCTTCTACTTGAAACACATTACACAAGGTCTGTTATTATATTACTCCGTTGAGGCCTAAGGCCTGTGGCCCAATTCTTATGCTGCAGGAACTTTATGGTTGCTAGTCCTTTTTGGTACTATCTTGCTGCTTTGGTAATGTTTGAACCTTGAAAGGTCATGCTGAAGGTTTAACAATGTGGTCACTTCTTTCCCATACCAACATCACCTGAAGTGTGTGTGATAGTGGAATGGGCAGTAACACTACAGTCGCCTCTCAAGTGACCTCTAGGTTCAGACATGAATGGGTCAGGATGGGAAGCTACCATGGGGAATTGCACCATTCTTATAATATAAGAACTTTGTCTGTGTAGATGTGTTACCCTCGTTTCTGGAATGAGGAGCTCTCAGGACTTCTTGGCCTCCTAGCCAGATGAGGCAGCATTCAGAGACTTTGAGGAAGAAGTGCTTTTCAGATCAGCCTTATCATTATGAGGAGCAAGGCTTTTCAGGAAAAGACGATAATCTTTCCCACAGGAGAAAAACAATGGTTGTGGCTGGTTTGGTAAGAAATCACTAATCTATAGAAGAGGAAGTGCTACAGAGTTCTTCATCTAGAAAAGTGGAGGGGAAGACTGAGTTCTCTCCCACCCCCTTTTTTAAAATTAACAATAGACTGAGAAATCCAAGAGACAAATGGGCCCTGCAACAAAATGTTGCAGTGTGGGATTCTTCTGCTTATGATTTCAGAAACTTCATTCTGTTCCCCCTCCTGCCCATTTCTCCTCTGCACCTCAACAGTTTTATCAGCATTTCAGGCCCACTGAGCGTGCTCAGTCCTCATAGGGCTGGTTTTTTGGCCCCCAATATTTTCCCCCCTAAAGATTTTTGTCTTTAGATCTGCAAACACTGGGATTCCTCAAAAGCCTGCTGAGACCTCCCTAGTATACAGTGATGGTGCCATTTTGGTTACATAAAGCAATGGTACTTGGAGAATTGAGATTGCTATTAGTTTATATACTGATAAAGGCTAAACTCAACCATTTTGATACAAAGCAATTACTTGAAATGTCAGTGTTGTCAGATATCCTTACCTTAGGGCCAACGGCACCAGGGAAACCAGGAGGACCAGCTGGACCAGTGGGGCCCTGAAATAAAGAAGAAAAAATTCATGGCATTTTCCTTAAGAGTCCCAAATTAACAGCTTCTTTACACTGGCCTACTCTGCCCCATTAATGGCCAGAGGTTTGGTCTGTGATCTAAAATGGAAGGAAAAAGGAAACGGGAGTTGAGACAAGCTCTTCCATAACTTGGTTGGCTAATTATAGACCACACTAAATTGCAAATCCCCATTTCGGTTACAGAGCTTGGCAATGGCCAGTGTTGCTATGGCAGAGCCTTCCCTCTCTGCAGGAATGTGATCACCACTTCAGCAATATTAAAGATGATTAAGAGAAACTGAGAGTCACAGCAATACTTACTGGGGGGCCAGCAGGACCTGCAGCACCATCGTTACCACGACCACCCTGTAGGAGACAAGAGAGGAAAAAGGAATTTGAACCAAAGTGACCTTACCAGGCCACATCAGAGTTGGAAGATGGTACACCACAGTTCATGATGTGCCTTCAAAGCAGCTCATCCAGCCCCACAATGTATAGGAATCCAGCAAGACAAAAGAATCTACTTACAGCAGGGCCAGAAGGACCAGGGCGACCTCTCTCACCAGGAAGACCACGTGGGCCCTATTCAGAATAAGCAGAATCAAGGTCAGACGGGGGAAGGCAGCTTTGATTTCATGCCCCATTTCTACACACCAAGCTTTTTCATTAGCTGTTCTGTTCTTTAACATCTACCACTTTCCTCCAAAAGTGTAATGCCTCTACTGGTGTTAAGGGGTTCCTGTTTCCATCAGGAAGCCATAAAGACTGTAGACAGAGAGTCTTAATTTGCTAGTGTGTCTTGTTTCTTTATGTTGTTACTTCATACCTCTCAAGTTCCCCTGACTGAAATTTGATCCACCCCTTTCCCCTCATTTCATTCCCCTTCACTATGTGTTCTCGCTCTTCTGGATCTGCTCATAACTATATCCACAGACTGATATATACCTCTGTGGAATCCATAAAACCCAGTGAAAGAATATTTGCTGTTACTTTCCCCACCCAGGTGCTACAGACATCCAGTTCTGCCATGACTCCTGCTCATTTGCCTGAAATCTTACACAAAGGCCTACAACTATCCATAAAGCAGGGGTAAGGATGTTGCAGCCCTCCAGATGTTGTTGGACTACACCTCCCATCATCCCTGACCATCGGCCATGCTGGCTGAGACTGATGGGAATTGGAAGCCAACAACATCTGGAGGGCCACAGGCTCCCTGCATAAAATAATGGTACATCTTGCTGGATATTTCTCTGTGTTCTTTATGTCAAGATGCTCCTGTCCTTCATGTAGGTGGCTGCTATCTCACACTTAAGGAAGGATTCAGACGGAAGTCTTGCATTGTCTTTTGGGGTTGCTGGATGTTCACCACATGGAACTAGTTCATCTGAAGGATTTTCATTAACAAGGTATGAAAGGAAGTCTACTGCGTATTGGACACCTTCAGAAAATTAGTTTTATTTGATTCCTAACAAAGAATGTTTGGTTAAAGCTTTTACTGAATCCATCCTTAGGAACACAAAGGTTGTAAAGTGTGACCATAGTACACAGAAACACATGAAGCTACCTTACATTGAATCAGATCCATCTAGCCTACTATTGTCTACTCTGACTGGAAGAGGCTCTTTAGGGTCACAGACAGAGATCTTCCCCACCACTTGCTACCCACTCCTGCTCCTTTAACTGGAGATGCCAGGGATTGATCCTGGGACCTTTTGCATGCAAAACATGCACTCTGCTACTGAGCTATCCTCTTGCTTTGCTCCTTCGACAAAGGGGAGTTTTCCTTTTACTTCTGTGATATCACCTGAGCAAATTGTTGATAGGCAGCCTATGCTTGTAAGATGCAGAAAGATGATCTACCCATCAAAGTAATGAACAGAAGAAAGGTAATACTCACTACTTGTCCAGGAGCACCATTCTCACCAGGGCTACCGGGCTCACCCTAAAAGAGAAGACAGAACAGATGTCAACTCCCTGTTGCTGAAATATGAGGGAATAGAATTCTGTATAAACTGAAGGCAGTACATAAAAGTGGACACTCACCTTGGGGCCAGCTGGACCAGAATCACCTTTAGCCCCATCAAGACCGCTGAATCCCTAAAGTAGAAGGAAGGAATGAGTAGATGGAGAGAAAAAAGACACATTAAAATCCAAAAGGTTGACTATAAAAAAGGCAATGGCTGCCATATTATAATTCTATGTTTGGAAGGCTATTAGCGCCTTAGTTTACAGCTCAACTAAAAAGCTGATGGGTTCCATATTATTATTATTATTATTGGTCTAGTCAGTTCCTGAATGGGAGACTGCCTTGAATTAAGTAGATTGGCAGGATATAAATGCAGAAGACAATAATACTATGTTCAACCAAAGACATCTGAGCAGACATTATAAAGGGCCTGTTTATGGGCTTGTCAGCTTGGGCCTCGGGTGCCTTCTAAGACAAGCAGCAGGAGAAGGGGCTTCATTCCATGGTTCACTTGGCCATATAGCTGGAGGTGTTATCACTTCCATGGTAGCAATGAACAGCAGGAATTATCTAGTGAAGGAGACATGGTGCTGTTTTCACCTGTTATGCCTGCAAATCTTAAAAGCACCAGGGAATGCATACCTACTCTTAAGTAAATAATCTAGCCATCGGATACTCTGAATTGCAAGATCCCTTGATTTTCTTGGCCACTGAGTAATTGGAGCAAACTTACTCTGTGTCCCTTCATGCCTGGCAGGCCAGCAGTTCCAGGAAGACCACGGGCACCCTGAAGAAAGACAACAAGAAATTATTTAGGAGAGATAGAAGAAAATAATGTCTTAGCTTTCTAACTTTCTGTAAACAAGTGTGTCAGACTTCTTCACACTGATGCCTGGTTTATGACTGGGGCACATTTAATCTGCTTTTCATTAACTGTGTAGTGTACCAGTTTAAAAGCTCTAAGAAATGCCAGTATGGTAGTTGGAGGTATCCTGGCTGGACCATCTTAATGACTAGCTTTGTCCTTATGTCTCCCTGAACTTCCCTCTTCAACCTGACTCAAGATCAAAGTTCTTTGTTCAGCTGGGACCACCCATCAATAGATCAAATTTCCCAATCTGGGAAGGAATCTATCAGTAATCACCTAGTCTGATGATGCAATGAGCAGAATGGATGAGTTCAGATGTGGGCTTCAAAATCCCACTCAGCCACCTTGTGGCCATAGACTAGTGACTATTGTACAGTCAGGTTTACCACATTGCAAAATTGTTGTGAGGATGCATTGAAATAGGGGTGCATTGTAATATGTTCTTAAGCATTTAGAGTGGGGCAGGTGAGCAGGAAGAGGTTGTATGTTAACCCTTCACCAACCTGGTGCCCTCCAGGTACTGTTGGACCTCAATTACCATCTGCCCCAGCTAGCCTAACCAATGGTCAGGGATAACAGGAGTTGTAGTCCAAAACATCTGGAGGGTGGGGAAGGCCATTGGATATGCTTCTAAATAAATAAATCCCTCTGTAGCACAGCAGGAATCAAAACAGTTAAGCTGCTAACCCTGCTAATATGATTATCTAACCTGTTATTTCAAAAACTCTGGAAGCAAGTTTAGGAAGTTCCATAACTTTCCCTAGACAACAGGTTCCCATTATCAAGGCTACCTGTTTCACCTCCAGGAATGTCTGGACATGTTGCAACTCTTCGTAAAAGGACAGTTGCTTGATAGCTGTCCCATGATGAGAGTCATCTTACCTGTGGGCCAGGAGCACCGCGCTCACCAGGACGGCCAGGTTTTCCAGCTTCACCCTTGGAGAAAGAAAAGGAAACAGATCTAAGCCAGTGCTGGAAAAACAGTAAGTTATTAGGAAGAAAGACTATTGATTGACCAATTGTGTTTGTAAAGGGGGCCTAAACCCTTTGACTTCTCATGAAGATTTGCAATCTAATGGTCTTGAAATGTCAACAGGTGTCACCTGAGGGTTGGTGCCTCTGCTTCTGTTCAGCTGAGAGAGAGAAGCTAGAGAAAAGGCAATGGGCAAGACTGATTAAGGCCAAGCAATGACAAATGCTGGCTCGGCGGCTGCTGAAGAGTTCAACACTATGACCAGGGATAAGGCTTTTTGACATTGTAAACTCCTTTGATGCAGAGATACTGAAAGGCATTCAGTGGGAATGGAACAACTGGTGGTTGCCCCTTGGTCACTGTCTGCTCGATGCAGTGCTTAATGGGAGACAGTAAGGGAAAGTGGTGCGAAGGAAATGAAGGCCCTCACCTTTCATTGTCACCTTGCAGAACCCTACTTGCTTTTCTTGGAGACAATGTAAGACAGGTGCATGAGTCAGCTCACTCAAGTCTGTAAGCTCAGAGCAACCTCAGCATCAATGTTAGTGATTTGCATGGCAATTTGGGCACACCTCATTGTTGGATTATTGGAAGGAAGAAGTCCCCCACCACAACTACCAACCCCAAAGGAAAGACATAAGTTACTCACATCATCTCCGTTCTTGCCAGGTGGGCCGGATGGACCACGGGGACCCATTGGACCCTAGAATTTGAAAAGAAACAAATGTAGGAAAATCAGAGATGAGTATTCCCTGCTCCTATTTATAACCCAGCTGAATTGTTCAAAAGTGGGCCAAATAAGGACTTCTAATCCAAAACCTGTCTGTGACATTCTATGTTTAAAAGCTCCCCCAACAGAAAACTGCAAGGAACAGACTCAAAGGAGACTGTTCAGCTTAGCCATAACAATGCAAACACAAAATGCAAAAAGAAGATCAGATGGTACTCACACTACCACCAGGCTCTCCGGGTTCACCAGGGGGACCTTGGAAACCTTGGGGGCCCTGGAAGATTAAGAATATCATCTATGTTAGATAGAAGGCTACTACTGACTGCACCCCTATTTGTTTTGGATAGAACATGATGGACCTTATGACAGCTCTAAGTCCCCACCCTTCCCTTCATCTCTGACTCCACCTCCATGCCTTCTACTGTGCTGATCTCCTAACCTGAAACAGCATCTTCCCTGTGAATCTGCATCTTCTTGTTCTGTTGCATGGCATCTCTTCAACCACCTTGTGCTATCCTTGCCTCCTCTCCCGCAGAGCCAATTTATTAAATCCCTGAACTCTCCAGTTTGCCAATATAGACTGTAAGACCCCAGTAAGGGTTAACTTGAGCCAAACCTCACTGGGGCTGAGCTCTCAACAAAGAAAAGAAACAAGTGCCCCAGAGCATATGCAGAGCGGTCTACAGAATAACTAGATCCTCCATATATTGGATTAGGAGGCAGGCTTACTGCTAGAGGGTATGGAGTTCAAGAAAGCTGCATCTCTCTCTCTCTCAAGTGAACCCTGAAAATGCAGGGGACACATCACTGGTTCCGTTGCCTGAGTTTAGTGAACAATGTTTGTCCATAAGTTTTAAGAAGTAATAGCGATGTAAGTAACCATCTCACATATCAAAGGGTAAAGTGGAAATGGTTATGTCTTTCATTTCCCCTGCTCTCAGCTCGCCTGTAAAGCTGTGTGATCATCCAGGTTTGTGGAGCAGGCCTCTCAGGGGAGGAGCTTGTTTCCTCTATGCAAAGAGGAAAGAAATCTTTGTCAAAGCAATCTCCTATTCTGTGCCAAGACCTAAGAGTAAGTGAATTCTGCAACTCCACAACCTATGCAAACTAAGAGATTTGCATATAGTCTGCAAAATTAATCTGCTTCTGATAAGGCAAAGAACTAAAGAGGGCACAAAATCGGATCCTTGTTCTCCAGGACAGTAGACATCTCACTCAACCCCCATTCCTTCAACGAATGAAGAAAGGAAGTGGGATTATCAGGATGGTGAACATTGCTTCAAGTACTGACATTTGTGCACAATGCACCTCTCATCTGAAATGCTTAATGCATAAAGGCTTGTCTAACAAGTTTTGAGAGCTCATTGTTAAGATGAAAATGAAGAGGTACTTACGGGAGAGCCAGGAGGACCAGGAAGACCACGGGGACCAGATGGACCCTGCAAATCAAGGTGAGAAGAGTAAGTCATGTTTACAGATTAAATGCAAGTGCCACCATTTTGATTTGACTCCAGTGGATATCCATTTTTTCTAGGCTTGATCTAACAATCATATTGCCTTGCTCTTGCTCTTTCTTATTCTTGATCTTTCCTATTAACTAGATCTGACTCCCTCCCCTCTTTATATCATTTCCTAAATTGCCTTTCCTCCATTTATTTTAAATTATCCTTTCATCTCTCTTGGCCTAGCTTCCACATCGATATTGGGAAATGTCTGCTGTTGCACCACATTAGTAGTCAATGTGATTGGCTGCTTCCCAACTGAGTGGTGAGTTGCCATCAAATTTCGCTGAGAGTGAAACATAACACAAAACTGGAGGTTCCTACCTGAGAATCTTTGAGAGAACCTCAGAGAAGCAAGACTAATAGAAATTTTTGGTGGGGGGTTGTACACCCCTAAGTCCCTGTTTCCTTCTAAGCCAGGTTAACTGGTATATTATGAAGAAAACAAGTATAAGGCATCAAACTCAAGGCATTACCTCTCAGCTTTACCTCTCCCTCCACTGTGGTGACAATATCACTGACATATTTTGCAAGGGTGCTGTGAGGATACTGAGGTAATGTTTGCTCACTTTGGGGAAAAAATCAGTTATAGGTTGGCTCCAGAGTTCAGACTAAGTTAGTTGAGCATAGTTCCCACTAAAAACAATAGCAGTTGTCATGACTAACTTGTTCCATTGATTTCAATGGGACTTGTCCAACCAATTTAGACTGGGTCTAACCTTATGTAAATACTCATGATCACTAATATTATAATCATTTAAATCATAACAATTATTAATTCATTGAACCCATATTCTGGATCACTTTTCCTCATGGAAAGAAGGAATGTCAGCCCTTAGTTACTCTGTTTTTCTGGTGAGACCCCTGCCTAATAAAAAATAACAGTAAAGTTAGAGTATCTGTGATTTTTTTTACTCTAGGAAAGACAGTTACTGCTACTGAGATCAGACACGCATCAGTAGACTTTCTACCTACCTACCTATGCATGACCTCACCATTCTGTCTTGAGGATAAAGGAATCAAGAAGGCTGAAACAGACTCTTTGGTTTGCATTTCCTCAATCTTCTCAGGTTTTCTCGCTACTTTTCTTCTTCCTTACTAAACCCTCACCCTTCAGCTGACACTCTCAGATTCCTCGAGGCCATCAACACTTACCATTGGGCCAGGAAGAGCAAGACCACCACCAGCGGATTTTTCATCATAACCATAAGACAGCTGAGAAGCGAAGTTCTACAAGGGCAGAGAAGAGGAAGAAAATGTTTTGTCAGGGTTCTTCAGAACACATTCTCCATTAATTGATGGAATAACAAAATTATGTGGGCAAACCCAACTTACTCCGCCAAGGCCTGGGGTTCCTGGAGGTCCAGGGAGTCCAGGTTTTCCAGGAATACCATCTCTGCCAGGTGGGCCTGGATCTCCCTGAAAACAAAGGCAGTAAGAAGCCACAGGTTAGCACCATGACAGTATGCTCTGATCGTTATACAAGATGAAAACTCTTTGGAAATTCCTCACACCCTGGCAAAATTTGAAAGGGGGCGTTTCTATGTCCCTCCCCCATATGAATAATTGTGAAACTGTAATAAATTATACCGAAATGGCCTTATGTCTTTTCAAAACAATGATTGGATGTTTACTTAAAAGCTGCCGTGAACTTAAAAAATACATTCCAACGTTGCTAAAAAGAATAAGTAAAAAGAGATTTGAATATGCTTTCTGTAGACTGGAAGTGGGCGAGATCATCTAAGAGAACAATCTACGCCGGCCAAATTTTCTTTGCATACAGGAATGGAAATTTCAAAACGTAGCCAAAAAAGTGTCCCTGATATTTTATTACTATCCCAGTCTCACATAATATTTTGCCAACATTTCTTCCGGCATGCTTGCTTTATTTTATTTTTCCTTTGAACTATTATCAGCCAAAGCCTAGTTACAGATATCTACCCTGTCTCCTTTGGGGCCTGGTTCTCCTTGAGGACCCTGCCAAATATAAAAAAAATAGTGATTAACAGATTATCATTCAGAGAACAAAACTGATGCATCCAAATAAATGAAAGTTAAGATTACCAAAAGATACTTTACCTCTACTCCAGGGGCTTGTGGTTGAGAGGGATCTTGGATACAAAAGGAAAAGGATTATTAAGAATCAGAACTTATCATCTAGAATTTATCATCATAATCTGCAAAACAAAACAAAACAAAACAAAACCAGCCCATGCCATCTGGCCTATCAGAATCTCCTCACCATAATAAACATTAATGACTCTTTACAGACCAGACTTATATTCTTGTTGATAAATCTAAGTACATTTTAGAGGTTGATAGGAATTGGCAGCTCCTGTTGTTGGCCTAATTAGAAGATGCAGTGTGTTAATCTGCAGAATAGTTATTCACATCACCCAGACTACTTGAGCACTCCCATTTGAAATGTTCACTTTCCAAAGGAAGGAAGCAAAGCCCAGTTTTCTTCCCGTGATGCACCATTATAGTGTCAACTAAAGCTACGATGCCTTTGATGGCATTGCCTGAAAGATCCTCCCCCAACTCTTCACTCTCTTCTAAAACCTTTCCTGGCTCTGCATGCATTGCTTCTTTGCCAACTTTCTGCAAGCACTCAAGGAACAGATACAAATATTTACACAAATATTTATATTAAACCAATGATTTGTTATTGTTATTTGCAATGAAAACAAAATCTCAGACAACGGAATCACTTATTCAGGTGCCGGATGGATGGACGGACTGACGGACAGACGGACCGACGGATGGATGGATGGATGGATGGATGGATGGATGGATGGATGGGAAGAAAATAATAAATAGGCAATGTAAAGGTGGGTGGATATTTGGATGGGTGATTAGATGGCTGTTGATCAGTTGATAAGATGGGAAAAGAGGAGCGAAGAGGAAAGATAGGAAAATTAATCAATATTTGAGTACATTAGTAGAACGTAGATGATTTGTTTGGACAGATGGATGAATTAGTAAAATAGACTAGACTAGATATGATGAGTAAATATGTTTGTAGACAGGCAGTTTTTTTTAGTAGACTGATAGGAGTATGGTTGAGTGGAATGATAAGAGGCTGGGTGATCATGGATGGAGGGAATTATGGACAATTCTGATGGTCTGAGTGAATGGGCAAGTGGAAGAAGAGTAGGTAAAGTCAGTACCCGTATCAGGACAGATAGGACAGCATTCTCCGAAGGGGATGTGAGGATGGGGGCAGTCCGATGTGTGTTCACAGATCACCTCGTCGCAAAGGATGTTACCGCTGTCGCACACGCAGATCTGGCAGTTTTCTGGTTTCCAAACATCTTTGTCATTGTACGTTATTCCGTCCTGTATGCAGCTTCCAGATGGAACTAAAGAAAGAGACAACACAAGAAATAAGGTGGATGAGAGAAGAGGTGAAGGATTGTCTAGGAGCCAGCAGTGTCAGTAGAATACATGAATCGACAAAGGAGCAAACTGGAGAATCTCTTGTGATAGATCAATTTGGAGAAAGCATAATGTTTTATAAAATTGCTTTGGATTGGCGGCTTCCTTTCCCTCCTCCCCTCCACTTACACTGACATTTTGTGTGTGTGTTCTAAAACCTCATCTGCTTTTCATCAAGAAAACTCTATGACACAGGAAATGAGCCAGCCTCACAATAACTCTTTCCAGTTGCTTTGGAATTTAAACAAAACCTCTGGCCAGTTGTTACATCCAACTGGTAACCTCAACATTCTGAGCTGAAGCCAAACCAAACGCACACAAAAAAAGAGAAAGAAATCAACAGCCTTCCGAAAAGGAGAAGAGATAAAGAGGAGAGAGACTCAGGAATTAGGACTGAAGGAGGACCCACATAGGGGAATAAATTGTATCCTACTAAGGGCATGTGGCCTTGGGAAACTGGATCCAGTGCAAACAATTTAAGTAGGCAGAGAAGTCAGCAGGTGTGCACCATGACGGGGCAGGTTTACAAGGCAGGTGAGATGGCCTCCCACCTTAGGTGAAATCTGATGCCAACTTGTTCAGAAACCAGAAACTGTGGAACATACCTAAGCCAAGGATGGTACCAAGAGATATGCCAAGAACAAATGATGGAGAAGAAGTAAGGATTTATTTCCTAGCACATTTTGTTAGTTTGTTTTAAAAATTGAAGGATTGTGCATATTTCTCCCTTTTAAAATTGTACACTGAACTTTTAAAATGATAGAGGTTTTACTTTATCATGGCGGGGGGGGAATGAAAAGAAAGAAAACCTGCTATTCTTGGAAGAAGTACAGAATAAGGGGGGGAAACCAAAAAAGAGCCAAGGAGATGTGGCAACATGAAACTCATGTTTGATAACACCATGCTGGAATGTTGCAGGAAAATTTCCCATCAGCCACTAGATGGCAGCAAAAACTTCCATAATTGGAATCAAGAAGATATCATTTCACAAATGTTATCTGCTTCTTGGGATATTAATTGTTCCCCAGTGGAGGATTGTTCAGTAAACCTGTTTAGTTGATGACCCCGGAAACAGACTCTCTTTGATTAGTGCTGACCCGTATTAAGGCCACTCCCCCAAACCCCACCCCAGACAAGGCTGTGTAAGAAAGCCTTACTAGCCAAAGGCAAGAGTGAGTCTGTTGATGGCCAGCAGATGTCACCATTGGACTTTGTTGTCTAGAGAAAATTATTCCCTCCAAATCCTTTACTATCCAAAAGGCTTTGTCTATGAAGTGATGTCTAGACTCTCGTGCTTTATAGGTTGGTGCAACATTTTCCTTATGAATCATCTTGAAACTCTTCCCCCCCCGGGGGGGGGGGTAATATTTTCCTGATGGCTTTTGCAGGCTTCTTCAACAAGGCAGGGAAAATAGCTTTGTCCTTCTACCTTCTACCCTCCTTCCCCCTCTCAACCATTATGCCTTAGCTTTCCAAGAACACACAATGAGTTTTCCATCATTTGCTATACTCCCCTTTTCTGTCCCCCTCCAATGACAACCCACTCCCATTTTCTCCCCACCTTCTCCTTTACTGAACTTGGCAAGGCTGTGCAGAGATTCTAATTGATCCAACTTACTGCTTTGCCCCAAGGGACATGTTTAGAGAAAAGGGGAAGGGAGAGAGGGAGACCGAAGGAAACACGCCCAAGGCTACATACAGCTGGGTAAGTTTGCTTTTAGAAGTCGTTCATTTTCTCCATAGAGCACTTTCAGGAGAATCAGGAGAATTCTTGTGGAATAAATGCCTTAATTTTCAGTCTCTTAAACCTTTCTCCCCACTGCCATCATGCCAACCTTAGAAGCTTCAGAAAGGTCACCAGTGTGTGTTGACCTTTCCCACTTTTTTTAAAAAAAGAGGAATCTTAACACCATATATATAACAAGCACTTCCCTCCCCCCGATCTTATCTCTACATCTCCTCAGCCACCACTGCATGCTACAAATATTACAATTACAGTGAAGTACAGATTACAAAATGATAACATAGCCACCACCGGCCCATCCCCAACTTTGGCAAACTGTTCTGCAGAAATAGTTTGATGCTTGCTCTGCACTACTAGGTTTTGGCAATTCAGAACGGGGAAAGACTTTGCATTCAACAGATGGGAAATAGAAAACAAGGGGGAAATGTGCCCCTTCACATAACTATGATAAAAACTGTTATTTAGCATGCATACATTGCTGTGAGAGGAGATAAGATGCTGTACTTACTGTCTTCTTCGCCTTGGCCTTTGGTGAGTAGAACAGTTGCTGCTATCAAAAGCAGTAACCGGGAATCCACAAAGCTGAACATGTCTAAATATTAGACATGAAGACTCTTTGTATCCTTGGTTCTGCTTTAGAGTCCAGTCATACAGGGACGGTCTGATTTATGTAGTTCCACTCCAGACCCTAGCAGAAACTTCCTACTGACTCTGTCAAGTTCTTAGGCTCCCTTTTTATATGGTCCAGTGTCCCAGAGGTGGATCCCTTCTTTGCTTGCTTCTGAGTGCTGAGGGGGGGATCTTGGGCCAGCCCCTCAGCCAATCAGAGAAGCCCAGCCTGCCCCGACACACACACACACACACACACATACACACACATATGCGCACCCACTCCCAAAAAGTTGAAAAGCCAAGCCAAGCCCCTTTCTAACCAATCATAAAAGAATGGACCCTGTTAGTCTCCCTTCCAGAAAACCAGTGGATCTTCTAGGGTGGAAGTACATTCTGTGTGAAGAGGGAGGAATGTAATGGGGTATGAATTGAGGTGTGTGTGTGTGTGTGTGTATGGGGGGACTAAAAGAAAAGGGGGAGCAAGCTGATTTGGGGAACAGGAGTTACAGGAAGGTCTGAAAGAACCAAGTTGAATATTAGAAAGTATGCAAGATCAGATAATAGTAAGGTAAAACGTGCAGCTTTTGCATGACCTAATAAAGCACCTGTGAAGGTGGGGCACCAGAGGGAGGTATAGAGCAAAGTGTGTAGTTGTTTCTGTATGTCTTTTTCTTCTTAAAATACCAAAAAAAGTAAAACTTTTGGTTCATGCAAGCTTTCTCTAAATGTCAATGGATCCTTGCTATGTTGCAGTTCGCTTTAATTTTATATCCATCCTTTCTCTCATTCTCTTCTCCTCTCTCCTTTTGAAACAATTGCCACAATTTCAAAAACAGACAGACAGACAGACAGACAGACAGAGAGTGCGATAAAGTGTGGCTTGGGCAGCATCATGCTAAAAATAAGGAACACAGTTTGAAATTACCGATGAAGGACCAAAAAGAAGCAAATGGACAAAAATGCCAAGAAAAGGAATACCCCTAAGGCTCAGCAACTTCCCCTGGGTTCAGGGGCCCCAGTGCATGCACAGAGTTGCCCTGACCTTCAGAGGCTTCCCTATTCTCTCTTACACCATATGTATATATGAACTCCATATGTGAATTGCAGCACACATGGAGTTCAGTATCAGAAAATATGTGCTGTTTACTGATTAAAAAGGAAAGTTGAAGCTTGTCTTGCTTACACCCCCATTGTAAAACACATGAAAATTCCATAGAAATCAATGGAATTTAACTTGTATGCAGTGTGCAATGCAATCAGTAATGGAGTGATGGACTACGATCATAATAAGAACACTTCAAATCATGCCGTATAAACTTCATTTGAAAACAACAGGACAAGTCAAAATGCTTTTGGTCAGGTTTGAGGTTTGGTGTCTCTAAATATCATGGCTATGGCTTTCCAATTTTCTGCCACCATCCGTGAAAAAGAAATGCTATCTGTATATGTGTTTTACTATGTGATATGGTTTACCTATATTTATGGCTGCCTGTCTGTAAAGATGTGTAACAGACTAGGACAACCTTCAAATGTGCATGTAACAAGATAAAACACATTTAAAAAAACATATGAAGTTTTTTTATCATAAAAAATGTTACCCATGATCCAATCCATTTGTACTGATGTGAATGTGAAATATTGAAAAAAATCATAAGGTTTTCATTCTATCCCAATTTATAACGTCAGTGTCTTCACTAAGAATCTCCCAAAATGTTGATCTTGTGCACAAACTAATAAAAATGACTTCATTAAACTTCATTAAACTTTTTGACCCTTATTTCACAGAGGTTTGAATGGGCAAACTTCAAATCCAAATGGCAAATATGCTTTGTGACTCAAATACAGGCATTCCAAGAACCTCAGAGAAAAATCCAAAGGCTGATTTCTTATTAGCTACGCTCCTTCTCCCTGATGGACCTCAAGGGCATATTCTCCAAAAAAAGAAAAAGAAACTTCCATGACTGTTCCAAAGCGTGAAGAGCCACGTTGGTTGGAAAAAGAAGCAGCATTGTGACAACAGCACACAAGATACTGTGCAATTTTTAGAAGCTGCAATTACTGGTGTGTGTGTGTCTGTGTGTGTGTTTACTAGGCCATGGTAAACTACACCTTTCAACCTCTGGGCTTTAAAATAACGTCCAGGAAGCTTCCAAAGGAAGGACATCCTAAAGCAAACCACTTTAGAATAGAGGATACCATGAGGGAGAGTAAACCTTCCCTGAAAAATCAAAAGTTTAGAGAGAAATTTCATTGCATGATTTTCTTTGAGAATAACAGAGGCAGTAGAATTTAGGATGTGGGCTTCTTTTTGGTTTTAAGACTCTAGGTGTATCTATTCCATTGATCCAGAGTTTTTTGCCCTATTTATTATTTTTATTGGTTTGTACTGCTTTGGAAAAACATTTAATAAAAATATTGTTCAAAATAAAAAAACAAAACACAAGATTTTGAAATGAGTTGTGTTCCTAATAATCAGGACCACTGTAAGGAAGGCAGGACAATGGATCTTAGCAGTTGGGATAGACAGATCTGCCCAGTTTCCCTGAATTTCTTATTTTTCCAATCTTAAATTCAGTTCACCACATTTCTGCATCAGTTCACGTTGTTGTTGTTGTTAAAGTCCTCATGAACTATTTTCAGCACTTTAGTGCAGATTTCTCTTAATGAATACAACTTTGGAAGCAATTTTTAATGTTTTCACCAATATATGCATTTTTATGCACATTTCCCCCTAATATATACATTTTTGGACACATGTTTTGACTGGAAAACTGGACTACAAAATTCAAAGAAGAGCACTTTTGGAAGGATGCCTGCATTTCAGTTTGCATATTTTTGGAGGGAGTGCACATCAGATAGGTTTGCAAACCAAACCAAATTTCTCTCCCATCCCTGCTTAGCAGGCAAATTCAGCAGAAACATGGTATGTGCTGAAAATCAGGAGCATTGCAAAGCTGATGAGTAATTGCCTACAAAATGTGAGGTTCAAATGCAATGTCCTTGGCAACTGGGATCTCTTGAACAAATGTTAAATAGTAATGGATCACTCATCAGAAATTCAGAATACATGTTAGAGATTATTGACCTTAAACTGGTGGGATTATAACCTGATTTCAGGTGGATTTGCATCACTGGTACTGCTTTAATTTCCTTTTTTAAAACATGTTTTTCTTTACTGCTGGGTGTCAGAGAAAAAGTTAGATACAAAGGGAGCCATGGAAAATGTTTGAGAAAGGGGAGGAAAATAAAAATGGCTGCCACTATGCATCCATGATATGGAATTACTGACCACATGATTACAAAAACACAGGAGAAGTGGAGAAAGATAGGGGAGGAGAATTAAAAGTGATTATTATGTAAAAGTTTGGGGTTAAAGGATCTCAGTTCTAGAAAAATTGAAGACCACAGAGCCAAATAATATCCTATTTTAATTGTAGGCAGTTACGTTAGAACTGATCAAAACATTAGTTCATCTAGAGGCTTAGTAGTAATGCATATTAGGGCCGTTTCAACAAGATTCCAGTTAGTGAACAGTTATGCCTCTGTGGAGATGGTGCAGTGGAGTCTGTAGAACATGTTCTTCTATCCTGTGAGCTATACAGGAGAAGGCTAATTTCCCCTTTGGTAACAGCTTTGCCTAAGGGCAATTCCGCCAATCTGGTGTCGTCCTGTCTTGGTGATGTGTCATATCACTGCTAATGTCGCATAGTTTCTCCTTATTTCAATGCAAATTAGGAAAAAATGTCAACCTGCTCTTTAAAGAATTGGGCTCTTGGAACTATGGTAGCTCTGTATCCTAAACATCCAAATCCTCCATCCTGTACGTTTGCCTTTTTATGTCTCTTTTTTTAATATCTGGTCTGCGACCGTAATAATAAAATCCACTTCACTTTGACAAACAATTGTTTGGGATGGTGGAAACCTGGTGCCACATGTTAAGAGCTGTCTGAGGTAGTGGTTAGCATTTGGAACACTGGGTGGAGAAATCAAGAGTTCAGATCCACACTCACCCATTAGGCTCACTTAGTGATCACAGGCCAGTCACTTCATCTCGGCTTAATCCACCTCACACACTTGCTGTAAGGATAAAGTATGCCACCCTGAGTTTAAGGGGTGAAGGATGAGATAGATATGTGAGTAATGATGGTGATTATCATGATGCCAGCACCACTGTTGCATCAGCATGGCAAGCAGATAATCTAAAGCACACTATTAGGACTTGGGGGCTGTCTTGTATGTAGACTGAAGCCGGAGCATCTATCTCACTTTCTGGCATATAATGCCATTGTTTAGATCCCCTTGGGTGGGCTTCTCATGGATTGTGCCACATGGGCCCTTATTCCATTAACAGAGCACTATCAGGCAGTAAAAACAAGTAGCCAGAATTGTGATGGCTGATTATAGCAAGAAGCACTAATTTCAAAAAGACAAGCATGGTTCTGAGTTCAGAAGCATATGGGCCAGGAGTCTTGTTGATTTATGTCAGGATTGGGGAACCTCCAGAACTTGTTAGACTACAACTCCCATCAACCCCAGCCAGCATGGCCAGTGATAAGGGATGATGAGAGTTGTAGTTCAGCAACATCTGGAGGGCCAGAGGTTCCCTACCACTAGGGTCTAGGTTTGCTTCTCACATTACTCTTAATGGCTAGGGGCAAATGCATGCTAATATAAGCCCACATTTTTCCCATTGGAAATTGGGCCGGCCACGCTGGCAATTTATGAAAGGAAAAGCTTACAGTAAACTACATGATTAAAGTTCTATGCAGTTCAGCCCTCAGTAACTGTTCTGGAATAGTAATCTATTTGGCATTACCAGGACTGGCTCCAAGTTTGAGGGGGGCATGGGCAAAGTGTCCTCTGGGTCATTTCCCCCCTCCCCAGAAGTGGTGGGCAGGTGGTAGTGCCATGTTAGGTAGTAGCAGGGTTAGGTGCAGCACAGCGCTAAAAATGATAAATGCCAGTAAGCTGAAAGCAGCAGTTGCTGCCATTTCAAGGCCTCCAAAATGCTTCTGGGCCCTGTGATGGGTCTCAGAGGTATTATGTGGAAAGGAAGCCACTACAGTCACCTCATGTGGTGCTTCTTTTCAGAGTGAGGAGCCCGGCTACAGTAGCAATGGCCACCAGCATTTGCCCCATCAGGCTGGACACGGATACTGGGCCTAGGTACTGTTTTTTGTGCATGTCTAAGTAGCTTCTGGGAACTCCTGAGAACATACATGTGGATGTTCAGTGGCCCAAACATCTTATCATGAGAACTATTGATAGCAGTGTCCACACAGAACACAGACCTCAAAACCCATTTCAGAAAAGAGTCCATTTGTCTTTGGTTCTACATAGCACTCATCCAGTTATACCTTGAGCCACATGGATGGTGAATGTAGTACCCTGCTGATGTTGTTGGACTACAACTCCCATCATCCCAGACCATTTGCCATGCTGGCTGGGACTAATGGGAGTTGTAGTCCAGCCACATCTGTAGAGGGCAACATTGACTACCCCTGCATTGAATGGGGGAGATGGAGCTCACCCCTGTAGACACATGGCTGAAGTGATGTGGCCTATTTCCATGCAGTGGCATAAGAACAATGAAGGGGAGAAGGATTATAAGATTTGTTGATCTCCCTGCCAAAAAGATGATTTACATGCACCACACAGGTGATCTGAACTGCCAAAGTTGATAGTGCCAGTGTGTTGCATGTGTGCAACAGCTCAGGTGTAGTGCTGGCACACCCATTTCAATCCAGTAGATAATCAAAGGCAGCACACAGGTTCATCCTCATTTCCACCTCCACTTGAGGCACTGGCAAAACACCCAAGCTTGCTACTCTCTGGAGCTGGTCTTGCTGATAAATAACAAAGATACAAGAAATGCTTACTTTTTATTCCTTTTTATTTCAATTTGCTCTGCAAGCACTCCCATCTTCCAGACCATCCTTTAAAAAAAGATGTAACACTTCTACATTTTCAAATCCGTACGTATTCTTCTCAACTCAAAGGGACACGTCAGAAATGGAGCGGTGAACTTTTGCACAGGCGCTCCAACTCTCTCTCTCTGTGTTTTAGGCTGCCATTAAATGCACAGAGAACTCCACCAAAGCAACTAAAATATCCCCCCCCACACACACACACACTTCAGCAATGTAGACGCAAAATATCTGGCAGGCTATGGTGGACTGTAGCAATGCACTCTAGACACGTTGCAGGAGACAGCTCCTCCTCCTATCATGACTGTTTTTTTGGACACTTAAAAAAGCTGGATGCTTTCCAGTATGAAGATGTGTCTTTCATTTTTGCAGCATGACCAAAAAGAAAAGAATGCCATCTTTTTTTATATATATGTGTATGTAAAGAGAGAAAGAGGAGGGAGAATGAGGCCGGGTGAAGAAGGGGGAGAGACGCCACCTCATCACTTGGAGTTAGCAGTTTGGGCTCAGGAATGTGATGGGTTTGTCAGGGGGGGGGGAAGGAGAAAAGACTACGATGGGAGAGAGAGAAAAAGGAGTAAAGTCATTCTTTCATTGGGAAAAGAAAAAGAGAGTACATGCCATGGTGATTGTCTTTGTGGCTGGGGTCTTCTCAGTGGCCTCTTCGTAACTGACTCCCACCCATCCCCATGCCACAAAGCCTCCTGATTTCATTTTGTATTCCATAGAGGAAAAACAAGGGAAAGGGGACTTTTTTACTATTTGTCTAGATTTTGCTTCTGCAAAAAGGCCAGCACAATGTTGGAACACCTTTCCACAGGTGACACTGAGGCTGAGTACAGATGATAGGTTAGGTCCAGCTGATTATGCTAGCTGCATTTTGTTCCCAGTGAAATCAATGTGCACAGTGGCCATGGAATCCCGGCTGAGTATTGGCGGGGACCAAACACTGGAAATGGAACATTCTGAACAGTATTCCACATTGCAAAACTTTGCTGCAGGTCTCGCTTGTCCATATCTGTATGCTTAAGACTGGCTGATAGGATGTCAACAAGATTATGGGTTGTAGCCAATTAAATCCTACTCACAACAGACCCACTGAAATCAGTGGTCGTAACTAACTTAGGTCCATTGATTTCAATGCCAGGTAGAAAACTGAAATATAGGACACACATAGCCCAATACATGCTAATTTCTGGAAACTCAAACCAGCTGTTGGCTAGATGACGGATTACTGCTCCTTCTTTTCTTATGTTAGCACTTTTCGTGCATTCAACATGATTCTCATTCACTCTCAGAGAAATGTGAAGTTTATCTCATCTTAGAGGCCAGCAGTCTGGCAAAGAGCGAGTCAACCCTCAAAAATGGAACACGTGGAAATTCTGTTCCCTTTCACACATTTGAGTGTCTTGTAGCAGCCAAGAATGTGTGTAAGCGCTGTGTTATACAGTGTGGTATGGTGGTTAGAGTGTCATACTAGGGGCTGGGAGACCTGGGTTCAAATCCCTGCTCATTGGGTGACCTTGGGCAAGTCATAGTCTCTTTAGCCTAACCTACCTCACAAAGTTCTTGTGAGAATAACATGCAGGTTAAGAAGAACCACATATGTCATCTTGAGCTCCTTGCAGGGAAGACAGGATATAAATATAACAATAAATACATAAATAAATCTATGTACGTTTTTCCTCTCTCCTTTTCTAAATTTGAAAATTTCAGACTCTTAAGCTTGTTTTCACAAGGACATATCCTTGTGCAGGCAAATCTTTGTGGATGCAGGTTTGATTCTCTGATATGAGAGGGCCAAATGACAGGACGGTAAGTCACGTTTAAAGAAGCACGCTTAACTTGATCACTTTGGCTGTAAAGAAAAAGCCACTACGAGGCCCCACTCCAGAACATGTTCTCAATCCAGATCGAGGCCTGCACCAATTTTCTGCTGAAAACCAACCCCTACTTGGCTGCCTTTTGCCCCTGAAAGTGCTGGTTACTGCAACCAATGCCTGGGGAGCAGGGGAATAGCAGCTTTGTAGGGGTGATTTTCATTACAGCTTGTTCTAGATTGGGTCCCCATGGGTGCTATCTTTCCAAAATAAAAGCAGAAAGGTTAAGTACATATTTTTTAATTGTCATGTATAGTTAGGCCCTTGGTGTGGGATTTAGAGCTGGTCAAAAATTTGCTGCTTTTCCTCAGCTTAGTCTTGGTTATGAATCAGAATTATGCAACTGCTCACCCCCTACAAATTGTGTAGCTCTCAATCAGTTTCCTCCAGCAGTTTCCCAAGTACTGAGGATGATGAGCGGGGGAGTGCTATTGTACTTATGTCCTGCTTGTGGGCTTCCCTTAGGTGTCAGGTTGGGCGTTTACAGCCTTTGTACGATGTTTCATAAGACAATACAACTTTTTCGTCATTGTGTTCATCAGGTCTATTTTTGAAAAGAAATTAAACAGTTATGTGCTCCCCATTTTTGTGACCATGAAACTCAGGTTTTAATTTCTTCTGAATGCAAAATATCTGCTTATATACAAATGCACAAGGAGAACATTTTGGGAAAAGACTCCTAAAGCAAGTATCACAAAGTGTGCCACCTTCTCCGCTAACTCACAATTCCTTCAAAATCCAACTCTGCCCAAATTGCTACTGCTTTTTTTACAAGGTCTCTCTGTCCTTTCCGGTGCTCTTATGATGTGACATTCCAAAGGCAAAGGCAGAGTTTGGAAGTAACTAGTTACAAGTAACAAATTACTTGTAATTTATTACTTTTTTGAGTAACGAGTGGGTAACTTCATTGCTGGTAATAGAATGAGTAGTAACTTCATTACTTTTCAGGAGTAATTGTAATGTTTCCAGCATTACTTTTGTGCATTACTTGGGGGGGGGGAGCAGGGGAAGTCTTCTGCTCCTCTGATTTGTGAATAAAAACTATGTGCTTCAGATTGGGCTTCTGTGCAGCATTGTTCTTCCTACATGCTCTATAGGTGCTTAAGAGACAACGAGGGAGGAGGTGGAGAGCGAGACGGCGTGGAGAAAACAACTGTTTAAAAATTAACAGGAGTGGAAGGAGAAAATATATACAAATAACAGGCAATATATGTATACAAAAATATGTGTGTTGGGGTATCATCATTGCTGGGGGTGGGGTGAGGGGATGTGAGATTCTGTTATGCCATTCTGTTAATCTTATGGATAATTTTTTTTTATTCTACTACCCTCTGTGTGTGTGCTCTTATTTTTAATGTTGTTTTAGGCTACTTAGATGTGCAGCAGCCAAGGCCAGCACCTTGTAGGCATTTTGTTTTTAAAAAAGTAACTAAAATGTAATTGTAGCAATTACTTTTGAGTAAAGGCAAAGCAATCCGTTACTTTCAGAGCAATTGTAATTGTAACGGTAATTACTACTTTTTTGGGGCCATGTAACTGTAACTGTAATTTATCACTTTTTAAAAGTAATCTTCCAAGCTCTGGGCAAAGGGGAGAGAGTTTAACGCCATTAAGGCCCATTAAAGTATTTTTGTTACATTCCTGATAACCCACCATCTTTTCTCAGCTAAAACCCAGAGCTTGGAAAAGTTACTTTTTTGAACTACAACTCCCATCAGCCCAATCCAGTGGCCATGCTGGCTGGGGATCATGGGAGTTGTAGTTCAAAAAAGTAACTTTTCCAAGCTCTGCAAACCACAGCAATAAACCTGTTCATGTTGAGGCAGCCCAAACATGTAATGTTTTATGTGTCCATTTGTTAACCTGCCTGTTCTGCCCTTTCACTTAGGCTTTAAATCTGTAAAAGCATATATATAATTTGTTTAGATTTTTAGATATATGAAAGCTACAGGGATGTGTCGTATGGGCACATCCAATGTAGCCAAAGATAGACATGGGAGAACTTTGTGCTTCTGCTCATGAGAAACAACATGCTGTAAATCAGAGGTGGGGAAACTCAGACCAAGCAGCGCTCCAGGCCACTCTAAGTGCCCCTTGGAACTCTCCCCAGACCACACACCCCTCTCTTCAGGCCACACCCCTCACTGGCCCTGCTTCGTACCCCCCTTGGGTGTCTTTGCCTGCCTGGAAGGTGTCCTTGAACTCTGATCACGCCTCTCGCTTGCCTGGATGGAGGAGAAAGAGGGGTGTGTGATGAATGTGCATAGAAGCTTGCCTACTGTAAAAAGGTACAATTTACATTTGTTGCTGACCTTGCCCAGAACTGGCATGTAGCCCCCAAAAAGGTGCCCAGAAGGGAATGTGACCCTTGGGCTGAAAAAGGTTCCCTATCCTTGCTGTGGGTGTATGTGTGAATGATTAAGTGCATGATTGTGTGTGCATGTACCTGAGATATAGTTATCGGTGCATGTGCCTGGGATGGGATGACTGGATCTGTTTATGCATGGTTGCAATTAGTGTACCTTAGTGGACAGGCAAGCTGGCTCTGCCCAGATCCACCATATTCCATCAGGTTCTGCCCTGTTCAAGCAGCATATCCATATCTTCCACCTTCTATGCTAGCTCTGCCCCATCCAGGGTGAGCCCCTACTATTTTTCACAGTTAAATGGCAACCCTAATCTCACCTTTCCTTGAAAATGCAGAGAAAGGAATATCAACCTATTTAAAAGAGATGAATATGAGAGAGAGAGTGAGAGAGCACATTTATCATTTATTTAGTGATGTTGACAGGCAGGCCCCTGGACCCTTCGGATCCCAGCCAGCAAGGGTTGCCAACTGACAACAAAGCAGGAGTGGGGAAGTCTGGAAAATGGGTGGGTTGCATGGAAGCCAGTTGCCAACAAAGGAAAGAGGTGAGGCTGGCTTCCTTTGCCTCCACTGTTTTTTGTTCCTTTCTTTTTAGCTGCACACCTTTGTGAACAGCCAGCGTTTCCATTGGTCCATAACCCTAGAGGAGGTCTGTGGAACTAGCAATCCTCCAGATGTTGTTGTACTACAACTCCCATCAACCCTGACTACGGGCCATGCTGGCTGGGGCTGATGGAAGCTGGAGTCTAACAGTGTCTGGAGGACCACAAGTTCCCCACCCTAGATCCATCAGACACAGTGGCCTCTTCCCTCAGACTCACCAGAATCCCAGGGCTCCACTCCTTGACTCTACTCTAGACCTACCCTGGGCTGTGTTGCAGGTAGGATGGCCATATGTTGTACTTTACAGAGAGGCCAGTCCTCTGTTTGAAGGGCTGTCAGAGGACAAGCTTCAGTTGAAGGAGTCCTCTATCTGAACGGCTATTTGTACCCAGACCAGTGCAGTAGTGTAGTCACAGCCATGCCCCCCCTCTTTTTTGCTGTTGGACTGAGATTGAGATCCTTGTTAATGCATCTCCCACAACATCCCTAGGGGCAAATTGGCCTGAAAGGGGAGAGTGTCAGCTACTGAGAAGAGTCTTCTCAGTGGCTGACTCACCTCTTTTCACTCTAACTGGCTCCAATCAGCAGGAAAGAACAAGGAAGCATGTTAGAAAATTATTCTCAGTGGCCAACACACTCCCCTTTCATCCTAATTGGCTCATAAGAAGCTGGAGACATAAGGACCCTTCCAGGACCCTGCTCCCCTCAAAATAAGGGGTCTAAGACCCCCTGAGACCCTGGACAACTACACCCCACACCAGTGTAAAGATAAAGCCCCATAAGGAGGGAGAACAGGGGTTTTGCCATTGCCTGTCAACAGCTAGCACCTGGACAGCAAACTGAGCAGGCACACACATGGTCACAGTCTTCCCTACAATGGTGAGATGTATTGTATAGATCTCCATCTATACCTATATATCAGCATATGCAAACTTTATGCAAATCCATATCATCTTTTTATCCTCCTTTCTGGTGATGGATAAGTGGCTGGACTCATTCCAGTCCCTTACCTTACCTTACCTTACCTGTTTCAAGAATTGCCAGATACTGCAGCTGGCCACAGGGAAATGGCTTTGGCATGAAGGGAGCTCACTATGAAGCTGCACCTACTCGCATCCCCTCCACATGTATAATGAATGCACAAAAGCAGGGCCACATCCACTGGCCTCAGTCCCAATGTTGCCATGCCCACTGGCCCACTTTCTGATGCCCATATTGTGGCAAAAGGAGAGCACTGGAAAAGTGGGGCCTGTGGGGTTAGTGAAATCAGGAACAGACCCTTTCCCCTCTGCACATTCATTATACCCATGGAGGGAAAATGAATGGACAGGTCTAGTGCAGACAAACTCCCACAAGAGAACTAACTAACCAAAAAGCTTTGACCAGAAATGGAACCCCTCACGAGGTAGATTAGACCAACCTGCGAGGGCAGGGAGAAACACAAGCTCTGTATAAACTTAACTAAGTGGAAGGCAATTCTGGGATGTGGGGTTTTTTTCCCCCTGCAGAGCAAACTGGAGCAGATAAAGGGCATCTGGGATTTGTTAACTGGATTCAACACTACAAACACATGGGTTGCATTAAAACAACTTTCTTTCTCCCCCCTGCCCTGCCTTTCTTATTTTGTGCTAGGAAAAATATCTCTAGCACTCAATTCTGTTGCCACTTGGAAACTCTTCATATCTCTGCAAACGTTTCCTTCTTTTTGAGCAGAATTCAAGCAACCAAGATTCATTCGTCCTTTTCTCCCCTCCCCCTTGGGCCTAGTTGTATAAAAGCAGAGCTGGCTGTGACTCACAAGTAGGTCTGTCAGGGATAGCAATGATTGAAGCCTACATTGTAAGGGATCCCTCATGAGTAAGGATGGAAAGATGTGTAAGTTTTGGTTTTCCCAGTTTTCATTTTTCCAGTCTTAAATGCAATTCTGCAGTAATTTGTGATTTTTTTGAAAAAGTCCTTATGAAAATTCTATAGCATTTTAGTGAGAATTTCTGCTAATAAACACATTTTTGTATGTAGTTCTGACTAATGTACACACCTGTGCAAGCAATTTCTTCTAATGCAATGCATTTTGTATGTTATTTTCATGAATATATTCATTTTTATGCACATTTTCTCCTAATATATGCATTTTGGTAAACCTTGTTTGCTTGGAGAACTGCATCGGAAAGTTCAGACAAGTGTGAATTTTGAAGGATGACTGTGTTTTGGTTCTCATATGGTTTTGGAAAGTGAAAATTTGATAAATTTGCCTTTAAATGGAAACCAAAGCAAATTTCTTTCCCGCCCCTACTCATGTGTTGTCCTGGCCCTGATAGCTCACCACTTCTTTGAGTTTCACCTGAAACACTAGACCTTCCTGTTGTATACAAGGAATGTGTACAGGGAAGGGCATCATAGTAGAGGCAGACTCTGCCTCTGGTCTATAAATGTTCATTACAACACCTGCTAGGAGTCCTCCACATATGCACGGGAGTGCTTTCTGCAGACGGTCTAATGATCATATAGAGGTTGGGGGCAGATCCTGTACTCCACATCTACTCAGAACTCTCCTCCTTCTCCCTTCCTCTAAATATATTTATTATGGTACCTATACCCCATCTTTCCACCTCCCAAAAATGAAGGCTTCCAGAAGAACGCAAAATGAGGCAATTGAGAGAGGCAAGAGGACAGGACAAAGACTTTGGGGAGAAATGGTTTGGTTTTCCAATGTCCATGCATGAACATGGTGGACTGCCCAACAGCACCTCCCTTGTGGCACGTTATGGCTTGAATTATTGAGCTGATTGTGTCTTGATCCTTGTGGAAGTGTACCTGTTTGGCTTGTTACAGGTTGGAACCAGGATCGTTGTTGTTTATTCTGTCTCTGTATTTTAGGAAAACTGCATTTTTTTTAAAAAAATACTATTTTTTAAAAAATCTACAATGGAACACAAAAGCAGTAACATTCATACTGCAAAAAACAAGATTCAGACAAGGAATATTACCCAGCAGAAACAATCATCATAAGGCAGTGGGAAAAGTGGGGAACAACTGGAACTTCTGAGGCAGGGAGTCCATGTTCTTATTACTGCTAGGGTCTGTTCTAGCCTTCTCCTCTAGGCATCATGGGTGTAGTTGTGCAGGGTCTCAGGAGGTCTTAGACCAGCCTTTCCCAACCAGTGTGCCTCCAGATGTTGTGGGACTACAACTCCCATCTTCCTGACCATTGGCAATGCTAGCTGAGGCTGATGGGAGTTGTGGTCCAACAACATCTGGAGGCACACTGGTTGGGAAAGACTGTCTTAGACCCTTTAGGTTTTTGGGAGCAGTGTCACAGCAGTGTCCCTATGTCTCCAGCATTCTACAAGCCAATCAGCGTGAAACGGGAGTGTGTTAACCACAGAGAAGAGTCTTCTAACATGCTTCCTTGCCCTTTTCTGCAGATTGAAGCTAATGAGAATGAAAGGAGGTGAATCAAACACTGAGAAGACACTTCTATTTCATGCTTATTGATTCCTAGGCAGTATCCAGAATCTCATTCTTAACTCCACAGCAAAAACAATGGAGAGGGGGCATGGCTGTGATTAATATGAAGGGACCCTGCACTTCTGAATTTGCCCCAAATCTACTGCTATGCATTCCACAAATGAGTGGTGCATGGAGAGGGGCTGTGGCGTTTGCTATGCTGCCAGTGCTGATGTGCCTACTGGCCACACTCCCAGATGTTAAGTATTAGTGTACAGATGTGCATGTTTATGGCTTATTCACACACACAGGGCACTTTCAGACTAACACTGATGATGTGGCTATTGGGGGCATGGGGCCAGTATGTGTGTCTGGCAATGGAGGAGTAGGTGTGAACAGAGCTCTAGAGACCCCTGTAGCAATTAAACACTTCATGACATCTCAGGCAGGCTTATCCTTTTAGGAAATGTCATCTGTTAGGGAATGACTTTTCTTCCAAACACCACTTAGGGCTCATTCACATGGCGACTTACTGTGAGATTAGTGCTACTTGCATTTCCATTTTATTTGCATGGTTCACATGACGTTGCAGGCAATCAGCAGCTATCACACAGTTTCCCATATCAACCCAATCCAATCATAATGCAAAAAGGAAAGGAAAAACCATCTCAGCTTCACTGCGATCCTCCATGTAGGCACTTTGCCTCGATGTTTTTTTAGTGGGTGGGCTCTCTTATGCCCCATCGCCCTCTCTCTCTGCTGTCTGCAAAAGCTGCAGCAGCTGCTGCCTACTTTGCCTTTCACTCACTCCCCCCTCTATTCAGTTTCATAGTTTTGTGCCACTCTCTCCAGGGAGAGGCCTGCAATGGACAAGAAACAATGAAACTGACAAAAAACCCTCTCCCCTTCTCCATTAGCAATATGGATACTTCAGAGGGAGTAAACATGTACAATTAGGGGTGGTGCCACAAGGAAACAGCAATACTAGATCTTTCCAGAGGAACACCTACTTGTGTGATAGGAAAACAGCGGTTTTGAAGGGAGGAAGTGTGGCAAAAGCTGCATCTTTACTGGCAAGTTCAGCTCCTGTGTGAATGAGCCCTTAGTTATCCTTGGCTCAATAAAGGCGCAGTCACAAATGCTCAAGGTTCTGCAAATATCTCATTTCTTCCAAAAGCATCCCCCTGTCTTCTGACTGGCCATTGTTATCCATGGCTGGTAACGTCCATATTAGACTACTGCAATGTGTTGTGCGGGGGAGGGGGCTGCCTTTGAAAACAATGGGAGAACTTCAGTTATTTTTGTAGCTGGTTGGTTGACACATCTTGCCAGGCTTGCCAGACCACCACCACGTCTTCCTGTGGATTTTCAGGCACAACCTTAAAGCCCTTTGCAGCTCTGCTCCTCTTCTGCCCTACTCTTAAGATAATTTTTGGAGCCCCTTCTCTGGATGCTCCATTTTTGGTAATTGGGTGAGTTGTGACTGGGAACAAAGCCGTTTCTGTGTTGGCAACCTCTTATGGAGTATTCTGCCCAGGGACATCCACTTGGCACCAACTGAGTTTCAGCTGCCAGGTTAAAACAAATTTACTGCTATGTGGTTTCATGGTCATTTTAATGTCATTTTGTGCTATTCATCTGCAAAGATCATTGCCAATGGGAGATTTTAAAACCTAATTGCTGTGGAAAAAGGTGATTTTTGGTGGGGGATTACACTCTCCATGTGCTGTGATCCTGGTGCAAATTGGTTCTCCCCAGAGCAGAAGCTGCTGCTTGGTAAGCATTTGATGTAGTGAGTTCCTCTTGCCAGATCCGGGACAGGAAAAGGAACTCAGAAGGCTGTGGTGGAAAGTCTCATCTGGTATGACCAGTGGCCAATGAGGCATTTTTAAAGGGTTAATATAGATGAAATGAAAATCATTGGTTATAAAGTAAAACTTAACCTTCCCTCCACCATGAAATTTCTTAAGAAATTTGTTCCATCCCTCCCCAGTTTTTCTTTGCCTTGCAAAAAGAGCTGAAAAGAGGTGGGCCAAAAATATTGGCCCAGATTTAATTTAAATTTCCCACAATGCCCCCAACACAGCATCACTCCCAGTTTTCATAGGTAATGCCCCCCAATTTATGCATTTTAATTAAGAACTATAACTTATGAGGTTTACAAAAAAGCAAATCAATTTAAATGCAATATTTTCCAAATGGAAAATAGTTGTGTAAACTAAACAACGGTGACCACTAGGAAGTAAACGTGTATTGTGCAAGTCATCTACCATAATGATCTGTTAATAAAGTCTAATGCACTGTGATTTTTCTGCAAACTTGCAGAGGATGTTCACTTGAAATTCCTTAAAATATGTTACTTTCAAAAACCAAGATTACTAAGTTTGTTTTTCTGTGATGAAGCACTGAACACCTGTATGGTGTCAACATGTGTCAAAGTTGAGAATGAATTTTCACACACAGCTGTAGATGCACCAAAGGTGAGTCCTGCAGCATACAAAGTATCCATGTGTGGAAAAGCTTCCTTGTACAGGTACAACGTTTTAGTAATATTTTGAACTGTGAGTTCAATTCCCTGGGGCAGCTGCTTCCCACAACTAACTACCCTAGTCTTCTTTGCCATGCCAGGAAAGCAATTAAGAGAAGTTTCATTTTAAAAATTAAATTAATACCTATAAACATCACTTTTCATAAGGAAATTCATGACAGCATGTCACATAGGAACTATACATCTCTCTGAACTACAGGTGTAAGAATTAACTGTACAAGTACACAGTCTCTGTTCTATAGAAAGGCCCTGGGCCAGCCACCTAACACTGCTTCTGATGCCTCTTCCAGCAAATGTCACATGCCCTATTTTGGTAGTACGTAAATTTGCATGAGAAAAGTTAAATGAGGTAGATTATTTATAATGATCATTTTGCACAGTTAGGTGGAGTTCTAAAACTGTTGCAACTAAAGTTCTAGCCACATTATACTCTTCAAAACTATTTTGAAATGGAACCGAATTGAAAGGATATATTTTTCAACTTTTAAAACAAACTAGGGAAGAAATGCCCCCCAGACACCCACACGCACAATATTCCAGCTCCTCATTGCCTGGGCTAAGTTAGTAAGGTCTCATTAGGCTTCCTGGGCCTTGGAAATCCGGCTCACTCATCTCTCTGCTTCTTCTCAGGTCCTGACCTAGACTAGGCTAGGCAGCTGCACTGTCTAGGCCCATAAGCCTAGGCACACCCACAAGGTAGATAATAGAATTTAAAAGTACTAGCAACCATTGGTGTGTTGTGTTTAAGTTTGGAACTACAGATATAAATGTGTGTGTGTGTCTTTTAGATTTTCTTTTTAGATTTTAGAGAGAAGTTTGGAGGTTTTATATTCCTAGCTTTTTAGGTTTAAAAAATGCTGTGTGTGTGTGTTTGGTTGGCTACTCTGAGAACATGACGATGGACTAGATGGGCCTTTGCCTGATCTACCAGGCAAATCAAACTAACCCATTTGGGAGACAACACTGTGATCATAAGATGTACTGTTTATACAAAGGATACTCATTGTGGAATTGTCTTATTAAATACAAACTGAGATTCCTCATTGGTGAGGGAAGTGCACTCTCAGTTAGCCAATTGGCAAGAACCTCCTTGTCTTTATACCTTTAAAAAACAAGCACACCACAGGATGTGGAGACTCGACTTCAAAATCTCTGGTATCTTTTCAATCAAAGCGGTAGCCAACGAGCCATGGCTTACAGCAGAAATGAAACAATAGTCCAGTAGCGCTTTAGAGACCGTACGCAAACAATGAAAAATGTAAGAAAATATCAGAAAGTAGACAAATTTTAAAAATGTCTAGATTTTGGCTAGACAGTTTCATGAAATACATAATAGTCGAGGGGGGAGAATGAAATTGAAGTGTTTGTAAAAACTGCCAGATTCTGACCATAAAATATTTGACATCCACTTGATTTCCCACTAGCCACTTGACAGGAAAATTTGCCGCCAGAAATGCACCTAAACCCCCTAGATTTTAGTGGGAAAATCATTAAATTGGCAACAATGGGAGAAATGCTCTGCAATGCATAACAATACAATCCTTCTGGCCTTGCTTTTTTCCAATTGCAAACCCTTAGGTTTGCCAATGCCCTCCCCCTTCCATCAAGATTTGTGTTCACTTCATTCACACACGTATTTGCTCTGTTTGATATCTACCCCCTTTTATCCATGAGACAAAGACAGTGTGGATTCTTGAGGAGAACTTTATTGATTACATCTAACCACATTCTTGTCCTAATTCCTCCTACCCCCTTTCCCTCTCCTCCCGGCTCCTCCCCTCAACTATTGGGCTCTGCTGAAGAAAAACTTCTTAAATTCAAACTTATTATTAACAGAATACAATACTGCGTTCACATTCCCTTGGTAACTTTGCCCTGGTCCTCTGTTTGGATGCCTAAACTGTATTTCTAAAAGCTCAACTGAAGTTTTAAGTTACTGCAGTGCTAGAAATTTAGCGACTGAAGGAAAATTTCATTTGGGGGGCAGAATTATCATTTGGGGGGCAGAATTATCATTTGGGGGGCAATGTCCTTATTTGCCCCCCCCCCCCGTTGCTACACCCCTGAGCCACCAGTAAAGATGGCAACTCACTAGAGCAGCGTTCTTCAACCTTGGGTCCCCAGATGTTGATGGACTACAATACCCATCATCCCTGACTATTGACCATGCTGTCTGGGGATGATGGGAGTTGAAGTCCAACAACGTTTGGGGACCCAAGGTTGAAGAATAGTGTACTGGGGGGAGTTTTCTCAAGGCCTCCTCAAACATGGAGCTGGCCCCGTAAATGTCAATTAGATTAAAACAGTCATTGATGGAATTATGACACCAAAAACAGATCCTGCTACTCAGCCTTGCTTCAGATTAAACCCTTTGCACATCCTGCAATTCAATGCGCCAAAGCAAGTCAGCTGAAATCCTCTTCCATGCCACCTCTATCTGCTGACTGTCTATTTCTTCTGATCCCTCCCATTCAGTAGGAGGTTCGACCACAGGCTACATGGATGACAACGCCTAGTCTATTATGGTTCCTACCACCAGGCCACCATACAATCGTCTTCTCTCTTCCTCCTTAATTGTGGCTGGCCTGGTGATACCCAGCAATCAGTCATGTAGGGTTCAGAGGCTATTTCCAGCTCCTAATTGAAATCTTGCTTGCAAAAATGCCACAAGGCCCATTAGCAGAGACCTAAAAGAGAGCCTTCAGGGAGCCAGGCCCAAAGGAAATGTTTCTTCAAATAAAGGACTCTGTAGGGTTGCATTACAACAGTAGAAAGAGGGGGGATCTGAGACCCCTATGTGTGCATGATATGTGTGTATAGAATGGAGAAGAGGTATTTGTGCATGCACAACCATACACATAGTTGCACATTGATATTTTTCTCCAAATCACATTTATATTACAAACTACTGTCCAGGTAGGGATAGGCAAATTTCTGGTCATTGTCACTTTACCATTGTCACATGTTCATTCATAAGTCCTGTCCAGTCCATTCTATTCTTTAATTTTATACTAAATACAAAAATTCGCATTTAAACACATTTTTTTAAAAATGTATTTGTGAAGGTTTTTAAACAAAAGTTTTACCTTTCTTTTAAAAAAATCATAACAGCAAAAACAAAATAATTAGTGTCTATAAATAAAATAAGCAGGAAACAAAATTTATAGCGCAGACAATTAAATCAGTGTCATTCACCTAAATACTGGAAGGCATGACACCGTGAACATTTCTGATATTGAAAGTAGCCTTCAAAGCTATGTCAGAAACTGAAATTTAAATGTCAAGAGCTGCAATACAGTTTTTATATTTTTTAGTCCATGTTGCTGATCATTCAAGATCTCTGGCATACAGGGCCGGCTCCAGGCATGCCGGGGCCCTTGGGCATCAGGTTGCCCTGGGCCCCGGCATGTGTGCGCATTCGCATTTGCGCGTGTGCAGCCCCCCCTCCCTGTCTCCTGTCTTTTACTATTGCCATTAACCAAGATGGCGGCCGCGGTTTCCCTAA
Organism: Rhineura floridana; assembly: GCF_030035675.1. Lineage (NCBI taxonomy): Eukaryota > Metazoa > Chordata > Lepidosauria > Squamata > Rhineuridae > Rhineura > Rhineura floridana. The sequence continues at coordinate 41,750,790 of NC_084490.1, read as the reverse complement.
GGGGATGAAGCCTCCGCTGCCATCTTTGTTGATGGCACGCATGTGTGCTATGTGTGCGCATCTCTGCCATCAAGTAAGATGGCAGCAGGGGCTTCAGTACTTTAGAGAAACCGCAGCCGGCATCTTCATTAAGGGCAATACTAAAAGGCAGGAGACAGGTAAGTAGGGGGCGTGGGAGGGTGCAGATCGCCGCGGATTGTGGAAAGGGAGCGGAGGGGCCGCTGAGGGCCCCCCTGTTACCCTGTAGCTCCAGGGGCCCTCGGGCCAGTGCCCCACTTGGCCGCCCTTTAGAACCAGCCCTGCTGGCATACTCAGTGAATGGACCATGGACAGCTCCTTGAAGATTCGGACTAAAACCTGGAGTGGATTCCACTGCCCTGCTGACATGGAGCCATCACCTGCCACTGTATGTTAGATCTTGAATATGCATTTGGTGAGCTTCTCACTATTTCATGATTTACAAATTTCAAGATGGTAGCACCCGTACAAAGCCTTTCGTAAAACATTGCACAAAACACTTATGAGGTCTCTGGGTAAGCAAGTATTTTGGTCACTGTTGGAACTATCAGGGAGATAAATAAGGCTGTTACGAGTTAGCTAAACCAATGAATTCTCTGAATGCTAATCCTGGAATGAACAGATTATATTTAAAGAAATTTTGATGTGGCAACTTTGATAAAGATGCCTCTTTATAAGAAAAGAAAAAGAAGAGGAAATGTAAGTGGCTTATCTCTTGAAGCTACTTTAGGAACATAGGAAGCTTTCTTTTAATGAGTCAGATCATTTGATCCATCTAGTTCAGTATTGTCTGCACTGGCTGGCAGCAGCTCTCCAGGGCTTCAGACAGGAGTCTCTCACAGTCTTATGTGGAGATGCCAGAGATTGAATTTGGGAGCTTCTGCATGCAATGCATGCACTTTGTCACTGAGCTACAGTACTTGGGATCTGAAAAAGAAAGTTTAAACTTTTTTAAAGTAACCTTTAAAAAAAAAACTTAAAGGATCTTCAAGGAATGAATGTATTTCTTCAATGTTATTCTTTTATTGTCTTGACCTGGCGCCGAAAAGATAACAGTGTTGGCGCCAGGCGCACCTCGTCACAAACATAATTCCATAATTTGGGGGCCACCACTGAGAAGGCCCTCTCCCTTGCTGCCACCCTCCGAGCTTCCCTTGGAGTAGGCACCCGGAGGAGGGCCTTTGATCTTGAACGTAGTGTACGGGTGGGTTCATATCAAGAGAGGCGTTCCATCAGGTATTGTGGTCCCAAGCCATGTAAGGCTTTATAGGTCAAAACCAGCACCCTGAATTGAGCTCGGAAACATACAGGCAGTTAATGCAAGTGGGCCAGAATCGGTTTTATATGTTCGGACCGTCTGGTCCCTGTTACCAATCTGGCCGCTGCATTTTGCACAAGCTGCAGTTTCTGAACCGTCTTCAAAAGCAGCCCCACGTACAGTGCATTGCAGTAATCTAATTTGGAGTTTACCAGAGCATGGACAACTGAAGCCAGGTTATCCCTGTCCAGATAGGGACGTAGTTGGGCCACTAACCGAAGTTGGTAGAAAGCACTCCGTGCCACCGAGGCTACCTGAGCCTCAAGTGACAGAGATGGTTCTAGGAGAACCCCCAAGCTGTGAACCACCCACTAGCAGCATCTCAGTCTTGTCTGGATTGAGCCTCAGTTTATTAGCCCTCATCCAGTCCATTGTTGCAGCCAGGCACCGGTTCAGCACATTGACAGCCTCAGCTGAAGAAGATGAAAAGGAGAGAGCTGCGTGTCATCAGCATACTGATGGCAACACACTCCAAAGCTCTGGATGACCGCATCCAACAGTTTCATGTAGATGTTGAACAGCATGGGGGACAGAACTGACCCCTGCGGAACCCCATACTGGAGAGTCCAGGGTGCCGAGTAATGTTCCCCAAGCACCACCTTCTGGGGGCGACCTGACAAGTAGGAGTGGAACCACTGCAATGCAGTACCTCTCACTCCCAACTCAGCTAGTCTCCCCAGAAGGATACCATGGTCGATGGTATCGAAAGCCTCTGAGAGATCAAGGAGAATCAACAGAGTCACACAGCCCCTGTCTCTCTCCCGACAAAGGTAATCATGCAGGGTGACCAAGGCTGTTTCCATGTCAAAACCAGGCCTGAAACCCGACTGAAATGGATCCAGATAATCGGTCTCATCCAAGAGTGTCTGGAGCTTGCCTGCAACCACTCGTTCTAGGACCTTGCCCAGGAATGGAACATTTGCTACAGGCCTATAGTTATTAAGATTTTCTGGGTCCAGGGAGGGTCTCTTCAGGAGTGGTCTCACTACTGCCTCTTTCACTATTTTATGTTTATTCTTTTGTGTGTGAGCCGCCTTGAGGGCCTTTTGGCCCAAAGGCGGCATAGAAATAGAATAAATAAATTAATAAATTAATAATAAAAATATTATTTGTATAGACATTGGCTCCACTTCAAAAACAAGACTTGGTAATATGGATCTCCAAAATGTGGGGAGAATTTGGGAAGCACCCCTAGTTTAACATCCATTTAGACTGTGAACAGACACACATGAAGCAAGTAACAAAAAGTTACTTGCCCCATTTGCTTTTGTTCAGGGTTCCAACCAGCCAGTCATGCCCTTTTCCAGGATATTCCATTCCATCACACACACCCCTGTTTTTTTCTCCATTAGACTTAGTGTTCTGTGGCCACTGAGCATGCTCATTGGGCTGCTTTTGGTCCTCCCCTTTTAGATGATGCTGGCTCCACCACTAAATAAGGTCTCCAGGACTCACTGATAGACAAGGAGGCCTACTGCAGGGCACTTTGCCCAGGGCCCCTTCAAATATGGAACCAACCCTGTCTTGTTAAGTGTGTTTAGGACTCCAGCGTCAGCTGCTTATTTTCATTGATTAATGTTGATTAGCCACTTCACTGCTCTGACTGAAATGACATATAGTTGAGAAAACAGACAAATCAAGTGAGAATTCGCCATGTCCCTAGACGGGCTGTTGCTCAGAGCTCATTCTTGTGTAGTGGCGGCCCCATTGCCATAGCAACCCCCACCTATTTCATGGGCTGAGATAGGCCCCAGTTGATGCACTAACATAGGCAAACCATCCATATGGAACAGCAGGTGAGCTGGGCGACAAGTTCAGGCAAGGGCCCACTCCAGAACAGAAAACACGTTGAGACTAGCACCTTCCGATTCAGAAGTTGAAGGAGATGTCTGAAATCTGTGAGTTAAGCTCAGAGCTTAACTTCCAAAAATAGAGGTAATGAGGTACAAGCTTGCCTAAAAGACCCAGGAAGCTAGAAACTGATACCTTCTACCCTGGAAATCCTCCTACCTAATCCCAGATTTGTAGGAGTTTGCAGGGGCTAAAGAGGCCACGAGAAAAAGACACTCTGGGAATGCTCAGGCACTCTGTCATCGTATTGTTAAAGTGTATCCTTCATTATGCAGAATCTTTCTCTCTCAACTTTTTTTTGTCAAGCCTGCCCTGAGGGTGGCTGGTAGGATCTAGCTTAATGCTCTTTGATGGTCAATGGCTCCTCCAAGTGAACGGAATTTTTAACAAAAAAGCCGGTCATTTGCATTAAAGCAATTTTTGCAGTTTGAATGTGATGGTATCACTGGATCTCTCTTTCTCTCTCTCATATATATTTATACCCTATCTTTTCATTTAACATGTCCAAAGTGACAAAAAAAAGACTTACAAAATGAAAGCCTGTCATACAAAACAGGGAAGAATCTAAACGAGTAAGCAGAAGAAAAGCATGTTTAGTTGCAGAGTTAGCAGGGATAGACCCAGCAATCAATAAAAGCAGTCAGAGGAATCCAAAAGCCTTCTTAGCCTGTTATCTTAAGGCCAGCTAGGAAGAACTTAGGTGGATTTCTCTGGCAGTGATGGAGGGCAGGCAGGGCCACAGCTTCAGCTCTACCACGGAGAAGGTCACGCTGCCACTCACTTGTACTTCAGATGGTGGAGGCACACAGAGAAGGTTTCCGAGGACCATCTCAACATTTGGATAGGTAACATTTGGTACAAACCTGTCATAGGCAAATACATGAGCATTCAAGTTTGTGGAATGTAGCACCTTAGCAGTTGTGAGCAGCACATGAGCCACTCGTAGTATGTGAATCTCAAACCAGAGCATGTGGGAGAATGTACAGGATGACTAGGAACGGGATGTGGTTTCTCTGCTTTATTGCTCTTTTTGTCCAAATTAGAGGTGACTGGCTGACAAAGAAGAAATCCAGTCATTGTCCCTTCTTTCCCTGCTCACTAGCAGCAACACCTATAGTGTGTGTGTGCATGGGGGGCGGACCTTGGGCAGGGCCCACTTCAGACACCTACCCTGGGTTTCTCTTTTAAAAAGTGTCTGGATCAGCAAAACGCCATTTTAATTCCCCACAATATCCCAGAGCAGGATTTCCCAAGCTGGTGCTCTCAAGAAGTTGTTGAACGACAACTCCCATCATAGCCAATGGTCAAGGATGATAGGAGCTGTAGTCCCAAGCATCTGAAGAACACCAGGTTCCCCACTGGTTTAGGTGGATTGTGGGCTGATTGCCTCTCATGTCAGCACTGCTGGGGAAGTGGCGTGGAACAGTCTGAGAGGTAACAGAGAAGGGAAATGGGGAACCCTACACCCCTTTAAATTAGAAAGCAGCTGATAGACATGTATGATGCCACTGCTGCCTGAGGTGACAAAGGGGAATCACTGCCATTTTTCCTAATGTTCCCTAATGTGCTGTCATTCTGGGCACTGTGGGAAATTAAAATGATGGCTCCCAGAACAGAAGTCTGGGTGCCACTATTTTAATTTCCCACAATACCCCTGAGTGCTGCTACACTTGGAGCACTGTGTGAAGTTCTGATGACATTTCCCAGACCCAGCCACCAGGCACCAATCGGAGTGCTGGAACAGGCACACATTACCCGTTCCAGCAGGCACATAAGGCAAAAGTAATGACATCACTCCACATGGATGGCCACATGAGCAACAGAGGCCTAAATCATGCAATTCTTCTCCCTCAGACAAGCAGAGGAAAGAACGTGTGAGTCAGCCCACTATGTATAGAGGCATCGACATGGAATGCTGTGTCATAACATTAAGTTATAGACAGTGGAAAGATGTACCATGAGAAATAGGAGCTTTGGCCTAGATAAAAACTTCAACTAGGCCCACATTTCAAAGCAGGAGGAGGGGAAGAGGGGACCAGCTTCCCCCCTACCCCCAAATCCTGATCACAGTGAAAGACTTGGCAGGTCTGCTACTTTGCATGTTGCAGGCCTCAACCCTGGCACTGAAAAATCGGCAAGCCTTGGAAAAGATCTGGAATGTGGTTTGAGCTAGAAGGTGGTAAAGTGCCATTTTGATGGAAGCCAGAGCATCCCAAGACTGCCCACCATGTTTAAAGAGCCAACTTGTCTGGCTTTGCCACACAATGCCTTATTTTATTATTATTTTTAAGTGAAAAAACCCAGTCCTCAGTGGTCAGAATAGGCAGCTCTTCCTGATTCATTATTTATTTACCATTGTTACAGTGTGCATTATACCTCGCCCTCTGTCCCTGTCTTCAAACAAGTGCAGAGTGCCGTGGGTGTTTTTGTAACATAGTGGTTTAACAGGTTATGTGCATGCATCTAGTAAGTGAGAGCAGTTCCACCTCTTTCCAGTGATGGCTCATTTGCTACATCTGCTAGAAGCCATGCACTCAGATGGAGTTTCAGCACTGCCACTCCTGGATAGCTGCTGGGGTGCTCGTGGTAATGCCTGCTCCAAACTGGACACACCTGCCTGCCTGTTCCTCTTGGTTAGCTTTTCCTTAACAGTAGGCTGCAAGGCACAGCTAACATTTTAAGTTTCCTACAATGCACCAGAGCAACACAAGCTCGGGCATTATGGATAAGAAGCTCACGGCCACCTGCTGCAGGGGTGGGGAGACCCTCCAGACACTACTCCCATCATCACTGACTATTGGGTTTGATGACCGAGGCTGATGGGAGCTGGAGTCCACAAGATTTGGAGGGTCACATGTTCCCCATCCTTGTGTGTATGTACTGCCTTCAAGTCAATTCCGACTTATGGCAACCCTACAAATAGGGTTTTCATGAGGCTGAGAGGCAGTGACTGGCCCAAGGTCACCCAGTGAGCTTCATGGCTGTGTGGGGATTCAAACCCTGGTCTCCCAGGTCGTAGTCCAACACCTTAACCACTACACCACACTGGCTCAGTTTAGGTGATTAATCAGTTAGATCAAGGGGTCCCAAAATGTGATGGCTACTAGTGGTCCACAAACTTCATTAGGTGGTCCATGGTATGCCTGTATTCAATATTCAAATTGATTTTAATGGTATTTTTACAATTTGACAATTATTTCTTACATTGTATTTTATTGTATTACAGTTTGACTTCTATGAAATGTAAATTGTAGCACAATAAAATACAAATTATAAGAAATAAAAAAGCAATGAAAATGCAATTAAAAATCATGCAGCATCTAGCACAGCACATTACAATTGCTATGACGGGCAGGAAAATCATTAAGTGGTTCACCACGACACCCAGCAATTTTTAAGTTGTCCAAGGATGCACACTTTAATGTCGTGAGGGGGTTTGAGAATGTTGAAGAAGCTGAGAGCAATGCCGTCAGGAGTCTAGACCAAGAGGCTGGACTCCTAGCAGGGGCACCCATGGCGGAATAGTCAAAGCTGAAACACCAGACTAAGATGCATCCAGACTCAGAGGAAGGCAATGGTAAACCACCTCTGAATACCTCTTACCACGAAAACCCTATGAACAGAGTATCCAAAATGCAACATGAGATAATGCTGGAAGATGAGACCCCCAGGTCAGAAGGCACTCAGCGAGCTACTGGGGAAGAACAAAGAACAAGTACAAGTAGTGCTGTGACTAATGACGCAGCTGGGTCAAAGCCGAAAGGAAGCCCAGAGGCTGATGTGCACAGATGCGAAAGAAGAGTCCGGAGTTGTACAACGCACACAATAGGAACATGGAATGTGAGAAGCATGAACCAGGGAAAGTTAGAAATTGTCAAGCAAGAAATGGATCGTATCAACATTACAATACTTGGCGTGAGTAAATTAAAATGGACAGGAATGGGACATTTTCAATCAGGCAACTACAAAATATTTTATGCAGGAAATGAGAAATCAAGAAGAAACGGGGTTGCTTTAATAGTGAGAAGTGATGTAGCAAAAGCAATTAGGAGCTACAACACAAGGTCTGAGCAAGTGATATCAATGAGATTAAATGGGAAACCTATTAACATAACCATCATCCAAGTCTACGCTCCAACGTCAAATGCAGAAGAAGAAGAATTGGAGAGATTTTATGCAGAAGTACCGGAGGAAATTGATCACATACCAAAACAAGATATGATGATAATCATGGGGGACTGGAATGCAAAAGTAGGGAACAGAGAAGAACTAGGAATTGTGGGGAAATGGGGCTTAGGAGACAGAAATGAAGCAGGAGAAAGACTTATTGAATTCTGTGAAGCCAATGATTTGTTTCTTGCCAACACATTTTTTGAGCAACCAAAAAGACGACTGTACACGTGGACCAGATGGTCAATATAGGAATCAAATTGATTATATAATTGGCAACAGAAGATGGAGAAGTTCCATACTTTCTGCAAAAACAAGACCATGAGCAGACTGCGGTACAGATCATGAACTGAGTAAAGCTAAAGAAGAACAACAAAGCACTCATAATGCCAAAATACAATTTAAATAACATCCCAGAAGAATATAAAGATCAAATAAGGAACAGGTTTGAGGCTTTAAACTTAGTTGACAGAGAACCAGAAGAACTATGGACTGAAGTCAGGGACATTATCAGGGAAGAATGCAAAAAGACAATACCTCTTGTTAAAAAGAGAGAAAGACCTCAATGGATGACTGAAGAAACTCTTAAAATGGTTAAAGAGAGAAGGAAAGCAAAAGCAAAAGGAGATAGAAACACGGTCAGAACCCTAAATGCAACTATACAACGACTAGTACGTAGGGACAAAGAAAACTATTACAATATTTATTGTATGAAATAGAAAAGGACAACAAAATGGGAAGAACAAGAGCCCTATTCCAAAAGATTAGAGAAATGAAAGGGAAATTTAAACCACGAGTAGGGATGTTGAATGATTAACAGGGGAACACACTGACTGACTGAGATGAAATAAAAGGAAGATGGAAGCAATACACTGAAGAACTCTATAAAAGAGATGCAAGGATGACAGATTCATTCACAGAGGAACCATATGATGAAGAACCAGAAATTTTAGAATGTGAGGTGAAAGCTGCTCTTAAAATATTTGGAAGAAACAAATCACCAGGAATAGATGGCATACCAATAGAGTTGCTACAAGCTACTGAGACTGAATCTGTCCAAATTTTGACAAAAATTTGTCAAGAAATATGGAAAACTAAACAATGGCCCACAGACTGGAAGCGTTCAATATACATCCCACTTCCAAAGAAAGGGGATCCCAGAGAATGCAGTAATTATCGAACTATTGCCTTAATATCCCATACAAGTAAAGTAATGCTCAAGATTCTACAACAAAGGCTCTTACCATATATGGAGCGAGAAATGCCAGACGTCCAAGCTGGATTTAGAAAGGGAAGAGGGACCAGAGATCATATCGCAAACATACGTTGGATAATGGAATGGAGCAAGGAATTTCAGAAGAAAATCACCCTGTGCTTTATAGACTACAGCAAAGTCTTTGACTGTGTAGATCATGAAAAACTATGAAATGCTTTAAAGGAAATGGGGGTGCCACAGCATCTGATTGTCCTGATGCGCAACCTATACTCTGGACAAGAGGCTACTGTAAGGACAGAATATGGAAAAACCGATTGGTTCCCCATCGGAAAGGGTGTGAGACAGGGGTGTATTTTATCACCCTATTTGTTTAATCTGTACACAGAACATATCATACGGAAAGCGGAATTGGTCCAAGATGAAGGAGGTGTGAAAATTGGAGGGAGAAACATCAATAATTTAAGATATGCAGATGATACCATACTCTTAGCAGAAACCAGTAATGATTTGAAACGAATGCTGATGAAAGTTAAAGAGGAAAGAACAAAAGCAGGACTACAGCTGAACGTAATAAAGACTAAAGTAATGATAACAGAAGATTTATGTAACTTTAAAGTTGACAATGAGGACATTGAACTTGTCAAGAATTATCAATACCTCGGCACAGTCATTAACCAAAATGGAGACAATAGTCAAGAAACCAGAAGGCGGCTAGGACTGCGGAGGGCAGCTGTGAGAGAACTAGAAAAGGTCCTCAAATGCAAAGATGTATTACTGAACAGCAAAGTCAGGATCATTCAGACCATGGTATTCCCGTTCTCTATGTATGGATGTGAAAGTTGGATAGTGAAAAAGGCGGATAAGAGAAAAATCAACTCATTTGAAATGTGGTGCTGGAGGAGAGCTTTGCGCATACCATGGACTGTGAAAAAGACCAATAATTGGGTGTTAGAACAAATTAAACCAGAACTGTCACTAGAAGCTAAAATGATGAAACTGAGGTTATCATACTTTGGAAACATCATGAGAAGACATGATTCACTAGAAAAGACAATAATGCTGGGAAAAACAGCAGGGAGTAGAAAAAGAGGAAGGCCAAACAAGAGATGGATTGATTCCATAAAGGAAGCTACAGACCTGAACTTACAAGATCTGAACAGGGTGGTTCATGACAGATGCTCTTGGAGGTCGCTGTTTTCTAGGGTCGCCATAAGTCGTAATTGACTTGAAGGCACATAACAACAACAACAACAAGGGGGGAAAGTTTGGGAACTACTGAATTAGGTTAACTCAGGGGTTGCCAACTGTTTTGAGCCTGTGGGAACATTTGGTGTGCCATGGGCACTATCCCTGGGTCATTTCTGTCCCCCTTCTCTGGGTCATGCTCCCCTCCCCCAATAGATACAGAGAAACCACACACAGATTCTTTGCTTTTCTGTGAGGGTCTAGGTAAAAGCTGGATCCAGTAGAATTAAAATGGAGCCTCTTGAATTGCATGGTTCTGTGATTCCGCACAGGGGTGTCCAGAAAAACAAACACCACTATCAAATAATTAAAGCTTACACTAGTCGATTGCACAATAAAAACCACAGTCATGGTGCTTACCACAAATATTGAGCCAAGTCACAGAGCCTCAAGATCGTTGTGATCTTTTTACATGGGATGACAACAAGACCACCAACGAATCACAGAACATACCTGTGGACACAGAGGCAACCTGTGAATTGATGGTGATAATTAATAATGAGGATCCATAAGAATCCATGTTTTTACACCATGTACTCTTGATCCATGATGTTAATGGTTCAGTCAGTGGAGGCAAATGTGAGCTGTGATCTAATAGTGGGTGGAGGCACGGGACTGTGAAAAGAGTATGCAGTTTTGAGAGGATCTGTTTATTGGATCCTGTGTTTGTGTGCATGTGTGCATGCATACACATGCACACACATGCACACACACACCCCTTCTCTCTCTCCCTCTCTCTCCCTCTGACACTCTTTCTGGCTCCCTCCCGTCTCCTATAGCAGCCCACTTTCTCCCCCTGCCTCTCACTCAGATCACTCCCTTTGCCTGCTTTCCCTCCTACCCTCACTTTCTGTTCAGCTGCTTGGTGCAGTTCTGAGCCTTGAAAAGCACATAGAACTGAAAGACCGATCGGGAAACTTCAAACTTTCACCATCTCATGGCCAAAGGAGACAGTGAGCAGGGATGGTGGTGCAGAGACGTTGCGGGCACCAAGGGAAGTCCTCAAGGGCACCATGACACCATGGGCACCACATTGATGACTCAGCATTAATTGATATATTAAAAATGCCCCTAATTAATCAGGCTGCAGTTTTGTTTTGCCTTTTTTTTAAAAAAAAGATTTTTTAATGCTAGTTTCAAAAATCATTGGTGCAGGGGCCTTCTTATTGCTTCCCCTCTGCTGACAAAGGAAGGAATACATATTCTGAGGAAGGGCCGTAGCTCAGATGTAGAGCATCTGGCTTGCATGCAGAAGGTCCCAGGTTCAGTCACCGGTATCTCCAGGTAGGGCTAGGAGAGAATCCTGTCTGAAATCCTGAGCTAGATAGACCCAAGGATTTGACTCAGTAAAAGGCAGCTTCCTATGTTCCTGTGAGATAATACCTGCGGTGACACATGTGAGCATCTCCTAACAAAGAAATAAAGGGTTGTGTCCAGTGCTAGTCCTACTCAGAGTAGACCCATTTAAGAGAATGAACTTAGTTTCTTTAATTTCAGTGGGTCTGTGCTGAGCAGAATTTAGCTGGACACAACCCAATGTTTTTCCCCACTCCCCCTTTGAATGATTCTTTTCTTAATATGTTAATTTATGCAGATTTAACTGATAAATGAGTAAACACTGATATGATAGCTCAACTGTGTATTTAACTGAGTGATGCCCCTAGTTCTGGCAGCAATCTACCTGCTGCACCCAGTGGTGACTGGTCCCCTTTGGTACTAGTAGGGCGGAAGGCAGGGAGGCTAACAGTAGAGGGAGCCAGAGCCAATGACAGGCAGAGCCAACTAATTCTAGTTTGTCCCCACCCTCCTCTCTGCTGAGTTCTACAAGGGCAACACGGACACAAAGGAGGAGGAAGCTGACAGGCACTGCAACCAGTAGTGGGGCAGGCAGGGCAGCAGTGCTTAGTTACCTAACTTCCCAACTCCGGGGTTGCTGCCAGTTACTGAGAGGGGAGGGGTGAGGAGGCAGGGAGGTTGGCATGGTGCATGCACACTGACCGATCCGATCTGATGCTCCTCACACTATGTCCTCACTGTGCTATCCTCTCCACCAATTTGCCCCTCCCCTCCTTGGCAACCTGCAGTTCCCCCAGCACTGGGAAGCCAAGTAAACAGTGCCATCCCACCCTGCCCTGCCCTGGCAACCACTACTGAGAGGTACCCCCTGGACTGGTTGTAAGCAAGCAAGCAAGCCAGTGGGGTCTGGCCAAGGGCAGACGGAGGTTGGGTGGAACAGTGCCCCATTTGCCCTAATGGGCCAGCCTCTATTAGCTGCACCCCCAGAAGCCTTGATACCTACCTGAGACTAGCTGAGACAGGGACAGGGCCAAGACTTCTGAGTGAGTCAGTAGCAGAAATTCCACACAAGGAGCTAGGATGCTATTTGATCATCAGTCCTCCTCAGCATCCTTAGCTTTCAGGTCTGGAGATTCAATATGGAAAAACTGACGGGCAGCAGAAACAGCTGTGGAGAACATTTTCCACTTTGGGCATATTCTTCACACTCTCTCTCTTCAAAACATACAAATCCCACTGCCAATGACTCTAAAGACAGTAAAATTCTCAGAAAAAGCAAACAAGGCTAGGGGTGGAGGATTTGCTATATGCAAGACTAAGGATGAGAGAAATCCGCAATGGCTAGTCTTATGGAAACACAGGAAGGGCTTGTTCAGATCAGCGATTGTTAATCCAGAACAGGGGCAGATAGAAGATATACCAATATTTATTGCTACATCACAGGATGGGTTGCAGGAGATTGGGAAGAGTTTTTGATCCCAGTTGTCAACAGCAAAAGACTCTGTCAATAGCAATAACAAAAGACTCCCCTTCCCCAAATTAGGTTGTTGTAGGGATGGAAAGAGCTGACAATTTCAGTTCTCTTAGTTACTCATTTTTCCAATCTTAAATTTAGTTCTCCACATTTCTGCAGCAATATGCAATTAAAAAAAATGAAAATTCTCCAGCATTTTAGTGTGAATGTCTCCTAATAAACAAATTTTTGTACATATTTTTGCAAGCAATTTCTCATCATTTAAACATTTTTGTATGTTTTTCACTCATCTGTTCATTTTTATGCACACTTTCCCCTAACCTAAGCATTTTTGTAAACATGGTTTGATTGGCAAATTGTATTGCAAAATTCATATGTGCAGATTTCAGAGGATGGCTGTGTTTCACTTCTCTCATTGTTTCGGAAGGTGCAAATTTGATAGATCCAGTTTGAAATGTGAACTGAATTGAATCTCACCCATCCCTAATATGTAGTAACTGAGGCTGCATACACATCATGCATTTAAAGCACATTTCCACCTCACCCCAAGAATACTGGGAACTGTAGCTTACTGTCTCACAGAGCTACAGTTCCCAGCACCCTTAACAAACTACAATTCCCAGAATTCTTTGGGGGAACCCTGGAAACTTTAAATGTGCTTTAAATGTATGGCAGTCTTAGATTTGTATTTGTATTTGCAGAACATCCCAGTGTATGGCTCCTGAGGTATGTTCTACCTCTTTAGCTATCTTTTTTACACCTGGATTCTCCTCCAAGCCACCAGGCTGGGGTTGATGGACTTCAAAGTTCTAAAAATAAATGAATAGTGTAGATCCTACAAGCCTAACATCCATCCACACCTAATCTCAAAGTTATATCCTTTGCAGCTTTCAAAGCCCTTTCCCTAGCTGGAGACTGGTGGAGACTTGCTAGATTTGCCACTGAATAAACTGAAAGTGGAAGTGAGTGTATGGGTACCAAACACACGTCTACTGAATTTCAAGGGAAGGTCAAGAAATTTCAGTAAGACATTTCAGGGTGGATTAGTTTCTGCATATTGCAAGACTGTCTCTGCATTTTGCCTTCATTTATTCTCTGCCATTGGATTGTTATGTAGCAATTTTCTGCATCTATTTTCAAAATGGGATTTTGTAAAAAAATCTCCCCCTAAAATATTGATATTAAATGATACTTTTATTGATATTTCCTTTCAAAATGTCAATATTAATATCAATATTTGTTTGTGAGAGTACAAAAAAAGGATTTGTAAAAGCAGTGGCTGGTGGACAGAGAACGAACTCGAATCAATACTGGCCTGTTAGGTTGACGGAATGCTTCCCAGCTGGCACCAGCCAACTGATCTCTTCCCTGTGAACAATACTGAGCTGAACGCACCAATGGACTGACTTGGAATAAGGCTGCTTCCTGTGTTTCTATAATTGGAAGGAGTTGGGACCAATCCCATTGGTTCCTTCATCAATAATAAACAGTATTAAACCTGGATCCACATTCACACCAACAATTCGTGGATGGTGGTATTGAGGAGGCTACTTCCTCAAATATTCTCCAAGGAAGGGCTGAAATTCTCCAATGTTTCAAGAGTAACTCAAAAAAGAAAAGGGAAAAAATGGTCAGAAAATTATTTTCTAAGAAATTTTGACTCAGTCCTAGCATTGAAGCTACAATCTGGCAGTGAAAACAGGTTCTGTGGGGATGCCCTAATAAAACCTAGTTTGGGCCACTTAGGGTGTAACATCTGCAAATGATGGCTCTCCAGCCGTTGCTTGAAGACCTCCAGCCAATGAGAGCCCACCACCCCTCTCAGCCATTGGCGCCATTGTTGACCTATTATTGTTAAGCAGTTTCTTTTAATGTTCCACTGAACTCTGCGCTTCTCTTAACTTAAGCCCTTGGGATGGCATCCAGTCATAGTCCTACTCAGAGTTGACCCACTGAAGTTGAACAGACATGACTAACAGGTTCATTCATTTTAGTGGGTCTCTACTCTGAGTAGGACTTAGTTGAATACAACCCACTGGATCAAGTCCTGCTCTCTGGGGCAGCAAAGAACAAGACTTTGCCCTCTTCTATGTGATACCCCTTCAGGTATTTGAAGAGTGCTTTCATATCCTCCCATCCTCTGCCTTCTTATGTCCAGGCTAAATATACACAGCTTCTTCATCCTTTTGTCCTCTGGGTGCACTATTCCCTCCTGATGAGGTCTGACTAGTGCAGAATAAAGTGGAACTATTATTTCTCATGGCTTGGGAACGATGGTTCTATTAACACAGCCTAAAATTGCATTGGGCTTTTTTGCAGCAGCATCACGCTGTTGGAACAAATGTTCTGGAATGACCCTATATTAGGGTATTGTGGGGGAAACACAGTGGTGGCCAAGCCGCTGCCAATAGCAGTTTTGCTTGTGGTAGTGGCAGGGGAGGGGAGTTAGGAAATAAGAAATAGAAAGAAGCCATTCTCTAGTGAGCTTCGTCTCTTCAATAAACTCCTGGGAAATATTCATCCCCCCCATCTGAACAACACTCTGTGAAATGCCTTCTGCCGCATTCCACCACCCACAAATGGGGCAGCAAATTTTGGGAAGCACTTTCACTCCACTCATTTCTGGTTGCGTACACAGCATATACTTAAAGTGCATGACTTCCCCCAAAAACCCTGGGAACTGTAGTTTACACCTCACAGAGCTACAATGATTACGGGTGCTACAATTCCCAGCACCCTTAACAAACTACAGGGGATTCTTTGTGGAAAGTCATGTGCTTTAAATGAATGGTGTGTATGCAGCCTGTGTTATATCTTACTGCAAAGAGGGAAGAAAGAATCACAGAACAGCAGCAATAGCTCAGGGTTATTCTTTTTTTAAAAAACAATGCCTAGTTCAGCCTACAGACTCATTTGTGTTTTAAAGAAACAGCCAGGCCAATGCTGGTGGTAGATGGTAGACTGTAGACAGGGAGGCATGTTGCTTTTTAAGTTGTTTAATTGATGGTTCTCATTAATAGACCATATCATACCATAATTGTTTTATTTGTTTAGCAATATGCCGTTACAAACATAGATCATTCAGCTGCACAAATGTAGCTCTTAAATTCCTAGCTGCCAAGGGCAAATAAGGAAACACGCAATGAGATATATATTTCTCTGTCCGATAACAAAAAACACACAAACTCACTTGGTGAAACACATTTTTTCCTATGACTAAATTCAGGCAGATATTTCTCATGAGGATCTTTATATAAAGGACACTGGGTAACATAATGAACGACATCCTCTATAGCTGTTTTACAAAACACACAAAACCGGTGTTCTAAGGGAAGTTTTTTATAACAGTCATCAAGAAAGGCAGAAGGCATGACGTTAAACCTTAACTCAGCAAAAGTGATTCTGTGTGGAGCTAAAGTAATTACCTCTAAGTAATTAGCTTTCTGATGGCCTGTTTTAAAGCATGGATACAGCCTGGAGAATCTTGAAGAATGGATAGTTAGCATATCAGCTAAAGAAGCTCTGCTGTACACAAACAGCTTTAACTGTACTTTAGACAGTAACTGAATCTCAGCCAGCTCAGAATCAAATTCTCTAACAAGTGTATGTAAAGCAGCAACTCTCTTTTGGGCATTTAAGGGCGAGCCATAAGCTGTGGAGACCAGGCAGAAGGGTGGCAAAGCTAATATTCTGTTATGAAAATTTAGGAGACGAACCTGTATTCTGGCCTGCAGGTAGGCCCAAAACCTTCTTTAAAAAAGACCTTTGAATTCTCATTAATAGAAACATACTAACCTTTCCGATTGTCTAGGGCAGGAGGGCAGGTCTGTGTTGGTCTCACCATCCTTTTTATTTATTTAAAAGGTTGTTGGGGCAGGCAACTACTAGCTCATGCTGGACTAGAAAAATTGAAGGGTCAGCTTTTTTGGGGGTGGGGGAAATCCCAACGTTTTGTTGAAAGATTTTCATATTAATATAACAAGGGTAACATTACCCTTGCCTCCTTCCACCCAAACCCTGCAATTCTCCCACAGAGGTCGCACCTGAAATTGACAGGGTCATATATGGCTAAACTTCCCAGACCCCTTCCCCCACTTGAACTCTACAAAAGAAAGAAAAAGGAGACAGACCAAAAAACAACACAGCTTTTATTCTGAAAAGAAGAGTAGGTTGCTAGTCCTCAGGATATATGGAGAGGGCATTTGAGGAAGTGCTGCTGGAGCAGCCATAGAAGATGTGGGGATGGGCACTGGTTTCAAAGGCTTTAAAGGGCAATTAGACAAACTGATAGAGGATAGGGCCAAATGTAGAAGCAGAATTAGCACCAAATACTAGTTGCTGGGACGGGGTTGCAGAGGGGAGGGCCATTGTCTCTATGCCCTACTTGTAGACTTTCTGAAAGCATTTGGCAGAAACTACTGGAAACTGATGTTGGAACAGATAGACTTTCAATCTCATCCAGCAGGGCTCATCTTAAAGTTCTTAATTTGTCCCTTTTCGGTTCTCCTGGAGTGAGTAGAAATTATCCCTTGGGGAAGCAGCTTTCCAACAAATGTGGTTGCTTCTCCACACACCCCCATCACCACTTGCCCACTCACACCACTCCTGCATCGAGACTGGTAGTTGCCATAGCTCTGGGCCACTTTGTTTCCAGGCTGGGAAAGACAGCACCACACTATGGCTGCTGCACATGAGCTAGTAGCTACCCTTCAACTCTCTTTCTCCTGTTTCTCCTACCATGGCTCTTTTGTCATGGAGGAGAGGGGGGAGAAACTAACTCAGATCTCCAAAAGGTATGCCTGGGGCAGCAGCAGCTAATGGCTCCATGTCAGTTAGGCAATGGAATTTGCTCCAGATTTTAGTCCAAACTTTAAAGGAGCTGTCCAAGGTGTGGCAATAGGTTTCAGCACCTTGGAAACTCCTTGAAAGTTCAGACTAAGGCAGCAATCGAATACACACTTACCTGGGAGTAAGTCCCATTGAATCTAATGGAGCTTACTTCTGGGTAGACATGAATTGGGTTGCAGCCTAAAACCCAGAATGGATTCCACTGCCCCACTGACATGTAGCCACCAGCCATCACTGGCCTGGGGCTGGTTGTCACTTGCCCTAGCAAAGTTATTGATCCCCACTGTGTCTCATCTCCATTCCTGCTCCCTCCCCCTTTTGAAGGAAGAGTGCAACAGCATTTTCATATGCTGGGAAATGAAACAGACTTTTAGTATTCTAATCATCATCATCCCAAATCAAAGAAATCTAGATTTGCAATTTATTCCAAATACAGCGTGTTGAGTTTTCATTGTAGAATTTGGATAGCAAAATTCAGCATGCGCGCGCGCGCACACACACACGGCCTGGCAGCGACATCTTGGCCCTCCCATGGATATAATTAAATCCATACTGGATCTATATAAAGCGAGAGAATGCAAGATGGATTGAGAAATGGGGGAGGGGAAGGTTAGATGGGGGAGTGGTTGCAGACTAGGGGTAGGGGTGGGTGGGAAGCAGCCACATCATTAAAGAAGTCTTGGCAGAAAATGGGGTCCTTGATTCATAACAGCTGGGCCAAGGGAATACAGAGAGAAATGGTTGCCCTGCTGGTAGTGGAGTTTCACCAAGAAGAGAGATGGGGAACAGGCACACATAATAGTGTTTGCAACTGGTGTTCAAGTGGGGAGGGGGGTTTAAGAGCAGAGAGCAGAGAGGGAAGCTTCTTTTCTGAATAATTCACAAATTCAAAAAAAGTGGGTGGGGGGATAATTTATACATTAGTTTTCATCTCTTCATTTTAACCTCATTCCAGGCAAGTAAGAAGGGAATGAAACTCAAATGCCACGTGTCTTAAATGCCGGGAATTGTGGTCTGGCAGAACATCGTCTGTGCTGTTGAAAGAAAGAATTCTTACACTGCCTTTTCTTTTTAGTATCCTCCCGTCCTTTGGTTTTTTGACGACAATGACTTAAGCCAGGCAAGAGTGCCCTGCTTTTCCACAAAACTCCAGGTGAGCTGTTGAGTTACCCTGTAGCAGCAAGATAGCAAAAGAAAAAGACAAAAAGCACCCAGGCACATAAAAAGATTAAGCCCTCACTGATATAGGTGGCAAACCCGTGTCTTAACTAGGGATGGAAGCATTTGTCAGTTTGGGTTCTCACTGTTCCTCGTTTTTCAATTCTTAACTTTGGTTCTCCACATTTCTGCAGCAATTTGCATTTTTTTAAAAAAGAAAAATCCTCATGAAAATTCTCCAGCATTTTAGTGACGATTTCTCCTACTAAACACATTTTATATGCAGTTTTGTCTAATGTACACATTTTTGCAAGCAATGTCTCCTAATATATTGATTTTCTGTATGTTATTTTCTCAAATACAGTCATTTTAAGGCACACTTTCCCCTAGTATATGCATTTACGCAAACATTGCTTAGTTGAAAAAGTGTGTTGCAAAATTCAAATAAGTACAAATTTTGAAGGATGGCAATGTTTCAAAAAGTGTGAATTTGATAAACTCTGCTTTAAATGCAAACTGCATTGAATTTCTCCCTCACCCCTAGTCTTAACTGTACTATTTAAGAACATTATAAGAGCCCTGCTGGAACAGGCCAAAGGCCCACCTAGTCCAGCATCCTGTTCTCACAGTGGCCAGCCAGATGATGCCATGGGAAGCCGACAAGCAGGACCGGAGTGCAACAGTGCTCTCCCCTTCTGTGGTTTCCAGCAACTGGCATTCGGAGGTATACTGCCTCTGGCAGTGCAGGTAGATCATAGCCATTGTGGCTAGTAGCCTTTGATAGCCTTATCCTCCATGGATTTGGTGATCATGAACTTCACACTTCAGGTGGGGGTTTATGTGATTGGGTTCTCCTCCAAATTAAAAAATAAACAAATCCCTGTGTATGGAAATCTAGCAAATCAGGTAGAAGGCTATGCTAAAATCTTTGCTCCAGATATGCTAGTTTTCTATGTGAAGGGAATCATGCTACATGGAGGAACATTCAGTCATGTGAACCTTCACCAGTAAGTCCATATAAAGTGGTATAGACCAGTCACAGGTTTACCACCACAGTAAGAAAGAGGCTGGAGGGGGTCTGGAATCTAGGTAATTTTGGGGGGAAAGTAGGGCAACTGAGGTGCAGGGAAGAACTAGGCTTGAATCGTTCCTTGCCACTGAAATTCACAACAGAATTTATTACAGTTTGAACCTTTTCTGGATCCTGCTAAAAAAAATTGGTACTTGAAGTGAAATCTACTACTCTTGCAAATCCACTGCGCATTCAGTCTAGACCACTAAGTTTTCATTGTTGTCACACTTAGGTATTGCAATATCTACATTCTCACGATGCATTTAAATGTGCACACACACTACATCACATCCTTTAATCACACCAAATCCCACAATATCCAAAATGCAGGCTTGAGAACTGCAAAGTGTTGAAATATTGCCACCCATTAACCATCCTGATGATGTGTCCCAGGTGCTAGAGAATCTAGACTAGGTAAACTAGAATACTCAATCCATCATTTTAATTATGCCGCCCTGGGTTCCTGCTGGGAGGAAGGGTGGGATATAAATCAAATAACAAACAAACAAATAAATAAATAAAATAATTATTGTCAATTGATTACATTTACTTTCTGACTTTCTGAATTCTGCCTGTGATTGCCTTCTGGTCCTCCAGAGGCATAGCGGTGAACCTAGAAGATCTTAAAAAAGAAAAAGTCTGCTTTGCAAAAGTCGTCTTATGTTCTCTCTGCAGAAGCATAACTCAGCTTGATTATATGTGTATACATACACACACACATACACCACACACACTGTACACTACTCTTCAGCTCAAAGACCATCATATCAAAACAACAAAATATACAGTACAATAAAATGCCGTGAATCAACCAGCAAGCAATCATCTTGGGGAACAGCCAGAACTCAGTGACATGCTTTGCATGCAGAAGGTCCCAGGTTCCATCTCCAACATCTCCAGGTGGAGCTGGGAATGTTCCTTGCCTGAAACCCTAGAGAGCTGCTGCCAGTCAGTGTAGATAATATTGAGCTAGATGGAGCAATGGTCTGAATCAGCATAAAGTAGCTTCCTCTATTCTTATATGTACAAGACAGCAGTACAAAAATGGGATGTAGTGGGAAACAACAAACTCTGGGTTTCTTCCAAAAGATGATACCACACAAGTGTGGGCAAATGTGACTTCAGCAGCTGTGCAGATAAGTCAAATAGTCCACAAGCTTCATTGCTCGAGGTAAAAGAGAGTTGAGAGAGAGATCCTTGTCTCCAGAATTGCCTGTACTCAGTGGTGCTGTCAGGGCAGGACTCTGGGGCAGACGTCCAGGCCCCCCATCAGCAGAATGAGCAGGAGGGTCCCCAAACTCAGTAGGGCTGAGTTACCACATCAAGTGGCAAATCCTGTGAAGTTTCTAGCTCTGCTGTTGGCTGTGAAGGAATATTTGCCAGGGCCATCAAACTGTAATCTTTGTGCTTGAAGACTGAACTACGGGTGGAAAGAAAAAGGGGCAGTTTCTTCCCCCACCCTTTTAATTTCTCTAGCCATTCTTGCTTGTGTTGGCAAAGAGGAAATAGAATGAAGGCTAAGTCAAGTTTGTTGTGGTATGGCAGGGGATCACCAACATGGTGCCCATGGGCACAATGGCACCCTTTAGGTCTTCTCCTGGCACCATCAAAGTATCTGAGCCCCCTTGGTCATGAGGTGGTGAGGGTGGTTACCTTTTTCTTCCTTGAATAGTATATAGAGTTGAAGGAGGAGGTTGGAAGAGTAGCACTCTTTCCCACTTCCTCTTTCATCTCTATGTGCTTTTTGAGGCTCAAATTCATTCTGCTGGATCCGACTTTTATCCAGAACCCACAAAAAAGTGAAGTTTATGCATGTACACATTCTTGCTTTCTGTCTCTTGGGAGCAGGGGGCTGATCTGTGGGAGGGGAGACAATAGTGACTTGAAAACATGGCACCCACAGCATTCTCTCAAAAATCCAGATTGGGTCAATAAGGATTTGTGACACCTGCACCAAGAGGTTCTACCCCTTCAATTGTGTCATTATTTTGCTCCAGATTTTCTTTTATAAGCCCTCCCCTTACAGTTGGGTGTTTGGGGGAAAGAACATTGTCTTGCTTTTCCTTTACTAATATCATATTTCTCTGCTCATACCTAGGTTGCTGCTGAAATCTCTCCCAACAGATTTGGGTTCTTCTTCCTTTTTGGATTTAGGGCTGTAAGATCTGTACTTTTGATGGGTGTTAGTAGGTCTTCCACCTCCAACAACCCACACATCCATTATTGGGTCGGGAATGGTAATTGTGGGGTCTATAATGCCATCTGGTGCTGACAGAGTGTACAGAAAATGCTCATCTTCCAGTTGAGTCCTTGGCTGATGTGGGACATGGGAAATTCTTACTGCACTGGTGACTACAACCTGCCCAGAAATACTAGCTACAAGGAACTACAGTTCCCACAATATGGCACAACAGCACATGGAGATCAAGAGCTTCTGTGCCACTTGTGGCTTGCACACAACAGATCAACCCTACCTTGCTCCACTTGTCATCCCCAGATGATTCCTCAGGCAGGAGAAGGACTGTCATGCCAAGTGCCAATGTAGGTCAGTCCTAAGCACATTACTGCCGATGCTAGAGCTGTGTACAAATGCCCTCTGGAGATTCCCCACCTAATTTGTCAGCAGAGAAATTGTGGTGGAGGGATACCGTTTCACTGAATTTCTCCAGTGGGAAGAGAAATTCTCCCACCAGTTTCTCAGGGCTGCATCTCACCATTAGCGGTGGCAGGAATCCAAAGATTTTTTTGTGTGCTGCCACCAGACATGGCTCATCAGGTGGGGCAGAGGCTCTTCACTAGCTTCCCAGCAGGTGGGTTGCTGTTGCTTATCGGAAGGGGGAGGGATGAGGCAGGGGGCGGTCAGTGTAGTAGAAACACACGGGCAGGAGTGATGGATTGGCTTTGCCGCTATATTTACACTGCTCCCCATCATTTCACCCCTTTCCCTCACAGTAAGCAACAGTGACCCACCTGCTAGGAAGCTAGTGTAGTGGCTCCACCCCATCTGGTGAGCCACTTATGGCTGCCACTGCATGTGGCAGTGGTAACAGCAATTCTATTGGCAGCCAGGCCACCATTTTGCCCCAGATCTAGTGTCATTTCATGGCACTGTGTGTGTGTGAATGTGTGTGTATGTGTTCATGTGTGATAGGAATGTGGTAAATGTGTTTGGTAGAGAAATTCACACTAAAACATGGAAGAATGTTCAAATTGCTGCAGAAATGTGGAGAACTGAATTTAAGACTGGAAAAGCAAGAAACTGAGAGAAGCAAAACTGACAGATCCGTCCATCCCTAGTGTGTGAAGGAAGGGAAAGAATGCCCCCCCCCAAATACAGGGGACCATCCATTGAAAATTCTGGCAAAGCGGCCTTCTGTTTCTTGGAACGGGGGTGAGAATAAGAGATGAAACAACAGAAAATAGGCATTTTCTCAGGAAAAAAATTGGCTTTTGAAAAATGTCAGCTGCTTGATGCAGAGGAAACCTGCCTAAGCATTGGAAGAATAATTCATCAGTGGGAAAAGTGGTCTAGGGAAGTAAAG
The DNA here is from genome assembly GCF_030035675.1 of Rhineura floridana. Lineage (NCBI taxonomy): Eukaryota > Metazoa > Chordata > Lepidosauria > Squamata > Rhineuridae > Rhineura > Rhineura floridana. Next base: position 41,727,582 of record NC_084490.1, on the reverse strand, counting down.
GGAAGAAATCTACTTCCTTCAGGGATTCTTTGCATAGTCAGGAATCTCAGGATTGTGGGTTGCTTTTTGTGTGAGAGTGTTGCAGGGGCAGAGGGGAACGACGCCAAAGAGTTCACTGCAGATAAAGTGGCCTGAAGAACAGGACGCAAGCAGCAGGCTTGGGGAGAATGTCCCTAACTCATCATCATCAAGATCCTCCACCAACTTGGGCTATACAGTACAACAAATCCTACACACATCCTGTAATTGAAAGCAGATGCTTTGTTGCTGCTGAAAAAGGAAACCCAAGCCATGAGGAATTTCTGTCAGCTCCTTTGCCCAGATTGGTTTCCCCCTTTCTCTCTCCCCTCCGCCCCCATTCTTTGGGTCTCCTCCCTCTCTCACTGCAGTCCTTTCCCTGCCTCCAATGCAAAGGCTTTCTTTACTCTCGGCCGCCTTCCTCAGCCCCCCCTCCACCTCCAAAGATCAGCCCCCTCCACCTCCACCTTGAAAGATCAGCTGATCATGCTACTGGTTCCTACACGTAAAGCATCATCATCATCAGAAGAGGGTTTGCTGGAGTTTCCAGCTGGGAGGAGCAGACACGTCCTCAGGCCTCCAACTCGGCATCTGTGCCTCAGAGACGGTTATCCACGTCGGCAAACATGGCTAGGGGAGGGGAATGGAAGAGAGTAGCGAGCTTGGATCTAGAGTATGCCAGAATGCTTGGGGATGGGCAGGATGGGTCTGCTCCATCATGCAGCCTCCTACGCAGTCCTCCACTATTTTAATTTGGCCCTGTTCTCTCTGGATAGAATCGTGACACCACCGTTCATATCATGTTGTGTGAAACTGCCCCACCTTGGTGGCACAGGTTGTGTGAATGTTCTGACACGCTGCAGACCTGGGTCATGACAGAGTGGTGGATGATCACCATCTCTGGAAGATGGGTGAAGCCAGGAAGTGGTGAGCTGTCATCTTGTCAAGGGCTAGAGACGTGTCAGAGCATTATCAAAACCAGTCAAAGGACCTGATGAAACAAACACAGGAATAACTATGAAGATGGAGTGGCAATTAAACCAGGCTGATTGGAGTCTTCCACTGAATACAAACCATCAAGGTTTTTCAATATTTTTCAGGGTTCAAGTTTGAACACTTGAAACAGTCTGATTTATTTTTTGCCTTGACAAGAGGTGCAAAGTGCACCCCTAGCCCTGCATAGATTCTTGTCCCTTCCCATGATCTAGAAAAAAAATGCAGAATGGCACACATTGCAGAACAAATTATACAAAAGAAGATAGGAGAGCTCACTCAGATTTGCTGTTTCATGCTATATAGGGGGCACACAGGTGCCATGTTTTTCTGTAGGAACACACAACCATGCCCATAGGGTGTGATCATCCCCAACAGTCTGAGGACTCATCTCTTGAGACAGTCTGGCACCTCTTTTCTTGTTATCTCTGAGTCTTCTCCCTGTCCTCTCCTGTTGGTGCCATTATCTGGTTAGCTCTAATATCACATTAGTCCTTTGAAGCTCCCTTGATAGCCATTGGCATAGCTGCTCTGATTTCACAGAAGGGTGGGTGGGGTGCCTTGGTCATGCATTTGGGTGTCTAGCAGGCAAGGAGCCCTGGGAAACTTTAGAACCAGAATGTAAAGATCCTTGCGTTTCTTCTGTTTAAACTCTGTTGTCTTTCCTCCCTCTCCTATAGGCTTTGGGATAAATCTTGGTGCAGAGTAGGGATGAAAAGATCTGTCAATTTTGGTTCTCTCAGTTTCTCATTTTTCCAGTCTCAAATTCAGTTCTCCACATTTCTGCAGCAATTTGCATTTTAGTGTGAATTTATCTTAGTAAACACATTTCCCCCTAGTAAATATATCCCAGTAAACACATTTTGTAGGCAGTTTTGATTAATGTACACCTTTTTGCAAGCCATTTCTCATCATTTCTCACCAGCTCCAGGCTCTCTTGGATGAAACTGATTATCTGGATCCATGTCAATTGGGCTTTCGGCCGGGGTTTGATACAGAAACAGCCTTGGTCGCCCTGTATGATGACCTCTGTCGGGAGAAAGACAGAGGGAGTGTAACTCTGTTGGTTCTCCTTGATCTCTCAGCGGCTTTTGATACCATCGACCATGGTATCCTTCTGGGACGTCTTGCGGATTTAGGAGTTGGAGGCACTGCTTGGCGGTGGCTGTGCTCCTACCTCAAGAATCGTCTCCAGAAGTTGGTGCTTGGGGAGCATTACTTGAGTCCCTGGATACTCCAATATGGGGTCCCACAGGGTTCAGTTCTGTCCCCCATGCTCTTTAATATCTATATGAAGCCGCTGGGCGAGGTCATTAGGAGATTTGGAGTGCGTTTCCAGCAATATGCTGATGATACGCAGCTCTACTTCTCCTTTTCATCTTCTTCAGGTGAGGCTGTTAATGTACTAAACCACTGCCTGGCCGCGATAATGGACTGGATGAGAGCTAATAAACTGAGACTCAAGCCTGACAAGACTGAGATGCTGTTGGTGGGGGGGCTCTCTGCCCAGATGGTTGATGTCCAACCTGCCCTAGATGGGGTTACACTCCCCCTAAAGGAGCAGGTCCGTAGTTTGGGGGTCTTATTAGATCCGCTCCTGTCACTGGAGGCTCAAGTAGCCTCGGTTACACGGAATGCGTTCTACCAGCTTCGGCTGGTAGCCCAACTATGACCCTATCTGGATAGGGAGAACCTTGCCACAGTTATCCATGCTCTGGTAACCTCTAGATTGGACTACTGTAATGCACTCTACGTAGGGTTACCTCTGAAGACGGTTCGGAAACTTCAGCTGGTGCAGAATGCTGCGGCCAGAGTTCTTACTGGGACAAAAAAAATTTGATCATATAACACCTGTCCTGGCCCAGCTGCACGGGCTACCAATATGTTTCCGGGCCAGATTCAAAGTGTTGGTTCTTACCTATAAAGCCCTTAATGGCATCGGACCGCAATACCTGGCGGAACGCCTCTCCCGCTATGTACCTACCCGGTCACTGCGCTCGACGTCGAAGGCCCTTCTCCGTGTCCCAACGCATAGGGAGGCACGGAGAACGATAACTAGAGCTAGGGCCTTCTCAGTGGTGGCCCCCGAACTATGGAACGCCCTCCCTGATGAGATACACCTGGCGCCTTCTTTGTTATCTTTTCGGCACCAGGTAAAGACCTACCTCTTCGCCCAGGCATTTTAAAAATTTTAAAAATTTTAAAATTTGAATTTAAAATTGGAAATTTTTAATTATATTTTATTGTGTATTGTATTTACATTCACTTGTATTGTAACCTGTTTTATTATGCTGTACACCGCCCTGGGAGCTTATTGCTATAGGGCGGTCTAAAAATGTAATAAAATAAATAAATAAATAAATATAATGTTTGCATGTTATTTTCACTCATATGTTCATTTTTATACACACTTTCCCCTAACATATGCATTTTTGTAAACATTGTTTGGTTAGCAAACTGCATAGCAAAATTCAAACAAGTGTGATCTTTGAAGGATGGCTGTGTTTCAGTTCCCAAATTGTTTCGGAAAGTGCAGATTTGATAGATTCTGCTTTAAATGAGAACTGAATCGAAATTTTCACCCATTCCTAGTGCAGAGTAATGTGGCTTTGTAGCCTTTTGATGGCAGCTGATTGTGCATGAGAAAACATCTACAAAAGTTCAAGCATCAATGAAGGCTGGGTCCTCTTGCTTGGAAGCTTTATTCTTGTTAATGAGGGAAAGGTACTCTGTATATGCTCAGTGGCACTCTTTATTATTGCTGAGCTGCCATTACTTTCAAAACACTCCTGTGGCTTAGCCTTGGACATTCTTCCAAAGCACAAGACAACACATGCCATTTTTAGCTTCAGGGCTGAAGAGTTTAGCTGGTGGAACCTTCTGCATCACTTCTCTTAGTATCGATGTAGGGAAGGAGGTGTAAAGAGGTGTTTATTTAGGTCAGGCAGAGATTAAAAGGAGCAGTCCATCCCTGCTTGTTGGAGCTGGGGTGGAGCATGAAAGGTGGTTGGGGCAGGAATAAATAGCTTCATAGTATGTGTCCAGGAAGGCGAAGCAATGTGACTTAAAACCCACTGAAGCACAGAAGAGTCAGAAAAGAGGGCCAATCTAAAGGGCAAATTCCCTTCTCTCTAGCCATGCCTAGCTTTTCTGCCATTAATTGCATTTTTGCTTGTTTGTTTATCTGTGTTGCATTTATGAAGCAGACTTGGTTATTAGGGTTTGCAAGTTGCAAACAAATGTCCAGAGATATTGATTTATGCTACAAACCTGTATCAGGGGTGGGAAACCTTTTATTTCTTTCTTTTGTTGAGGGCCGCATTCCCTCAGAGGTAATTTGTTGGGGGCCATATGACAGCAGTGGGCAGGGTCGAAGCTAGTGGTAGGCACAGCCAGAGTCAAAAGTGGGTAGACCATCACCTTCATCTCTCTTTTTCTCTGTTCTCTCTCTCTCTCTCTCTCTCTCTCTCTCTTCCTCTCCAGCCTTCAGGCTGCTGGAGGAGGGACAGATCACTTTTGCAACAAACCTCAACTGGTCACTTGTTCAGAGCTTCCTCCATTCCTTCCATAGCTCTATCCACTTTGACTCTAACCCCTCTCCCTGTTTTCCTCCTCCTCCCCTTCTTCTTCCTCCAGCTCCTTGCATTCACATGAAATTAGGGTCATAGGTTTTTATGCACACTTACTTGGGAGTAAGCCCATTGAACTCAGTGCTGCTTACTTCTGAGCAGAGATGCATAGGATTTCATTGTTTGATTACTTGAATGTCTATCTATCTATCTATCTATCTATCTATCTATCTATCTATCTATCTATCTATCTATCTATCTATCTATCTATCTATCTATCTATCTATCTATCTATCTATCTATCTATGTTAAGACGTTATGCCATCATGCTGTGTTGATGTCACACAGTGCAACATCTGTTATGTAAATTTGTATAGATATTAGCAGAGATTGTCAACAGTCTGAGATGCTGTGTGCCAGTGTGTGTGTTTACCTAAGAAAGCAGGCTTTTACCCTGCATTGAGATCACTGAGACTTAAGACTTAGTAAAATAAGAAAACCTACTTTATTTAGTAGATAGTAGATAGAAAGGCATACCTAGTTCTAATTAACTAACTAACTTGCAGGCGCGCCCGACTTTGGGAATTGTCCCCATGGCTCAGGAGAGAGTGAGCAGAGACAAATGTGTCTCCTCTCTCTTGGACAGTAGAAGAAGAGAAGAAGGGAAAGGGTGGGGGGAGGAGGGACAGATAAACTTCAGCATTTAGTCTAAGCATATCAGTCTAACAGACCGACGAAAGTCAGTCAGAGCATCACAGGTAAAGGTAGTCAAGCCTAGCCATCTGGAGGACCCTAACTCTATCTCCCTTCTGCAACATAAACAAAAGAACAAAACAGGAGTTGCTCTTGCCCCACTTCCAACAACGTCATGGGCTGGGCATAGTGGCAGGGTAACAAGAAAAAACATGGCTGACCAGGTAAGGCAAGCTGGTCGGGGTGGGGAGTGTTGGTGTCTGGGTGTGTGTGGTGGCGGCAAGGGAAGGGGGGTTGACAGAGGGGTTGGTGACAGAGTGGGTTATGCAGTGGAGGCTTCAGCCGCAGTCTGATCATGTGCGCAGGAGGGTGGGAGGCTGCCGGTGGCACCTACAAAGTTTGTCTGGGGTGGCGGTGGTGCCCCAACAGGCAAGGCAAGAGGGTTGGGGAGAGGAGTCTGGGTGCCTGGAGGGGGTGGCGGTGGTGAGAGGAATGGGGGGGTTGGTGGAGGGGTTGCCAAGAGAGCGGGCTATGCAGCAGAGGCTGTGGCTGCAGCCTGGACAGGTGCATGGGAGTGTAGGAGGGTGGCAGCAGCACCCACAGACTTTGTCCGGGGTGGCAGTGGTGTAACAAGTGAAGCAAGCAGCTTGGGGAGGGGAATATAGGTGCCTGGGGGTGGTGGCAGTGGTGAGAGGACTGGGGAGGTTGGTGTGGGCGCTGGCAGAAGAGGAACAGGTGACACAAGTGGGTTGGTGAGGGGAGTGTAAGTGCCTGTGGGGGTGATGGGGGTTGGCTAGTGGAGCAAGCAGGGGTGCAGTCCTAGTATCTATATGTAAAACAAAAAAGGGACTCAACCAGGAAGATTTTTTTTCATACAAAAACCTTTTTAAATACAAGGACTTATAAAAAGTGCAGATAACGCTTTCTGTGTGAGAAGGGGGAATGCTTCTTTTAAGAATGGTTCTACACCACCACACATCTGTATCACCTAATTTTTTAAAAATAAAGTCTTTATTGCAACTGTAATTTTGATTCAATCAATTAATTGACAAATGCTCACAGGCTTAATCGATTCTCATTTCTTTAATTCCATACTACTACTACTACTACTACTACTATAAAGCATCTAAAACTGCAGTCCTGACCACACTTGGGAGAAAGCAACTTGAATTCTGCAACTTACTTTTCATATTCAGATGCTTAGGAATGTGTTGCAAGGCAATAAAAACAAGGAAATACAGGCTCCACCTTGAGGCTTCCAAGCAGAAGCAGCTCACGAGGTGGGGCAGAGCCACTAGACTAGCATCCCAGCAGGCAGGTTGCTATTTGCATACTGGGAGGGAGAGGAGGAAGGTTGAGGCGGTGGGGAGGTCAGTGCAGTGCACGTACTGCCTTGCCCCTCCCAGTAAGCAACAGCAACCCACCTGCTGGGAGGTTAGCATAGCAACTCCACCCCATCCGGCAGGCTGCTTCTGCTGACAAGCAAAAGGTATTGTAGCATTATAAGATTGTGCCAGCTAAAAAGGAGAAATGCTCATAGATTGTGGTGCTTCTCTTGACACTTAGTAGAAGCCCTACCAGCTCCCAGTCTCTGGTGCCTGGCTGATGCAGGCTGAGGGTCAGGAAAGAATTTGTGGAGAAGAAGCAGGGGGGAAGTGGTGCTCCTAAGGCTTGGCTAGGCTTTTTTCAGGTCTGTTTTGGAGTAAGCCTACGGTTGCCATTGGGGTTTGGAATTGCTGGGTACCTGCCAAGACCTGCACCTAGCATGTCCACTTGCATGTTCCCATAAGGGAGGAAAATGCAGCACTGAAAATGAAGACACCCGTCTGCATAAAATTTGTATATGCTCTTTCATAGGTATAGATGCAAATGCAGAAATAATTGCTGTAATTCAAATAGAAATACAAACACTCCAGGTGACCCATGTGCTTGCTCAGTTCGCTGACCAGGTGCAAACTGTTGATGGGCCACTTCAAGGCCCCTTTGAAGGGTTCTTTATCTTTAAACCAGGCTTAGACTGGGCAACCGTTCAAATAAAAGATGCCTTCAAACAGAGGACAGTGCTCTGACAGCCCCCGGGGGTTCTGTAAGTTAGGACCCATGGCCACTTGCCCATTCCCCTGCAGGGCACCTGCCAAGACCTGCTCCTAGCCATGATGGCTCTGCTCTGCTGCCGCAGTCGAAGGAAACTGCAGAAGGGAAGAGTGCTCTTTCACTCATGTCCTGCTTGTGGGCTTCCCATGGGCACCTGGTTGGTCACTGTGAGAACAGAATGCTGGACTAGGTGGGCCACTGGCCTGATCCAGAAGAACTCTTCTTATGTTCTTGAGACTTCTTGAAGCATCCTCCACCTGCACATGGGGCAAGTGAATGGGCAGTTGTGAAAGTGGTTAGGAGGAGATGGACCCATTTAGCTGGAGGGGGGGCACTGAAAGCATTGAATCTAAGAGAGTCCCCAAATCCTGGAACCAGCTGGCACCAGGAAGCTCTATGGGTGTCCACCTAGGTCCTTTGAAATAGGATTATTTCATACAAGTGCATGGAGGATAAGGCTTTAAATGGCTACTAGTCATGATGGCTATGTTCTCCCTCCACTGTTGGAGGCAGTACACTTCTGTATACTAGGTACTGGGAATCATAGTTGGGAGAGTGCTGTTGCACATCCTGCTTGTAGGCGACTCATTGGCTGCTGTGAGGAGAGAATGCTGGCCTAGATGCGACTCTTCTTAAGTTCTTTATTTACCTGCACCAAGGAGGAAGCATCATCCTAGGCCTAGACAAGTCAGATTTTGCAACCCAAACTGAATTCTGACAGTGAATTCATTGTGGGGCTCAGGACCTAAGAAATAAGAACAGGGCTGGTGAAGGCTGTCTTCTTGGAACACAACCAGATGCTCATGGGAAGCCCACAAGCAGTGGGTAGGAGATGGAGCAACATCCTCCACTCACCTTGTCCTCTTCTTATGGGCAGTTGGGTGTGGATTAGGCCTGCAGGAAGAGGGCAAGCCAATGCACAGCAATAACAGTTGGCAGCAGGAGGGGGTCCACTTAAAGGGAGCTCTGCTGAGGGCATCTTCCCCAAAGGCCTCCCAGAATTGGAGCAGACAATGGCCAGCACAGCATAGATTCAGGCCCTAGTGCTTGACATTATTTCTTTATTTTTATTTATTATTACATTTATATCCCACCTTTTCCTCCAAGGAGCTCAAGGTCATGTATGTGCATCTCCTTCTCTCCATTTTATTCTCATTTCATTTATTTGTTTACTACTGGTCCAAGGTCACCCAGTATGCTTCATACCCAAGTGGGGGCTTGGACCCTGGACTCTCTGAACTCTCCTCTACACATCACACGAGTTCCAGACTTCATACCGTTCGGGAATTGCAGCATCACTTTCTCCGCCTCCTGTACTTTTTTGTGCGCAGCAAGTTTCTAACCCATACTGATATGCTAAAATAAGCTGGCAAAACGGGGAGTAGTGTCTGGAAAGCATATGGCAGCTGGTAGGAAAGAAGTTTGTGGTGGACTAGATGAATACTCCTTGGTCCAATCCAACAGGGCTCTTATATTCTTGTAGTGAACTCTTGAGAAATTGAGGTGAGGGGTGCAGAGCAACAGCGCCTGTGATTGGTAGGTAGGCTTTGCCACTTCACCCACATCCTTTACCTTCCCTGTGGCTGTGAGGAGCTGAATACTGTGTGCAGAAGAATACATTATCACAAGTGGGACTTGCAATAAAATGTTGCCGTGCAGAGTGCTTCCTGCTCAGGATCCCAGGCAGTCCATTCCATTCCCCCTCTCCAGTTTTTGCTGTCCCTCCCCACAACAGTCAGTCAGCATTCTGTAACCAGTTTTTATTTTTATTTCCTAAAGATTTTTGTTCTTCTGCAAACCTCGGCATTCCCTCAACCCTGCTGATACTTCTTCAGTGGCTGCTAGCAACGATGGCTACGTTTACCTCCACTGTGGGATGCAGTATGCGTTTGTATACCAGTTACTGGGAATCACAGATGTAGAGAGTGCTATTGGCCTCATGTCCCACTTGTGGGCTTTCCAGAAGCATCTGGTTGGCTATGGTGAAAATAGGATGCTGGACTAAATGGGTCCTTGGCCTGATCCAGCAGGACTCTTCTTACATTCGCCTTCTTGTGCATGGGTGATGCCATTTTGGCTACACAAGCAATGGCACTCTCATCCTGGACATGGGAAATAGAAGGAATATTATTATTTATTACATTTATTTGTTGTTTACTACATTTTTTTGTCTCAAATAACTTACAATTTTCAAAATGAATATTTGCATAATTTATCCAGGTTTCAGAATTTGAATTATCCTGACACAGAATTTGGGTTTAGCACAGCATGTTTACATTGCTCTATTTACAGCACATGGACTGTGTATTTGGGACCCTCCGTAACACATTTTTATCCATCCTCATTTTGGTAACAGGGCAAATTGTGACTAAAAGATTTGCCTGTCTGCAAACTGGTAGAGGACAGTGACACAGCACAAAAAAGCCCTCCTCACTGCTGACTAGGGATAGAAAGTTCTGTCAATTTCAGTTCTCTCAGTTTCTCATTCTTCCAGTTTTAAATGCCATTCTCCATACTTCTGCAGCAATTTACTTAAAAAAAAACCCTCATGGAAATGCTTCAGCATTTTAGTGAGTTTCTCCTAATAAACACCTTTTGTTTGCAGTTTGACTAGTGTACACATTTTTGCAAACAATTTCTCCTAATATAATGCATTATTGTATGTTATTTTCACTAATACAGTTTCACTTTTTATGCACATTTCCCCCTAATATATTCATTTTTGTAAGTATTATTTGGTTGGCGAACTGCACTGCAAAATTCGGATAAGTGCAAATTTCAGAGGATGGCTGTGTTTTGGTTCTCATCTTGTTTTGGAAATTGTGAATTTGATACATTTGGCTTTAAATGCGAACTGAATCAAATTTTCCCCACATCCCTACTGCTGACAGTATAGCCCTGAGGCCCATTAACTGAGAATTTAGTAAGAAAAACTTGGGAGGGGAGAAAAATCTAAAATGAAAAGTGCTGCGTAGGTTTGAAGCTTGCCTGAAAGTAATTTCTCTTGTCTTCAGATCACTTTTCCCTGTAATCCTAGATGTGTGTGGGAGCTGGTTATGCTAACTTTGGGTTGGTTCAGATGTTTATCGCGTCCTCAATGGGAAGGGTGATTGGGAGCTTAACAAAAAATGTTGCCTTTTCCTTAACGCTCCAGACTTTGGAATGTGACGCCCATCAGCTTTAAAGGGGTTGCAGTTTGAATTTGGGCTGCAAGCGTCACACTTTGGGAATGTCATGCAGGATTTTCTACAAATATTATTACAAACATTGCAGAGACACCATAAATATTAAAAAAGACACCACAAATCTCCTGTACACTAAAAGAAGCAAGACCCTGCATCTTCTTGCCACACAGAGAAGGGGAATGAGTGTGTGGTCCAGAAGCCAATTAAAAGCCCCCTAAATTAATTTCTGCAGTACTGTTATATATATTTATTTCATTTTTGTACTTTGTTTTAATGCTTGTCCCGTGTCTCTTTCTTTTGGTGTGCATGCAAAAAGTCTGGGTAGCTGTTGCATAATAACCTGAACTGAACTGAACTGAACTAGGTATGCGAAAGGTCCATACGCTTCCTCTGATCTTGACCTTTGCCACCTGGGAGATTCAAGAAGTAGATTACACTGAGGGATCAGCTTCTTGCCTCTTCCTGGCCCTCAAGTTCACATTCAGTGTTGAGCTGCCCAAATGTTAAACCAATGCCCATTTTTAGCTCTGCATTTTCATTATCTCTGAAACAAACAGAGCTTTCCTTCTTCCTCGTACCCCTCCATCCCCCCACTATCCTTCCTATACACATTCCAGCATGATCACACACCCCTGTCTCTCCCGACCTCACTCCAAGCCTCTTTTCTAAGAACCAGAGAAAAAACAGTGGCTAAGCAGAAGGTGGTGGAAACTCTGACTGCAGTCCTTCGAAAGCTGTAGATAATGCTGTCGGTCAGCGAGAGCCAAGTGGAACAAGAAATGCCTTTGGTTGATACATCATCTTGGAGTGGTAGGGCTGAGAGGAGGACAGCATTTAATAGATGTAACCCTTTCTTCAGCATGACCCTCCCTTTTTGCTCATTCACACATAAAGGTGTAGTTCAGGGATTGGACCACCAGACCTTTCATTGTCTGCTCTACTCAGCTTGTGCCTTTCAAACTGGCGTGTGCAAGTGAGAGGGCAGGATGGGAGAGTGAGAACCCAAATGGGGCCCATCCTCCCGCTCTTCTTCCTCCCCCTCCCTCTGAATTATGCAAGCCCAGATCATTCTTTTTATAAAGGTTCCTACAGATTCATATTAACTCCAGACATTTGAGTTTGGAGAAAGGAGATGAAGAATCTCCTCCCAGGAAGTTTGCTTTTCATTTAGAATGTATTCTTAGAGGTATGCAAAAAGCAAAGCCAGTTGAGATTCTTTCAGATGGACGTTGTTGAAGATCAACTATTATTTAATCATACTATATGTTCTAAATCGTGGTGGGCAGACTTTGGGATTGTGGGAACAACTTTCCTTTTTTACTAGAACCCAGTGCAAAAGACATACGCTTGGAATTAAAGAATTCTGAGCCCAGAATATATACACACTAGGGAGGCACAAACCCCCCTGCTTGCTTCGCTTGCCAACTTCCCACCCCTATATACACACACACACAAACCCCAAATACCCCCACAGAGACACACACATCAAGCACCCCACACACACATGCACCCCCTGGCACCCCCAAGCACACATGGATGCACACACACACCAGGCACCCCCAAACACAGACACATAAACACACACGCAGGGACCCTCTCTCTGTCTTGCACATGCACGTGCACGCACACACAAACACACTCCTCCTCACCACCCACCCCCCCAGGCACCCACACCCCCCCTCTATCCCGCTTGCCTCAGCTGTTGGGCCGCTGCTGCCACTGCTGACCTCCTACCTAGCCAGGCCCAGGTCTAGGCTGCAGCCTTCCCACCCACTGCAATGAATGTGGGCTCTTCCATCACTGCCGCCTGTGCACACTCCTTCATCGCTGCAGCAGCAGCCTGTGCAACTTCCTCCACTGCCTCCACAGCTACCGCCATGGACTACAAGGCCTCCTCTGGTGCCACTGCAGCCTGCGCAGCCTCCTCCTCCATCACTGCCATCTGCAGGGGCTCCTCCAGCACTACTGCCTGCATTGCCTCCTATGTCACTGCCACTGCCAGGTAGCCCACCCACTTGCCCAGTAGTCCTTGCCATTGCACCTTGCCCCTGACATCACACCATGTGATGTCATGATGGTGTGACCCCTTACATTTTTATTATACAGGAAGATATATATTGTCATAATGTGTTGCATAGTTGCCATGAAAAAACAATATAAAATAAAACTATACACTATATTAATCATGCGGTTATAAGGTGTTGGCTTAACAAGAAGAAAAGACAATTCAGACTGCGGGAAATCATACTCTTAAAGAATTGAAAAATTGCAAGAAATATATAACAAAATAAGATGAATCATAGTTCTGTTTTGTTCACAGAGCATGTGAGTACAGAGTCCAATACTGTTGACCCAATGGCCTGGATCTTGCCCTGAAACTGGGGTCACCAGTTGTTATAGTTTATAGTGTCCAAAAAGAGGCATACTGCCTTGGTATGGTAATCTTGGGGTTTTTTTATCATTAATATGAAGAATAAAATCATGCCAGATTACAAAAATCGAGTCTGCATCTTCTGTTCCATTTATAACTTGTAAAGGATGTGTTAAAACATATGCCATACTGTGACATACCAACAGTCAAACCACAAGGATCTTTCCAGTACTGCACTATTAACAGGAACTGAATAAGAACTTTTGACATCTCTTCCAAGTTTTGCCTTGAGAAAATAGACAATCAACATAGTTTAGGATCTTTTACTATTCTGTGACCCAATATAGCATGGATTACCTTATAATGTCTTCCTAGAAAACCTCTACCACTGGGCATCACCACCATAGATGCCAGTATGTCCCTTTGAAGCTCCATTCCCTCTAACATTCTGCTGAACTGTTCTCCAACATCTTAGCAATTCAAACTGGTGTATAGTACCACCTTTGTATTAATTTGTACATTTGTTGGAAACTCTTACATTTGCTGGTACTGGCTGGAAGGGCCTACTGTTCCAGATTGATATCCATTTACTGTGTTCAATAGCTTCCCCTACATCTTTCTCCCAAATGGCCTTAAGGCCCTTGCCAGTCTAGTAGCTGAATAGGATAGGAACACGAGAAGCTGCCTTGTCAGACCATTGGTACATCTAACTCATTATTGTCGACACTGATTGGCAGTGGCTTTCCAAGGTTTCAGGCAGAGGACATTCCCAGCTCTACTTGGAAACACGGGGGACACTAGGGACTGCATGCAATGCAGATGCTTATCCCCTGAAATATGGTTCTTCCTCACAAGGATACTACAACTTCTGGTGATCAAGTCCTTGAACTTTATTCAGCTGCAGTAATGATTTTTCAAAAGGTGTTATTTCTTTGGTTGCCTCTTTTCTGATTTCTGAACTAACTATAAAGCCAGTTACTTGGTGCAGGTGTAGCTATAAAAGTTTTATTTCCTGGAGTTTGATCTGTAGGTAAACTACAGTGAGGGGTGCTGATCTTAAATAACTCCCTCTCAGCGTATACAGCTTTTTTCCATGTTAATAAGTGTGTCTGTTTTTCTGCCATTGCTTGGTGGTAGGCAATTGGTGTCAGCGGGAGATACCGGGGAGAAGCAGGAGTGTCACTTCTTCCCAGCACATAAAGGGCATTGTGTTACTAGAGTGACTAGAATAAAGCAGACTGAGTCCAGAGAGAAAAGAAACTGATAATACTTTCCTGAGATAAACAGAACAAAAAACAGTTTTACTTGAGAAGAAATAACACAGAGAGGTTTGTGTTATTTCTAGGCCTTCACAGGAGATAAACTCCTTCAGATGCACTTTCCCCTCCAACTGTCAAATCTCAACTGTCTTCCTCATTTACAGCTAACTCCCAACTGATTAGAATCTCCAGCCAATCAGCCAGACCAATAACAGAATTAACCCCTTAAGTCACACAGTGAATGATCCTTGCTGTTGTACTTCCAGTACATTCTATGTATGGGGTATCTGCCCAACTATTTCTCTGTATTTGTGCTATTAAGAATGGGAGCACCTCCAGTGGAGGTGATTTTCGGGGTGTCACCTCTATCTCTATCCAGTGTTTTTTAAACATGTCCACAAAGTATGGCTGCTATCTAGGGTTGCCAGGTTCATGGCCTGAGACTGATCCTGTATCTTTAGGAGAAGAGAAGGTCAGCCAAGTGCAGGTGTTCTTGCAACCCTGTAATGGGAAAAACCACAAGGTGAAATTCTTCCATCCCCCTGCACAACTTTTAAAGATACAGAAGACCTCTTGGTTGCCAGGCTCAGCCTCCAAGAGGTCTTCTGTATCTTTAAAAGTTGTGCAGAGGGAAGGGAGAATTCCACCTTGTGGTTCTTCCCATTACAGTTTTCAGACCCCACACTTGCTATTTCTGAAAGAAAAAAAGTGCACTCAAGGACACCATATGATTAATGTCACGTGTAGATTAAATTGCCCTTCAGTGGCTCTTTCTGCCTGCTTGTCTTGTCCCTGGTTCTACTACCCTCTCTCTGTGTGCTTATTTTTAATGTTGTTTTAGGCTACTTAGATGTGCAGCAGCCAAGGCCAGCACCTTCTAGGCTTTTTTTTTAAAAGTAACTAAAATGTAACTGTAGTGATTACTTTTGAGAAAAAGTAATCAGTTACTTTCAGAGCAATCATAATTGTAATGGTAATTGCTACTTTTTTGGGCCATGTAACTGTAACTGTAATTTATTACTTTTTAAAAGTAATCTTCCAAGCTCTGTGTTCCTGTGTAGGGAGTTCAAAACAGTAGACCACAGATGGGGAGCCTATCTTCACAAGTTGCTGGACTACAGTTTCCATCTTCCCTGACCATTAACCATGCTGGCTGAAGCTGATGGGAATTGGAGTCTAACAACATCTGGAGGGACACAGGTTCCCCAGGCCTACAGTAGACCAAACCAGCTGCTCCCCACCCTAAGCTTCAGACACCTTTCTCTGTTTATTTGCAGAGTACAGACAGGCTAAGAAACTTACCTTGAGGCAGCTGCAGGAGTTGGTAGGTAATCTGAACTTTGCCTGCAAGATGGTAGCCTTAACAAGTATTTTTGTGAAGCTATGGTGGGAGTCAAGGTGGCCCATTGCCACATATGGGTCTCTGGTCACAGCGGCATTGATGCCCACATATGGAAGAGAGATTACAATGGAGTTGTCACTGTAA